>NC_088685.1:72561903-73200237 GCF_028017835.1 Emys orbicularis | reverse complement strand
AAACAAATATTGAAAAAATTCTACCAGTTCTATTTTCTGGTGTTATGCTCAGCTTCTAAAAAGCACTGTCTGTACCTGACTATCAATGAACTTATCGATAAACTAGGCAAATACAATTTAGATGGGGCTACTATAAGGTGGGTGCATAACTGGCTGGATAACCGTACTCAGAGAGTTGTTATTAATGGTTCCCAATCCTGCTGGAAAAGCATAACAATTGGGGTTCCGCAGGGGTCTGTTTTGGGACCGGCTCTGTTCAATATCTTCATTAACAACTTAGATATTGGCATAGAAAGTACGCTTATTAAGTTTGCGGATGATACCAAACTGGGAGGGATTGCAACAAGTTTGGAGGACAGGGTCATAATTCAAAATGATCTGGACAAATTGCAGAAATGGTCTGAGTTAAACAGGATGAAGTTTAACAAAGACAAATGCAAAGTGCTCCACTTAGGAAGAAAAAATCAGTTTCACACATACAGAATGGGAACAGACTGTCTAGGAAGGAGTACGGCAGAAAGGGATCTACGGGTTATAGTGGACCACAAGCTAAATATGAGTCAACAGTGTGATGCTGTTGCAAAAAAAGCAAACATGATTCTGGGATGTATTAACAGGTGTGTTGTGAGCAAGACACGAGAAGTCATTCTTCCGCTCTACTCTGCTCTGGTTAGGCCTCAGCTGGAGTATTGTGTCCAGTTCTGGGCACCGCATTTCAAGAAAGATGTGGAGAAATTGGAGGGGGTCCAGAGAAGAGCAACAAGAATGATTAAAGGTCTTGAGAACATGACCTATGAAGGAAGGCTGAAAGAATTGGGTTTGTTTAGTTTGGAAAAGAGAAGACTGAGAGGGGACATGATAGCAGTTTTCAGGTATCTAAAAGGGTGTCATAAGGAGGAGGGAGAAAACTTGTTCACCTTAGCCTCTAAGGATAGAACAAGAAGCAATGGGCTTAAACTGCAGCAAGGGAGGTCTAGGTTGGACATTAGGAAAAAGTTCCTAACTGTCAGGGTGGTTAAACACTGGAATAAATTGCCTAGGGAGGTTGTGGAATCTCCATCTCTGGAGATATTTAAGAGTAGGTTAGATAAATGTCTATCAGGAATGGTCTAGACAGTATTTGGTCCTACCATGCGGGCAGGGGACTGGACTTGATGACCTCTCGAGGTCCCTTCCAGTCCTAGAATCTATGAATCTATGACTCTATGAACATTTCTCCAGGATCAAGTGCTTATACATTTAGTTACACAGAATTTATAACAGTAGGAACTGTACAAAAATCATTTAAAATAAACAAAAATCCACCTGTTATTCCTTTCAGAAATTTGGCCCATCTTTCTAGTAGCCTGATTATAGCTTTGAAACTATATATGGGTCCTAGACACAAATTTCATATCCAGATATTTTCTGAAGCCAAAGGTTCAGAGTATTTGGAGCAGGAGTTTTGGTTCGGCTCAGTCTCTCTAAGAGAGGCTGACTGATAAGCGTAAATTTGGTCATGTGACTGTATGCAGAGTAGTTGTAGCAGTGTTGGTCCCAGGATATTAGAGAGACAAGGTGGGTGAGGTAATATATTTTTTTTAGTTGGTCCAATAAAAGATATTACCTCACCCACCTTGTTTCTCTAGAGTTCCCTTATGTCTACAGAATAGAAATGTGTGAGGAATCCAAATATATACACTTATGCTGGTGCATCTTTATCCTGGTGAATTTGTTGCGGATGAATTGAAAATAGCTTGGCATTTAGGGAACATCCACTAACATCATTAGCATTACAAAAGAATAAGAATTATAAAGAGAGCCTCTGAGGACTTTAGCATATATAACAAGTGTGTAAGGAAAGAGTTAAGTAAGCACTATCTAGTAAATCCTCAAAATGCTGGAATGACTTAATTTTGAAGTAGTCTAATAATTAAGTGCTAATAGCAGACAGATTGAGAGTAAATTATAATAATAATAATAATAATAATAATAATAATAATAATAATATAATAATAATAATAATATAAATAATAATAATAAAATAAAATAATAATAAATAATAATAAATAATAATATAATAAATAATAATAATAATAATATAATAATAAAATAATAATAATAATAATAATAATAATAATAATAATAATATAAATAATAATATAAATAATAATATAATAAATAATATAATAATAATAATAATAATAATAATAATAATAATAATAAATAATAATAATAATAATAATAATAATAATAATAATAATAATAATAATAATAATTATAAGTAATTGGCCTGTTAAGTTCACTCCCTCTGGGGCACCTGGCATTGGCCACTGTCGGTAGACAGATACTGGGCTAGATGGACCTTTGGTCTGACCCAGTACGGCCTTTCTTATGTTCTTATGTTCTTATGTTAAATTAGAGGGTTTATTTCAAAACCAGCAAAAACTGCATGGAGAAAAGGAGACACACAACTGAAGGAATAAGAGTCAGCCTGCAGGGAAAAAAATTGAAAGCTGTAGGGAAGATTTAGAAACAGCAGTGGCTTTAGGGCAAACTTTTAAAGTGTGTCACTATGTTTTAAGTGGGCCCTTAAACAGTGGCTGCAAGTAAGATGTTGAAATTTTACTGTTTGCAAGTAGTTAGCGTTACCATTGCCTGGTAATACAGTTATTCCCTCTACTAAAGTAATATTTGATGCACAAGATCTGAGACCCTCACCATGCATTTCTGCCTCCTTAAACGCTTATGTACGCAGGTTGTGGAAAGTGTGCTGGAAGTCAACAAATTTGGGCTTTGACAGATAAAGAAGGAAACACATCCCAGAGGTGAGAGGAGAAATGATGATTATTTGGGGGCAGTGAAAGTCACCATTTTAATGGTAATCTGCGCTCTCTTGAAACACACATTCCCGTTAGAGAAAGGTTCTTTGGAAATCCCTGCTCTGAGACTGCATTGCCACTAGTTACCAGACTTACAAATCTGGGGAATGCTATATCAAACTTTTATTTGAGTAGCTTAAATAGCGTTTACTTCCAAGGCATATTTCCAATCCTATCTATGTTGTGGATCCTCTGAGGAATGAAGGGAATAAACATGGAGGGTATTGTTTTTGTAGGTTAGGCACTTTTCTTGGCATTGCCCCAAATTCATTCCTTGTGGAAGTGGGTGTAACTCCGCATAGCTAACAGTACCCAGGGGGAAGAGACAGAGATGAGGCAATCGCTATTATGAGCTTTTGCTGTGGAGATAAGATGGAGCCTATACTTCTCCGTTTGCAGACCTCCTTGGAAGAACCACCTTTTTACACCAACCTTCTTCTGTGACACTCTACACCCCAGGGGTGCGCTCTGTAACCCTCATATTCCTCAGTTGTATATAACTGTGATATTGCATATAAAGCATGCCGTGTGAGGTATCACAGGAAAGGTTATGATCTGCAGAAACTCACTGTTTTATCTAAGTATGGATATCATTAGTGCATATGAAGTTATGAGATTGGGTTGTATGGTTGTCATTAAAATATGCTGTGAGTTGGGGAATTGCCCAGATATTAGATCCCCACAGACAAGGACAAGGTAGCTAACCAACACCTGGGCGGGTGTCAAACAGCCATCAACAGCCATTGTCCTGCAAGAGAGTTACAACTCCAGGACTCACTTGCACAAGGCCACACCAGGGGAATTTCTCAATCTTGCCTGATGACTCAGCAATGCCCACCAGACATGCCTGGATTTATGTTCTCCAAACACATGGACTAAGGGTTTAAAACAGAACACAAGGGCCCCGTGATTTGCCTTTTCTCCTCCCCCCACCTATGCTGCAAGCAACAAGGAACTTCAAAATACTGAAGACTCCAACAGAGGATACTGGCCCAGGTTTCAAGGGTGAAACCTGTGTACTATGAACTGCAATATCCAGTGGGCTGAGAAAAACTGCTTAATCTAGATGTTACCCAGTCTAATAGGGTTGAGAGTTTAGACTGTGTGCTTATATTTTCTTTTCTTTTGGTAAATAACTCTGACTTTTTGCCTATCACTTAAAATCTATCTTTTGTAGTCAATAAACTTGTTTTACTGTTTCTCTTTACCAGTGAGTTTGCCTGAAGTGTTTGGTAAATCTGCTCAGATATACAAAGGCTGGTGTATATCCACTTTCCATTGATGAAGTGATGAACCAATTAATAAACTTGCACTGCTCATCTTGAGCAGTGCAAGATGGTGTATTCCTCAGGTACAAGGCTGGGAGCTGGGGGGATTTGACCGGTGCCTTTCTCTTTGTGATTCGTGAGTGGCTCTGGGAGCATTCATGCATTCTAGCTGGGTGTGGGGCGTCACATGGGGTTGTGCTGAATGATAACAGTGCCTGGAGGGGTTTGCAGCTTGTCACTAGCATAGCATTGTGAGAGACAGCCCAGCAGCGCCGTATTATTGCCTAGGCCGACAAGGCCTAGGCCTAGGGCAGCAAATTTTCAGGGGCGGAAGCTCCCCTCCGTGCCCCGCCCCCCTGCTCCAGCTCCTCCGCCTCCTCTGCAAGCGCGCCGCGGCGTCCTGTTTCTCTCCCCTCCCAGCGCTTGTGCCGCGAAACAGCTGTTTCGCAGGGCAGGGAGGGAGGGGGAGGAGGGGGAACGCCACGCGCTGGGGGAAGAGGCGGGGCCGGGGGTGGGGATTTGGGGAAGGGATCCAATAGGGAAAGGGAGGGGGCGGAGTTGGGGCGGGGACTTTGGGGAGGGGGTTGGAATGGGGGCGGGAAAAGGGCGGAGTCGGGGCGGGGCCAGGGCAGCAATTATTTCCCGGCCTAGGGGCGGCAAAATTATTAATCCGCCACTGCAGCCCAGGCTGGAGAGTTAAGGGGCCACAGCAGTCCCATGGTTCCAGGCTGCACCCGGGGGATCCCGTCACACCTACCTACAATGAACGAGGAAAAGAAACCATCCATACACAGAAACAACAAACCAGCATGCAAAGAAATTAGGTGAAAAGAAGGGCTCATTGTGAAGTTCAATATTAATAACTCTGTGCATCTTAATTACTATATTTGGCACCTAGTTATTTTGGTGATGAACACCCAAAAAATTACAACAGCTGTAGATTGACACACAGAAAGAGAGAGAATAATCCACTCTTTCTAGCAACTGGAGGTACTTAAAATGCAAATCAAAAATACCAAGGAGGCAGGCATCTTGAGCAAGAATAGTCCTTCCTTGTTTTTTGTTTTGTTTTTAACCAGAAATATTAGGTCTGTGTATCTGGACACAATGATCTACACTGAGCATTTCTGTTTCTATTACTTATTTTGTATCTGTCTTTTAAATTAACCTGTTAAGAAAAAATTAAAATCAGGCCTCTAAAGAAGTTTAAAAAATATTTTAAATTTCCACATAAAGATGGGGTGACAAACTTAAATCATCATTTTGTTCATATAAGCAAAGGCGGTCTCTTCACCTCTGGAAGACAGTAATGGAATATGAGCTCATAGGTGGCTGGTAGCTAGGGCTAGAAGGGGCTCAGACATTCCAAATCTGACTCTGAGCCACCCTGCTGCCTGGCCTCCGGTGGCACCAGGACCAGTTGGGGGCTGAGCCGCCTGGCTGCCAAGTATCAGGACAAGCAGAGAGTCCCTGGGGCCTGCTGGAAGGCAGTGAAAGAGTTCACATGGTGCTGCAGGCAAAGTCTGTCCTGAATGTGGTCAGCACCCAGACAGCCAGACCCGTCCCTAGTCACTGGAGTGAGACTGTTGCTCCCCAGTGCCTGAAAGCAGAACTGGAACCAATGAGGGAGCTAGAATCCTCCACCATAGCCCCCCAACATGCCCCGCCCACAGCTCCCATGAACCTCTTCTCAACCTGCCTCCCACAGCCCTCATCTAACCCCAAAATAACCCTTCCACCTAGTCCCTGCTTAAATCTATCCAACCACCTGCTACTTCATCTCCAAATAAACACACACCAACCCACTCCCAGCAGCCCCCAAATAAACCCAAACCTCACAAAACCTCCTCCTGCCACAGTCCCCATCCATCCCACCTCTCCACCAACCTCCATCACTCCAAATAAACCCATCACCATCGCACGGCTCCCCCAAATAAATACCCCCAAAAAGTTTTAAACATCACCCTGCCAAAACCCTTCCTCCAATCCCCAAAGCCCCATGTCCCCACCCCCAAACCTTCCCCTGCTATTGCTCACCATTCGCCCAAGGAGCTCCATTCCCCAATAAATGCACCTCTTAAAAACTCTTCTAGTCCCCAATCCCCCAATCTCCCTCACCCCCTGCCACTCCACCACCCTTTACCCCACCACCCAGAGCCCTTCTGCTGCCCCAACACCCAAGTCCATCTACTGTATAGATCAGACCAAATGTCCCTAACTCCTGGCTGCACAAGCCCCCCTCTCCCTTCTTCAATTGCTCCAGTCCCCAGGGCTGACCCAGAAACCCCCTCCAGGCCCCCCTCACTTCTTTACCCTCATCATCTCATATTCACTTTTGAGTGTGATATACATACTGGAGAGCAGGGCCTCACAGTTTTACTCAGCCCCCTCACCCCCCAAGAATATTTTCACCAGCTGTATTTTGTGGGTTTACACTTAGTGAGCTTACACAGGAAACTAGAACTATTGCCTGGCCCTGCAATCACATGCCCCTAATGGAAAAACTCAACTAAAACAAGGTCAATCTATTTTTATTTATTACATTGTCTAATTTGGAGCTTGTAAGCAAGCACCTCGCAAGTCAGGGCTAGGGACGAGTAGGAAAAGACAGTGAACAAATATCCTATTTGCCTCACCCTTAAACTGAACAAATTCAGCCAGTCTAGAAATGCCTTTCTACAGTGAAATTCAATGACTTCACTCCTTTGTCTGTACCCCAGTCAATGTCACTCTAAGCAGTTTCCTCAGACTCTGGTATCTCTCAACTTCAATACTTTTCTGTTTCTAAAAACATAGTTCCATCTAACTATGAGCTGATCCTGAAAAGTGCAGAGCATCCGTAACTTCCAGTGAAGACAGAGTTGCATCTGCTTAGCAGATATTCAGCAGCACCTCTCTAGTAGGGTGACCAGATGTCCCGATTTTATAGGGACAGTCCCGCTTTTTGGATCTTTTTCTTATATAGGCTCCTATTACCCCCTACCCCCGTTCCGATTTTTCACATTTGCTGTCTGGTCACCCTACTCTCTAGACCAAGCTTTTCTTCTGTGCTACTCTCATAAAAATTCCATTACATAAGCTGCTTGAACCAGCCAGCCAAAGGCTACCAAAACTGCAACATTGTAACATCAGCCCTCCCACTTTAGTTTTCCCCCTTCAGAATGAAAACCTGCACGCACATGCAATAGAATGAGGCTTCAAATCTCTTTGTGATTTCTGTTATCCTGGATATACCGTGATTCTCACAGTATTTTTGGCTAACAGACAAGACATAATAGATTGCTATCTAGTGATAATGACAAATATGCTCTAAAATAAAATACAGTGAAAGTAACCACTAATTTTGGAACTTTAAAATGCATTTTGTTCTAGAAATGTACAATCTTTAAGGGGGACATTTTAAAAAAGAGATTCACCTGCCTCTTGATTTTAGAAAGGCCTTGAAGTTATAAGATCACCTTTTTTCTGATGAACAAGGGATAAAATAGCACAAAACACATTTTTCTTGGAGTCTTAAAAGTTTTATAAATTACGCATGGAGGCCTCTGAACCAAGGTCATTCTGTCTGTTTTCATTCTCTTAATTATCTGGTTCCAGCCTGCTACATTAACCACGCTAATTGGACATGGAGAAATCCCTTATCAGTAAAGTTAGAGAAGGGCCTGTAAAAGGGTGTTGGAGACCTCCATAAATCAAGGAGGAGAAAGTGAACAGAAGGAAAAAGGGGAAATAAGCCAATCAGCCATGTCCTTCAAAACTGTAAGCTCAGCAGCAGACTAGGGTCAGGTGGGCAGGGTGAGTAACTGACTGGCAGTCCTCCAAGGAAAACTCAGCGTTGCAGGAAGTATTGTTGCTGAGCCAGTAGGTGGCAATCTTCCTTCTGGTTCAGTACTGAAACAAAACCCCAGCATGATGATAATGGGCTTTGTGTTTCTGGTAGTGCTGCTGTGTGTTGATGACGGAGATGTAAACCTGAGATCCTGACCACTTTGGTCATTGACAATTCCGTAAAAAGAACAGGAGTACTTGTGGCACCTTAGAGACTAACAAATTTATTTGAGCATAAGCTTTCGTGGGCTACAAAAGCTTATGCTCAAATAAATTTGTTAGTCTCTAAGGTGCCACAAGTACTCCTGTTCTTTTTGCAGATACAGACTAACTCGGCTGCTACTCTGAAACCTGACAATTCCGTGACATTTTATACAAAAGTAGGATCACCACTCCAGTGTCCTGGCCAATTTCTAAATAGGAAAAGACATCTGCTTCTACATTTTCCCCTGAACTTTCAATTAGATAAAGCACTGCTCACTTCTATTGTGTGGTTTTGCTCTTTGATGCTAAACAGTCGCTGTGTTTCTTCTTAGAAGTGAGTGCATTTCAATGGTGGATAAAGTGAGCTGTCTATATATTTAATTTGTAAAGGACATTGGGAAGTAGTGCCTAGCTTCATATAAAAAGATAGAAAGAACCACTGTTTGTGTAGTTACTCTGTGAAGCAACACATGAGCACCATAAAGTTCCAGAAAGACTAGAGTTGGCCCCACTCACCATTTCATCAAGGTTTTTGTGGATATGAGAGCTGGGCAGAAAATAGAATTTTCTAAAATTGACTAAAACTAACATCTCAAATAAGGATGAAAAATCAAAACCTCAATTTTTCACAGAATGGAACCACCACGCATGTTCCCTGGATTCCTGGCTGACCAAGAAGTGAGGGACCTGGAAGCCCTGGAATCTGCTTACTAAAATTAACATCATTCTTGTTAGTTTCACTGCTGCCCACAATTGAATAGCAGCAGTGAAACTGACCAGACTCTTGTCAAATTTACAAGTCTGATCAGTTTCTGGACCCTGATGCTATTCAGTCCTGGGCAGCAGTGAAACTAACAAGAATGATGTTAATTTTAGTAAGCAGATTCCATGGTCTCCCCAGCTCTAAGGCAGCCTACCGGATAGGCTGCTGGCTATCCTGAAAGCCCAGGAAGCTCTGGGTCCTTAACAGCCTGTCTGGAAGGCTGATGGGGAGCCAGGAGCCTGAAAACCCTGTGAGTGCCACTTCTCAAGCTCTGAGGCGCCCAGCTCAGCCAGGGCTTTCAGGCTTGTGGCTCCACTTCAGCCCACCTGTTTTGGTTTTTTTGTTTGTTTGTTTTGTTTTTCCCCCCCCAAAATTTACATTTTATTTAGTTAGTTGTTTTCCCCCCCCCAAAATTTACATTTTATTTAGTTAGTTAGTTTTGTGAATGATCAAATTCAAAATGAAACGTTTCAACTGTAGTGAAACAAACATATTCAGAATTTCATTTAACAAAATTCAAAATGTTGTCTTTTCATCCAAATTTGTAACCAAAAAAATGAAATCTCTACATTTTTGCAGGATGGAAAATCTGTTTTCTTTTTAATATCCAGGTCTGGACCCAAATTAGGTTGAGGCTGAGTTCAATGGCTCTAAGCAAATATTTTGTTTTTGTACATATTTTCTGATTCTTTTTTTCATTAACTGTAACAGGTTCATAATCTGTATTTCTATAAGTAGCTATTTTATCTTTTATGATGTTCTTTTTCACAAGGGATATGTCACTGCTGGGTTTTTTTGCTTTTTGTTTTTTTTTGGGGCGGGGGAGCTGTTTGTTTTTTCTGAACTCTGTTGTCTTTACAACTCCCTCAGGGAACAGATGGGCAGGATCCCCTGGGAGAATAACATGAAGGGCAAAGGGGTCCAGGAGAGCTGGCTGTATTTTAAAGAATCCTTATTGTGGTTGCAGGAACAAACCATCCCGATGTGTAGAAAGAATAGTAAATATGGCAGGCGACCAGCTTGGCTAAACAGTGAAATCCTTGCTGATCTTAAACGCAAAAAAGAAGCTTACAAGAAGTGGAAGATTGGACAAATGACCAGGGAGGAGTATAAAAATATTGCTCAGGCATGCAGGAGTGAAATCAGGAAGGCCAAATCACACTTGGAGTTGCAGCTAGCAAGAGATGTTAAGAGTAACAAGAAGGGTTTCTTCAGGTATGTTAGCAACAAGAAGAAAGTCAAGGAAACTGTGGGCCCCTTACTGAATGAGGGAGGCAACCTAGTGACCGAGGATGTGGAAAAAGCTAATGTACTCAATGATTTTTTTGCCTCTGTCTTCACAAACAAGGTCAGCTCCCAGACTGCTGCACTGGGCAGCACAACATGGGGAGAAGGTGACCAGCCCTCTGTGGAGAAAGAAGTGGTTCGGGACTATTTAGAAAAACTGGACGTGCACAAGTCCATGGGGCCGGATGCGCTGCATCCGAGGGTGCTAAAGGAGTTGCTGGATGAGATTGCAGCCATTAGCCATTATTTTTGAAAACTCATGGCGATCGGGGGAGGTCCCGGATGACTGGAAAAAGGCTAATGTAGTGCCCATCTTTAAAAAAGGGAAGAAGGAGGATCCGGGGAACTACAGGCCAGTCAGCCTCACCTCAGTCCCTGGAAAAATCATGGAGCAGGTCCTCAAGGAATCAATTATGAAACACTTAGAGGAGAGGAAAGTGATCAGGAACAGTCAGCATGGATTCACCAAGGGGAAGTCATGCCTGACTAACCTAATTGCCTTCTATGATGAGATAACTGGCTCTGTGGATGAGGGGAAAGCAGTGGATGTGTTATTCCTTGACTTTAGCAAAGCTTTTGATACGGTCTCCCACAGTATTCTTGCTGCCAAGTTAAAGAAGTATGGGCTGGATGAATGGGCTGTAAGGTGGATAGAAAGCTGGCTAGATCGTCGGGCTCAACGGGTAGTGATCAATGGCTCCATGTCTAGTTGGCAGCCGGTTTCAAGCGGAGTGCCCCAAGGGTCGGTCCTGGGGCCGGTTTTGTTTAATATTTTTATTAATGATCTGGAGGATGGTGTGGACTGCACTCTCAGCAAGTTTGCCGATGACACTAAACTAGGAGGCGTGGTAGATACACTAGAGGGTAGGGATCGGATACAGAGGGACCTAGACAAATTAGAGGATTGGGCCAAAAGAAACCTGATGAGGTTCAACAAGGACAAGTGCAGAGTCCTGCACCTAGGACGGAAGAATCCTATGCACTGCTACAGACTAGGGACCGAGTGGCTAGGTAGCAGTTCTGCAGAAAAGGACCTAGGGGTCACAGTGGACGAGAAGCTGGATATGAGTCAACAGTGTGCTCTTGTTGCCAAGAAGGCTAACGGCATTTTGGGCTGTATAATTAGAGGCATTGCCAGCAGATCGAGGGACGTAATCGTTCCCCTTTATTCGACATTGGTGAGGCCTCATCTGGAGTACTGTGTCCAGTTTTGGGCCCCACACTACAAGAAGGATGTGGAAAAATTGGAAAGAGTCCAGCGGAGGACAACAAAAATGATTAGGGGTCTGGAGCGCATGACTTATGAGGAGAGGCTGAGGGAACTGGGATTGTTTAGTCTCCAGAAGAGAAGAATGAGGGGGGGATTTGATAGCAGCCTTCAACTACCTGAAGGGGGGTTCCAAAGAGGATGGAACTCGGCTGTTCTCAATGGTGGCAGATGACAGAACAAGGAGCAATGGTCTCAAGTTGCAGTGGGGGAGGTCTAGGTTGGATATTAGGAAACACTATTTCACTAGGAGGGTGGTGAAGCACTGGAATGCGTTACCTAGGGAGGTGGTGGAGTCTCCTTCCTTGGAGGTTTTTAAGGTCAGGCTTGACAAAGCCCTGGCTGGGATGATTTAGTTGGGAATTGGTCCTGCTTTGAGCAGGGGGTTGGACTAGATGACCTCCTGAGGTCCCTTCCAACCCTGATATTCTATGATTCTATGAAGAGATGTGGCTGGAAAATGGGACACATTTTTTCTGAAACTTTTCTTGAATAAATTTTCCCATTTTTGTAAAAAATTAAAACTCTCTTCAAAAATCTCTTGGATTCTTCTTATTTTGGAAAGAGCAAACATTTTTGGTCAGAATGTTTTCTTTTTACTTTGAGACTAAGAAAACAAGAAAAAATAAATAGTAAAGCATCCAAGAGCGATAAAACAAGTCTTCTCTGACAGTCTGCACTGTATTGAAAACAAAATGGTTGCCTGTCTCTACAGATTTTAAAATTTCAATACATAAAAAGAAAGACAAAACATTTTACAGTGAAATACACCACCAGGCTGAATCAGGACAAGGTTTTGGTTTGAGAATGAATTCTGATGGTGTTAAAATCTTGCAAGTTTTCTCATGAGATTTTGGTCCCAAATGACAAACCCTTATAAGAGCAACCGTTCTCACAAGATTTTCACCATGTCCAAACTAGGGTTTTGAACCAGCCCAGATGACCTTGCTAGTTAAAATTTGTAATGTGCCAGTGGTGGGGAAGGGGGAGGTTGTTTGTCCTCTCCCTGGCCCCCCACGCTGAGGGTGAAAGGGGAGTAGAGGAAATGCTCAGCAGAGACTTGTCATGGGTCCTGATCCTAAATAGCTGGGCCTTCCTTGGAAGTCTTGGCTATATTCACCTCCTTCCCAGTATGCTGCAGGGTCATCCAAACTTTCTAGCCACCATCCCAGTAGGAGGAAGGGGGCAAGTGGGGTGATTATTGTGGGGCCACCTTCCCTGCTGGATGTTTGTGGGTATGGCAGGTCCAGAGCCACCTTCTTCCTCAGCTGGCGAGCACAGTGAGGGGTGGGAAATATAAGAGCAAAGAGGCCTTGAGCCTCTCCCAGCTCCTCACCCACACCATTTCCTACATGAGGGTGTCTGAGGCAAGTGAGGCTGCAAGTGGGGGAATGAGGGCACCTGAGAGAGGAAGAGGAGGGTCAGGATAGAGGGAAAGGGACCGTGGCCTGTTTTTCTGTATCTCAGGTTGCAACCCTAATCCACACTGCAACTCTGAAATAGACCCTGCTCCAGCTCTGTGTCTGGAAAGTATGGGCTCAGGTTCAGATCTAGGGATTCAGATCTCATTTTCCATCTCCCTGTCTATGTGACCTCTTGGTGCCAACTGGCAGAGGACACAAGGGTACATGAAGGTTATAGGGATCTCCTGAGTCTGGTATCTTCATACTAGTTGACCAAAGGGTGTCATGCAAGGTTTCTACTGAAAGCCTGTGTCACACTGGTCATCCTAATCATTGTGAAATGTATGTATAGGTAATATGTTAGATATATACTGAAAATTATGTTCTTGGGGTCTGTGAATTGGGGCTGCTCACCAGAAGGGGATAAACAAGGGGTTTTTTTCAGGCAAGAGATGTTTATCTATCTATCTGGCTATATATAAACTGAGCATTGTATGATTCACAATGGATACACATTTACAGTCTGAACCCAATGTTAATGAAAAGATTGTAAAATCTTTATGAGAGGGAATTTACAGGGGAAAGTAATCCAGCAGGAAGGAGTCCTGTTTAAATGTGAAGAAAATGGATTTATGGTCTGTGACCACAGGTAAAGGGACTCTAAATCTTTTACCTAGGAAGCACCTTTACAGCGTGTGCTTTTTCCCCCCCATGAAAAAAGGATCATAGCCAGGCTTGGCTGAAGAATTCTGGAAAGACTTTGGAGTGAGCTAAATATTATTAGACAAGGGGTGTCTAGTTAAGTAAGTCTAGGTTCTAGACTGCATGTTATAATTTTAATGTATATGTAAGCTTTTGTTTCAAGTACTTCTATTTGCTACCACTTGAATCTCTGCTCTCTGTTAAACAAATTTCTTCTTTTTACTATGAATGTATCTAAGTGGTGTGTGTTAGGTGGAGCTGTGCTCTACAGCGTAACTGGTCATCTAGGGAGTACTGCTCCTTTGAGAGCAGAGCATCTGGGATTCTGTGAGTGTCCAGTGGATCTGGGGCTGAGCACTTCAGGGGGACACTCTGAGCAGGGCCGGATCTAGGTTTCTTGCTGCCCCAAGCAAAAAAAAATTTGGCTGCCCCCACCCCAGCCCTGGGCTCTCCCCCCACCCCACACCCCGCTGCTGCCCCAGCCCTGGGCTCTCCCCCCACCCGCACCCCCCTGCCACCCCAGCCCTGGGCTCTCTCCCCACACACACCCCGTGCTATCCCAGCTCTGGGCTCCCCCCTACCCCGCCACCAGTGCCCCCCCACCCACACACCCCCTGCCGCCCCAGCCCTGGGCTCTCCCCCACAAACACCTGCACCCTCTTCCGCCCCAGCCCTGGGTCACTGGTAACTTGCTCCCAGGGCGGGTCATTCAGCAGGAATTTTGGATCTGCACAGAACACAGACAGGATTGGTTCCCATATGGTTACAGAACTGCAGTAAAGTGGAACAATTTTCAGCTTGTGTGATTGGAGGATATCTGGATGCATATTATAAGACTGTCCTCCATAAATGAGGAAAAGTTGAGGTGCCTTTATTATTCTTTTGTTCCACTCTTTGTTTCTGTGGGGAATTTGCCAATGCAATATCACTGTCTTCCTTTTAAACAAATAAAACTAAAAAAAAAAGGCAATGACTGTTGAAAATAGCAATTCCAATCCTAAAAACCACTGGGAAGCATTTCTTGCTCAATTTTATCCTACTTTTTCTACAGCAAGTTACAGTGGATCAGTATATTTGATTTGGGAGAAATGAAGTAACAGCTGCCCGAATTGAGCTTGAGCACTCCTGAATTTTGAGATGTTCAAATGTGGAAGGCAGATGCTAGATTCCCTTCTGAATATTAGCTAAATCTGGAAAGGAAAAGTCAATTTCTGCTTCCATGGCTCGGAAGTGGAAATCCTCCTACATGCCTGGTTCTGTATCTAAATCTGCCCAGGTCCAGTAGAGCCTCCCCTCCCTTACTTTTCATTTTAAATTCTAGTGGGATCCACATACCTGCCTTGCTAGGCTTCAGATAAAGAGGGGCACTGTCCATTTAGTCCACCCAATTCTTTCTTTGGGGGCTGCAAGGTGAAGTCACACTGTTGCCAGCACAGAGTGCCCGAGGACAGCAACAGTGGGGTCCGTTGCCCGGTGTGCGTCACGCCAATAAACACACCAGGGTGGAGAAGCAATCAAAGTTTATTTGAGATCTCAAAGTGGTGCAAGGAGACAGGCACATCTCAAATCAAGCACACCAACATAAGCAGCCTTTGTCTTTTATACAGTTTGTAACTAAGCCTTTCCCTTCTTCCCCCGTCCTTTCTCACCCCCCCTCCTCCATTCCCACCTCTCCCCCTTTCTCCCTCTGGCTACATTACACGGCCTTGGCTGTGCAGCTTGTTCTCACTGTTTCTTTCTGAAAGTAATCTTGTCCCTCAGCTAGAAGCATGTAGGTTTCCCTTATCACTACTGCTTCCCAGCTGCTGGCCTGTGAGGTTAGTAAAGTTTAACAAGCAGGGGCTTTGATTCACTTTGGCCTAGAGCGGGGGGGCTTCATCGATTCTCGGGTCTTCCAACCCCCTGAGTTACCTAGGGTGATGCCTAGTGACACCAACAACACCAGTATCCCTAATCCTGTCTGGGGATGTCTTCTGAAGGGGATATCTGGGCCAAAGCCTTTTACTCCTTGGGCATACTTGTTCCCCGTTCACAGTGCCACCCCGCTCTAGCAGTGAGCTCTCCATTCATAGACTCATAGACTCATAGACTTTAAGGTCAGACGGGACCATTATGATCATCTAGTCTGACCTCCCGCATGATGCACGCCACAAATTCTGACCCACCCACTCCTGGAATAATTCTCTCCCTTGACTCAGCTGTTGAAGTCCCCAAATCATGATTTAAAGACTTCAAGTCGCAGAGAATCCTCCAGCAAGCGACCCCTGCCCCATGCTGCGGAGGAAGGCGAAAAACCTCCAGGGCCTCTGCCAATCTACCCTGGAGGAAAATTCCTTCCCGACCCCAAATATGGCAATCAGCAGAACCCCGAGCATGCGGCCAAGCTTCTCCAGCCAGACCCACATTGACCATTCACAGCAAGCTGCAGCATGAGGTTTCAGCTACAATACTCCCTCCCCCTCCCTTTCCTGTTGATAGCAGCCAAGGGAATGCTGGGCAATGTAGTTCTTTCCCTGCTCCAGGGCTGGCTCTATAGGCAGGGAGCTAACCAAGGAACTACAGCTCCTAGGGCCCCCTGTTGGTTCTCAGCTCCCAGGCTGGAGCCCTGCCAGCTGCCGCCCCTGCAAATGTGCTGCCCCAAGCACCTGCTTGCTTTGCTGGTGCCTAGAGCCGCCCCTGACTCTGAGGACTCCAGGATTGGTGTGTGTCTATCATTAACCTATAAAGAGAGAGTGGGGCCTGTGAAGCTTAGAGGGGAGTGCTTGTGTTGCCACAGGCTGGTGGAGTTGTGGAACTGACCTCTGGCAGGCACTTCCTCACGCTAAAGGCAGACAGTAGGGAGATGCCTCACAGCCCTGGGTACCCCCAGGAAGCGTCAGTCATCCCATCCCCAGCCAAAATTTTAAATAGGTTCAGATTTGAGGCTCCATTTTTTGTCCATCTTTGGAATCAAGTTGCTGGGCTTTGGACATGGAAATGAAATAACAAAATGCACTATACACACTACTATCAGACATTACAGAGCACAGCATGTGCTACCCTGTTACATGAGGAGTGCTGAGAATTAGTGATGGGTGAACCTCAACGAGTTTGTTTTAATTTAGATATGAATGCTAAAATGTAGACACTTACCTGAATGTACTCAGTTCTCTTTGTTCTGGAATCAGACACAACACCTCATGAACAGAGGCTCTCATGGGATTGCTGGGTCAGTACTTCAGAAGTGTTATGAGAATTGCCTCTCTTGCAGTATTTCAGCGCTTCTAATTCCAGCAAAGGAAGAGAAAAATAGTTTGTAAGTCTCATTTTTACAGTTGAGCAAAGGTTGAGCTCATTTTACCCATTCTCCCTTAAAAACAGAGATTCACACTGAAGAGCAGAACAATGACAGTATATTCCAGGCTGAGGCTTTCAGGTCCCAAGAGGAGACAACATTCCCCCTCTATTACAGTAGCCAGAGAAAATGAACAGAGGCTTCCACTAATAAATATAGATATACAGGCTTCTGGTTCCTTTTTTGCCTCAGAGGCTATCAAGAAAATTTAATCAAGCTTTTCTTTCTAGTCAATCCACAGATTATTTTAAGACTCGCACATTCCATATTGAAATCCTGTCATCCTCGTCATTGCCTTTGCTTGATGGCTGCACGCAGTCATTGGTAAACAATTTGTAAAAGTGTTATATTTTTAGAGATGTCAGCTCACTTGCCATCAAATGGTAATGCCAGTTTGCAGATGTCATGAGGAAAACAACATATTTACGATGAGAGAGATGAAATGAATGGCTGAAAGTACATGACTATCTACCCATCTTATCATCCCTACTCTTTCTTTTCTCCTGTAAAAAAAGCCATGCACCAGTGAGAGCTTTAGCCTATATAAACCCAGTATGGTTTCTTCTTACCTACACTAAATTATGTAGTGCTTCTAAACAAAGTGTGTACAAGAGCTGAATATAAATTAGAAAGAAAAATATACAAGGAGCTCTAGAATTAAATCAGGCCAGAGTAGTCACTACCATTTACCCAAAGAAACCACTCTGTGGTATCTGAGCTGCTAATTTCCCACATTTTAAGTACAGAGGAATACTGTGATCTCTCCAATGCCATGGAGTGCTAGCTGTGGGAAAAAGGTAACTTTCTGATGGTGACCACTGTATAAAATAAGTGATACAGAGCTATGAGAATATGGCTCATGTGGAAATGAAGAGGTGAATTTCCTCTGCAAGGTGCATCAAATTCAAGAATATGAATGTATCATAAATTCTGGGTTCTTTGTGTGTTTTCTTTTCAATACGAAATGTTGCCACACTGTTATTCCAAACCAGAAAGGAAGAAGCAGCAACACAAGGGAAATATACTGCATAGAGTTTTGATAAACCTGATTAATTCTCTGCTTCATCATGAACTTTCTTTCCTACTGACCTTTCCTCATTGCTCCACAGTTCATCATGGGGCTATTATGAAAACAAACACTTGGTGGGAAAATTACCAGTCAAAAATACGACTACTATGGTGTAAGCATTCTGTAGCCAACCTTCATTATCTTTTAGCTGAAGTAAAGTAGCTGGGTTGCAATCCTGTATACAAAATAAAGCAAGTACATACTAAGGTTGCCTTATTCTGAAACATTTCACCACACCCTCCACCATACTCCCCCACAAGCACACACCCTTTGTTTGATCAAATACAAAATAAATATATGCAAATGTTGTTTAGCCACTTGAGGATCTGTGAATGCATAATTTATAACTCTTAAGCAATCCTTCCACCACCCTCTAAACAGATGTTTTCTCTTCTCTATTTCCTATACCATGAAAATAATGGACATGGATGGAGCCCGGAAGGAAAGGGGTTAAAATTAAATCTTATTTGGCAGATCCATCTTTTTGGTCTATGCACACAGTTGAGGGCTCACCATTAGAGCATAGGTGAAGAGGAATTTAATGAATAAGAAAAGTATGGCCTCTGCTAATGTTTGAAGCATTTTTCTAGTCTCATGCAAACCCACATAAGTGCTACATAACTTGATAATGAGCCATTTACTGGTTTTTCAAAAGGCTCATGTGTGCTAATGAAATGGCTACTTTCTGCTGCAATGATTATATGGCTATTGTAAAAATGTGATCCATTTACTTTCTCACTTGCTTACAAAGGAAAGCTGATTGTTTTCTGTGAAATGTAATAGCATCCTTGATGAGACGTTTAGTTAAAATCAACCATCTCTCCTAAACTTAGGCTGGGATTTCTTTTGTGTTCGGCTGGATATGCCATCTTCCTTTCAGATCCAGTGTCTAACAATGTCAGATATTTGTGAGAGGAAATTGCAAAGAAATATTTTAAACAAACTGTTGAAACCACACGAGACTAATGAAGCCTTAATGGGGCCAACTGCATTGCAAATGCCTATAAAATAGAAGCCCATACTCCTAATGATTCTAGTGCATATTATTCACTGAGCATGACTGAAATTTAGGGTAGGGTACAACAAATGTTGTTGTAGCCATGTTGGTGTCAGGATATTAGTGAGACAAGGGGGGTGAGGTGATAGCTTTTACTGGACCAACTTCTGTTGATGAGAGAGAGAAACTTTTGAGCTCCATGCAAGATGTTCCCTCACCCACCTAGCCTCTGAAATTTAGGGTGGCATCATTCCCAGCTTCACACTAGTCTAATAGTTCAGTGGGTGGTGAAAGAAGAAAGAGAATATATTTGCCTTCAAAATTTTGCACATATTCTCACATTGTTTTGCATATAGTCTCTTCTAATTTACCTGTTCTGGATATTCCAAAGCATTTTGTCACCCTACTATTTAATCAGGTGCTGGAAAATCTCCCAGTCCTGCTCACTGCAGAGATGTGTGTGCATGTGCTTGATATTCTGATATTTCACAGCAGGAGCTATGATCCATATAACTAATTATTCCTGTCTCTTTAATGATATGGTGAAACATGTAACTTTTTTCTTCAGAAGATCATTTCATCAGTGTTTTAGTTTGTGCAGTTATTTCTTCACTGTTTCCCTTAACTGCACCTTGTGTGCCATGAATTAATTAATGCCATGTAATGAGGTGGAGATTCCAACTTCTAGAGGAATCTACAGAGAGAATTGCAACTAACTTATACTAGTTTCATCTATTTTATTTAGCACAAAATGTATGCAATCTATTTAAAGTAAGCATGGTGGTCAGAGTAATTATTAAATCTTTCATTTTGTCCCAAACGTTCTGATAAATAAGGATGACATTATTTCATTTCAGGCTCAAAAACAAGTAAATTATTGTAAACCAAGTGGCTCTGTGCAAGTGTTTTATCTACTCTACTACTGACTTCATCATTCTGTTTGGTGAATGACACATTCTAAACTAAATGCTTCATTTTGAAAGCTGTGGTCAGCACAATATAAATTAACATATACACAAGCAATAAAAAAGTGTTTCTAAGACGGGTGGGTAATGATTTTCCCAACCTGTGAAACTTTTCAAGATATCACAAAATTTTGTTGTCCCAAATAGGACAAAAAGTCAAAATCTCAACTTTTCATGACCTGAAGATCTGAAAAAGTTTTTGAAACATTTCTTTTTGACTGTTTTTAAAAAAATATTATAATTAGTTTAAATTTCAAAACAAAGTCATTTCAAACCGGAAAACCAGAATTTTTTTCTTTTGAAAAAATGTTAAAAGAAAACATTGACAATTTTGAAACTTTTTTACGTAATGTTTTTGAGTCAAAAAATTTGTCAAAACCAGACCCTTTCTTGCAAAAAGTTTGAGTTTTGACAAATCAAATTTTCCAAGAAAAAAAAGTTTAATCAAAGAATTGTCAAACAGCTCTAGCAGCCATATAACAGTGTTTAGCCCACTGGGCCAGCTTCAGTCCATGCATTATGCTTTTCCAGGAGATGGATAAACATCATCCCTATAAAAAGAAAAAAAGCAGGGGAATGTAGTGGGAAGAGAGCCTAAGACATAAGCTCTTGTATGAGAGGCCTAGTATGAGTCAAGACCTGCTCACAAAATCTGGCTAGAACAGGGCTGATATTGCAAAAATACACATTCCTAAGAAGTGCTAGTCACAGAGTACTCACGCAAACACATCCCGATACCAAGTGGTCCCAAAACATCACAAAATCAAAAATGGTACAAAAACATTCCCCAATAATAAGAGGAATACACTGATCCCTCCTAAAAGGTAAGGTCAGAATAACAGTTCGTAATAGAAATGTTTTAATTGAACTAGCATGTACAAGGTAATGGGTAATAACTGGCCACGTCAGGGGGCAGTACTGACTTGTTTGTATTGGGGTATAAAGATGTATCTCAGAGGGAGTATGTTTGTCTAGCGTAGGTAGGAATGGAAAGTCCTGCCATTCACTGAGCTGGTCCATTGTTATAGGCCAGTGTTTCCCAAACTTGGGATGCCGCCTGTGTAGGGAAAGCCCCTGGCGGGCCGGGCCAGTTTGTTTACCTGCCGCATCTGCAGGTCCGGCCGATCGCGGCTCCCACTGGCCGCGGTTCGCTGCTCCGGGCCAATGGGAGCTGCTGGAAGCGGCGCGGGCCGAGGGAAGTTTGGGAAACACTGTTATAGGCATACATATATTAGTGGTCCAGTAGAGTCTGCAGAATACTATAGTACCGTGCTTCGTCAACAATAAACTTGTCTCGGTGCCTTCATCCCTTAACGGGTCTTGTGGTCATTGGGAGGTTCGCTCAAAGTCTGCCATGCCAACTGTCTGCACAGGGCTGGGGTGGCACACAGGGGAAACACACACACACAGCCAAACATCTATCAACATCTAACCACAGGAGGGTAACTTTGGATAAAATGTTCTGGCTTTGGCACATCTCACTTAATGCTTGATCCTGCTCCATTGAAGTAAATGGTAGCTTTGCCCTTGACTTCAGTGGGCTCAGGACCAAGCCTTTAAAGTTTATCACAAGATCTGTTTCCTGAAATTTGAAAATAAAGAAAAGATGAATGGCAAAACTTAATAAGTGATAAGTGATCCCAAGATACGTTTGCATGCTTTGATCCAGCATGCTCCACATTCTAACTTAGTCCAACAATTGTGATGATAAATAGCAAGCCACTGAGAAGCCTCACTATTCCTATTAACCTGCCATCCCATATTCCTTGTTGCCACATTCAGTAAGCATGAAATGTAGCAAAAGATTAACAGGAACAGCAATGGAAAATATCAACTTATCATTGCTTTCCTGATTCTTGTCCTAAATATCAAATGTTCCCTGTGGGGGTCTCTCAAAAAAAAATTGTGTAAGGTTCTGTATACATCTAAATAAATAAACAACCAACCTCTACTTTTACTTTGAAGCCTTTGCATCAGACTCTGGAGGGAAGCAGAGCAGTTTTGCAAAACTTTCTTGGAGGCCAGCACACAGAAGGCAGCCCTTCAGTAACAAACTTCAGCAAAATGAAAACCATATCAGCCAAAAAATGAAAAAAAATAAAAATAATCCACTGAAAATAAAACAGAAGATATGATCATCTTATTCTGTTGCTAAAAAGTATTAAGTAGCAGCAAAGAGTGCTAATTTCCCCTGTAAATGGGAATCTAGACAGAGAAATCTCATTTTTACAGATGAAAATTAATTGTAACTGGGCAACTGAGAGACCTTCAGTGAAGACAGTGACTTGTCTAATCGGCAATGCATTGTCATAGCAGCAGCATTTTCATATCAAGGCATTAGCAAGGGCGGCATAGGTGCTGGAACCAGGGATGTTGGGGGTTCTGCCATATCCCCTGGTTTGAAGTGGTTTCCATTATATACATGGTTTACAGTTTGATTCAACGGCTCTCAGAACCCCCACTATAAAAATTGTTCCAGTACCTCTGAGTAGGGTCGGGATTCAAGTGGGATATTCAAGACAAAAATGCTATAGCTTCCAAAATGTTGAGGACTACTTAGTGGATGGGAAAAATGTCTAAGTGACTTAAGTGAGGTCAGTGGGACCTTTAGGGTAAGAAAAGGAACATGAGTGAGGCCTGTCAAATGACATTGCTCTGGAATCATTGAAGAAGTTCATGACACAGGAAGTTTCTTACAAGAACCAGTTCTGCTGTTAAAGAGGAAAGAACAGCTGACACTGATCAACCTATCTTGAACTTTCAGGTTTATCAGGCTTCAGTTAGATGGGGGTTCTCATAGATTATCCCTAGGGAGAGAGAGGTTTACAATCAAGCATCACACCAGAAATGGAACAAAAAAGCAGAATTTCAAGGATCACAGGTTAGTTGTTATAAAAAGGAATGGGGCTTCTCACCAGAATCCATAATTCTAGTTAAATTGTCATTCTTTTCTTCTCATCCCCATTGTTATCTTATGCAAGCACATACAAAATACTAGGAGATAAAATAATATGGACAATCTGCTTACAGGGAGTAGTTTCTCATAGATTAACAAAAGAGATTCTGCTAATTTATAACAGCTATAATTCTATTTTGTCCACTCTAAACTAAAAAAAAGCCCTAGGAAAAGTATTATAAGGAACAATCTTGCACAGGGAAGGAGATGGGTTTAAATTACCTAACGGCTTTTTCATGTTTAATTTATATGATTCTAAGTGGTAGAGCCAGAGTTCTGCCTACATCCTAGCACTCTCCATTCCCAAGGGAGCAGTTTTTGTGCTCCTGAACAATTCTGCAGGCTACACAACGAAAGAAGGGGCCTCTTGTTCCCTCACTTTATGGCTGCACAACTGTCTAAGGCAGTGGTTCTCAAACTAGGGCCGCTGCTTGTTCCAGGAAAGCCCCTGGCGGGCCGGGCTGGTTTGTTTACCGGTCGCGTCCACAGGTTCGGCCAATCGCGGCTCCCACTGGCCGTGGTTCGCCGCTCCAGGCCAATGGGGGCTGCGGGAAGGGCGGCCAGCACATCCCTCGGCCCGCGCCACTTCCTGCAAACCCCATTGGCCTGGAGCGGCGAACCGCAGCCAGTGGGAGCCGCGATCGGCTAAACCTGCGGATGCAGCAGGTAAACAAACCGGCCCGGCCCACCAGGGGCTTTCCCGGAACAAGCGGCAGCCCTGGTTTGAGAACCACTGGTCTAAGGCATAGGCAGAATCTAGCCCTAAATAAGCTATGGGTTGGGTGTGGTCTTTTTCTGGTTGATACTCCTTTTCAGTGTCTTTGTGAAGCACTGAATGCATGAAAGGATCAATACATATAATTTAAACATGTGCTGTAGATGGAAAAAAATCAGGGGAGGGATTTTCAAAAGCACTCAGCAGCATTGATCTAACTTTGCTTTCAATGAAGTCACTGGTAAAGTTCCCATTGACTTCAATGGAAAGAGAGTAAGGTCAATGATGAGCACTTTGGGTAGTCTTAGAATCCTATATTAACAAAACTTGACTATCAAGAAATTTCCATAACATACACTGATGTCAGATCAGTGGGTAACATTATATTAAAAATAGGGCCAGATCTTCAATTGTTAGTTCTACTGAACTATGCTGATTTACACCAACTGAGGAGTAAGTGTGTGGTAAGTGCTCATGTGAAATGGCTGGCCACATTTGTCATAGCACTTGATGGGGACAAGATAAGTACCTAGATTATAAACAGGTGAAAAGGAAGGTATATGCATAGATTCACTATTGTACTAGCTTATGTTGTTTTAAATAATCTACATCGGTTATAAACTTTGTCTTTCATAAGAAAAAAGAAGAATTCTAAGGTATAATTCCACATATTATTGGGAATACTTTTGAAAATCACAGTAGTGCCACAGCCAGAAATCCATAACAGCAGGGAAGGACATTTTTCTTATTCGCATGCATATACTATAAAATAATAATAATAATACAACTAAGCGACCATGTATAACAATGCTGTCTTATCGATCTCCAGGTTCTGGTAACATCACATACTCTGTCAGAGAACCCTTTGGTAGAATAATTGTCCTGTTATGCATGGTTGCCTATCTATTTTTGTCTTGGTTTTGTGCTCACAGAAATACAAAGAGGAAAACCATATGTTTTTCCTATTTCTTTATACTTTTTAACCAATAAAAAATGCACAGTTGCTCTTACCCAACACATTTTTCCTTCTCTGTTTTTGTTAAACATCCATTTCTGATGCTGTCTTTTAAGTAATCTCTAATAAAAAAAATTACAGAGAGGAACCTGATCATTCTGAATCCAAAGTTATAGATTGGACAAAACATGAATCCTATTTAACATCTTCATTAATTATCTGGAAGAAGACAAACAACATGTTAATAAAATTAAGAGCTGATGCTAAATTGGGGGGTGCTGCAAATATTGGTGAGGACCAATATCCAAGGTCACTCAAGACACTCCTGTAAAAAAACATATGAGAGGCGTGTAAGTTAATGAACAGCACAAAGACCTGACCTATATGAGAATCAGAGTACGGGGGACCACTTTTGCATCTGTATTTTAGCATAGATATAGGAGATGCTTTTGACAGTTTCTACAGTGATGTTGTGAAAGATGAATGGGGAGGAGATAGGGGGCAGTTTCTTTTGACTATAACCCAGATGGATAAAAAACAAATAAAACCTCTATAAATGTCATGAATCATCCTTTGTCATCTACTCATTAAAGGGACATTCACTGGAGTGTGTTGGGACCAGCAGCCTGTCCCTATACGGTAAGGGCTGTTTAGTTAAATTTGTAACTGCTTACTTAGTGGGAAAGGTTTGGATGGATACAATCTCTTGTTAAACGGAAGGGTGAATATCCCATCAGCCTTAGAGGACATCCCTATACAACCCTCCTGAAAGCTCACAAAATTCCCAGTACAGCACATGGGAAGAGTTATCAACGTTTGTTGGATCATTCAAAAGCATGCCCCCCACACCCACAATGGCTCTCTGCAGCAACTTACTGTGACGGAAGTTGTGTGGCTTTGCCAGCTCACCTACTCGACTGTCTGGCCATAGGAAACATTTGTTTATCTCATCTAATATGATTGAGCCAAGATTAGAGCAAGAATCAACAAACTTTGAGAGGCTAAATGTGACTGTGTCCTCTCCCCCAATGCCAGCACATCATTCCCTTTCCCAGCACCTGTCGCTAGGCAGCAGCCAGGATGGAATGCTGATATTGCTCACAGACTCTAGATGCACAAATAAATATTTACACTTCTTTGTACTTTCCAAAACCTCTCCTATCTGTGTTTCACTGAGGAGCTTGCGATGGGGATTGAATTCTGTGTCCAGACCCAGATTGGAGTGGGAGGCAGAGGAAAAAGAAAAGCCTACGTTACACATTCTTCCATGCACCTATTGGTGCAAACAGAGAGCTTACAGTGGCGACTTAATTAATCCACCCTCAATGAGCAGCAGTAGCTATGTCGGTGGGAGAAGCTCTCCCACAGATGTAGCACTGTTCATCCCGGTGCTTAGGTGTCACATTATTGATTTGAACTGGGACCATATAGAACATGGTTGCAACCAAAGTCCTGTAGTGGCACCAAATCTTGTATAAAGGGGGTCAAATAAGGTATCTAAGACAAGGTTATGGTTTGCTGGTTATGATTATGCTGTCTATATGTGTGTATCAATTTTGTAGTTGAAGTTATGAATATTGGCTCTATACTGTCTGTATTTCAAACTTATGCTATGCTTCTGGGAGACATCCCAAACAAGTTGGTGTTAGCTCTGCCTAGCCTGTTTGATGGCCCATTAAGGACCATCAGCTATACAATTGACCAATTGAGAGAAGGCAGATACGCCTTGTAACTCAGCAAAGTATGCAGGAACTTGCCCATGTGACTCCAGACTCCATTTTGCTGTAATTTTCCACAGTAAGAACAAAGAGGTGTTCTTACACCTGGAAAAGACTATAAAAGGCAGATGCCTCATCTCCATCTTGTCTTCAATCCTGCTTCTTACCTCTGGAGGGACTTTGCTACAAACTGAAGCTTTGAACAAAGGACTGAATGACCCATCCCAGCTGGGGATGTACTCCAGAGACTTGATTTAAACCTGCAGTTTATTCTATCACTGCTACAAGCCTGAACCAAGAACTTTGCCATTACTATATGTAATTGATTCCATTTAATCAATTCTGGCTCTCATCCATATCTTTTTCCTTTTATGAATACACCTTTAGATTTTAGATTCTAAAGGATTGGCAACAGCGTGATTTGTGGGTAAGATCTGATTTGTATATTGACCTGGGTCTGGGGCTTGGTCCTTTGGGATTGAGAGAACTTTTTTTCTTTTAATGGGGTATTGGTTTTCATAACCATTTGTCCCCATAACGAGTGGCATTGGTGGTGATACTGGGAAACTGGAGTCTCTAAGGGAATTGCTTGTGTGACTTGTGGTTAGCCAGTGGGGTGAAACCAAAGTCCTCTTTGGCTGGTTTGGTTTGCCTTAGAGGTGGAAAAACCCCAACCTTGGGCTGTAACTGCCCTGCTTTAAGCAATTTGTCCTGAATTGGCATTCTCAGTTGGGTCCCGCCAGAATCAGCATTGTTACATTAGGTCAGTGTAACTTATGTCACTGGTGGGGGGAGGGCTTATTCACACCCCTGAGCGAAATAAGTTATACTGCCATAACCTGTAGTGTAGACATAGCCTGAGGCCTGCTTTCCCAGCAGCTACATGCCAACTATTCTAAATAGCAGACCTGCAGACCCAGAGAAACTGAATGTCTGCTACATTCCCAAAGTATATCCTCCATTCATGGTCATAAAAACCACCCTCCCAATATCTGAGGATCTCAGCAGCAGTGAGGTAAGGCGCCGTCAACCCTCCTGATCCCAAAGTAGAGAGGCAGGCAGGATTAGGTAAAACATAGTAAGCAAAGTAAAACTGCGGTGCTGCTTTTGTTACTCTTTGATATGAGTTGGGCTGGCCAATGAATGACCTTAGTACAGGGCACAGACACAGTCTTGGTCACCAAAGAGGAATAGCAGTGGGGAACAGAGACCTGACTGTTCCATACTCAGTGGAATGTTTAAAAACACCCAAACAAATATCCTGGCTGTCAGGATATGCCCCAATTGGATATATTAGGATATGCTAATAACCACTGGAAATCTAGGGGCCCATAACTCCGCAGTAGGCAATTTTCAGCCAAATGTGAGACTCAAATACAACTGTCACAGCAGGTGAATGGGGGAAATGGCAGACAGGACATGGGTCATGAGAAAAAGCTAAGCTATACAAATGGTGAATCAGGCACCTTAACTGCAATAGCTCCCCTTGAAGATGACTTTCTCAGGGAATTCTCTCAAGCACTCTGTGATGCTGTATCCCATAATGCTTTATGGGAATATGACATAACTGGAATACGATCTACTGAATCTATCTATGCTACATATGCTATGTAACATATCTATATAAAGGTTATGAGCTACTGAATCTATTAATCCTATCTGCATGCATGTATCATTTTTGTATTCGAAGTTATGAATATTGGCTGTGTACTGGCTTGATTCCTAAATAACCTTAGTAGAGCATTTGTTCAGTTCCTGGAGAAAGGAATGTTGAAACTAAGTACCTAATCAAGAAACACTTAAAGGACAATGAATCCTGGAATGCTCCAATCCACATAAGAAGTCTACTTGAGGACGTTCAAGGTAGCATGTGACCCATGGCTGCTACCTGGTAAGAAACTGTGAGTCATGCATGGACGTGTGACTTGCCCAGGTGACTCCAGAACTCCATCTTGGAGCTGGACTTTGCATAGGAGAGAGGAGGGGGTGTCCACCCACAGGAGAAAGTCTATTTAAGCCCGTGGGAGACCCCTTCATTTTGTCTTCAGCTGGCTAAAGAGAGTCTCTCCACCCCCTAGGATACTTGGAAGAAACTGGAACAAAGGGCAGTGACTGCAAGGGGTGTGAGTGATTGCTGGACCCAGGTTAAAAGGAGATTAGTCTGTAAAAGGGAGCATTCTGGAACTGGTGAGGATCTTATCTGTATTCAGTTTGATTAGACATAGATTTGCGCATTTTATTTTATTTTGCTTGGTGACTTACTTTGTTCTGTCTGTTACTACTTGGAACCACTTAAATCCTACTTTCTGTATTTAATGAAATCACTTTTTATTTATTAATTGACCCAGAGTATGTATTAATACCTGGGGGAGCAAACAGCCGTGCATATCTCTCTATCAGTGTTATAGAGGGTGAACAATTTATGAGTTTACCCTGCATAAGCTTTATACAGGATAAAATGGATTTATTTGGGTTTAGACCCCATTGGGAGTTGGGCATCTGAGTGTTAAAGACAGGAACACTTCTGTGAGCTGTTTTCAGTGAAGCCTGCAGCTTTGGGGCAAGTAATTCAGACCCTGGGTCTTTGTTGGAGCAGACGGGCGTGTCTGGCTCAGCAAGACAGGGTGCTGGGGTCCCGAGCTGGCAGGGAAAGCAGGAGCAGAGGTAGTTTTGGCACATCGGGTGGCAGCACCCAAGGGGGGTTCTGTGATCCAACCCGCCACACTCTCATTTAGCCACCATGCTCTGCAAGCAGTGCCAGTGAAGAAAATGGAACTAATCAGAGTAGGACACTGCCTATTCAGCATGAATAATGGTGTCAGAATCTGTCCCTTTGATCTCATGTACAAAGAAATCCCTCTACCTGGAGAGCAGAATCAAGTTGCCTATTCAATCTCCTGTATGCTGTACTGTCCTATATTTCTTGCACAGTTATACTGATTTGTATATTGCACACATTGCACTCTTTCTCACTAGACACTGCATCTCCCTAAATACAGAAAGAAGTAATGTCTCTATAATATCCCAGTTTGTGTCCATAAGGCACTAGTTTAATCTCTCTTCATACTGCCATTGTCCTAGGAGCCACCAGGGAGGTTATATTTAATTAAACATCACTCATTTTGAAATAAGACTCATTAATCAAAACACCTAAGAATGGAGAATAAGTCAAGCAATTAAAAATGTTTTTTCTTTATATGAATTTTGTAGCAAAATAATAAAGAATAACTCACAGTAGTATGTATTGCATAACAAATAATAACCATAACAGAAAATATGCTTTAGAACTGGGCAAAAACCTTCAAATTCAGAAATTTCTGGGGAAGGGGAAGGACTATGCAAAAATCTTCCCCAATTTTTCAACCAGCTCTAATAAATTCATAAACATCCAAGAAAACTACAGAGTTGACAGCTACTAAGATAAGAAATGCACCTGCTGCCTTCTGAAGACCTATGATTGGGTGTAGAGAAAGTAAATAAGGAAGTATTATTTACTCCTCATAATACAAAAACTAGAGGTCACCAAATTAAATTAATAGGCAGCAGATTTAAAACAAACAAAAAGAAGTATTTTTTCACATAAATCACAGTCAACCTGTGGAACTCCTTGCCAGAGGATGTTGTGAAGGTCAAGACTATAACAGGGTTCAAAAAAGAACTAGATAAATTCATGGAGGATAGTTCCATCAATGGCTATTAGCCAGGATGGACAGGGATGGTGTCCCTAGCCTCTGTTTGCCAGAAGCTGGGAATGGGCAACAAGAGATGGATCACTTGATGATGTTCTGTTCATTCCCTCTGGGGCACCTGGCATTGGCCACTGTCAGAAGACAGGATACTGGGCTAGATGGTCCTTTGGTCTGACCCAGTATGGCCCTTCTTATGTTAATCATTATTGAATTACTGTAGTATCTGTAGGCCCCAACCAAGACTTGGGCTCCTACAGTGTGGTAGGCACTGTAGAAACACATAATAAGGAAAGTCCCTTCTCCTAAGAACTTGCTGTCAGAGTTCAGAAGACAGACAACTATGTGAGTGGAAGCCAAAGAGACTTATCCAAGACTACACAGCAGGTCAACAGCAGGAATAGATCCCAAGTCTTCAGAAGACCAGGCTAGTGTCCTCTCAACCAGGCCACTAGCCTGACAGGAGCTATGGTGTCTCTCATCACTCACTATTATCACACATACATTTTTTTCGAAGTGGCCCAAACTCCCAGTACAACCCAAATCTGAGCATTGGTAAAATACAATGATAGGAGTTAGTGCAGCAGGGTAGGGTAAATTACTGTGTCTATTGAAAACTGTCCCATCTAAATTGTGTTATTAATATGGTAGAAAAGGTGGGAAAAGATATGAATCCTATGTTTATTTTTATAAGATATATTTGAAATTTGCAAGAGAACCCTTCAGAAGAGTTAACTGTCTTTGCAGGTTCATCTAGCTCAACACCAATTTGGATTAATTAGTGAGGACAATAGATGCCTTTGAACTTAATAAGCCGATAACATAAGCCACTTGAGCCCTTATGTATAAATGGAAGGGTTATTGATAGCTGAATTACTTTTATTTTGCAAAATGTCCAGGGCCCTGTATGCTTGACTTTGAGTGACAGCCCAACCACATGTTCTTAAAAAAGATTTCAATATGTGTGAGGTAAAAATGCAAAGACACGCAGAATCATGCAATCATTGGGACAAGATTTTTTCCTTTTTTAAGAGAACCTGCATTAATTATTATTCATCTTCAAATTTCTCCCTAGAGCCAATTTTCTACACTTTCTAGAACCACTCTGCTGAAATAGGATCCTCGCTCTTTTCCGGAACCAAGCAATTACACTCTTGGCTGCCATCAATGAATGATTAAACCATTCATTATTCAACACACTACCTGAAATATTCTATATAAGCAAGGTCACATCCGACCACAACTTTTACACCAATGGATATGTCCAATACATATGCATGAAGGATCCTTTTGTTTTACATCAACTCTAACAGGACCCAATCCTGTGAGGTGCAAAGCACTTAGATTCCCAGGCAAGAAAAGTCAGAGGGAGTTGAGGGGTGGGTTAGCACCTCACATAGGATTAGGTCCTCAGTGTGGTGAAAATTATTTATCAACATGACAGTGACAAATAAATTCTTTATAGGACATTGACCTAAGTTTCTATTAAGCTCCAGGAACTGTTTTGTAATGTATTTCCAGATATAGAGCCCTTTGGCCTCTAAGTGCCCCAAGAATGTTTACAAACCAGATTTGATGAGAACTTTGCACAGACTCTAGATAGTAAAGCAACTCTGTTTCAAAGGAGAGTTAAAGGATTAAGGGTAATAATGGTCCACATTATAGAAGGTGGGGAGACAGGGGCCAGGCAAAGGTAAGGATTGAAAATGGAATGTACTAAAATTGAACTTCATTCAACTGTTCCGTCCTTCCCCCACAAAAGCTCTTTGTGACAACTAAGTTTATTGAAAACTTGTCTGGGAAATGGGCAAATGTTCAAATGACTGAGGTAAATGAAGCATTTCCAACTGCTTTTGGGGGTAAAAATGTGAGAATTTAATTATCTAGAAGAGGGGACAGATGGTCTTGTGGTTAAGGAAATGGTCACTTTCTAGCTCTGCCACTGACTTCCTTTGTGACCCTGTGTATGGACTTAAGATGGGATTTCCTCAAGTGCTGACTGTCGGTTTAACTCCATTCCCATTTAAGTCAATGGGAGTTTTATCATTGACTTTAATGAGAGCAGAAATAGGCCAGCTCTGAGCGCTTTTGAAAATCTCGCCCTTAATCTTTATTTCTCCATCAGTCAAATGGACACAACATTTGTCTACCTCACACAGGAGTTATGAGGCTCTATTCAAAACTACTGGGAAGATACTCAGACAGTGTGATGATGTATCTAGGTAGAAGAAGAGGCCAGACTGATGGACCTAGTACTAGAACTAAAGTATTCTATTTATCCACAAGATTGCTACAGCACAAGTAGCCACAGGGTAAACTTCCCTGTAATATGGAACAATGCTACAGGTGGGAAGTGCAGTTCCTTTTCTATGCCTATTTGGCCCATCTGCTGAGATTGCCAACAAGGGTGCCAGTTATTTGTGATGTGGATACCTGCCCACTGGGAACAGCACTGATCTCACTAACTCATTTTACGTAGCTTACTAAACACCCGTTAGCCGGCTGCTAAACTCGGCTGAATTTGAACCAGCAACCGAGAGGTGAAAGTTCTGTTACCTTATCACTGAAGCTCCTTACTTTTAGCTGAGAGGCAATATGTTCCCAAAGCTAACAAAATTACCCTTAGCAAATGAAAATATTTTGTCTCAAGGTCCAATATGAGCCAGCCTGCTGTATCATTAATAGAGCCTAAAGTCAGAAGCTGTCAGTTTTGCATTCCTCTCTCCAGTTCAAGAGATGCCATTATAGTGCATCAAGTGGTCTTGTGGGGTTCTATGATACTGAGGAGTCAAGTTGATGTCTAAGGAGCCGGAATGGGATGCCAGTTAAATATAGTAAACAGAAATATCTGGAGAGGATAAACATTCTAAATCCAATGATTCTGCCAGCTAAGTTTCTATATAAACCTTGCCAGTGTGGTCCATTCTCTTCTTTTCCTTTTGGATAAGCATGTAGAAGATAATTTTGTATACTTAACAGTAGCTGAGAGACATACAAGATCACATCCCAGGTAGGCTAGTTTCAGTTCAGAGCAGTGTAAGTTAGTGGCTTATGCTGTAGACTTGGAGACCTTAGTTCTATTTCCGGCTTTTCTACTAGCCTGCAGCATGAGCTAGAGCAAGTTGCTTCACTACCCCGTTCCTCAGTTTTTCTATCTGTAAAGTGAGCATAATGATATTGACCTGTTTTGTAATGCACTTTAGATCTACTGATGACAAGTGCTATATAAAACATAGGTATTATAATTATTATTTATTTATTAAAACTTCTGAGTGATTTCATGTCAGAAGATATAATAAGATGCCACCTCATAATTCCTTGTTTTGAATGTCATGTGTAACATATCTTGAGAATTTTCAAGACATCATAACTAGGGCTGCAGCTGTTTCATATTGGAACATTTGGCAGAAATTATATGTTACATCAATTTTAATCTGCTATAGCATCACTGGCTTCAATGGAATTTACATCAGCATAAAACTGGTGTATTGTAGTGAAAAATCAGGCCTAGGAAGCTTTGATAGAATCACAAACTTTATCAAGAATTGTCTCACTTATTATTTTATTCCAGAATTTCCTACTTGCTCCCACTCCAACACTAACACCACCCCTTACTTCCTGTGCCACTTACTAGGGCTCCCTGTCTCGGACTTGTTCTTATTAATCACTTTTTTTCCCCTGCTGTTGCTCAACAAAATGGTGTGTATGACCAAATCTCACCGTAGGGTTTATTCACAAACTCGAATGAGTATTCATTAGTTGTCACTGCACCATATGATTGGCCACCTAAATCACATCAGATAGTTTCTGTTCCTTGAGTCTTATTCCTATTCTCAGATTATCTGCAAACATTCATCACTGTTTGGCTAGATATATTAAGCCAACAATATAAAAAGTGCTTTGCAAAAAATGACCTTGAGAGAACTTTTTATATGAATATTTTTGGAAGTATTTATTTGTAATATTTTTCGGAAGCATTTGCTTCCAGACTTTCTGGTGAACATTCACCTGAACTTGCATAGATGCACAAAGATAATGCCAAAGAGAAAAGTATCAGGAGGTTTTTTTTAAAAGCATATATGTACTTTTTTTTTTTTTTTTTTTTTGCTGAAGTGGCCCAGCTGAACCATGAACACATCACAGCTGCAAATCTGATGCCAATAACGTGTATCCAAATCTTTTTAGAGACGATTATATCAAGAAAGGAAAGGAAAGGGGAAAGGTGCATATTATATTACAAGTGCAGATTTTTAAAAAAAAACCTCAAGATGACTTTCATGTTTTCTGGGAAGAAACTTCTGTCTACAGACTGCAAGTTCAGCATTTTGATGTTCCAAGGCAATGGAAAGCTAGGTCAGCAGGGAAATGTCTAGCATATGTTTCCAGAGAAGGAGAATTATTTTTCTGACAAGAAGCAAGAAGTGATGAAGGATGTTCTTGGTGTGTGAATTAACTTCAGTTTTCCCAACAACATCACCTAGATTAATTTAAAAATTATTCCCAAACAGTAGCAAAACTAAAATTATTAAGGCATCCTGTAGTAAAAATAGATATTAGAATTCCATTTTCATTTAAAACTTACCCCTTGTATGATCTGACACTTCCAATCTGGCATGTATATCTGTAAGCACATAGTCTCCCACAGGCATATCGCTAACCCTTAAGAGGTGAAAAGTTCCCTGCAGATGTAAACAGAAATGCCCTGGCATGGGTCAGATCCTTCTTCCCAGACCAAATCTAGGGCATTGTTATGTGAACCTGCTCTCCATTTTCAAAGTCCTCACGATTGAGTACCACAAGGCTCAGTCCTCTCCCACATAACATTCAGCTTTCACAGGAAGCCATTGGTAGAACTGGTGAGAAAACAGGAACTGAAGTGCCAGCAATACATGGACAACCTTCAGCTGTACATCTCCTTTACATGAACAGTGACTTTTCAACTTTCCCATGGCCTAACCAAATCAGCTGGGCCTTAGGAGGAGGGAAGTACTTTAACAAACTTGCATCCTCTATAACATCCCCCACTATTAAAGCATCTGCCCTTGTGCCATTAAAATGTCCATAGCCTTGGGGTCCTTTTGAACACTCAATACTGTTGGTCACAAAATCACCTGTTTCCATATGTGCCTGGCTGGTAGATAGCACCCGAACCTATTAGACTCAGACCTGGCCACAGTAATTTACATCTTTGTGATCTCCTTGCTAGGCTGTTGCAAGTTGCTATATTTATCAATGACGCCAAAGACTCTGACAAATTCCAACTAGTACAAAATGCAATACACCAGCGGCTTAGCAACACAGGCCACCAGGAATCCATCACTCTGGTGTTCCACTCTCTTCACTGACTCTCCACTGAAGGTAGAGTCCAGTTCAAGGTCTCGGCCCTGATCTTCAATCCCTGGGACTGATCATAGCTACCTGATAGCTTGCCACTGCCTCCAGGATCATGACTTTCTACAACAATTATGTTTCACTGGAATAGTGAAATTATATATTCAAGAAACACAACCTTCATGAGAGCTGGACCTAGACTATATGATTCCTTCCTCCACAGACAAGAATGGTGGCTAATCTCACCAGTTCAGAGCTAAATGCAAATCACATTTGAGACTTAACTTTCCCTCAGTAAGTTCTTCACATGCGCACAAATCACACCCACTCAGCCTCAAATACAAATACAAATACAAATACAGAAGATGTAAACAATCAGAAAGCTTGTAAACTAATTAAGCTGTTTCTCCCACAGGCTGGAAAGGAAGTAAAAGACAAAGAGGTTGTTTGTTTCTCTATTTACAAAAGTTTGGGAGGTGCTCAGGTCCTAAGATGATGGGGCTAGAGGCAAGGTAGGTAGACAAGATCCCCACAATGCCATTTTTACAGAGTCACTTTTTAGAGTAGAACCACGTCTAAAGAATCCTATTTGCTCCGTTGGAACTTTTTCCATGTAGTGTTAGTGTTCCCTGGTGTGGTGCCTATTTTAATCTCTGTTCCTGGCCCCCAAATTCTATTTGCTCTCTCCCTTTTATACCCAGTCTCTACTCTGGAACCCTGGACTGCTGGAAAGTATCAACATCCCTACATGTAAGAGGCTGGTGCAAGTAACTATGTGGACTGACAGCTCTGGACAGGGTAGCATATAAAAGGCTCAAGCCATAAAAACAGTTTGAGAAGATATTATTTTCGTTTCTTGATATGTATAATCAGGGATCCTTTGCTATACAATGACATTACTCTCCCCTCCTGAGGGGAGAGAAATTGTGGTCTTTTCTCCATTCCTCCAAATATGGTCTTTCTGTCTCATTTTCTCTCTCTCTCTCTCTCTTTCATCCTTAGGTTATTACTCATATCATGCCCCCAGTATGCTAAGTGCCTCACAGGTAAATAAAGGAGACTCATTCCCTGCCCTAAGGAGCTTGCAGCCAACATGACACAACAAGAAAGAGCAAGAAATAAAGAGGGGCAATAGGGAATGAGAGTACAAGAACACAACAATCAGGTTTCTTACTGAATGTCTTTAAAGTAATAAAAACATTCAATATGGGAAGTGGGGAAATAGATGCTGTCTTTTTGTGCAGCTGGACAACAGATGGTGCACCCGGTGGACTCAGCCCTCCCACACTCCACCTGCACCCCTGGATTTCTCACATGTGGGGAGCATGTCAAGTCACTCCCCTTGCTTTCCAGCATTAGACCCAGCTGATCTAGGTTGAAGGAGAAAGCCAGGATAGTCCAGTGATTAAGACACCAGTGTAGGATTTGGGAGACCTGGGTTCAATTTCTTACCCCAGACTTGTTTTGTGACCTTACACAAATCCCTTAGTCTCTCTCCTCAGTTGCCAATCTACAAAATGGGGATGATATTACTTCTCTGGGATATTGTGAGGCTCAAAACATTAAAGTTCACAAGGACCTCCAATATTGCAGTGACGGGAGCCACAAAAGTACCTATGATAAACAGATCTGCTGCTTTTGCAAGTCATCCACAAAATAGTGAGCAGGACTGCTTATTAAAGCTGGTCAGCACATTTTTCGTGAAACATTTTTCTCCAGAAAGATGCTGTTTCATCAAAAACATTTGGTGGAAACTATTTTGACAAAGATTTTCAACAGGAAGGTCTCTGAGGTTCAGGGTGGACTCTGCAGTCACTCCCAGAGAGAGAGAGAGAGAGAGAGAGAGAGAGAGAGAGAGACCTGAATCAAAAGCCTGACTTTTTCAGACTGAAAACAGACATTTTGACACCATTCCTTTCCCCAAAAACATTTGAAAGGTTTTGGTTTTGTTCCAGTGTGGAATGAAAGAAAAGTTGTCATGAAACAAAATTGTGGTTCTCTGGCCTGCTCTACCTTTTATAATTCCGGACACACAAAAGGAGCACAACTATTAGGTTGAGAAAGAAGATGCCACCTCTTCGATACATGATTGTGTGCAGGTTTTGAACCACTTCAGGCTAGTCTGTTGTCAGCTGAAATTACAGGTTTCATCTACGAAATGAAGGACATTTAGGAGCAGTGGTATATATGTAGCCAGATTTTCAAAGCCGCCTCTATCTTTGCAGACATAATTTTGCACTCAGCAGTGAATTGTATCTATGCTACTGTACATTGGGGAGGCAAAATTCTATCCATAAAAGAGAGGTGCAGTTTGAAAATCAGGCCTGTAATACCCTTTTGCAGTTACTATTGTTACCCAAAAATATTTAGCCAATATTATGTATTTCTAGGGGGATCTATACTTATGATAAAATAAGCTTCCTATCATCTCCTACACTGAAATACATTTAAAATGGTGTGTCAGCTTTTGTTCTTGGTACATTCAAAGATAGTCAAGGACAAGATAGTATTCTGCTGAGGTTTGTGAAAATAACAAGCAACTAGTATAATCGTTGCTAAAAACTGGATACAAATTTCCAGTAACTTTGGACAGCAAATGCAAACTGCACGGGAACTGAAATATTAGGGTAAGAATGATGCGAACTAATTTTGGGAAGTTTGTCCCCCCCAGTGAGGGCAGAATGAAGGCTGCATTGGTATATATTTTAACTCTGCGTTTTCTGATTTTCAGAAGTTTAAATTTTAATTACCTTAGCTCTTTATTTCCTGGTTTTCAGAGGTTTGATTTTTGCTGAACACAACATTCTGGTACGCCATGAGACATTGCCGAGCAATCTTAGTTCTGTGTTAATAAGTATTTTTTGGTCAGGTAATTACTTCAGGTGTTCATGTATTTTTTATTTTTGTTTTATATAGAAAGAGGTTTTTTGGAGGATCATTGAGGCCACTAATGGTGAAGGATGCTATGTGATTCCTAGTCTATCCCATACACTTTATTATAGTGAAATGGGGATTATGATCATGTTTTGAAATGTTTGGAGTGTGGCGCTTCTGACAGGGCAGGGAGAGAAATTAAAGACATTGTGTCCTAAAATCTTGACAGCTTTATTCCATGTTTTTTACAGTAACTTTATAGAAATGCGAGAAGACTGGTGTGTCTCTCTCCTTCTTCATCCCCTTCCACCACCCTCCTCCACAATATGTAGCCCCCTGGTACATTTCCAGCTCACCCTTCCCATCCTATTATCCCATTAGCACTTTAGAAACTGTTAGCACATAAATACATGCTTCTAGTAGTGCGGCATACTCTGGTCTTGCACACACAAATCACAGGCTTCAGCTTACTAGAGAGTGTCACACTTCCTTGGTTATGAAGGCCAAGCTGTACACCAAGCATTTTGCAAAAGTAAGCAATCCCCTTGACGGAGTTGGACAGCAGCAGCATAGCTAAAGATCATTCTCAGAGTTCTTCTAAGGGTTGGTTATGAACTTCTAGTGCATGGATATAGCTCAGGTTCAACGGCCACAGCGTGTCCCCTTAGGCTTCCAAGCTCATGTGAAGCCAGTAAGTCTGGAAAGCCCCTTACCAAGGGCTCGTTTTCATATATAGCACTACAGCGGTGCAGCTGCACTGATGCAGCTGGGCCGCTGTAGCTCTTTAGTGAAGACACTACTATGCCGACAGGAGAGTTTCTGCCATCGGTGTAGTTAATCCACCTCCCCAAGAGGTGATAGCTATGTTGGCAGGAGAAGCTCTCAAGTCAACATAGTGCTGTCTACATGGGGGGTTAGGTTGGTATAACTACGCCACTCGGGGTGTGGATTTTTCAGACCCCTGAGCGATGTAGTTGTACCGATACAGGTCTGTATTGTAGACCTGGGCTCAGTCTTTCTGCACATACACCATGGCCTTCAATTTGGTGCATGAGTATTTTGTAGGCACTAATCCAGAGAGCCTAACGTTTCTTTTAATAATGATTTCAATATTGCTTTCCCAAAGGGCAGTGGATGCCAGGCACCGGCTGAGTTAAATGTCGAGCAACTGCAATCAGCTGGGGAATGATCTGAGCTGTGGTTTGACCCCCATCTGTGCACAAAAAAAGTTAGTAAAATCTGTGGACTTTATGAAATGCTTTCAGGGGGTTGTATCTCAAGAACCTCTTGCTCAAATCATACTAAATATGGATCACTAGCCCTATCCTGCTCCCCTACGATGCACAGCAAATTTCAAGAGACTCCAAGTAACCATGTGGATTTTAGACCCCTTTGAAGAGTTGATCTTTAAACAGAAAAGGGTTCTCAACTTTAACAGAACCCGAGCTCTACTATAATACAGGGGAAATGATTGAACCTGGAAAGACCAAAGAATTCAGGCTCCACCTAGTGGGCAAACATTACTATTCTTTTAAAAAACAAATTTCGAAAAGAGAATGTTTCAATACCTGGCTAGACACCACAAACACACTGAACAAGCAAAACTACAGACTTATTTTAGAGTTGTATCTGCTGAATTCCTCATAAACAAGCCATGATCACTTACCCAGTGTGCTCACTGATTCCTGCTTCTTCTTGAATCACAACTGTTATAATTATGTAAAACTGTTTCCTTGACGCATCAAATGGTAAGGTTTAAAAATATGACAAATTTAGATACAGAATATATATGCTTCCATCTGCTTGCTTATAACAAGAATGCTTATCAGAAAAAACTCTGTCTTAAAATGTCTGCTTTCATAGTCTTTTAAGGTGGAGTTATGTCATGCAACTGAATAGAGACTGTCCCTCACAGATACAATCTATGACTCCTATCTCCTTGAGTCAGTAACTCAAGGAAAATGACCCTCAAAGAGTATGATTTTCTGCTTCACACAAAGCTCATTATCCTGGGGCTGTTTTTCTGTTTCTTCTTTCCCTTTGTATCACCCCCTCACAAACACAAAAGATCATACAAGTCATCAGAACCAGGCTTGATTGAGATGCCTTTGGTGTATTTTTGTTGTTTTTTTCTTTCCCCTTTAGCCAACCTTATTTGATCAAGGGGAAAAAAAACATATTTTTTTTCAAAATAATTTTAGGCAGTATACAGTTGTCTGGTGTATTAATGAATTGAGGTATGCTGCTTGGTGCTCTGTTGAAAAGATGTGTGAAGTAGCAATCACTTAACCTTTTGATTTTTCCATATATTATAGTTAGGGTACCTGGTTTTAATTATTTAGCTATTTATTTTTATTTTGAATCTTTATTTTTAGGGAAATTATGCCTTCAGAGTAAAAATCTGAGTTTAAACAATGTTGTAAAAAACAGTTCTCCTTGACTTAATGACAAAAATATTGGACATCTCAAAGTCCTGTGTTCCTGAAGAAAAGCATAGAAAATCGGTTCTTCCCTTTTCCCCCAAACAAGTTTCAACACTGCCAAAAGGGTACAGTCGGGCAAGTTTCACTATATATTATCAAAACAAGATAGAAATAGAAAATAAAACTCTGGATCTGAATTTTGTAACTTAAACCCATCTCTTATAAAAAACCTATATACACCCACTATAATGTAATAAGGTCCCAATCCAGCAAACATTTAAACATATGAGTTACTTTACTCATGTGATTAAAGTAAATCATGTGATTTAGACCCATATCCTATAAAGACTTAAGCACTTACTAAACATTACACACTGTGAATAGTTCTATTGAAATCAATGGAACTATTCCATAAAGTTAAGTACATATGTAAGTCTTTTCAGAATCAGGGCATTGATCAGATTAGGCCCCAAATCCGTGAATCTGAAAGCTTGCAACTGCTCACATGAGTAGTCTTATTCAAGCCTATGGAAGTACTCACATTAAAGCTGGTCAGAAAGCAGTAAGTCCTCAGAGCAAAACATTTCAAAAGAACCAACTAATTTTCATTTTTCAGTAATTTTTTTTGCATACATTTTGAATTAAATGAAAACTTTCCACATATATTTTCATTTAAAAAAAAAGATATTTTTTCAGTAAAAAATAGATGGAAAAGCTTTGACCAACTCAGTCACATACATAAAGTTAAACATATGCATAAGCACTTCAAGGTCTAAACATTAGTCTTTGATTTGCTTTATCCTGTCTCACAGTTCAGAGGCCTTGATAAAATATCTTTGCAATACATATGAGTATATGCCGAACATCACTGTTGAGCCTACATTTCTGAGCCAACACACAGTTAAAGCTGCACTATATTAATGTTACATCCCCTACTGTGTATGGCCAGTTAACGAAAAATGTGCTATAATTAGATGACCTGTTTCAAGGAGAGTTTCATAATGAAATTTCAGTTGATTAGCTGATGTCCGAAATAAATGTTTCCATTAATTGCTAATATATAAATCCTCTTACAATGTAGAATTCTGCAGAGAAAGAAATAAGAACATTTCAAACAGATGATTCACCAAATATTGTCATTGTACACTACTGATGACCTATACTGACTACCTATAGAATAATGTTTAATAAAAGTCTATTTGGACTTCAATAGTTCAATCATTTTATATTTACTATAGAGTGGTCATCATTAAAATGTTAATATTTCCCAGATGAAAATAATTACCATTAATTACCATCGTCACAATATTGCAGGTATTTCCTAACCTACATTTTTGCTGCATTAAAGGTGTTTACATCATATCATATAGGAAAACCTGTAATACTGTGCTGATATTATATATAGGGAATACTGGTAATGCTGCATTAATGCTAAATATCAGCATTTTCGATGACCACCGATTTTTAGGGGGAGGAAGGAGGCAATATCCAAATTGACCCCCTGAACCTGCAAACCCTTATGCATATGCTTAATGTTATGTGTGAGAGTCATTGCATTGACTTATATGGGACTACTCATATACATAAATATAAGCATGTGGAAAAGTGTTTTCAGGATCAGGGCCTAAGGGCCTGCAAATTTCACTGTTCTAAGCCTTTTTTATTATTATATTTTTTAGGTTATCAAGAATAAAACATTTTCTTAGCCAAACTAACCAAAATAATAAAAATAAATAATAATAAATTACAGAAAATGGTAAGAGAGAAAAATGATTGCCATGCTGAGCAACTCTCTGAGGGGAAAGATAGCCTTGTGGCTAAAGGACAGGACTCAACATCAGGGTATTGGATTTGAATGAATCACTGTGTCACAAACTTCCTGTGTGACCTTGACATAGGTGCTGGAACTAAGGATGCTGGGGGTCCTGCCGCACCCCCTCGCTTGAAGTGGTTTCCATCATATATAGGGTTTAGAGTTTGATTCAATGGCTCTCAGCACCCCTACTACACAAATTGTTCCAGCACCACTGGACCTTGAGGAAGAAACGTTGGCCCAAATTTTCAACTGTGAGTGCTTCAAGTTAGGTACTTAAAACCATATTTAGGCACATAAATAAAAGTAGTCTGATCATCAGAGTGAATGAGCACATACCACTCCCAAATGAACTTCCCTGTATGGTAATTTTCATATACATTCATAATATATATGTGATTGGCTGTTCTTGTTTTCTTGGAACCCCTCACCTTATTGTGAGATACTGAATTTTAATGGGTTGTGAGAACTCATTGAGGTAGTTGGCTCACTACTCTACCATGGTGGTTGGGTCTCTCATGAGAGAAAGAGAATATGTCTAATCTAGGATGTACACTGAGCAGTCCTGAGAACAACCAAGCCTGAGGAGCAAACTTGAGTATAAGGTTAGCTCATTCTATTCTTAATGTGTTTGTTGATAAAGGCAGATCCCTGAAACAGGGTGCATTTTTGACTGTACCACTTACGCTTTAGAGTAGATAGGGAAAGACACCTGATCGCAGTTTGTAAGGTGTTATGAGACACTTGGATGTAGGATGACCAGATGTCCCGATTTTATAGGGACAGTCCCGATATTTGGGGCTTTTTTTTATATGGGCTCCTATTACCCCCCCACCCTCCATCCCAATTTTTCACACTTGCTATCTGGTCACCCTACTTAGATGGAAAGAGCTATGGGAGCACAACATATTATTAATGTGATCAGGACTGACAGAAGCTCCCTAAAAGTGTGTGTGGGGGGGCACTAGCGCCCAAACTGTGGTCCTCACACTGTCCCTTCTCCCCAAGGCCCTGCCCCCACACTGCCTCTTCCCACCAAGACCCTGCCCCCACTTGCTCCTCTCTGCCCCCTTTATTATCTTGCTTGATTTTTTTTAGCATCCCCCTTTTCAGACACTTTTATTTCTTCCCATCTATCTCCACAAACCCTTCTTTCTCTGATGCCTTGCCATACCAGCCCCTTCTTTGTTTCCACAACTTCTCTTCAGATCCTCTCATTTCTCTTTTCTTGCCTCCTTGTCCCATTCTCATTGGACTCACCTCCATCTTCCTGACATGAGTGTTATTAACAGATATATAGTGCCTGCTTCCACAATATCCTCATGTTGGCAGAGCAGAAGAAAATGCAAATCATATTTTCTAAGCTGGCACCAGCTTCCTACCATCACTGGCTTAAGAAGAAGGATTGATTCATATATAAGGTGCACTGAATTCCAGACTTCTTGTGTGATGTTGAGCAAGACACTTCATAGGGATGTTCATACTTTCTTTTTCCCACCCTTCTTCTGCTCTGTCTATTTAGACTTTAAGATCTTTGGGGCAGTGACCATCTCTGACTGTGGTTCTGTACAGTGTCTACAACAGTAGGGCCCTGATCTCAGCTGGGGTCTCTACACCATAATTCCAAATGATTAAGACAAAAAGAAGCGGGTACTGCAGCTACTGAGGCTGGCACCTTGAGCATGGAGTCATGGGGCATAGGTTACATAGCCATGAAATAAGTAGGTGGGTGCCTTCAGAATCTGTGAATCTCTAAACAAAAATGCCATTGTGTAATGGTGGCTGACAGGACATCCATTTGCTGGAAACCACATTAGACATCGTCAGATCTATTGCTGTCTATTTCCCTTAATAAATGCTCCTTTCTCCGCTGGTGGCTGTTTCAGAGGAAGATATCATGACTATTTAACTAATCATATTAAAAATATAGAGGGCAGCCTAGCTACATTCGATTAGTTATACAAACACTGCTGGGGTTAATAGCTATGTGATAAATTGCAGAGCCATGTGATAAATTGCATTTATTATGCACTTTTGACTGCCTCACTTGCACTCTACCTAGTAATCCATCTCTGCCAGGATTCATTCCAACATTCCAAACCTTTGAACAGCTTTTAACTAGCTGCTTTAAAAAAAAACAATCACTTTGCTACAAAAATATTTTTCCTTCCTCCCTCCACTCTCCCCATATGGAATTTCTTCTCCAAATTACACCACTCAGAGGTGCAGAATGGACAGTATTCTGTTCTGGACCAATAAGAGCCTGAAGGTTCAATATCTTCTTGCATATCATCAGGATGAGAGAGACAACACGGGTGAAATAATATCTTTTATTGGACTGACTTCTGTTTGTGAAAAAGGTAAGCTTTTGAGCTTACACCGAGCTCTTCTTCTGGAATGGAAAAGATAAAGTGTCACACTCACAACTAACTACAAGGTGAAACAGATACTGTAGCATAAGGAGTATGTCAGAGTTGTAAATAGCATCCAGAGGCTGTAGATGGTGAGTCCTCAGAGGATGATGGTTTGTTTCTTGCATTTGCTCAGGAAGTAGACGTCACTGTTAAGTTTGACTTTCTTTTTTCTTCATGTTGTAGACTTTACATTTCATATGGCAAAATTCAATATCTTCTATTGATGTTTGCAGTGTTGTTGTAGCTGTGTTGGTGCCAGGATATTAGAGAGACAAGGTGAGTGAGGTAATATCTTTTATTGGAACAACTTGTCTTGGTGAAAGAGAGAAGCTTTTGAGCCTACACAGAGCTCTTCTTCGGGTATGGGAGATTAGTGACACCTGCTTTGTTGAAGTAGTAATCGGCATTTTCCAATGGGACATAGCATGTGTCTAGCCCTGTTATGTAGTCATATTCCAAATCTTAAAAGTGTGATATTGTGATTTAGAGACAAGACACTTAAGATCATTTTAGAGGGTTCAAAATTGTTTTGGTTCTAATATTTCTCTTATTTTGAGCCTGTACAGTTGCACTTATGGTACTATGTCAGTCTGTCTTCACATGTAGAAAGAAGTGCAAAAATAGCATCAATAAGAAATCTTAGACCTCCCTAAACCATTTCTAAAATATTTTTTCTATAAAATTTGTGGCGTGAATGAAATACATAACATGTGGTATAAAGGTTTGGAATGATCTGTATAACACACTTTTGGCTACACCACTCATGGGTAATATATAAGCAACTTGTGCCAATACAAGGCCGGATAGATCCTCAGCTAGTGTAAATCATCATAGCTCTTTTGAAATATATAGATCTATGCATATTTACACCAACTAAGGATCTGGCCCAAAATTTTTGCACAACACCATTATTTATTTTTTGTTACGTATCCCAATAGATACATATCAAATCCATACGTATACTGTACATATGTAAAAAGACATTCTTCAGCGGGAGACTTTGATAGAATGAACTGTTTTGTTCTTATACCATGAGGTGAGAGTCCTGTTTACCAGTGTTTGGACACTGTATTCATTTAGTTTGATCAGGAGTACTTCCTGCACTTTAAATTACTGTGCATAAAAATACTATGTTAAAAAAACTTTAAGGTTGCAAAGTCGTGCACTCAAATGTTAGGAAATATCAGTATTAAGGTTGCCTGTGCAATTTTATTTCAGCCCTTTCATAAGGAGAGTGTCATGAGCAGGACATCGATGGCCTGGTCTAGTGGATAGGAGCAGGAGTCAGGCCCAGTGGTCAGCGCAGGAGTAGAGCCCAGTGGTTAAAGTAGGAGCTGGAGCTGGGAGTCAAGCCAGGAGTCAGAGACAAGAGTCAGAAACCAGGAAGCAGGCCTAAAGTTGGAACCAGAATCAGGGATCAAGAGTCAAGTCAAGGGTCAAGCCAGGAATCAGAGCCAGAGTCTGAAGCAGGGAACGAGAGTGGGGTCTGTTGGAGCACCAGACCAGGACTGCTGAGTTGCAGCTTCCTGGAACTCCCTCCAAGCTTAAATAGTGTGCCTGGACCAATCAGAAGTCATGGGTGAGGGCTGCCAATTGGGTATTCTATTAGTGGCAGTTCCTGTGGTGCTTAGTCCCCTAAAGTGTATAGTGCATGAGTTATAGCTCTGCCATAGTTGCAAGTAGCATCAGTTCCACAGACCTGCATGCTAGTCCTCTGGATCCTTGCAGAAAGTTGCATTAATCCCTCTCCACAGATGTAAATATTGCTGAGGGATAATATGCAATACAACACATTAAATGCAATTTGCCTATTTTTTCAATTGCATTTTGTCCAAATTGCAGTTTTCTCATTTATTCATTTAACAAAATTATTCACATATTTATAAAATGAATAATTTGTAGTCAGCTTGTTCAGTTAGTTGTGAACATTTGGATTCTATTTTGGGGTGGTTAGCTATGTAAGTCAAGTGATATTATTTATGTTCCTTGATTGGATAATTTATATAAATTATCAGCATAGCAGCAAGAAGAATTTCAAATTTGACAGTCGAATATAAAATCCAACATCTGCTTTCAGTGCATATTGGAGCATTTGGGAGTAAATTTGCTTATCGCAAATTTTCACACTAGTTAACCTCATTTGGTGGATATTTGCAGAAAGAAAACTCAAGCATGGTATCAACACACTTGAAGCAAACGTGTTTAAAGGAAGATACGTAATATTTCCCAACGCTAGAGGTAAACTACATGGTTATCAACAGTGCTTAATTTGTGCAAGGGCTTGCCAGGGCTGAGTCCCGGCACCTCTAGGCTTGCCGCGTCAGTTATGAAATTAAATAAATTGCTTGAGCCCTGGCACCTCTTTCATTACAAATTAAGCACTGGTTATCAACACATCATAAATACTATGCAAAGCTTTTGGACTCCTTTGGTAAGACATATTATTGTCACTGGCTATGTTATCAGGCAGGACATAAGCTACAACTGTAAGGATCTCTCTTATCTAAAACTTCACAACAGCAAAGTAACTGCCAACGAATGACAAATTCTGAAATTGCTCCAACCCAGGGAGTAAGGTACTTCATTGGTTACTGAATCTTATCAAAGACAATATATGTACTAGAAATATATGTACTTTTTGCGGATACAGACTAACACGGCTGCTACTCTGAAACCTATGTACTAGAAAGATAGTTTTAAAAAATGTTATATTTGCAAAATTGTATACTTCTGCTAAAACAGTTATATTGTATAATGTGCATAATACATTCCTGAATATATTGATAAAACAGTTATATTGTATAATGTGCATAATACAATATAACTGTTTTAGCAGAAGTATAAAATTTTGTATATATATATTTTAAGCTATTTTTTCTGAATCAAATATTTTTTTAAGAATTGAGGTCCAAATGCAGAGATAGAAAGAACCTGGTTAAGAAAAATTGCTTATGCAGTTTGATTTTACTAGGTTCTGTAAGTGTCCCATTGAAATCAAACAAAACTGATTATTGAGACATTTCTCATATTTCTAGTAATCATGTTTAGGATTTTTTAAATGATCAACCAGAGTATAACATTTGAAATAACCAAGAAAAATTGCAAAAAGAATTTTCCTTTATAGTGTTTGTCTGTAAAATATAGGAATCCCCCATACATCTGGAAAATGCCCAACATTCTGGAGAGCAAATCAGCTGGACAAACATCCATCAAGGTATCTCAGAGAAGACACAAAAGACAGTCTTTTACTGAGGAAGGAGCTTTCATTCTCTGTGAGTGGCAGATCTGTGAGAACGGAAACCACTAGATTGTTCTCTAACTGAAGTGAAGGTTCAGTTTAACTGGTTTTGTATTGCTGCAAGAGAGACCAAAGCTTATCAGCTTTCATGTATTGTAGGAAATGAAAAAGGATAGAACTGGATTACTTTCTTTTTTCAGGTCTGAGGTCAACCAAGAACAGCTTTAGGGTCAATCTGACTGCCTTACACTTTCTGAATGACCAACACATGGTTAGCCATATAGGGTGGCTGATTGCTACTTTAGATACAAGGCTGCTATGCCCTTTTAAAGCCTCTGAAAATCTTTGATGTAACAGAGAGAGGCACAAAATGTCACAACCACATCTGAGTGGCACATGCAGTGTTAACACTAAAAGTAACTTTTTTTCAGAATTTTTGCATTGATAGGAGCCAAGAGAGAAAGAAGTATGTTTAGTTGGGAAAGAGATAACAAACAATGCAGTGCCACATTCTCAGTGTGTGCTCTTTGTTATCAGCACAACTAGCAGCATCATGTACTGTACAATGAAAGATAACCATAGAATGAGAGATAGCAGGCTTTGTAGCTCTATAGATTAAACAACACACTAGGGTAATCAGAAAAATAATGTTTTAGGGGTGGGAGTTGAACCACTCGGGAATCCTGAAAGTTGATGGCAATACAGTATTTGAAATGTTAATTTTTTGAATAAAATTGTATCTCTGAAGCACTGTTTTCTTACTATCCTAAGAGCAGGTTAAACAAACAGCTGTCAGGAATGGTCTAGATAATTAGTCCTGCCACGAGTGCAGGGGACTGGACTAGATGACCTCTCGAGGTCTCTTCCAGTTCTATGATTCTATGATAATGTGGATCCAGGTTCAAATGTCAAACCTCTCCAAATTTTCATGGTATAAAAATCACAGAGGTTTGGACAGGCCTCTCTCTAATATTCAATGTTTATATTTTTTCCTTTTTAAATATAGGCCCTTTGTGTTAGTTTTTTTGTATACATAAGCAATTACACACTTTAGAACTCAGTCGTGTCCATACAAAAACTCCATACTATATTGGTAAGTTTGCCAGACATGTCCCTTTTTCAGTAGATTATAACTTTGCCAAAATTCAAATTCTGAGTCTTGAAAAATCTCATTCCACATGTGCTTAATAGCAATTTGTTAGAGTTTGGCAGCTAATTCTCTGAAGTTTCTGACTGCACCGAGCATGCTCCAGTGCTTCACAGCTCCTGTGTACTGACTGCAATGTGCATGCACCATTCCTACGGAATGACTGCGTACTCCACCCTGGAACTACAGGGACTGACCAGAACTGAATATGCACCATCCTAGGGCCGCAGGGGCTGAGCAGTGGAAATTGTATGTAATCATGTAATTACTATATGATAATCTATATGCATAAGAGGGCCAAATTAAATTTGCATAGGTAGCTTTTCTGGAATTCCCTTTTTAGTTCTTGATTTTGCAATCTTAACATTCTTTTAAGATAGGTTTTTGGATATAATAGTTATACTGGTTGAGATTTTCAACCCTGTTCCAATCCTGTACATCTGAGGAGAACTCCTCTGGCTCAGGAACTGAGGAAGACAGATATAGGCTGTATTCCAAGTACTCTCTTATCCTGGTGCATAGGATGTGCTGGGTGGGGCAGGACTACCCAGGACTAACCTGGTCTAGTAGGTTGCGTGAACTTATACATTAGTGAATGTGTCAAACCAGCTATGTAGGATGACATATCTTCTGTTATAGTTGGAGGTTAAATACATCTAATTCCCTTTCCCATATAAAGAACAGGAATACTTGTGGCACCTTAGAGACTAACAAATTTATTTGAGCATAAGCTTTCTTGGGCTAAAACCCACTTCATCAGATGCATGTAGTGGAAAATACAGTAGGAAGATATATATATATACACAGAGAACATGAAACAAAGGGTGTTACCATACACACTGTAACGAGAGTGATCAGTTAAGGTGAGCTATTACCAGCAGGAGAGAAAAAAAACTTTTTGTGGTGGTAATCAAAATGGCCCATTTCCAGCAGTTGACAAGAAGGTGTGAGGAACTGTAGGGGGCAAAAATAAACATGGGGAAATAGTTTTATTTTCTGTAATGACCCATCCATTCCCAGTCTTTATTCAAGCCTAATTTAATGGTGTCAAGTTTACAAATTAATTCCAATTCAGCAGTCTCTCATTGGAGTCTGTTTTTTTTATTGCGACTTTTAGGTCTGTAATCGAGTGTACATTCGCCAAACTGGACAGTCTCTATGTAAAACAATAAATGGACACAAATCAGACGTCAAGAATTATAACATTCAAAAACCAGTTGGAGAACATTTCAATATCCCTGGTCACTTGTTAGTCTCTAAGGTGCCACAAGTATTCCTGTTCTTTTTGCGGATACAGACTAACACGGCTGCTACTCTGAAACCTTTCCCATATAGTGCGGCTATACTTACAAACAACCGATAGAGCAATTGATAATATCTTGGTGACAAATTGTTGTTGTTTTTTATAAACAGTAATTACTTAATGCCACTTTAACAAATTAATTCACTCTTCCACTCATTCCTTTTACCCAGTCTCCTGCATCCTGCAACTCCACAGCCCACTAATAATCCAGCATTAGGGCTGCAAGCTTGCTTTTGTCAAAGAAAAGCACTAAAGCCCTCAGACTAATTCCGGGTTTACTCTTTCAAGAAAAGAATTAGGAAGCAAATCCTGACAAAGTTCAGCACACATAGATGATTCACAACTTGATCCTGCTCCCACTTAAATCAATGGCACAATTCCTATAGATTAAAGTGGGAGCAAAACTATGCCTGCTTTTTTATTATATTGACACTCACACACATGTCTCCACTCTTCTGTTTCTTTTCTTAGAAGCCTCATTGTGAGTTCATAATTCAATGTAACTAGTTCTTCATACAAGTCTGCTTCTATCTGGTACCTTGATCCAAAGTCCATTGAAATCCCTAGAGCCTACCCCCTTGATTTCAATGAGTTTTGGATTAGTCCACATTAGCATTGTCATATCATTTGAAATTTGGTTCCTTCATATTTCATAATGGGAATATAGTACATCTTTTTTTTTCTTCAAAATCCTGAGTCCTACCAAATGACAAATCAATATGATCTAAAATAAACAAATAACCACTCCATTTTTTTAACTTAATGGTCACAAAAATTATTTGAAAATCATAAGCCAAATCATGAAGCTTGACTTCTTAGCCGCATCTCCACTTGGAGCTAGGGGATGATCACAGAACTAAAAATTAATGGTAGTTTAGGTACAAATGATCATGACTTGATCACATTTATAATGTTCAAGCAGAATAAAGTCTAGACTAGTCATATATATATATATATATATATATATATATATACACACACACACACACACATATACACACTTGGTGCTTTAATCAGGCCCGTTTCATAAAGCTGAAAACAATTATGAGCCAAATCTGCTGGAAAGAAGAATTTTAATCAGAAAAAAATTGTGAATGATCATTGGCAATCAATTAGGAATACCTTAATAGATGCCAAAAAGCCACAATCAAGAAAAAAAATGTACTGGTTAAAAAAAACAGCCTGGTTTAGAGGGGGAGTGAATGCAGATGTAAAAATAATTTATATATATCAAATGAATATAAATCAGAAGATAGAAGTTGCAGAAAATTGATAAAGGAAGCCAAGGGACTCAAGGTGAAAACTATGGCCATCAGAATTAAGGACAATAATAAAGAGGGTTTTTTTTAAGATATGAGGAACAAAAAGAATCCTAACAATGGTACTTGACCTTTACTAGATGGAAATGGTAGAATTATTAATGGAAAAGACATAAGTGTTGAATAAATATTTCTGTTCTGTAGTTGGGGAAAAACAGATTATGTAATCTCATCATACTGTGTTAGTACTCTTTCCATTCTACTAGTGTCTCTGGAGGATGTTAAACAGAAGCTACTAAAGTTAGATTTTAAAATCAGCAGGTCCAGATAACTTGCATCCAATATTTTTTAAAGAGCTGGCTGAGGAGCTGTCTGGACCATTAATGTTGATTTTTATTGAGTCTTGGAGCACTGGGGAAGTTTCAGAACACTGGAAGAAAGCTAATGTTGTCCCAATTTTTATAAAGGATAAACAGGATGAGCTGCGTAATTATAGGCCTACCATCCTGACATCAGTTTCAGGCAAGATTATAGATCCTGTCAAACTAACCTGATATTTTTTTTATCAGATTACCAGTTTGATTGATAAAAAGTAACTGTGTTGACTTAATATACTTAGACTTCTCTAAGGCATTTTACTTGGTACCACACATTTTGATTAAAAAACTAGAACAATATAAAATTAATATAACACACATTAAATGGATTAAAAACTAGCTGACTAGTCTCAAAATGTAACTATAGATGGGGAATCATACTGAAGGAGTGTGCTTTCAGCGAGGTCCTACAAAGATCAGTTGTTTGCCCTAAGCTATTTAATACTTTTATCAGTGACCTGAAAGAAAACATAAAATCATCAGTGATAAAAGTTTGCAGATGACACAAAAATTGGGGGAGTGTTAAATAATAATTCAGAGAGATCTGGGTCACTTGGTAAACGGGCACAAGAAAATAATGTTTTCATATCACTAAATGTAAATATATACATCAAGGAAAAAGCAGGAGTAGAGAGGTTATTTTACCTCTTTTTTGCCTTGGTGCAGCAGCTGCTGTAATACTGTGTCCAGTTCTGGTGCCCACAGTTAAAGAAGGATGTTGATAAATTGGAGAGGGTTCAGAGAAGAGCCACAAGAATGATCACAGGATTAGAAAACATGTGTTATAGTGATAGGCTCAAGGAGCTCAATCTATTTAGCTTAACAAAGTTTATTGTGATGTTCATGAACATCTGTTCTAGTCAAACTGTGGATTCAAATCTGCTTTCATTGAAGTCAATGAAAGTTTTATCATTGACTTCACTGGCAGCATATACAGGACCTTTCAGGTGCCAGTAGCTTTACTATGAGTACATACCACCTGGCTGACAAAGTCATCTTGCCTTATCTCCTAAATAGTCTGAAAGGTTGTATACAGAGTCCTGATCTGTAGGCAACTTCCCCATTGATGTAATATGCAGCAATGCCACCAGCATTTGAAGGTCCAGATTGAGCAATATTGTTCCTGCTGTGCTGGCTAATATTCAGCACATCTTCATAGCTGGTTAAAGCCAGCACAGAGCACAAGGTTAATAAGGACAGGCTTACAAATAAGCATGTTGTGCATCTCTTACCTTCCTTTCTGCCTTACTCCTCACCGTTTTAAGGATTTGCTTCAATTGGTAGTATTTTGCTTGCAGATTTACTTGGTTATTCACAAGTCTTTTTCCAGTGTCAGCCAGAAAGCTAGTAACCATTCTGAAGTCAATTGGCTCATGCCCAAATTTAATTAAACTTTTCACTGCATGTGTAGAGGAAACTGATTTCACTCAACATCATTTATGTGGATAATATGTAGAATTAATTCTCCTTCACTAAGTTATCATTACACTAAGCAGATAAACACAGATATAATGTTATTAAAAGTAATGGATTAGGTTCATCAGCAGTTAACTTTAATGGCTTGTATCGTTGTGATCCTGTGTGCAGTTTAAGAGAAACTACTCAGCCTCTCAGTTTGAACAGGCTGAAGGTCAATGACTAGGGTTACCTGATTTTCCAGACACCAAAGTAGAATGGTTTCTGTACTGCTGAGATCTGAAGGGTTTGTGAATGTCCCCTGCTAAAAGCCTAATTATATCTAGTTCTTGCATCCATGTGTCAATGTGGGAGGGGAAAAGGGAGGGGGGCTTAAATGCTATACTCTAGCCCTAATTGTCCAGCTGAGTTTGGCAAGGATTGCAGATTAAATGAGGATAAAGTTCAGGACAAACGTAGCTGAATATAAATACCTGCCTTCTTCATTCAGACGTTGTAAAGTGAAACCCTGACACTGTCAGGCTAAACTAATGCACTTCTTTCTACTGCACATCAGCCTCTCAAGTCCTTATATCACTTTAGCTGCCCTTCTTTCAAAAAAATCTTTTAACATATTGTTAAAATTATGGTAGGGCTTTTCTTTTGGTAGGCTGCTTCAGAAACAAACCGTGTCCCCATAGCTATGGTTTAGAGCAGAGGCACATAATTTTGCATGAGATCATTCTCCTGGAGGAAGGCTTTTGAAATGTCACATGACAAATTCATTTGACATTAGTAGCATTGAAAGCATTGCTCATGCTACATGCAATGACATAATCAGCTGTGCTGTTGCCTCACAGAGCTGCAAAACTGGGCTGAATTTCTCAGTTCTACCTTTCAAAAAGGTGACCTAAAATATCTGGTAAGACCAGCAGTGGCATTTACACCAGCTTGGGGGTCAAAAGTTAAGAAACTAAATCCAAATTCAGGTACCCATTTTAGACATCAAAACCAGCACTTTGGCACCTAAAGTGGATTTTGGGATGCTTCACTACATAGGTAGGTGCCTAACTCTAGGCAATCAAGTTTGAGGTCATATGTGTGGATTACCAGGGCCAGATCTGAATCCAAAGAGATAGGGCTGAGTCTGCTGGTGAGCTAAAGGAAAAAGAGAGCATTTTTCACAGCTAGAGCTATATTTGTATACCCAATAGCAGTGGAAAGTCCAGAAGGATCACCCCTAAACTGCACACCATCTTAAGGATCTGAAGGCAGATGTCCTTTATGGATGGTGACATTACCATAGGGATGAGTACTCCATTGTGCTTCCCTCTTCCCACTAATCATCGTCACTTCTGTCTTGCCCCATTTTGTTTCAGCCAGCTATTTGCTTAATGCCCTCTGCAGTTTCTATCTCTGGTCCTAAAAGAAACAAAGATTTTTATAACCTCCTATACATATTGGATAGAATCAGCCACTAAGTTTGTTTTGCAATATGGTAATAGTTAGTGTGATGACCACCTTCTGCTTCCTAAGTAAGTAAACAGAGGAAAACTAAGGTAAGTGCTAAATCCATGACACCATGACATTATGGACTGATTCAGTTACTGGACTATGTGTCAGAACATACTGCAGAATTACTCAGAATTAGCTCAGATGCTAATCCTGGCCAAATTCCAACCCAGGTGTTTACATTCTATCTACCTAAATTTCCCCTGTTGTTTCAATTAACTTTTATTCTTTACTTCCCCCTACTAAAACACTGTGGCTTGCCCAGAATGTGTCATGTGGCTTGCCCAGAATGTCTGCTATCGTTCCGGAGGTGGCTGCATTTCAACAGTGAATACAGCAATCTCAATATACATGATGTAAAGTACTTACACATCACTCTGGGTAAAGATTTCTTTAGACGTAAACTGTAATAGTGAAGCTGCCGCTCTGTTATACATAAAAGGGTGAGGGGCAGAAAAGGGGAAGGTGGGTAAGTTAGACAGGAGTAACATTTCAACCCTGTACCTGTGCTTGCAGCTGTTCCAGGGCTCAATTAAATTACACCAGATTATATTAAGTGTTCTAACACTCTTCTCTCCTTTAAAGGTGGCAAGCAAGCACCAACTGGGATGTCCACTGCACTGTATCTTTGATTCTAATCTGTGTCCTGAATGGAATGGGAAGTAGACATTCCTGGAATCTTATTAACTTCAGGGTATTGCAATAATTCTATAGAAAACCAATATAAATACAAATATAAAACTGCCTCTACCTTTAAAAAAAAAATCCCTACACCTTTGTGTAGGGATTTTGTTTGTTTTTTAGCTGTTTACAATAACAATAATGACCTCAGTGCATGGCATTTCCTGGGAACTAATGATTAGCTGGGGTTAATGGCCTGAAGTGTAGCCATGGGCCATCAACTCCTCTCAACCCGTCCTTAATCCTACAGAAATACCCTATGCCTTGACTGTCATTGCTTAATACAGTCTCTCTAATTTTAGTATCACTTTAAAAACCTCACAACAGCCACTGAACAGTGCTGCATTTTATTAGCCTGCATGACTGTTGCTGAGCAAGGGTTGCTTTCCTAGTCACTGATCAACTCTAAATACAGAATATACTTTATTAAAAGTTGATTACCAAGCCTCTGAGCATCTCTAGCCATTTAAATACTTTATACTTTTGCTTTGAGTGGCCCTGAGCAATTAATAGATTGTTTCATTAGAAGGGTTTTTACTAGCCACTAAGTGACTCTAAACACCTAATATATTTCACAAGAAGTTTCTATCCCAGCCATTGAGCAGCTTTAAACACTAAATTGGCATCACACGTTTTTAAAAGAAATAATCAATGTTTTACATTTGTCACAAGCAATTTCCTGCCTCTGTACCCCCCTAAACATTATTCTTCTGCTACGTGGTGGGGGGTTTTTTAATGATAAATTCCTATTTTACATGTTGGACCACCAGTACATTTCATTCTAAAGCACAAAGCTACATTGGAATTGGCTTTGGTTCCTTTCCCTCATCTAACTCAGGGGAAAAGAGCAGTAGGAGGGCAATATACACATTGGGTCCCTTCCTGCTTAAAATTAAGGGCTTAAAAACTATTCAAGTGGCTCAGGCCAAAATTATAATTTGTATTGGAGACATAAAAATGCTTGTGGTCTATCACTGCATATGTAGCCACAGTGTGACAATCAAAATTGCAGTGATTCAGTAACAATTCTTAATCACTATTATAGGCCTGATCTAAAGCCCACGGAAGTCAGTAAAAATATTCACATTACAGCAATAACTGTTGAGAGTGGCTAATGTGCTCTCACCCAGAGTATGTCTACACTACAGCAGTTATAGTGGCCAGGGCCGGCTCCAGGCACCATCGCAAGAAGCAGGTGCTTAGGGCGGCCAATGGAAAGGGACAGCACGTCCGGGTCTTTGGCAGCAATTCGGGGGCAAGTCCCTCACTTACTCTTTGAGCTGCCGTCGAAGAGGAAGTGAGGAAGCGAAGGACCCGCCGCTGAAATGCCGCCGAAGAATGAAGCTGCACGATTGAGCTTGAGGCGGCAAAAAAGCTGGAGTCGGCCCTGATAGTGGCACAGCTATGGCACGGCAGCTATGCCACTCGAGTGCTTCCCACATCAATGAAAGGGTTTATTTCCATTTATGTAGTTAATCCACCTACCTAAGAGGTGGTAGCTAGGTCAATGGAAACAAATTTCTATCAACCTAGCTGCATCTACACTGGGGGTTAGATTGACCTAACAACATCACACAGGGTGCAAAATTTTGCACAGCCCTATGCAATGTAGCTAGGCAATCTGATTTTAAGTGGAGACCAGGCCTCAGTCCCTAGATTTGATCATTTGGTGGCAGAGTAGGTTTTTTCTAGTGGGCGGCCCTAGACTCTGGAACTTGCATACTTGGTTTGACAGAGCTTGAATTCTTTTGGGTAGAGCCTCAGCTGGAGTGAATTGTCCTCACTCCATTGAGGTCCATGGAGTGATGACAATTCACACTGGGTGAGGACTGGCTCTTTGACCTTTAGTGCACTTTGTAAAGCTCAGGCTTTTAGCTGATCAACATGGTGGGATGCATCTTTGTTGAGAGCTGATAGCAGGAAGGAGTTTTGATCATATTAGTATTGGTTGACAATGGTTCAGTTAATGTGATTTAATTTTATTATTAATTTATGCATAAAATACATATCCATCCAAAGACAATGGGATAGGTGTAATTTTACTATTATAAATTTTAAAAAATAATTTAACAAAATATCTGGCTTGACTTGAAACAAGATCAAAAATCTCACAAGCAAGGCAAAACTCTCCTGTAAATGCAAATGTCTCCAATATATAATAGCAACTTGTACAGCCAATTGGTGACTTACAGTGAAAAATGAAGAGAACTCTGTCCTTATATCACAAAATTCCTAATATCAGGTTAATTATGAGCGAGAATCCAAGAGACAAAGATTTTACCCATTGAAATATTTTATTCAAATTTGGATGCTTTTCCAAATCTTATGCATCTGAGTCATTAAAAGTGGTCTGGAAACTTCATGGGAAGTGTGATCTCTCCTGTTACTGCTTGTATCCTCTGGAACCACTAAAATGAATGAAAGGGTTAAAGAAAAGTTTCCAAACTCTCTTTAACCTCAAAAAAAGTTTGGGTTGGGTTTATGGTGATTTTTAATTTTATCTGAACACATCCAGCCAGTCCTAATTCAGACACAAGTTACTGAATGGTTTCCATTTGCTTAAGGCTCCTTCAAAATCTGATATTCAATAATTTTGTAATGGTTGCTGGGGCATGGACGACTGCTAGAACATTCTTTTATTCGGGAGACTACATAGCTCACTATATTTCAAACTTTGGTAATACGATGCTGCCTTCTGTCATCTGCATTGCTGGTCATGCACCAGTTTTTGTCACTACATCTGTCTCAAGGTTAACACACATTGGCACAAGGAAGGGAGTGGATTGGTTTACAGGGAATAATCTGTACACAGTAGAGTTTATTACTTAGCTGACTGATAAATTTCTGATGCGATGTGTAAGATATACTGTGATTCTGAGTTCTCTTACTTTACTTTATCCGTAACTCAAGCTAAAATGTTTTGTATTTATTTCCTTTTACACCCTCCACAACATTATTACCTCACTGTGCTGATAATGTTAAACCTTTCCCAGTAGCCCTTTTGGGGACCAGCTGCTTGTTTTCTTTGGACTGTTACCCATGGGAGGAGGTATTGTTTTCCGGGCAGTGGAAAATCTTATCCTTTAAATTTGTATTACAGATTGCTCTTTGGCATACATTTTATTTTTATATACACATAAGACTTTGGTGCAGTAAATATTTTAAGTATTGAAAACTGAAAATAAAACACAAACTAAAAACAAAATCCAAGTTACAAATCTTTAAATATAATATGAAACAGAAACTGAGCCGTAACTCCGTAAATACAGAAACATACCTGTGTTGGTTTGGGGTTACATTTGGTCCATAGAGAATGCATGCAATGTTTGGTTCAGCCTGAGTTACAAGCCTCATAGGCACTGGCAGTTAAGAAAGAAGTCTGACTTACAATAATCAAAACGATAGTGTAATAATATATTGCCATAAGAGCAATACATCATTCTTATACTGCAAGGGAAACTTGTCTTTCCCCTAACATTATGTTTAATGCTCAGGTTTTACATGTATTTGCCATGTTTGTAATTCTTGGTTAGCCCTTTTTTAATACACACACACACACACACACACACACACACACACACACACACACACACACACACACACACACCATCAAAAACCTACAGTTTTAAGTTTCAAAATCAAGTTGTGCTAAATAGGCTCATTTCCTCTGTTTTTTCAGCAGTGTCTCACTATTCTGCACTGGTACAAACTTAAGGTTGCACTTCAGCGGAAATTTGCATATATAATTCTGAAGTACGTCAGAATCCCTTCAGATACCTTTGTTTTACCAATCTGAATAATAATTGTGACACTGGCAGATCAGCCAACCTGTGTCTGACCCATAACAATTTAACAAGAGGCATTACAATTGTATCAGGATAATTGTATATGAATATCAAAGAGATGTACTAGTCCAGCAATCATTAACCCATTCATTTATAGTAATAGAAATCAAGGATAGATGCTAAATGTGTTTGTCTGTGTACCTGTATCCTGTTAGAAGTTTACCTAACCAGATTAGATTTTAGATGCTAAATCCTTTTCATTTTTTAATTGCCTTACATTATGTATGTGATTGTGATCAGTTAACTTTAAGATCAAAATGTGAGATACTGCCAGAAACTAATAATATTGTCTACATTGTCTTCAGCTTATCTCTGTTACAATGAAGAACCAGCTAATTGATTTATGCAAATAAGTGTAACTAGATTACCTGTGTATGCATAGGAAATTGAATGTTAACTTCAAAGTGGTGGGCAGTGTGTGCTCAACAAAGAAGAAAAATCCTCAAAACACTTAATAGCCCGCTTCAGCTATAAAAGTGAAACCTTGGCCCTGATCCAGCATCTCTCGGCTGTTGAACTTTAAACAGGGAAAGTTTAAGCCATGGGACTGAAATTTTCCAAATAGTTGTTTGGAATATCCAGGGAAATGCCTGGAAAGACATTAACAGACTTTACATCTAAGCTGCATTTGGAGTCTGACCTTTTAGGATGCTTCCAGAGAGACTTTTGCAAGCCAGCAGACTCATCCATCGCTGCAACAAATCTGATGTAAGGACCTTGCAAGCATTTGTAATGTACAATATATAATCTTTTAACCACTCAATAACTCTCCTCTTTTCTTAATACATTTTTAGTTGGTTTACTAAGGATTGGCTAATAGTGTGATATTTGGGTAAGATCTGAGACATATATTGACCAGAAGGTATGTGTCTGATCCTTTGGGATTGGTAGAATTTTAAATATGGCAAATAGGGTTTTCAATAACCTCTCACTACATTAGACCAATTTGTCTGGATGGGAGCCAAGGGTTGGAATGTCTAAAAGAGACCGTGTTTGGCTTCTTGTTAACCAGTGTGGTACTACAGAGGCTCTTTTCTTACTGGCTTGGTGAATCTAATTATAGAATAAATGACCAATTTAGGGGGATTGTCTGCCCTATTCCTTGCAGTCTGCCCTGGATGTGGCATTCTCAGTGTGGTCCATCCCAGATGCCCGGTCACACTGATAATCCCCAATAAGCTGTAATTCTTAGAGATCTATTAATTCTGCAAGTTTTCACTGATGATATTAAACAGAGAGGCAATTGTTCTATAGTTAACATGTAAACTGCTTGACGTGTCCATCCGTTTTAGTGACTAATGTTTGTGCCATTTTATAATGGACAAAAACACCTACCTACCTTGCCATAATTCCATCTTAATCAAACCCAGACTTCTCAAAGCTGCTTATTCTTTGGGGCATCTGCATGAGTGCACAGACCTAGAAAATTGTTACAATTAGTGATGTGGATGATACATCTCTGTGTGATGGTCCAGCCTATCATTTCTTCCTAGAGACCTCCTGAGATGAAGTTCATGACTTGAAAGAGCCAGGGCACAGCTTGAAATTTGAGGTGTATCTTTCATCTGCATAGTACACATTGTGAAGATTTATCCCTTTATTGAGAGTGGTTCTCTTTTGTCTGCCTTACATGGCCTTAAAAGATCTAAAACGTACTGTTTGCCATTATCTCCTGAAGCTAAAATAAAGATTTCAAACAATTTATTTTGTCTGTAATGTTCTTCATCCACCAAAGAAAACTGTGTGACATAGACAAGATCACTCTGTCTTTTTGCTTTCTCCATTCATCTTAATTAGCATATTTCTCAAGCCTTGGTCAGAGAAGTATCTTGTATTTGACTTTTCTGTTATATTTTCTATTTCTAATTTAGTTGTGGCCCTTTTCTCATGCTATCTTAAAATGGTACCATCTAAAAAACTGAATTACAAGACTCCTGCTTCTTAACATCTTCTAAGATAAGAGATTTATAATCACTCAGCAGTTCATTTTAAAAACTTCTAGATGAGCTTTTACCAAAGCTATTACTTCAGAAATACTTGCTAGTCCTAGTGTGTTCTTTGTAGGCTATTCTCTATTTGAATTATATAGAGTCATAAAGTTTAAAGCCAGAAGAGACAACTAGATCATCTGACCTTCTTACAGCAAAGCCACCAATACTATCCAGTGCCTGCACATGAAACCCAACACCTCAAACGCATGTACACCCTGTCTTAGGTTGCAAGTGGAAATGAGTTGGGTATTCTCTTCAGAGTTCCCAATAGTAAATATGTCAAAATTGTCTCACACTTCAGCACAATTGTCAGGATCTCTTCAAGGGCAGCCCCAAACTGGAATAGCAGTGGAGGTAAGATGGGAAGAAAGAGATATTGCAGTTTGGAACCGAGAGGTATTGTAATAATCAGGGCCAATGCAAACATGTCTGGGCACCCTATGAAGACACTCAATTGACCTCCCTCTGTGGCAAGGCCTGAGATGGTGGGCCTGACTCTCATGCTTTCTCTGGCTGCTTTGCAACATACTGCTGGCATAAAGCATCAAGAAACTCAACAGATACAGGTCTCTACAGTGGGAGAAGCTTGAGGAGGAATCCCTAGGTGGCAGAAAGCCAGTATAGCAGCCTCTCTGCAAGCCCATGATGCAGAGGGCATTCCTGGGAGGGAAAGGATGTGCCGAGAGGATCATTGTGCTCTAATGATACCCCCTCCTCTCCGCTGGAATAGCTTCTGCAGGATGTTGGCAGCTTAATGAAGGCCTCAGCTGCTGCCAGGATCAGAGGTCTGCAAAGGTGGCACAAAACTAGTTTTACCCTGGCACCATCCCACAGCTTGACTGGGACAGACTCTATATGCCAGTGTGCAACTTTGCCCATCTTGCTATACTTCCTCCCAAACTGCTGTACCTTGCCAAGGAAGTGTGAATACACGAACTGTACAGAACTGGGATGGAGCTGTGGAAGGACTTAGGGAGTCATTACTATATTCTTCAAAGTAGTAGTCTACTGAAATGAATACTCCCTGCTTAGCCCCTTGACCTTAGCAATTACCCAGTTGTTAACCATAGGTTTGTAGAAGCAGGGCTGTCATAGTTAAAACTATTACTAAAATTTGAAAGTGAAAGAAATAACTAAGAATTTTTCCATGTGGAAATGGCGGGACAGTCATAGAAGCTACTTGTAACTCAGTGACCCTAAAGACAGCAGTTCATGGGAAAATTAAACCCAGGCCAACAAAGACCCATGTGATGGCTTAATGCCATCTTAGTTCTCCAGAGCCCTAATTAGGTAATCTTATGGGCATGCTGAAAAGGCCAGCTTTTTTCATTCTTTGCTAAGGCTGTTGAGGAGAGTGTGAGCTGCGCTAGATACTTTTGTGGGCAGTCATTTATTTATGGTGCAATTTTTAATTTATGGGAGAGGCACCAGGGCACTGGATGCTCATCTACAGCTGTATTTTTAAAAAAATGAAGAAAAAAATGTTGACGAAATAAATAATGCTGACTTATTAGAACATTTGCATAATTTAAGTATTATGGGCCCAATCCTGCCCTTCCATGGAAAAAGCTACATAGGATAAGTCTGGGAGCCTCCATGTTATGGAGTTTCCTCTGCTTAATTCCATCAAAGTATTTGTCCCCCCCAGAAAAGGCCCTCTTTCTCTGGATGTTTGGACATCTTCCTGAAAGTACCAAATCCTGGAAAGATTTAATGCTATATATCAAATCATGTGGCAGTGTTATTCACAGTCTTAAGCCCCCTATACCACTAGTGGCACAAACCAACATGGCTGCCACCAGCGACCTCTTAGCACTGATTACTAATATTGGTTATTTCCTGTGGAATGCTTATAGACTGATTTTCCAGGGAAGTGCTTTCTTTTCCTTCTTGTTTGTCTTCTTCCTTTCCAGGAACTGTTAGATGACATTTCTGAAGATATAAGAGAGCAAAAGCAAGAAGATATAAATATTAAAGATACATAAGATATAAGATAGCAAAAGCAAGATTAAAACAGAATAAGATTAAAAGAGGAATAAGGAAGTCAAATGTCAGACAAGGGTAAGAGTTTTGAGTGAAAGGCTTGGAATCTGCTTCCTTCTCCACACCATTCCAGCAGTCTCCTTCCTGCTCCTTCTGTCTCACAGCCTGCTTCAGAACCATGACTGAGACTGAATTTTTACAGCATGCAGGATTTACTTAAAATTTGCAACCTAGTCCTGAGTAACACATATGATTAGGTTCAAGAAGAAACTATAGTTGAGCCACTATGTTACAGTGATCACAATGTAATTAAGTTCAACATCTCTGAGGAAGGAAAGGTATCCAAAAAATGCATGGTGACAATAAACGTTAGAAAATAGGACTTTTAAAAAATGAGGAGGCTAGTCAAAGTGAGACCTGGAGTCAAAAGTAAGGAAATAAAAATTCTTAGACACAACATGGAGGTTTCGTAAATATACCTTAACAGAGTCACAGAAGGCAAGCATACCTCTACCCATAAAATGAAACAGAAAGGCAAGAAATAAACCTCAACAGCTGAACAGCAAGGGCCCTGGAGTTATGAGAGCCAAACGGAAAGTGAAAATCCAACCCTAGTGAAGCCAATATAAAGGAGCATAAACAATAGCAGATAATATGTAAAATAGGAATTAGGAGGCTTACAACAGAATTTGAAGAGCAAATAGCCAAAGATATAAAATAATATAAGAAAGTCTTTATGTATATTGGAGGCAGGAAGCCTGCAGAAGAATGGGTAGGTCCACTGGACTACAAAGGAATAATGGGAGAAATTAAGGAGTCTAATTTTTTTTCATCAGTCTTCACCACGAAGGATATTAGGGAGATACCTAACCTGGACTAGTTCTTTTCAGGTAATAGAGTTGACATAGTGTCATCAATTGAGATTGCCAAAAGTAGAGATCCAAACATAATGTTGGAATACATAAGGATAGGATGAAGCTAATGCTGAAAATAGTATAATGCCATTATATAACTCACTGAACCACTCTCACTTGGAATATCTTGTTCATTTTGGGTCACCTGATAACAGAAATAGGGGACAGAGATGGAAATACTTAAGAGTGGAGAAAAACTTCCATATGAAGAGATATTTAAAAGATTATGGTCTTTATATCATGGCAAATATGAATAGGAAAAGATACTGTTATGAATCTTTAATATACAGCATTGAGAGAACTGCTTCACAGGATGAAACAAATAAAATCAACAACTGTGTTGAGTGCCTTTATTCATCTGAATCCCTTGATATTCAGCACGTTAAAGATTCTTCTGCAGAATGATGTTTATTCTCTGGCTCTCTGACATAAAAGAAAAAGTTTCATTTCCATCTCAGAATTTTAGCATCTATGAAAACATATCAGTACAGTTCCTTCAATGGCATTTCAGGGTCTGCCCTGTCATTGCATTTTAACAACACATTTGTAATGGAATACTCTGTAGCTTTTGTCAGGAGCCTAGTTTAAGAAAATCAGTATGGCAGAACAACAATCCGGAATAAAGCATGCAGAGGGGGCTATGAGGTCAGAGTTGTAGGACTGTAACAAGATCACGTTTTCCCAATCTCACGAGAATGATTGTCATGAGAATGGATTCATGTGGAGTCACTTTTTTGTTCTCACTACTGTCCTTTCTATGAGGATGAGACATCACAGTTCAATTAGTTCATTGTAGTCTATGAAAAGGAAGGCAAAGTACTTCTGGGAATGATGTCATAGAAGCAGTGAATAAGATCTTTCAAGGCTTTAATGTGATGCTCAGAAGTATTCACTATTGGGACTGGAGTGCTTGCAGATAAATAAAAACAATGAGTGATTAAAGCACATTTCTTCTCTGAAAATGACTAAATAAACACGGTACTGTTTTACTCATTAGATGTACTCTGTGGGTCTTTCGAGTAGTTCTATTTGCTAACTTCAGTAAAAATTATTTATTCTACTAATCTTTTATTCCCACTTCAGAGCCAACACAAGTCAGCTGGAGTCTACTGTGGTTTGTGCATCCTTAATGGAATTGTGAACTAAGGCATAATCCTGAAAACATACATGTTTAATTTTAGGCACCTGAACAGTCCTATTGAATCATTGGAAGCCACTGAGAGACAATAAGTGTAAAGGTCCATTTACAGAGACACTTTTCAGAGCAGAAGCACATGTTAAGGCGAGCATCTTTTCCACAAAATATTCTCCCTGTTCCCTAAAAACGTTCACCTTCTCATTATTATGTGTATTCATGGACTGGCCATTTTACATCCCCCTCCTAGGGTACTGAGGTAAAAATAAAGGAGAATGGAAATGGCTAGCATACCAAATTATAAAACATTGAATAGGTCAAAGACATAGACTTTACTATGACCTTCCCAAGCATATATGTAGCAGTATTACTTCCTGTGCTTCCTCATTTTTGTTCGGATAATTTTAACAAGTCTATGAAATACCACAATATGAACCCATTTTCATGACAATTACTATGTGAAAAAAGAAAGTACAGTGCAATCCATATGTGCCAGAGATCTGACCGTCCTTGTTAAAGTCACATAATCTTGTAGTCATCTTCAAATGTCCAGCAAAATGAGAGAAAACAGAAGTTTTAAAGAATCTTTAGAATAAAAATAATAACTTCACTGTGTAAGAACGTCCACAAAACTGTCAACTCATTGAGAGAGAAGGCTTCTTAGTAGTACCACTGTACGTATGGTTACTCATCCTAATTAAAAATTTAATAAAGCTAAGAGCAATCAGGTAATAAATTTGAAGATGACATCAAACTAAAGCATCAGCTGCTTTTCTATACACCATTAATGACTGTTTCTTGGAGCAGCAAGTCCAAGAACTCACAAGGGGAGAGCACAGGATCTGGTCTAAGTGATGAATGTAGCTGAACCATTTTGTAACGGTGACCATGATGTAATTAAATTAATAGCCTTGGGGGGGGGAGAGGAATACCAAAGAAACCCACCACATTAGCATTTAAGTCCAGAAAGGAGAACTACACAAAAATTAGGAGGTTAGTTAAATAGAAATTAAAAGGAACAGTTACAAGAGTGAAATGCCTGCAAGCTGCATGGAAACTTTTTAAAAACACCATTGTAGAGCCTCAAACGACACGGTCTGTCACAAAAGGCTCTTAAGCAAAGTAAGCTGTCATGGGATAAGAGGGAAGATCCTCTCATGGTTCCATAACTGTTTAAAAAATAGGAAACAAATGGAAGGAATAAATGTTCAGTTTTCACAATGGAGAGAAGTAAATACTGGGGTCCCCCAAAGATCTGTACTGGGACCAGTGCTGTTCAACACATTCATAAATGATCTGGAAAAGGGGGTAAACAATGATGGGGCAAAATTTGCAGATGATACAAAATTATTCAAGGTAGTCAAGTCCAAAGCTGACTGTGAAGAGTTACAAAAGGATCTCACAAAACTGGGTGACTGGACAAGGAAAATGGCAGATGAAATTCAATGTTGATAAATGTAAAATAATGCAAATTGGAAAACATAATTCCAACTATTCTGGAGTCATTTTGGATAATTTTCTGAAAACATCCATTCAATGTATAGCAGCCTTCAAAAAAGCTAATAGAATGTTAGGAACCATTAGATAAGGGATAGATAATAAGACAGAAAATATACTAGTGCCTCTATCTAAATCCATGGTATGCCCACCCCTTGAGTTCTACATGCATTTCTGGTTGCCTCATCTCAAAATAGTATATTAGAATTGGTAAAAGTACAGAGAAGGGCAACAAAAAATTTTAGGGTTGCGGAACAGGTTCCATGTGAGGAGAGATTAAAAAGAGGGGGACTGTTCATCTTAGAAAAGAGCTGACTAAGGGGGTCTATACAATCATGAAGGTGTGAAGAGAGTAAATAGGGAAGTGTTATTTGCCTCTTCCTATAACACAAGAACCTGGGTTAACCCAATTAAGTTAATAGGCAGTAGGTTTAAAACCAACATAGGGAAGTACATCTTCACATAATGCACAGTCAATCTGTGGAGCTCATTGCCAGGGGATGTTGTGAAAGCCAAAAGTATAACCGGGTACAAAAAAGAATTAGGTAAATTCATGGAGGGTAGGTGTGACGTTGCACTCTATATGATTTTATGAAAGTATGCTGATGAGTGTGAACATAATGTAACTAAAATATGCATCATGCAAAAGGTCTCTTGTAAGGTATCATTACAAAGCTTATAATCTACTGAGTGTGGTCACTCTTGTATCTGAAACTAGAAATATGAAATATAACTCTGAGGGCCTATTATAATTATGCAAAGTGTGGGCTATTAATGGTGGTTTGGAATCTTGATGGCTCCCATTAACCAGGACAATTGACTGTAGATGGCTCTGTTTTACTTGTAAGTCTTCCTGTATACGTGTGTGATGGCAAGTGGGTAATGAAGTCTTACAGTGACGTGATCATGTCACCTGAACTGGAATCCATCTTTATCCTGGTGCTTTTCCATTGAGAAGGAGGGACGGGAACCCAGAGAGGGACAAAGGACTCCCGCCTTATGCAAAAGATATATAAGTGGGTGGAACGGAACAAAAGAGGCTGCAATCATGAGCTACCACCTGAGCTGGAACAAGGACTGTACCAGGGGAAAGGATTGTGCCCAGAGTAGGAAGGTGTCCAGTCTGTGATAGAAGCTTATTGAAACATCTCTGAGGGTGAGATTTTATCTGTATTCAGTTTTCTTACTGTATGAGGTTTAGAGTTGCATGTTTTATTTTATTTTGCTTGGTAATTCACTTTGTTTTGTCTGCTATTACTTGGAACCAGTTAAATCTTACTTTCTGTATTTAATAAAATCACTTTTTACTTATTAATTAACCCAGAGTATGTATTAATACCTGGGGAGGGGGCAAACAACCGTGCATATCTCTCTATCAGTGTTATAGAGGGCGAACAATTTATGAGTTTACCCTGTATAAACTTTATACAGGGGAAAACAGATTTATTTGGTGTTTGGACCCCATTGGGAGTTGAGCATCTGAGTGTTAAAGACAGGAACACTTCTTAAGTTGCTTTCAGTTAAGTCTGCAGCTTTGGGGGCACATGGTTCAGACCCTGGGTCTGTGTTGGAGCAGACTGGCATGTCCGGCTCAACAAGACAGGGTGCTAGAGTCCCAAGCAGGCAGGGAAAGCAGGGGCAAAAGTAGTCTTGGCACATCAGTTGGCAGCCCCAAAGGGGTTTCTGTGATCCAACCCGTCATAGTAGGCCCATCAATGTCTATTAGCCAAGATGTCTGGATGTCCGGCTGTCCCTAAATCTCTGAATGCCAGAAGCTGGGACTAGAAGACAGGAGGTGGATCATTCAGTAATTGCCCTGTTCTGTTCATTCCCCCTAAAGCATCTGGCACCAGCCACTGTCAGAAGACAAGATGCTGGACTAGATGGACCACTGACCTGACCCAGAATGGCCATTCTTATGTTCTTTATGCTCAAAGAGCTCTCATCTGCTTGGCACAAAAGATCAACTGAACATGAGTTGAACTCTATGCAGAATACTCTAAGCCAGATCACATGGCACTAATTTCCCTGCCATCCTGACTTAGTTTGGCCCTATCACATAAACTGAAGGCTGAAACTCTGAGGAATATTTAAGGCACTAATTTTGAAACAGATCCATGATCCTTTAACTGGCTGAAAGCCAATGATGAAGGTCTAATTCAGAGAATTGAACCTGCTATCCTCACTGAAGAGTGTAATAGTCCAGGCAATCCTCAGAAATCCAACATGTAGTGCGAAAAATCTCTCCAGCTACTGCCTTGTCTCCAGTTTCCCATCCAAAGGCAAAGCCACTGAGAAAATAGCGGACAACTCAGCTCTAACAACATGTGCCAACATGTGACATCTGCCAACATCTTGCATCTCAAAAGTCCCAAAAGGATATACCCTGTTTTCCCTTTTACTTATATTTATGTGATACGACCTGAAGCAGTTGTGAGATGTCATGGTCTTCAATGTCAACAATTTGTTTATGATATCCAAGTGTATCCTGGATGAGACTAGAACAAAATTAAGTGGATAGCACAAGACATTTAGTGATATAATAGTTATAATCTATTAAAATTAAAATAATCTAGGTTTATGTTTTTTAATTATTAGCTGTCACTAATAAATCCTACTTCACTACTTATGCATTTATTTTAAATAATATCTATCTTGGTTGTGTTCACATTTTGTTATGAACAATACACAAGATTGATATATCAAAAAGTACCATTGAAAATTATTACATGCAGGAGAAAAAAAATCTAGGCTCATGATGGGCCAAAAACAGTCATCTGATGTGTAATCATGTTTTTATCCTTCACTTCTTCCCAAGGAACTGAACAATATAGGCAAATGAGTTTATCCTGATTACCTGTCTCTGCACTCCTTGAAAACTACTATTTAATTCTGATGAGCCAATCAGATAGCTTATACACATTTTTGCTTCTTGACAGACTCACTAGAGGTGAATATCAGCTTTTTCTGGATCTCCATCTTCATCTCCTCTTTAGAATGTTAATTTAAAGGGAGAATTGATGGAAACTGAATACGTTAAATGAGTTTAGATGAAGAGATTTCCAAATAGCTTAGATAAAAGCATTCTGAATGTATACATATACCGATGTCACACTTGTTATTGTGCCTATTGTCTCATCACCTTGGTCAGTCTTTTTACCCTTTGAATCAATAAATCTTGATATTTACTTCAACAGCAATCAATAAGTGTTTTGACGAGCTTGTAATTAATGAGATAAAGCTGCTGTACAATTAGATGGGACACCATGAAATAAGTATGGAGCACCATTTACTAAATCAGTGTTTTTTCAGATACGTGATTATATGATTAAATTATATGATTTGTGACTAGTCACATCTTTTATATGCAAAAGTGTGTCAGAATGTGAGCAGGCAGGAAATAAAACAAAGAAAATCTAAAGCATATGCATTTCCAGTAATATAGAGAGAAATATACTGTGATGTTCCATATATGAATTTTCATTTACAGGCACACCATGTTGAGAACCAAAGAGAGATTAGAGTTCATCTGACAAAGTGTTGAGGTGCTGGTTTTAGTGTATGATCATATTCAGAAATATGCTAATCAAACATGGGTGCTCACTAATTAAATTTACAAATGATTAGAAATATTTGCCACTGAAAGATTTAAAGTCATTTTTTGAATCCTAATGAAAGTTCCAACATTATGTGTATGCCTCTTGAGGGCCTACTGAAGATAAAGTGTATTAAAAATATAATTGGCTTTAAAGCATGCTAGATTAAGTTTTTGCCGTGATTTATGCTGTCTGCTTTGTATTCACCTTTAGAGTTGTTTTTCCCTCTCTGAACCATGTATATTGATAGCTCAAATGTAAGATGCTAACATCTGTTGCTTTGCTTATATTGCATTGATTATTATAATGGCTGAAAAGTCTATTACTTGCACATGATCTTACTCATATATCCTTGCAGCTGTGTTTTTAGCAAAAATGATGTTTTCAAGAATGGCAATACTTTGAAAATATTGTATCTAAGAAAAAGAACAAATGTGTGTTGTTAAAGGGTCAATGAAGAAGTTGGTAAAAATTATGAAAAACTGTTAAGCTTTACACTCTGGGATGTTTTAGTATTTCCCCTGAATCCCAATCATTTCATTTACATAACACAAAAAAAATCCTCATGGAATCAAGTTTAAAATGTGATCGATTTATTTTTTACTTGTGTTGAAAGTGGATCTTAACAAAGAATCCCCCAAAACACTTGCTTATGAAAAACACCACAGATTTGCCAATTTTCCATTGATTGTAACTAACAGCACTTTGTGGTGTATTCCTTTGAAGACACATATTATAAAAGGGTCAAAGTTCTCAAGTATAAAGTGGTTGGCAAGCATTATCAATGGCGCCCTGGGCTGACCTGGTATATACTTGTGTGCAGAATACAGCAGTAAAAGTAACCAGATAGATCAAAATAAACACACAGAGATTAACTATGTATGAAGGGTCAATATGATATACTAACATCTACTGGTGGTTACTAAAATTTTTAAATAAAGGTGATGGAAAGGTGTTAGAATGTTTTTGCAACTAGAAACAAAGCATGGCTTTCATGGAACTGTTTACTCAGCATTGTATCATGATTTTAAAAAAATGTCCATTAAATTGTATAGCTAATTGAGGAAAAACCAGATGTCTGAAGGAAGGAAGGTAGGTATGAGTAATCTCTCTGTCTTGGATGCTGTATGATACAGGGCCGGCTCCAGGCACCAGCTTAACAAGCAGGTGCTTGGGGCGGCCAAGGGAGAGGGGTGGCATGTGCGGCAATTCGGGGGCGGCAGGTCCCTCACTCCCTCTAGGAGCGAAGGACTTGCCGCCGCCGACTGTGGCTTTTTTTTTTTCCCCCTAATTGCCGCCGCCGGTCGCGATTGCGATCGCGGCTTTTTTTTTTTTTTTTTTTTTTGCTTGGGGCGGCAGAAATGCTGGAGCCGGCCCTGGTATGATAACAGCTAGTGCAAAATTATGGGCTCCGTAAACTTGTAGATTGCAATAATTTTGTTCTTTCCCATTTTTTCTATGCAGTTGGAGTGTCACTGTTAGTATGCACACCGGGAACAACAGCACTCTTTTCCCAGACTAAGCAGGCATGTCAGAAAACTCTCCATCTAGGACCCGATTCAAAACCCACTGAAGTCAGTGGGAAGACTCTCACTGAGTATGTCTACACTGTGATAAAAAGCCTGTGGCACTGAGTCTCAGAGCACAGGTCAATTGACTTGGGTTCATGAGGCTCAGGCTGTGGAGCTATAAAAAAAGGAAAAAGCATTTTACTGAGGGGACTAATCCAAAACCCACTGAAGTCAATGGGTTGTCTACACTGCAGTAAAAGATCTGCAGCATGTCCGTGGCTGGCTCAGGCTCACGGGCTCAGGCAGTGGGGTTATAAAAATGCAGTGTAGGCATTTAGAGGGTCTCCAAGCCCAGGCTCCAGGCCAAGCCCAAACACCTACACTGCAATTTTATAACCCCACTGCCTGAGCCCATGAGCCTGAGCCAGCCACGGACATGCTGCAGATCTTTTACTGCAGTGTAGACAACCCATTGACTTCAGTGGGTTTTGGATTAGTCCCCTCAGTAAAATGCTCTTTCCTGCTACCACAAAGCAGATATTCATTTGGGGGCAGAGAGGGAGGAATGGTCTGGCCGTCAGACATGTTTAAAATAAGCCAGGGAATTGAGGAAGGGAGAGGAGAGGGAAGATCAAACAGAAAAGAGAACAGGATGAGAAATAAAGAAAACAAAGACAGAAGGCAGAAGAGAGGCAAGGAGAATGCAAAAAGTGCAAATGAACAGAGAAGAATGGAACATGGCCCTGATTCAGCACAGTACTTAAGCAAATAGGTAACTTTAAGCATGTGATAAGTTTGGCCATTGAAGTCTACGGGGCTAGTCAAATGTTTAAACTAGTTACAAAGTATCAGAGGGGTAGCCGTGTTAGTCTGTATCCACAAAAATAACGAGGAATCCGGTGGCACCTTAAAGACTAACAGATTTATTTGGGCATAAACTTTCGTGGGTAAAAAACTTACTTCTTCAGATGCAACATGCAGTTACATGCAGACTTGTGTACCTGAATGAAGCATGGCCTCTGAGAAAAGGGGATTCAGGAAACAAAGACTTGGATTTGAAAAACATTTTTCAGATCATTAGCATTAGCAGAGCATAATTCCTCTGCCTCTTTTTTTTAAAGGAAAAATGTCAAATTAAAAAGTTATGGGTTTTCTAATGGATTAATGCACATTCAGTGTGATTCGCAGTCAGAGACTGTTGCAGACTTTTTATTCTGCACTCAGTTATTATTACATTTGTACAGGAGTGAAAGTAACTTAAATGACTTACCGGTACACAGGGCAGCAGGGGTCCTAGGCAAGGCGGGGGGGAGGCAGCTCTGGGCTCCTGGAAGGGGCGGGGCTGGGGACAAAGTCCCCCAGTCAGCTCTTCAGCGCTGCCCAGCCTGTGCCGCCCGGGGCTTTGGAAGTGATTTAAAGGCACTGGGGCTCCGGCCACAGGCACGGTAGCAGCAATGGCAGCCAGAACCATAGGCCCTTTAAATGGCCGCTGTAGCCCCGGGATGGCAGCGGCATCAGCTGGGAACCCCGGGGAATCCAGCGGCAATTTAAAGGGCCCAGGGCTCCAGCCACTGGTGTGGTAGCGGCAGCGGCGGTCAGGAGTCCCAGGCCCTTTAAATCACCACCAGAGCCCTGGGGTAGTGGCAGCAGGGGCCAGGAGCCCTGGGGCTACGGCCGCTGCCAGGAATCCAGGGCCCTTTTAAACTGCTGGGCCCCGGGGCAGCTGCCCCTTTTGCCCCCTGCCCTCATCAACAGCCCTGCCAGTACGGTTCGCACTTTCTTGCCGGTACACCGGACCAGACCAGCTTACTTTCACCTCTGCATTTGTATTTGATTGTATATTGCATGTTTGTACGTGTGAGTACATGGACATGCATGTACAAATCCATGAGATGAAAACTGACTCTTGCATTTTATATTTATGGATCATAGCACTGGCCAGGAATTTTCCATCAGAATGTGTTTAACAGAAAAAAATGGTTTCAAATTGCATCATTCCACATCAAAACATGTTGGTTGTCTTTTCATTTTAGGTTTCAGAGTAGCAGCCGTGTTAGTCTGTATCCGCAAAAAGAACAGGAGTACTTGTGGCACCTTAGAGACTAACAAATTTATTAGAGCATAAGCTTTCACTCTATATGCATCCGAAGAAGTGGGCTGTAGCCCACGAAAGCTTATGCTCTAATAAATTTGTTAGTCTCTAAGGTGCCACAAGTACTCCTGTTCTTTTTTCATTTTAGGTCAGTTCAACATTAATCTGTATCTGCCTAAATGTCCTAAAGCCAAATAGAATTTGTAGTTCAGGTGCTGCATGCCCCCATTCTCTCCTATTGCCCAGGAGCTCTTGCCAGATTATATCTCCCATGATGCACGATAGTGTCTCCTCTGGTTGAACGGTGACAGTGTGCCATGAAAATCCATAACGAGAGAGCATTGTGGGAGATGTAGTCCAAATAGAGAACCTGGCCCATACATCATGATGCACACAAACTACAACTCCCATAAGGCACCATGGCAGCTTAGTGACAGTTCAAAATTAAATGGAGCCCAATTTAAACATTCTGACAGTTCTGAATTGAAATCTTTCAAAATTTTGTTCAGCACAAAATATGATATTTTTAATTTTTATCATGATTTGGGATGAATACAAATGTCAAAATATCAGAATTTTCTGTGGGAAGAAATTCTAATTTAGATCACCTCTAAAGAATTAATAATTACTTTACGACAATTCATAAAAATTTAAAATCAACTATTTTGTCTGGATGGGTAGGGTTTCTTTAAAATAAAAATGATTAGCAGAGAGTTTGTTTTCTTTTCTAAGCTTAAAAAATCAGCAACACAGAGACATGCTCTCCTTTCTCATGTACCTTCCCTCCTCACACACATAAACGTGTCTTGAGATATCCTGATAAAGAGTTCTTGCTAGCTATTTCCTCATTGTGGTGTGTATTCAGCACATCACTTAAGTATATGTTTAACTTTAAGCACTATCAGTGGGACTTGGGCACATATTTAAAGCTAAGCACATGTTTAAGTGCTTTGCAGAAACAGGACATTACACTGAAATTTCATAGCTGCTAGAATATCTCCTCTACTACATCCACTTTGTAAAATGCCCTGCTATCTGAAATCTGATAAGCAGATTTGGTACATATTTATACAGCTGCACTCAAGCATTATTTTTCCAGGAGAGCGTGTGACTAGGACTTGTCCAGCTATTGACTCCATCATAATCTTGATAAATCTCCTGTTTTGATAAGTACTGGGAGATACAGTGCCACCGCTTTGAAATGCTGTATCCCCACAGGGTCCAACCAAGCTGTAAAATCCTTGCTTCCATTTTTTATTTGCTTCTCTGAGGGACGAGTCCTCTCAGACACAGTTAAAACTTTAAAAGCTCCTTGTTTTGCAAAGGCCTATCTAAGCAGCATATTTTGGGCATACAGCTACTGCACTTGCATGCAACAAAGTGCACTCGCAACAGGCATTGGCATTTCTTGGGCATGCAAAGCCATTCTTTGCTAATGTCTATGTTAGTAATTCCTGTCCATCGGTGTCACTATGCTCTGTACAGCACCACCCTAAGAATTTTGGGGAGGGCAGTGACACTTTTGTTAGGGATAGTCCCCAAACACCACTAGTTAATTTTATATTAAAGCTGTTTATGTGAGACATGGGGGAGGGAGGCTTTAGGTTCCCACTATCCCTGGAACCTCATGCTGCAGAAGTGGAGTCCAGCTGCTTCTTCTTTCCATCCCTGATGACTGGGTTACATTTTTAATGCTGTCTTTGCAAGGAAAGAGGCTAGAAACTTACTTTAAAAATCATAAGAACCAAAATTGAGATTCTCCTTTACATTTACATTTCTATATCCTTTCCTAAAGGATGTCTCTGTCTTTCACACAAAAGGCCATGACTGAGCCTTTAGGGCCATATTGTCAAACACTCCTACAAAATTTGCAAGTTCATCTTTTTGCATATGCTGAAAGACCAGATTTTTTCCCCCATCTACATGGGCATTTCTGCATGCATACTGCACAGGTACACACTGGAGCACCAATTACTAGTGAAAAACATGTGTGCACGGTTTTATATGAGCAAACAGACTTGCAAATGTAAACTTAGTAATGTAAACTGATGCAAATGAATGCATTTTAAAGGCTTATTTGAAAATTTGGACTGTTAGAAATTTACTTCCTTATTTATCATAGTCACCCAGCATATCAAGGGAATCAATGAATATTAAAAAGATACTTGCACAAACACTACCTTGCCAACATTTGTTATTTTTATTTATTTATGTCCTTTATATTTTTCAACAGATTAAACTTTTTTGTTTTGTTTTCAAAACAATTAAAAATGGGGTTCAAAGCCTGGCAATTATTTTTCTAGTCAAGACAATACTCCCCTGGAGACTGTTTTTAAAAAGATATTTGATTCACTTTAAGTAAAAAAAAAAAAGGTCCAATTTAAAGTCTCTCCTTGTTGTTGTTGCTCTTGCCAGAGCTTCAGATGACACTGAAATATGTGACCAAATGTTTTTGCTACTTTGATTTCAAAGTTCTTCTGCCTTTTTGAAATATTAAATGAGTGACCACTATCTAAACTTTCCTGGGTTTTTGTTTGTTTTTAAGTGCCACTAAATGTACGCTATCTATCTAAATCCCTAATCCAAGAGCTGATGCAACTGTGGTGAAGGGTGATTAATGGGAAACAAGTTGGGGACTAGTCAAATCACATAAGAAAGTGAAAAAGAAAAAAGGATGCAGGTACTTCTGGGATAATTCTAAGCTCTCAAGGCATGTGTACACTAGAAACTTAAGTCAACCTATGTTAGATTGACTTACAGCCAATCATGTCCACACTACTCTCCTTCTGTCGGTGGTGCACTTCCATGGATTTAAGAGAAGCAGTGTTGGGGGCTGACAGCCTGGGCTCTCAGCTCCACACACAGCTTCCTGTCGGGAACCCAGCTGCCCCCTGGGCTGTTGGCTCCCCACTCCCCGCCTCCAGGAGCCCAGCTGCCCCCTCTGCCCCAGGCTCTCAGCTCCCTGCCACAGCCAGGCTCCTGGCCAGGAGCTTGGTGTCCAGAGTTTGGGCAGCTCCTAGCAGAGAGCCAGGAGCCTCCAGGCAGCACCCGGGCTCCGCACGGGGAACCAGGAGCAGTGCAGCTGGGAGTGGGAAGCCAGACAGGCGTAGCCTGGCTCGGAGCTGGGAGTGGGTAGCCCAGGCAGCAGCAGTGCTGGGGGAGCCAGGACCTGGGGGCAACCTGGGGTGGGGAGAGGGGGTAGGTGGACTTTATCTGGAGCCCTTCACCCACCCTGGGGTGACAGCCCACCTTTCTTGTCAATTTCACAGCTCCATGCCAGACAACAGCCGATGTAAGTAACACAGTGGTGTCTACACAGACACTGCATCACCCTAACTACACCGACATAAGCCCAATGCCTCTCATAGAAGTGGAGTTATGTCAGTGTAGTAGGGAACTTACATTGGAGGGAACAGGTCTGTAGTATGTACACTGACATAAATAGGTTGACGTAAGCTACCTTACGTCGACCTAACGCTGTAGTGTAGACCAAGCCTCAGTGTTTGGCACAAATCAAAATAAGAGGTAGAATAAGCATAAAAACTTCATGAATATGTTCCAATTAATCTGTATGCGCACTGCAATGCTCTGTAGTTTGGTTCATTTAAATCTGAAATTCCCTTCCCCGTTGATGTCAGCTAGTTAGCCAAGATGGTGCATTACTGTTATGATCAATACAGCGCACATAATTTAGATTTATCTCTTTAGGGATTCAGCTCCACCCCCTGCTAGCTAATACGCTCACCATGTTTAATGATGCAAAAAATTTCCCTGAGTACAGGTTATTTATCTTTATCAGGGGCTGCTTTTGGCTGGCTGTCAGTTATCAGCCAGCATATTTGCTTCTAAATGGTTTGTACTCATCCATATTCCAGGGGAATCCTGAGGCCCATATTATCACTGATGTTTGCAATAAAAATGTTTCAGTTCTTGAGATACACCTTAGTAATACTGATTTATGAGTCTGTACTAGCTATATTTCTGATTCAGTGATATGAACCCTGAAGTCTCTGTCAGAGAGGTAAAATATCTCTCCAAAATCTCAGGAGCAAAACCAGGGTGTTGCAGTTCTGCAAAAATACAAGGAATGAAGATACTTCTTTGAATGTATGTGGCAGGGGGGACAAAAGAGTCATAAGTGCCTTTTTTTGACTATGACAGGAAGATCTGGAAAGAGGAAAGAAACAAGTGCAATAAGGAACAGAAAGGTGGAACGGAGACAAATAAAAAGGAGAGGAAAAGGAAAGGTGAGAAGGCAAAAATATTGGGCAGAGAATTAGGGAAACCAAAAGGAACAAGAAGAAGAAGCTGGAGAGAGAGCGAGAGAGAGAGTGCTAGCTTTCAATGCATCAGATGAATTCTGAGTTGAGAATTAATTTCTACTTATCAGACTTTATTGATAAATGGTTGTGGCAACAGCAGAAAACCTAGAAATACCTCATAAAAGTACTTGCTACAGAACCGCAGCCACTGGGAGCTGTGGGCGACCGTGCCTGCAGACGGTTGATGTAAACAAACTGTCTTGCGGCCCACCAGCGGATTACCCTGACAGGCTGCATACGGCCCGCGGGCTACCCACCACAGCCTTAACATATTTGAAAATGTATCAGGTCCCCCCTCAGTCTTCATTTCTCAAGACTAAACCTGCCCAGTTCTTTAACATTTCCTCATAGGTCAGGTATTCTAAATCTTTTATCATTTTTGTTTCTCTTATCTGGACTTTCTCCAATTTTTCCACATCTTTCCTAAAGTGTGGCACCCAGAATTGGACATGGTACTCCAGCTGAGGCCTCACCAGTACTGAGCAGAGTGGGACAATTGCCTCCCATGTCTTACATATGACACTTCTGTTAATACATCCCAGAATTATATTAGCCTTTTTTAGTAATTGCTCACATTGTGATCTACTATAACCCCCAGATCCTTTTCAGCAATACCACCATCTAGCCACTTATTCCTCATTTTGTAGTTGTGCATTTGACTTTTCCTTCCTAAGTGAAGTGCTTTGCACTTGTCTTTATTGAATTTTATCTTGTTGTTTTCAGACCAATTCTCCAATTTGTCAAGATCATTTTGAATTCTAATCCTGTCCTCCAAAACACTTGCAACCCCTCCCAGTTTGGCATCATCTGCAAGTTTTATAATCATGCTCTCCACTTCATTATCCAATTCATTTATAAAAATGTTGAAAAGTACTGGTCCCGGCACTGACCCCTGCAGGACCCCATTAGATAGGTCCTCCCAGTTTGACAGGGAACCATTGATAACTACTCTTTGAGTACAACCTTTTGACCAGTTGTGTCCCCAATTTATAGTAATTTGAAATCAGCAATTAACCTTTCAATTTGTTAAAACTATGACTAGGATGACAACAGGAGCAGCAAGTGAGTGTTGGATTTAATGCACACAGTAAAATGAGCCAGATCTTCTTCTCGGGGATCAGAGGAAGATGAAATCCTCCCATCGTGGTCTTGGAGTCACTCCACAGCCTATAATCTGAAAGCTACAGTAGCCTCCAAGACCACTGTTGTCTCTTGCCCTCCACACACATGCAGGGCAAGATTGGTTAGCAGGTAGATCCACATAATTATAGACAGTTGAAGAAAGTCCTCCACCCGCCACCATATATGCCCCCTGCCAAGGTCACTACATACCATTCCCTCCTGGATAGTGTAACCATGTTGGTTCTGCTACAGACAGGCCACAGAGGTTGGGGGAAGACCTTAGCTTGTTTGTTATCATATCATATTGTTATACTGAGGGTTGGGGAAAACTGGTTCAAGCTGGTGGGTGTACCAGCTGCTCTTCATGCAAGACAAAGGTAAAAAGAAATTAAGCTCCTTTTATGGACTAGATAGCTGAATTCATAGAACCACGACCCAAATCACAAGCCACATGAAAGTCTGGAGTTGAGAATTGTGGCCCAAAGATTTCCCAGGGGTTGAATACAATTGTGTGTGTAGGAGAGAGAAGCACCACTGAAACACACAGAGAAGGCCGCAGAAATTCAAGGACAACCAGAGATGGACTTGTAGCATTACTGTGAGATAAAGCTAAGAGAGAGAGAGCTTTTGGGGCAAAGTGCTAGCTGGAAAGAGGTTTGGAACTGTGAGCAAGAAAACTGTCTCCTGCTGTTTGATTCCTACTGTGTTCAGGGAAACAAGATTTTATGTAGGTTCTTTCTAAATAATTACATCAAAGGATTACATCAAAGAAATACCTGACTCCAGCATCAATTTCTCCTAATGGAAACAACCCACAAGACCCCAAATTTTGGCTAACACCTTGGGTCAAAAAGCAGAACACTATAATTTTTCCCATGAAGAAATTTAAAACTAACATATTTTTCAAGAATATCTAAGGGACCTCAGAGAGAAAGAAAAAATGTTGACTCACACAGTCAACCTGTGGAACTCTTTTTCAGGGGATGCTGTGAAGGCCCAAACTATAACAGGGTTCAAAAAAGAACTAGATAAGTTCATGGAGGATATGTCTATCAATGGCTATTAACCAGGATGAGCAGGGATGCAACCCCATTCTCTGAGTGTCCCTAGCCTTTGTTTGCCAGAAGCTGGGTGTGGGCAACAGGGGATGGATCACTTTATGATTACCTGTTCTGTTCATTCCCTTTGGAGCACCTGGCATTGGCCATTGTTGGAAGACAGGACACTGAGCTAGATGGACCAAGTATGGCTGGTCAACCAAGTATGGCTGTTCTTATGTTGTGGGATCCAAACAAATTCAAGGATGGAATGTGTAAATCCATTATTCTTCAGTCTAAGTCTGGGCACACTGAAGTCATTGGAAGCTTTACCACTGACTTCAGTGTGACCAGAGTGATTTGAAAACCCCATCCCAAATTCATCCAGGTGGTAGGTTCACCAAATTATATTAAAATTATCCTTTATTATTTAAAATGTTAAAAGTACATGTCAGCAATGATGCCAGCAGTCTGATTGCAACAGACAGGTGCCAACTCATGCCAAGGTCCCCATGTCTCAGTTGAACACTAACAATACATGATTGAAATCAGTGTGGCTCACCTGTGTGTTAGCATTGTTAAAATAGGTACTAAAATTATCAGAATGTGTTTAGAGTTTAGACTTCATTGAATGCTTGTGAGTTGCTGCATGCATTAATCTCACTTTTAACATCTGTATCCCATATTGTAAGGTAATATTTGAGCAGTTGTATTGTGAGCCTCTGTGACTATGTAAGTCACCAGACAGGAGAGAGACATTTATTAGTGTGAAGGGCTGGTCTTCAATAGAAGGCATTATGCCCTTCCCAAAAGGAAAGGTCCATCAATACAAGATGAACTAATGTGGCATGTTGCAATTTGCATTTCCCTATGTACTGTCAACAGAAGGACAAAAGACTTTCATTGTCCTGCTTTCCTCCCATGAAGATGAGTCATGCAAGTGGACTCCTCCTTTCAGCTAAATTTGCAGCTCAGAGCACGTGACAGGAGGGGGATAAAAACTCCAAACAAAAAAGAACCTGGTATCTCAATGTTGCTTGGACTCTGGGGGACAAAAAGTGTTTCTAGGCATAAGCAAGATATCCCCAGCTGCTTAGCCTGGGTTAGCCCTAAAGGACATATAAAGTTTGCAGATTTTAGAAGCATCTATTATCTTTTGAAACTTAAGATTGTAACTCATTTGTGTATCTCTGTTTACCTGATTTAACCTTTGTAAATGACCCTCTGGTTTCCTTTTCCTGTTTAATAAATCTGTAGATAGTTTATTATAGGTTTGGCTACAAGCATTGTCTTTGGTGTGAGATATAAGCTGCAACTGACCTGGGGTAAGTGACTGGTCCTTTGGGACTGGGAGTAACCTGAATATTGCTGAGATTCTTGGTGTAAGGGACCATCTATCACAGAGATATGCTCACCTGGGTGGCAAGATAGATCAGCATACCCGAGATGACTGTCTGTCACTCCATGTTAAGGCTGTTATAGTGCCTGAGGAATTTATCCTTCATAATTGGTTAGTGAAATCTAAATATAAAACCCATAACCAGTTTGGGGTTTGTGCCCTGTTTCCTAACATTCTACCCTGAGGTTGTTACTCATGTTTTTGAGCCACTACAGTCAGTATTACAGCATTATTGTTACATTTTTAATTATTGTTGATACAAAATTAAGTGTCTGGGCCAACTATCCACATGTGTATGTTTGTTTAGAACTCTTTTTTACCATGTATAACCTGCACAACTATATATTTATACTTTATGTGGTTCCTGGGCATGATCTACTGAAGAGATAAAATACTACATTTAAATGTGAGGGGGAAAAAACAATTAGCATTAGAGCATAATTATTCTTTGGGTAGCATCTGGAGACCCAAGGTCCCCACTGTGATGGGCATTGGATGAACACATGGGAAGATTTCAGAGTAGCAGCCGTGTTAGTCTGTATCCGCAAAAAGAACAGGAGTACTTGTGGCACCTTAGAGACTAACAAATTTATTTGGGCATAAGCTTTCCCTGCCCCTCAGAAGTTTCAGTCTAATTAAACAAGATGGTTGAGGATGATCGTCACCATCCCCTATTTTGCAGATGGGGAACTGAGACACAGGAAGATTACATACCTCACTTAGGTAATTTAGGAAGCCTCTAGCAGAGTCAGCAACTAAACATCACTCTTCTTAGTGCTAGGCCACTGCCTTTACCACAAAACCATCCTTCCTCTCAGTCTTAGTGGTGAAACTTCTGTTACATATCCTACAACCAGGGGCAACTGGCCTGCTTTCAGGTCTTGTTAGAACTCCCAAACCCAACTCAGATTTTCAAGCCTCACACAAATGCTTTTGAATAGAAATAGTTGAGTTTCCCACTGCTCTAATTCACATACAGGTGTACCTGTTGTGTCCAGATCCAGAATTTGGCTGGGAAAGGGTTAACCCTCTCGCTAGAAAAGGACCGGAAGTGTCTGCTCTGAGTTCAGCAATTTGGAGGTATCAGGGCTGGGCCTGCTAAGGGGAATTAGCCAAGTCCCTCCAGCACAATATAAAAGGGATATGCCGGGATGAGGGAGAGTTTTTATTCTGATAGGGAGACTAAAGAGGGAGCTCTTGAAAGTAGATCCATACAAATGAATGAAATCATTCATTGTCTTCTCTAGAACTTGGCTAAAGGTCACGCCAATTTATACCTTTCCTTTGAGCTTGGCTGCAGCAAGTCATGCTTCTTCCCCCTGCTTTGGATATTATCTAGCTAAAGCCCTGATGTATTTACTCCTTAGAAGAACAAACCATTCTCTGCTTACTTGTTTGCCTTACAGTAAAACTCACCACAAACATGTTTAAATTTCACCTATATTCATGAATTCTTTCATGCGCTGAATGACCTAATGCAGTTGCCATAAACCTAATCAACCAAATTTGTCCCTAGTATAAGCCAATGGAAGTGAATGGAGCTATGCCAGGGATGAATGTGATGTAATAACTCTTGAAATGCTAAACCCAATTTTATTTACTTTAAAAAAATATTTTTATTGCTGAAGAAAGCTCCAATGCACTGATGCATAAAGGTAGGTTTTCTTTCAAAATACAGTATATTGGGGGTTTTCTGCATGAATAAGCCAGACACAAACTACAGTGAGATGTTTGTTCTCTTCAGAAAGTCAGATATACTGATCAATACTTCAGTTCTGTTTAATATAACACAAAATTTAAATAAGTAGAAAAGGAGGGAGAGGAGGAGAACTGAAAAAGGGAAGAGAGAAAGCCAAGGAGAGGGCTAAGTGCCTCTAGTTCATCTTTAGGGGAAGGGCTGGAATGTAGTATACTCTCAGGGAAGCTAGTTGTTCTATTTAATAAACAAACAGAGCGGTTTGAAATGTTCTGAATTTTAATTTTGCAATGAAAAAAAGGGGTTTTTTTGGCAAACAAATTTGTGGAACGTTCATTTTTTGACTAATTCTAAAATTAAAGACTGAAAATTATTTAGAGGAATTTTTAAACCTAAAGTAAATCAAATATCCAAATATGAATATTCAGAAAGGTTGACTGGCTTTGCAATCTGCATAAGAGATTTCATCCTCTGTTAGAATGTTAGCATTGCAACAAATAAAAACATACTGAATGAAAATATAACAAATGTGTAGAGTCTGCTCTGTTTGTTTTTAGAGCAGGGAGTCTCACAAGAAATATTTTGGTGGTCTCAGAATGCCAACTCTTCCTGGTGGCCGCTCTGACAATTTTTCCTAAAATACTTAATTAACTTCAGGAAAAACAAATAAATAGGCACATATCCATGTCCAAATCACTGTAATTTATTTATGTAGGTTTTTTTATTGCAGACTCAATAATAAAAATAATATACAGTTGTCTCTATTCTTTACTGGGCCTAAACAGAATAGAAACAAATAATGTGCTTTGCACATTCTTGACCTTTTGTTTTTGTTTCTTTTGCTTTTTTTTTTTAGACTTGCTAGCTAGTATGTCTGTTTCTGTGAAAAGTGATATTTGTGTGTTTGTTAACACTGCTTTGCACCCCACCCCCTCCAACCACCCAGGAAGCTGCGGCTGCATGAAAAGTTCCTGGTGGCTGCAAGCAGCCACGGTGGCTGCATTTGAGAAACACGGCTGTTTTCTGCCGTCACATACCCTTCCCATTATGACATTTCACACAGACCTAGATTAATGGCAAGATATCTACAATATAAACTCTCACAATGATAACAACGTTTGTTGGCATGGCTAGATTAGTATGATGGTGCCAGTGTGATCCTGTGACTATTTGAAATTAATATGAAACACCCCCCAAATGGAATATGATTCATGCATTATTTTCAAGATTGCTGGGGGGGGAATATTCAGCATAATGTGCAGGAATTTAGCAACCTGAATCTCTTTAATATTATTGGGCAATACTAAATATCTGCATGTTATGATAAGTATTTCAAATATTACTCTGTTAAACAAATTCTTTTTCAATATAGAATTCTCCTTAACCGTACACATATTATTCCTGAAGGCACTATCTGAATTATTTGGAAAAGCCCCCCCCCCCCCTTTTGTCTTTTTTGAGAGGACATAAAAATGAAAATGAGCAGCAAATTTTCTGCAGGCTCTCATTACCATTTGGTCTAGACCACATTAGGACAAAATTATAGTGAAAACCCTTGAATGAAGTAATTTTCAGAAGAAGCTGTTAACCTGCTAAAGCACCAAGAAATACAGATCAGTCTGAAATGAGCTTTACTTGTATGCTCCTTGATTCAACTACTTAGATAATGTACTTTCATTTAAATCTTCAGCTAAATGTGTGAGGGGATAATAACCTTTCTTGTACAGGTATAATGAGACATCAGTGTAGTGGCACAGAATAACATTGAAGTAGGAAGAAGAAAAAAAAAAACCAACCGCAGTTCTGAGTTGTTTGTCTCTAATGACAGACAATTTTGACAGAACATGACCATGGAAGAAACAAGCATGTTTTGCCAGGCACTTTTGTACACTTGGAGAACAAGAACCTGATGAAATTTGACTGAGGACCCTCTTGCCCAGAAGTGGGAGTTCTGCTGATATTGGGACTGAAAATGTATAACACAAAGGGGAGACATTAATAACACCTGCAATTTTTTGATTAAATAGTGAATAAATATATATAATGCTGCATTCTTTTCCAGTTTCTCAGGATTCTTCTCCAGACCAATTCTAAGCTTCCTAGGTGAAAACAAATCGCTTGCTCCAATAAAAGGTTGGAGGGAGAATGAAAACATGGCTTAGAATGAAAATCTAATCTCACTCTTTTCCATAAGGTTGCTACCACCACCTCCATAATATAGTCACTATAGCTTGGTTTCAGTAAATTAGTTCAAACTTCTAATCTTATTTTCAAACATCTTATAAGTAATTTAGCTCCTCAGAATGTATTTCTGTACAAGGATCCTGATTATCTTCCTTTATTTTCTGCAGTATATTTTTTTACAGTTTCCACTGTTTTTTCCTCTCTGCTGCTTTCTTCTTGGTTGCTTTGGACTTGATCTTAAGCCAATGGTTAAAACTCCACTGGTTTGCTAAAACTTTGCATTTTGCATTGGTACATTGGAGATATGGGACACTGTTTTAATAAATATTTCATCTAGCCCTTGGTTCAGCAAAGCACTAAAACATATAGTTATGTGCCACTGAAATCAATGGAATTTAAGCATATGCCTAAAGTTAAGTGCACGCTTTAGTGCTCTGCTGAATTGGGGACCGATTCTGTACTCCAGTATCAATTTCCATTATTGTATGAACTTTACTAGCTTTGTGCATTTTATTTTTCTGCAAAACACGGTACAGTTTCTGCAAATTTTCTCTGCTGTAAGACTCTTGTTCCTTGAATGTCCTGTACAATATGGCCAGTGCCTACTGTTGTTCTTTTGCCTCCTTTTTTATTAGATAATTAAAGAAACCAGCTGCTAGGAAAAGTTTAACTACTCACTATTTTTGCTTCTTTATTTTCTTTCGGGGCTGCCAGGGTTTTATTTATTATTATTATAATTATGTATTAATATTGTGCTCAGAGGCCTTGATCAGAATTGAGCCATGGTTGTTCTAAGCACTGTACAATAGAGTGTACAGAGAAAGACCCAGTCACTATCCCAAAGAATTTACAATCTAAGTTTTGGGACTAAAAGTTTGTCTTTTGCCAATGTGTGAAGGATTTTAACTTAGCTCTGTCAAATAAATTTCTTATATACTTTAATCCTTTTGGGGCCTATTTTTCTCCTACAATTTAGGTTTGACTGGGAAAATGAATAAAACCACCAAATCTCTCTGGAGGATTGAAGGATATAGTAGTGGCTACTATGAACAGTACATATTCCTCTTCATGGAGAAAATACCAGTAGGAAATTATCATCAGATATTTTTGCACACCACTGTTGCAAAATAAAATAGGTGCAAAATTCACAGCACTGAGCTGAAAGGGACACCGTGACATAGGGGATCATCTCCATATCTTCTGGGAAATTGAAAGGCTTCTGGTGTGATGTTAGAAGAGTGATTTCAGGGATACAGACCCCATATTCCTATTATGGTTTGGCCTGATTTGTTGTCATTAAACAAAGGTGGATTTTTGTGGCAGCAGCCAATAATTGGTTGCAAGAAGAAATATCATGTATAGAAATGTGGTTATCCAGAATAAAAGTATTAAGATAAATAGAATGACTTACTGCTTGCATTAGATTAACAAGTGACCCCACTCAACATTTATTAAGGAATTAATAAAGTTAATGATTGATTACCTTGTACAACAAGGTGCTGCTACTCAGTATTTCACACTTAGCTAGTTTAGGTGGCTCCCCACTTAGTGTGCTAGCTTCTGAATGAGGGACACAATAGGGAAGCAAAGTAATTTGTGCCAAAAAGCTCTGGTTTCCTTTTTAAGAAACACTTACATAGATAGAATCCTTCATTGTTGTCCTTTTTTGGTGGCAGATTTCTATTTCTTAGATGTACTTTCCCTTAGATGTACATTTCCCTTTCTTAGGCTCCTAACTCTCCCCATGCATTGTATGGGGTACCTACGTGCCTAGCTTGGGGTAGAGGATTCCACTAGGTGGCAAAGCTGCGTAGGGGTTACGTGTTGCAACCCTGAGCATAGCAATGTCTAAGTACCTTTGAGGATCTGATTTAGGTGCTTTCCTGGATTTGGGCCTAAGAGCCTACTTCTACAGTCACTCTAAACCCAGAATGTCCCATTGAAAATCAGGATTTCCATCCCATGGGAAATTCCAGTTGTGACAGAGTGCTGGGAACCAACAGCTGAGCCAGCTCTCTGATTACTTGAACACTAATTAATTCCCCCTGGGATGGACCTGACTGTGCTTAATTAACAGATTAGAGTGGGTTGGGGAGGACTAAAGAGCTAATTTGCCCATTAATGCAGAGGGTAGAAGAAGGTATAGGAAGGAAGTGCTGGAGGGAGAGATAGGCTAGCAGAGTCAGAACTAAGAAGGATCTCTGGGTGGAAAGCTTTCTTCCCTCTCCTCAGCAGAGGACTGAGGAGGAACTGATATTGAAAATGCTGTGGTTTATGGATCAGGAGAGGTGGTAGAAAGAGCAATATAAATAAACTACATGGTGGTGTTTAATGACTGGAGGTCTCCAAACAGTCTGTGGAGACAGAGCAGAAGACAGGAACAGGTCCTTGCCCTGTCACACCAATATTTCAACATTTATTTTCATCCTGAATCATGATGAAAAGTCAAACTGAAATCCCATGATGCACCGCATGGGCTCAGCTCACATGGAGATACACTTTATCTTAGTAAATACTTTAGGTTTTATGCAATTAAGAGATTTTGTATTGCATTAATCCTTCACACAGAGCAGCTATTTTTAGTCTTCTTTAACTAAAAATTCTAATATGAAATATGAGATAGCATGATAATAAGGAGGAGAAGAGGTATTTTTGACAGATACAGGCAGAGCTCTTGGAGTTTTTCTTTGGGTTTCATCAAGTCTAACACTAGTCCTGTAAACCTTTATGCTATCAAAATGTATACATACATACATAAAAACCCCACTCAGCAAATAAGTGTCAGAAGTTAACTCATGTTCTTTTGCATCTCCAAAGTAATATAGACTATACAAATACTCATCTAAGTGAATTATGGGGTTGGCTACAAGTGAAATAGAAAACTGCCACCAAAAAAGGACAACAATGAAGGATTCTGTCTATGTAAGTGTTTCTTAAAAAGGAAACCAGAGCTTTTTGGTGCAAATTACTTTGCTTCCCTATTGTGTCCCTCATTCTAGTCGAGTTCTATAGTTATTTGAAAGAAAAAAAATAAAGAGAAGGCTCACTTTCTTTCCTGTAGCATTGATATGTTAGAAATCACTCCTGGAATAAAAGAGAGGAAGATAGGAATTGCTACATAGTCCACCTCATTCAGGATCCTGTTTCCAACAACAGTCAGTACCAGATGCTTTAAAGGAAGCATCAGGAAACCTCACAACAGGTAGATGTGGGGTAATCTGCCCCTGCAAAGGTCATGTTTACTCTTAAGAGTGATTGTTTTAAGACTTGAAACATGAGGTTTTATCTCCCTTTCTGTATTCTTTTTGTCACCATTAATGATTTAAGACTGGATATTCTTGTTATCCACATAAATGTCAATCCCTCTTTAAATCTTGCTAAGCTCTTGGCCTCAGGGACATCCTGTGCCAATGAGTTCCACAGTTTAATAACCTGTTGTATAAAACATCTTACCGTACATTAATAATAATAATATTTAATAATACCTAGCTCCTATATAGCACTTTTCATTTCAAAGTGCTTTATATAGACTCATCATCAACAATTTGACTCCAATCATGTAGTAGTTCCCAGCCAAATGTCTTAGAATATTGGGTGGAGAGGCAAAAATCCTCCGCTTACACATTTCTTTTTCATATAACACAGAATACTGACATTCATTATACCAGGGGGCTTAATCCTGCAATCCATGCTCAGTCATTATTGCCATTGAAATCAATGGGTAGTTTTGACTGAATGTGAAGGACAGGATCAAGCTAAGAAAGAAAAAAAGAGCATGAGGAAAAATATATGTAATCTGCATAATTGTATTCTCTTTCTGAAATAATGCTCTCCAGTAAGCATTAGTTTGATTCAAGGGTATATTGCTGAATGGCATGGTGATTTATTTCAGTTTTTCTTTCTGTAGAATTTTAAAACATCTATCACATTTGAAGCTGCACAGCCTGTTTACTATCATTAGATCTCAGTAGTTATCATACTAGTGTTCAAAATATATTATCTAATTTTCTTCTTAAAGTCCATATAGATTTTCCATAATGAAGCAGACCTATTAGCTTCACATGACAGGAGGAAATCTTAAATAACACTCCTCCCTTCCAGCAATAAATGGTAGGCTGAAATGCTAGACTAAAGTGCTGAATTAATTTGCTTTGTAACAAGGATGGGGGAATATGGATTAGATACAAAAACTGCAATCTAAATATCCATAATTTGGAGGGAAAATAGGGTTGCAAACAAGATTTCAATCAGTTAAGATCTTGGATAACAATAATTCCTTGTGCGTGGAGATCAAAAACCCAGGCTCAGCCAAAAACTAAAGTACGCTTCCTAAGGAAGTTTTATTAAAGAACTAGTTTTAGCAATAGAAAGGAATGATGGTATTTTTTGATCTGTAAAGAAAAGTGCAATTATTGTATTCCATGGTAACTGGAAATTTTAAGGGTGATATAACATTCTCCACATAGAACCCTTTCCTTTAATTTGGGTCCTATCCTTCCCACAAGTTGTCATAAACAATCTCTTCTTTCTTAATGTACCAAACTCTCATTTAGGGCCAGATTCTCAACTGGTAATGCTCAGTTTTTCATGAAAAATTGCATGATTGGAAAAGGAATTTTTATCAACCAAAATAATGTTCATTCAAACCATTTTGATTAGCTGAGTGTATATTGTGGGGAAAATATTCAAAACACTTAAGTGACTTCCTATTGCCAAGTTCTATTTTCAAAAGTGACTTAGAACATTTTATCCTGTGTATCCAAGGGTAATAATAGTCTATCATGATACACGAAAAGGGAGCCCAGACAGATCTATTATATCCGGCCATGACACTCTTACTGAAGGAATATCGGACTCATAGAAACCATCCTCAAACCACACTCTACACAAAGGATATAACTGACATCCTTCACAGACTCTGCAATATTAACAACCTCCTTCAGAACACTATCCTCACCACCGTGGATGTCGCTTCCCTGTACATGCACCTCCTTCACAATGACAGCATAGCTGCCTGCCTCAAATATCTACAAGACAATGGACAGTCTTCACATAGCCACCCCAAACACTTTAGCAAACTCACCCATAACAATTTTACATTCAACAGCAAGCACTTTGTCCAAACCGTGGGAACACCATGGGTACTGGATGGCGCCGCAATATGACAATCTCTTCATGGGCCACCTTAAAGAAGAATTTCTGGACAAATGTACCACAAAACCAATGATATACCTGAGATACATCAATGATATTTTCATCCTGTGGACAGATGCCTTAAACTTCCTCACAGATTTCCACCACAGCTTCAACAACCACTACCCATCCATTAAACTCTTTCTGGAACACTCTCACACTAGCATCCACTTCCTGGACACTGCGATCAGCTTCATCAATGAAATCCCACATAGAACCATATACAGGAAACCCACGGATCACCACACCTACCTTCATAGATCAAGGAACCACCCCCCACACACCAAGAAATCTGTTATCTACCACCAGGCACTCAGATACCACAGAATATGCTCCTAGAAGAAAGTATGGGATATACACCTTACCCATTTAAAACTGCCTTCACCAAAAAAGGTCATGCAACCAGAGAAGTAGATCACATCATGGAATGGGCCACCCAAATACCCGGAGAGAACCTGCTTCTATACAGAAATAAACCCCCCTCTGACTGTACCCACCACTAGTTGTCACCTGCCACCCCACACTGGAACCCAAATGGGTAACAACCCATCTTCAATGGGAAGCTATCCTGAAATAAATCTTTCCTGAACTCCCACTTCTGGCCTTCAAACAACCCTGCAGCTTCTCCAAGCTCATGATCAGAAGCAAGCTCCACACAGACCAGGACACACCAACTCAAAGCGGCACCAAACCCAGCCATAACAACAGATGCAAAGCCTGCAGACATATCTCCACTGCTACAACGATCAACACCCCCAACAACACACCTTTCAAGATCCATGGATCCTGCACATGCCTATCACAACATATGGTACATCTCATTCAGTGCTTTAAATGCCCCAATAACAGCTATGTGGGTGAAACCAGACAATCACTACACTCTCAAAGAAACTCACACAGGAAAATGATAAAAGAAAAAACACCACATCACCTCTGGGTGAATACTTTTTACAAAACGATCACTCTACATTAGTGGTGGGCAACCTGTGGCCCGCAGGCCGCACATGGCCCATCAGGGTGATCCACTGGCGGGCCACGAGACAGTTTGTTTACACTGACCGTCCGCAGGCACGGCTGCCCATAGCTCTCAGTGGCCACGGTTTGCTGTTCCCAGCCAATGGGAAGCTGCGGGAAGCATTGTCCGACTCAGGCAGCCCAGGGGGTGCAACACATTTGGGCCGACGGCCAGCAGCCAGTGGCTGGGACTGGGTGGCAGCTCAGAGTTGGGGCTGTCCAGTGGCTCACCCCCCACACACACACCACCCATTCTCCTCGAGACCCCGCCCCTGCGCTGCCCCTTACCCCCAGTCCCTGCCCTCGCACTGCCTCTTCCCTGCAAGACCCCAGCCTCCCGCTCACTCATCTCTGCTCCCTTCCCCTCTCCCCCCCCCCCGACAGCTTGCTGCTGCAGGTGTGGATGCGAATAGAGGTAAAAGTCAGCTAGAGGATCACAGGTTGATCCTGGCAGATGCGGATCAGATGCAGATCCACATTTTTGTATCTGCGCAGGGCTCTAGAAATTGATCCTGTAATGAATGGGGACTCTCCATCTCTTTCCAGATCTCATCTAAAACATATTTTCCCCTTTCTCTGAACTTCTACATTTCTGTCCCCACTTCTCATTTTTTATTTTGAAACATCACTGTTTAGCTCTGTATGATGCTTGATGTGAAAAACACCTACACAATAAAGCTGCATTCTATTGTACTCTCCATACTCACTCTACAAATGGGAAGGATATCTTGATTATGTTTAATATAAATGAGGGACTAGTATGACAGAAGTTTGGACCACCTGCAAATTATGAATCCCTTTCTCTGCAAATCCAGAGAGGAAATCATAGTAATCAATCATGTTGGCTAAAAAGCTTCCAAATCCATTTTAGATTACATGCAATGGACCAGTGTATTCCCTAGTATATCTTCACATTTCAATTGGGAATAAATTGGCCCAGTAAATCTAAGAAGATAACATTGTAATTTCCTGATATTTTTAATATGAAACTCAAAAGAGAAACTGGGAAGAAAGAAGATCCTTAAGATTCCAAACATAGTCCATAAGATCAATCATATCAGCAGAAATATAGACAGAGGGAAGGAGATGATAATGTTAATAAAGAAACTTTTATTGTTTTATTAAAAGTGTGATTTCTGGGACTGTAAAGTATCAAACTAGTCAATAAGAATGAAAATAGTTTTAGGTAATTGCAATCAATTCTTATTGTATAGCACTATTAAGCCCAGGAAAATAAAAAATATTCTGAAAGATAACTGGCACATAATGAAACCTGTAAGGACAGAGAATAGGGTTCAGCAAATGGTCCTGAGGACCCTCAGAATGTGCAAGGTTAGTGAGTGAGAACTCTGTGTACCTATTGAGAAAAATGTTAAGAAGTGGAGTGGACCAATAAGAAAAGAGCTGTCCCTCAGAGTCTAGCCATTAGCCTCAATGATATAAAGAATCCACACACAGCTTTTTAAACATTAGTTGAAATATTGAACTATAAGCAGAGAACAAGCCTTTGTTAGCCTATTTATGAAGATCATCAGTGACCTTCAGTATATTTCTCTTTACTACAGTGAGATAAAAAAATCAGACTGAAATTTGTATTAGATTTCATAAATTACACTGTCATCAATAGTTATCTCCTACAAGACACTGCTTAGGAGTAGAGATTTTATTTAAACGGATGTCTCTCCTCCACTTGGAATAGCACTGGAGCCACAAATTTACTTTATAAAATGGGGGTGGGGGCAGATAGGTCCTTCTCTATATGACTTCAGTAGAATCACACCTGGGAAATTGAGTTAGCTTCTCTTCATGCAACAGGATCCCAACTACAAGGCACAGATAGAGACCAGGGTTGAAGGGGACTCGATAATGAGGTCTGAGTTCAGTCCAAAGGGTCAAGGCCAAAAGTAGCCATCCATATTAGTGTCCTGCTGTAGGATCAGGGCAGTGTCAAGGTCCATGAGCTGCACTGGGTCAGAGCCAAGTAGGTCAGCCGAGGTAGGGACAGTGGAGCAGAGACAGGCGAGGTGTCAGAAGCGGAGCAGGGAGCCAAGCACCAGGACCAGAAACGGAGCCAGGTATTCAGAGCAGGGCTAGGGCAGGATATAAGGAGAACACAGCAAAGTCTGTTGCAGCAGCAAGCCAACAATCTGCCTAATTGTGCATACAGCTTTCAGGTGTTTTCCCTAGGCCTTAAATAGCATGCCTGGGCCATTCAGGGAACACGGTAGGCACTGCCAGTGAGGTCCTCTGTGAGCAACACATCCAGTGGTGCTTCAGCCCAGAGGGCTCATAGGCTGCTGTTCCCGTCTTTGACAGAGCTTCTGGGTGACAGGAGGGACAGAGCAGTTACCCAGGAGCCATCAGAACTGGGTTCCAGACCTGCAGATCTTCACAATGAGGAGATGGAAGAACTTAATTATTAGGAAAGCATTAAATGTAGCATGATTAAGACATGACAAAGGAAAGGGCATAATAAAAGCCAATAGTCTTGGGGTATAAACCCCAAGCAGGAAAAGAGATTACAGAGAGTTGCTGAAGGGGATAAAACTAGGAGAGATGAAGTGAGATTAAGAAAGGGAAAATATATAGTGAATATCAGGGAAAATGTGCTAACAATGAGAGCTGTATTAGGCAGCAAAATAGTCTCCCAAAGGAAGTGGCACAACATTTAAACTTAGGCTGGACAAAGCTCCAGTAAATGCACAGAGAGGGACTAAATCTGCATGGGTAAGGAGAAGGGCTAGATTCCCTAACTGGTCTCTTCAATCCCTAACAGCTAGGATTCTATTCTGCAAATTTCAGTCTCCTTTTTTAATGAGGATGCACCCAATTCCCTTAGCCTTTTAAAAAATCATTTAGATTATTCAGACCTAGTACCATTTTTATTGCCCTTTGCTGCTGCATTGGGCAGTAATATCCTTCCTGTAGTACTGTGAAGAGTATTGCACCCTGTATTCAGGATGTGGCATAGCAAGAAATACTTTTCTCCATGCACTGTTCCTTTCTTGCCATATCTGAATATCCAGGAGGCAATGCAGTGTGTATAAAGACTAGCTTCCCCCACTTCCTATTAAATCTGACTACTAAAAAATAATAATAAGCATAAACTCCCACATACCTGTCAAGCACATTGTCTGTGTTTCTTTTCTCATCATTGTTGATTACCAAGATAATTGTGTTGATCTTTCTTTCCCATTAATAATCATCTCCTCTTTCTGCCTCAGGGCCTTGTCCTGCACACCCTTTCTACTGAGCATAGTGCTTACTGGCTTGAAAAATAGAGTAAATCCTGGAAATAAGCACTGTGAACTTTACTCTATGACTTGAGGAAGAAGCAGTGCACAGCTGTGCTGCCTCAGGAGCAGAAGAGAGAATGAACGGCAACTCAGAGTCACAAGTCCTCTTGAGGAGGAGTAAGTCACTTTACCCTTTTCTGGGTACAGCTTACCTCTCGGTGTGCCTGGCCAGCTACTCAGACTGCTGAGTAAAGTGGGGAAGAGTCAAGGCATCTCCCACTCCCTGCTCCTCTTCACACTTTCCCCACTTCCCTACAGTGTGGAGTATCAGGCAGTAGCCCATGCTCTCCCCTTCGCACCGGGGGCTACAATTTAAACAAGGCTAAACATGGAAATAAGGTGGGAGGGCTCACTTCATCTTATTCTCCTGCACAGCCAAATTAGAATTGTGACAACCTAATACCATGCTCGGAATTGTTTGCAGAATTGGGTCTTTATTCAGTAGGTATGTACTGCCCTGCTATGTACATGGAACCCCCACTGGTGCACATGAACATTGTGCATGTGTGATGACAGGAAAATTGTGATTCTGCAGCCCAGTGAATTTGTAGCATAACAACTATTTCCATAGCAGTGCAATATAACCAAACAAACAAGTGGATTATGATATTAGAGAAGGAATTTGGCAGCAGCAAGTATAACATGTCAAGATTCTGTGGGCCTTTGCATACATGCAGTAAGATTAAAACTGAAACAGGATGAGTTAAGAGATTTATAGAGCTATAAAAATTAAAACAGCCCAAATCTGCTCATACTATCTATAGCTTGCTATTAGTTTTTATAAATATTTATTCAATTTATTTTTCCTTTTTGACTTCTCACATTTATTGCTACTTTTCTCCCTCTAGTTTTGTTAATATTCTCAGTGAGGCCCAAATCAAGAAATCACTTCTGCTGATGCTTATGTCCATTCATGTTCAAACACTTAATCATGTGCTTAAGTTTAAGCGTGTGCTTCAGTCCCATTGATTTTAATTTAAGTGCCCGCTTAAGTGCTTTCCTGAATAGCGACACTTGCCTGAATTGGGGACCTGTCTGCAGCTACTCTGCAGCTTTCTTTTGGCTTTCCTCTGAATGCCAGAAGTTTAGTAATTTAAGAATAAAATGGTGGGTTTTTAATTGAGTATTTTTTTAGTAAAGAGTTGCAAAGATTGTATATTGACAAAATATTGATATGCTTTAGTTCAGTGGTTCTCAACCATGGGTACATGTATCCTGGAGGTACACAGAGGTCTTCCAGGGGGTACATTGTCACGGAGTGTGGGGGGACACAAGGCCCTGCACCCCCGGCTTCCTGCGATTCACCATGACTTTCAGCCAGCCAGTAAAGCAGCAGGTTTATTTAGACGACAGGAACACAGTCCAAGACAGGTCTTGCAGGCACAGACAACAGGACCCCCTCAGTTAGGTCCAGCTTGGGGTCCCAGGGGCACCACAGGCCCATTGAGGGGTCAGAGTCCCGTCTGGACTCCCCTTCATTACACCAGTCAGCTCCTGAAACTCCCACTCTCCCCAGCGTCTCTCTCCCAGCCTCCCCCCGCTCCTCCCCCAGCCTTTGTCCAGTTTCCTGGGCAGAGGTGTCACCTGGCTCCAACCCCCTTCCTGGGTTCTCACGGTACATGCTCAGGTATCTTCCCTCAAGGTCAGTCTTCCATCCCCCAATGCAGACCCTCCCAGCCAAACTCCCCACTCAGCATTCAAAGACCACATTAAGAACAGTCCCAGTTTGTCACATACATCAACTCATCTAGCTATTTGCCTACTTTTACAACAGGCTACATAAAAAGCACTAGCAAAGTCAGTACAAACTAAAATTTCATACAGACAGTGACTTGTTTATACTGCTCTATATATTATACACTGAAATGTAAGTACAATATATATATTGCAATTGATTTATTTTATAATTATATGGTAAAAACAAGAAAGTAAGCAATTTTTCAGTAATAGTGTGCGGTGACACTTTTGTATTTTAATGTCTGATTTTGTAAGCAACTAGTTTTTAAGTGAGGTTAAACTTGGGGGTCAAATCAGACTCCTGAAAGGGGTACAGTAGTCTGGAAAAGTTGAGAGCCACTGCTTTAGTTCATCGTGTGACATTAGCTCAGTGTGTACCAGCTGCTGCCGATTCCCCAACCACTGTCCACCCCTCCTGCATTGGAGGTGGGGCAGTAGCCCCATAAGGTCTGCTCTCCCTGCACTGTAAATAGCCATTCAGGTAGCCCAACAACCCTGCATGGGTTCACTGGACAAGTCACACGCTTCCCCTTAATGATCAATTGAAAAACATATCTGCAAAGCAGTTCATTAAACATTACTTTGATTTTTCACAGTGTTTTTTTTAAATGATGTTTCCCAATTGTATTCACTTTCATTCATATCAAATAATAGTAACAGCCACTGGAAGTTTACAATCTTTAGGAATCTAAAGCTCCCAGTGTCTGCTGAAATACACACATGCACTTCTGGTCTCACCCAAGTCACAATGTCTGTTGCCTTTGAAGGCTCTGAAATAACCATGGCTTGGACTGAAGCCATTTTTGAAGAGAGAAATCCATGGGTTGTTTTTTTTAATGCTCTAATTCTGCTACTCACAGTTGAAAATGTAGCTGCAAGAAAAATTAAAGCTTTTTCCCCCAAACTGCCAGTTTTTCCCTTCAGAGCAGCTGCCACCTGAGCTGTGGATACTTCAAAGGCTTCAAAGGCAGCTGGGGCTGACGGTGAAAATTCTGGTTTCAGCAGACACCAGAAGTTTCTGGATCCTGGGGGTTTCCAGTGGCTTCATTTGTTTCAAATGAATTAAAATGAATATTAAAACTCAAAAAACAAATCGCAAGGGGGGAAATCATGGAGACACTGAGCTGAATTATCTGCTGCATCCAGCTTCTGCTGAGGCATCAGGGAGCTAGCTATTGCCTTGTGGGTCTATGTCCAGCCCAGGCCCTAAGGGCAGCCTTACACCAGCTGGCAATGGCCCCAAGGAACCATGTGCCAGTTTGAAATCACCAGAATGCACTCCAGGCACTCCTCCTCCTAGACCCAGATATGCTCTTGGGGCTGGAGGCTGTGGAAGAATGTCATAGGAACCAGCTCCATTATCCACTGGGGCCTGGGCACTCCCCAACACTGTGGCAGTACCCCACATGAGCCTTTTGTACAATCTGAGTGTTGCAAAGGGAGCAAATCAGGATACAGAATGTGCCACTTTCTCTCTACCACGTTCCCTTTAGATTGTATTGATTCAGGGACCATGGTATATGGCTACTGCCTTGTGACCCAAGCATCTGCTGTCTTATATCAGTAGCAAAGGTTAGAAACTTTGTTCACCAACCCCCTATTTTCTACTAATCATTAGTATTCAATGAAGGAATTATTTAAATAATCCTAAAACGCTAATGTTTTATTTATACAAATACCTGAAAGTCTAGCTGAGTCTCTTGAATTATTCATCAGGGTTGGCTACCATGTGAATTTCATTTCAGGTGCTATGCTTCTATGCGCACTAGCACAGCTTTTTAACTAGTGCAAATCAGCAGTAATGGGCTGGCAGTGCAATTAGTGCATAGCGGCTCAACATCTTTTATTTCAGAGGATCCTGGGTTTTCAATTTTGGGGATTAAACAATTAGAAAAACTAAAAATGGTTTGAGTAAGAGCCCTTCAAAATGAAAAATGGCTTTCTTAGCCTGCTCTGGATGAACTGCTCTGGCAAAAATGAATATTGTTTAATTTTCATTTTGAATTAAAGACCTGGAAAACTAAGTAATACTGAGGCTAATGATGAGCTGAGCTGTGCTGCAGCTCCTCTGAGGGCCATAAAAATGTATTAAAACAGGAATTATTTTGTACACTGTGCTGTACTTCAATGTTTAATTCTCAGCAGGCTATAAAATCACTTCCAGGATAATGAAATTACAAAAGAATTTTAATTTCATTTGAGATCTTTTCTCATTACAAAATATTAAGAAAACATGGGTGGAGGAGACGATGTGCAATTTCCACTGTGGATCTTCAGACTGGACATGTTTTTTTGACAGGATTACCTGTGAAAGACTTTTGTAAATGAGAGGTAGTGCAGAGGCCTTGTAATACTGCTGGCTGACCTCAGTTCATGCACTATAAACATCTCTGCCACAAAGGGACCCAATGCACACTCCTAGCAAGCAATATTTACAGAGAAGAGACTCATTATCAGGCACTAAGATGTTACAGTAAAGGCTGAATGTAGCAAAAAGAGATCAAATTTTATATGTTATTATTAGATTAATGGAAACAGCTGAAGTTTACATTTCTACATTATTTCAAGTGAAACTAGCAAAATGTTTCTAACTATAAATATTTCCTCATGACCTGTGAAACAATCAGGGGCTTCATCTTTGCACCTGAGTCAACAGCTGTTGTTCAGGCCAAATATTGTCAAAGGGGATATTTCAAGTTTGGGTGTCTTTCTAAACAATATGCTCTAGCTCCAGCAGAAGCTATGCGCTTGATGCAGGAATTAGTGGGTGGAATTCTATGGCCTGTGTTATACAGGTCAGACTAGCTAATCATAATGGTCCCTTCTGCCTTAAATTCTATGAATCTCTACTGTTTGTCTGAGTAACAGAGTGCAGGACTGGTGCTGTAAAAATGTAACGTTTTTGCACTTCTAAAAGTCTGTCTAGAGCTAAAGGTAAAGGCTAAATCTTTCCACTCTCGCTAAAGCCTAAGTAAATGAGAAGCTCCCCAGTTGTCCGAGAGGGAAGGAACACTCATGAAACAATCCCATGGAGATCTGATCAATGGATTGACATAGTGGCAGGTCCCCTGGCTCTGCCCCCTCCTCCCTAAGACACTCACCTTTCAGACTGCCTCTGAGCAACAGCATGCATTAAACCCCACAATGCAATGTTTTACAACAGGCAGAGAATAACTACACCTTGCTGCATGGGCTCTCCACTGTCAGCCTCCAGCTGCTCAGCTGAACTGCATCAGTCTTTTGCTTTTAGCCTGACAGAGAGGTGGGGAAGTATGATACTGTTACAGGCAGAGGGACAAGTTTGGGGAAGGAAATGTTAATATTTGTAAGCCCTGCTGTAATATTTTACTAGAATGGGGATTTGGGTTTAGTGCAGTAACCTGAACAGAAATGTCAGGAAAGATTAACATAAAAGCACTTTGAGCTCTGCCTTCTACAAAACAAAGCTGGAATGGGGCCGTAAATGTAATCAAAACCTGAGTTTGTATTTGCTTTTCTCACCCTGGCAGCCTGGATTCAGCACAACCTAGACTTTACTAAAAACAAAAATAGAAATGGAGGCGTGACATGTAAAACATACTGGGTTTCAGGAAAAGTGAGTTTTCTTTATAGAGTTTGGATGAGGAAAATTGTCTGTTGCCATTCAGATTGAACATGGATGTAATCATGGTGCTCACTCTATCTGTCCTAAGGTTTTGTATGGTCACCCATAACCATAGAATACCTGTGCCTCCCACATGTTATAGCCTAGAAAACTCAAACAAACAAAAGGATTCCTTTGTTCTATTTCCAGAATTCACTTAGGATTTAGGCCCTTTTCCAGCCTTTGTCCAATAATAGCCTGGGTCCAATGCTACCTCAATAATGCATTGTACTTCTATAGCACTGTCCTTCCAAAGATCTCAGTGCATTTTTCAAATATTGATCATTAAGACTTTCGGTGGGAGTTGGGCAAAGTCCTTTAGGCACCACTGAAAATCCAGTGCCAGACTTTTAGTGCTATGTCCAGAAGAGCTCATTGAAAATTGTCAATTTTTGAAAGGTTGATGACATTTTTCTTTGAAAATTCAAATTTTGATGAAAAAAAATGAATGCAATTTTTGCATGAAAATGTTCCTTCATTTTTTTCGACCAGCTCTGTTATCCTGAGACAAGAGGAAAAAAAGAGAAAGCAGAACACCTGGACAGGTGCTGGGAGGCCACACAAGATCTGGAGAAGGAAATAAGTGAGCATGGAGAGAAGACCCAAAGCTGGGATGAAGAGAAAGGAGGGAGGAAATGCAATAATAGACATTTGAAGAGGGATGGTAGAGAGAGAGAAGACATAACAGATGGGAAGGGGAAACAAAAATAAAGGAACAGAAAACATAGGAGCAGGATCCAGGATACACAGGGGAAGAGATAGAGAACCAAAATAGAACTATAAGGGAACAGGGTGAAAAAGGCATTAATTATTCCTGTATACTATCACCTGTAGACCCCCAACCGAGCTCCAGCCCCATTCTGATATGCACTTTGCGTATATATAGTCAGATACAGTCTAAATGGACAAAACATAGGCAGGGAAACAGTCACAGAGAAGAGACATGCCTAAGGTCACACAGCAGGGTATTGTTAGAATTGAGAATAGAATCCAGATTTCTTAAATACCATTACATTGCCTTAGCTGCTGAGCCACACTGCCTCTGTTAAAGGGGTGAGAAACTAAAATAAGGACACAGAGGAACAAACAGTGGAGGAAAGAGGAGATGGGAGACAAGCAAGAGATAAAATAGCGAAGTGTCTTGGTTTTTCATTTTGAAGATGCAATGATCCTATTCCGGTTCATAGAGCTGATTTTTTAAAAAGTGATTTATTCCCGCTAAATAGGTGCATTTTCAATGCTTAATTTGTGCCAGGGCTTGCCAGAGCAGAGCCCCAGCACCTCTAGGCTTGGCAGTTCATAGCACCTCTGGGCTTCCCGTGTCAGTTATGAAAGTAAACAAATTGCTTGAGCCCCACCACCTCGTTCATTACAAATTAAGCTCTGTGCCTTTTCTCCGCACTCACGGACCTTGTGTGCCAGCCTGCCCCTCCCCCCCCCCCCCCAAGTAAACTGCAAATCTGCATGATGGGGCACAGGAGTGCTCCTATAGCTGGTGATCGAACCATATTTCATTTCAAGTGCAATACTAGAACATTCTGTGTTTATTTTAATACGTTCTCTACTTAATTTGTATAATTTAGTTCAAACCATTACTTGTTTAGTCTAAGATGGCCAAATTTATGGAGAACATTTATCCTGGTCCTTTAAACAGTTCCATTGTATCCATACAATGAACACTAAAAGAGATGTGATTCCAGAAGCTGTGCAGGCTTCTATTCATTTGTGCCAAGTTCCACATTATATTTATCTTCCAGCTATCACCCAAACACAGGCCCAATTCATACAAAACAGGCTTTGTACTGCCACGGAGCTTGCTTTTTTTAGGCCATATAAAATGAACTATGAGTTTCCTTTGCCTTCCTTCCATCCCTCCCCTTTCTCTAATACCCACTCCTCTTCATTTCCTTTTTCTTCCTTTGTTTTATTTGTGCTGGTGTAAAATATACCAAACTTCTTAAAACATGAATTTGGGGATCCTGAATCTTGGATCCAGTAGCAGCTCCCACCACTTCCTCCCAAATGAGGTTAGTTAAGCCAACTAGGTACAGTACTTACTAAATTAAATGCTACATAACATTAATATCCCTGACATAGAGTGCATGTTTTGTATTTTCAACTGTACAAAACTGTGGGAAGAAAAATGGTAAATGAACCTGTCATTCTGTGAAAGAGCCCAGAGATAAATGAAACATGACTGAGATCCAAGATTAGGTTATGTAATTTCACTTGCCAAATAACCTCCAAAATTATGGCCACTGCCAGTGATATCCTCCCCTCCCAAAGCCATGCTAGCTGGAATGATGTCACAACTCACAGCAAATCCATGACAGTCTCTATGAGGAATTCACCAACTTGTTTGGCTGATTTGAACACTGCCATGCATTTGAAAGTTTGACTCAGACTGACATATTTTGAGGTTCATGTGCTGCTTAGGAGAGGTTATTAAATAAGGAACAGAGAATGGAAGACAGCAAAAGTATAAGGAAAAATGAATGTGAAACATAGGACACCTATCCTGTGCCTGCCTAGTTTGTGGTAGAGGAAGAGAAGAATTCTTTTACCTGTTGGTCTTATGATATAACTTAGGTATCTGGCTTTATATAACGAGAGCTATAAATATTGGCCAGAATCAATCAATCAATCAAATATTTCTAAAATATGTGCCATGTTCTGAAAAACAAGATAGATTAGTATGGTGCCAACGTTTTATCATCATTTGTTTAGGGTGATGCACACATGGAACAGTGCCTCAGCTGTTCGCTGTTGAGGTCTCCCCATTTTATCCCCAGAAGCTGTCTCTACTGCTTCAGGTCCCATCAAAGCCATACCCCAGCTAGCGAGATGAACATTTTTTAAAAAAAAATTATGTAAATAGAAAACTATGCTGGCTGACTTTGAAAGGCCACACTTACTTCAGCTGTCTGTTGAATTTTGCAGTGTCTCCTGTACTCTGAAACTTACCTGAAAAAGTGTAACTCAATAATACATTACACTAAGGGACAGCACCTAAACTGAAGGGACCTATACGGGGACTGAAAGAGCTTCAGTGTTGTCCCTTCACTCTGTACCCATATCTTCTTGAAAGGGTTTTGGCCTGTTGATCAGGGTAGTTGTGGACTCACTGATATTTCCTGTCCTGCCCCAAATTGTTCCACAGCCATCAGTCATGACTGATTCCTCCTGTGTAACTGTGACCCTAACAACCTCTCAATGCCAACTGGCAAAGGGTTCACTGTTCTGTAACAGCAACGCCTATCAGGCCTGACAAACTCACTACACCCAACACATGGCTTTCAGAGTATTTATGCAAAAAGGTTTGTGTGAGGTGTCTAATGGAAGTTTACATCATACTGATCCTCCTAAGCATTGCGGGATGTATGTATGAGAGATATTTAAGACGTTGTGTGTATGGATTGAAATATGTTTAGAATCTGTGTCCCCAGCAGCATTGACTAGCCAGTTTTGCCAGTCAAAGGGGTGTGGAATCACCTATTTGCCCTCACTCTGCTGTAAGTTAAGCATTGTGAAGCCAACCCAAAGGAAGACCCATTTGCATGTAAAGCCAAAAGGAAAAAAGAAGTTGATGAGGGGATGTGAACTCAACACGACGCGGGCACACGGGAGTACAGACAACAGGAATGCATTTCAAAGGTTTACTGGACTACAGCAGGGGAGAGAAGGACAACACCCTGTTATCCGTTTCACTGAGGAACTCCCTTGGCAGAGGGATGTGGTTTGTGAACATTCTGGATCCTCACCAGCAAGCTCTGCAGAAAGACTCCGAGGTCGAGAAACTACTTTAGATAAGGATTGTGGCCTGTTAGGTTAAGTCTTAGTCTGTAGAAAGTGTATTATACTTTTGTTTTATTTGTAACCTGTTGATCTTATTACTCTTGTTCACTATCTCTTAAAATCTTAACCTTTGTTTAAAAAAAAACCCTATATTTCATTTGACTATAAACAGATTACAGTACTGTGTTATTCTATTGAGCTGATACTCAGTTGAATCAAACAAGCTGATGTGTTAGTACTGTTTCCTTGGGAGTAGCAAACTTGATCATTTCTGTGAGTGTCCGGTGACAGGGGAAGAATGCTACAGGGGTACGGTCTTCAAAGAGGCTTGGCGGGGCTGGGTTACACCATACATTAACCTGCAAAGCAAAGTGAGTTCTGGCAGAGCTCCTGAGGAGACTGTATGAGTAGCTAACAGACTGAGGTAGCAGGGATTAGCACCAGTAAATCTCTCTCTCACTGAGGTGGGGGTTACAGTCCTGAGTGCCCTGAGAAAGCATTACAGTATCCTCTCTTTAGCTTCCGCTATCCTCCTCCTCCATTCTGTAGCAGAACCACAGCTGTTCCACTGCCTTAGCAGACTTGCACGCCCACACATCACACAGTTTTGTTCGCTAGACCCTTGTCCAACATACTGTAAAACAATTTATACTGAATGATCATACAATGCCTCTTCAATTTTTGAAGGCATTGACTAATCTCTGGCAGAGAATAGGGCTACAGTAAATGCCTTTAGTGCTCATATCTTCCTCAACAGTAGTTTATGCCACATTGATGCTTATGTTTGGCACTGTCATGCAAATATCCATTTAAGAGTATATTTTTAGCACTGGGATTTAGCCATCTGATTCCCATTAACAGTAATGGGAACTGCCTAAGTCAATTACCACAAACTGTGCTCGACATTTACTGTTTAGTGTTTATCTTTTGTTTTCCCTTTAAAATATTCTCTAGTTATTTTGAATTACTGTGCTAAGTCAGAGCTGGAAATGGAACAGAGACAGGGCTGCTTGTATCGATGGACATTTGTTGTCATATCCATGGACAGAGGCAAAATGCCCATGCTAATACTGCTTGATTTATCAGTTGTCTTTGATCCCGTTTATATGGTTCTTCAGACTCATCTACAAAGTGGGTGGAGGTAGATGGAATTGTACTCTTTGATAACATCTCTCTGATGTACCCCCAATGGTCATAGACAACTGCTTTTTTTCCCAAAGGTCTCTCACCTTTGGATTCCCACAAGGCTTAAGCTTGTTACCTCTCTCATTCAAGCACATGCAAAACATGTGGGGGAGATCATAAGACAAAATAGCTTCACTACTAATCATGCGCTGGTGACATCAAGCTCTATGTCTCTTTTCTATCTAGTGTCAGCAACACCATTTCCCACCTGTGGCAATGTCCAAAGGAAAATGGAGACTGGATGAAAGGAATTTTGCTAAAGCTCGGTCTAGGTAAGGCTGAGTTTAGCAGAAAAAGGAGAATGTTCTGAGTAACTGATAAAAGCCACAACCCTGTCTATCGCTTCTATCTGCTCTCCAGTAGTCAAGCTTGTTTTTGAGGTCCTACAAGATTCATCACTGTTTTGGGATAGAGAGATAGCAGTTGTGGCTGGAAATGCCTTTTTCCCCATCATTAACTAATTAAGAGACTTTTCCCTTTTCCCCTGAGATAAGGACCCAGCCACAGTGATCTATGTTTTCATCTTCCTGGGGTTGACTGAGAAGTACACACAAAAAGCTGAACTGTGTCATTATGCAGATACTGACTTCCTACAGTAATTGGGACAGCACAAAAAGCTCCCAACACTCGGGTGATCTGCACCCATCATCATCTCCCTGTACAATTCCAAATGCAATTCATGTTGCTGGTCCTGAAGTTTAAAGGCCTTAAATTGGCTAGGTCCCAGATTAAGTGAACATTTCTCCATTGTGCCTCACCATGGCAGTTAACGATTGATGAGGATGCTGCAGCTGATGGTTCCCAGGAAGAGCCAAGGAATCTTGATAAAAGGCATCAGGCTGTGGAACCCTATCCCATGGAATATCTGTTTTGGCCTGAGTCTTGCCACTTTTAGGTCTGATTCCAAGTCTCATCTCTTCACACTGGCCTTCCACAAGTAATGGAGTTTGTCCTGGAAGCCCTCCACCAAGAAATGATTTTGTTCTGGATAGCAGCAATAGTGAGGTGCTGTAGAGTCAGAAAAGGTAGGTCCTTTTTTGGCCAGAGCTTCATTTATGCCCATAGTGCCCAGAAACTATGGTGATGGCACAATATAAAATGTGTACATAGAAATGTGTGAGAGATGGTTCCTGTTGTACTTTATCCTGAACCATTCAGTATTCCTGCAATGAGATGTTCACCCCACACTAGCCTGGAAAGGGTTAATGAGGCTGAGACGGGGCCAATTAACCAGATAGGCCACACCTGGGGGAATTAGGTGGCCTAAGTAACCCCGACTGATGATGGAGCCCAGCTGAGAAGGAACACGTGGGGCTAATATAAAGCCAGGAAGTCAGCAGCAGAAAGGGGCTGTAGTGAGGGAGTCTGTAGCTACTCTCTAGGCATTAGAGAAGGAAATGAGGACTCCTAAATACAGAGTAGAAACCCCAGGGATCCAGGCTCTGAAGAAGGAGTTTCCCCAGAAGGGTGGTGAGGTAGAAGCCAGAGAGAGGTGGAGTAGAAAAAGGCTTAGGGTAACAGCAGCAAGGTGGAATGTTGTAGAGCTTGGCCACTGATTAGAGGTTTCTTGAGCTGGAATCTGGAGTAAAGGGTGGCCCCGGGTTTCCATTCCAGTCACCGAGGAAGTGGCACAGTCAGGGCAGTGGATTTGAAAACTGCCTATGACAGTTTATCCTGTGGGAGTTTGATACTGTTGGAGGGAAACACATAGTGACTTGGCTGGAGGGCCAAGCCATGAAGAGGGAACAACTAAGTACCAAAGAGGAAGTGTGCAGAGTCCCAGAAAGCAAGTGGGGCTGCAGTGCGAGCAAGATGATGGAAGGGGGCATCAGACCTGGACAGAGCTAATCCCCAGAGCAGCTAGGAAGAGGAGGTGCCACCCTAGCAATGAGTGTACCTGTGACAATTCCCAATAAGTCTAAAGTCACCATTTCTCTCTCTTGCTGCATACTCCTTTAAAGTGCCCTGAAATAGTTCACCCTCTTATTTAATCTTCTATATTTTTTTATTAAAAGTATTGCAAATTAGTGCACAAAATGGCAAAAAGTCAGGGGGTGCTGATGCAAAAAAAAAAGTTTTAAAAAATGTCGCACGGCTCTAATCAAAGGACATGTTATGTGGCAATTGAAGCAATTCAGGAATGAGGCAAACATTCAGCAGAACAGTCATTCTGCTCCTTACATGTTCCTGCAGGCACATTAGCTTCTCTACATTAGCAGGGAGGATCTGTTCCCTACCCATTAAGAAATGGCCTGAAACTACCAGCTCATTTCAAATAGGATACCAAGCAGCCATTATATGTTAGTGACATTTTGGTTGCTAACAACTTGGACCAGATTTGAATTGATTCCCAGAGGTAAAAGGCAGCCTATTCCCCTTTCTGCATTTTGATTTTTAGTGCTGTTTAGAGCTCGTTGGAAAATATTTGTGACTATTTTTTTTTCCGATGGAAAACAACATATTTTTTTCCTACAAAAACTTGCACAGAAAAAAAGTCATGTTTTTCAGCTGTCTCTCCTTTTGTTCTTGTACTCAAAGTGTTTGTGTGGAATCCCCTGCTATTCTCAGACTGTACTCCAGAATGGGATTTGGGTAATGTTTGACCATCTTGGATAAGTTACCATATCATGTTCAAGCATGACACTTCACAAGTCAAGTACTGTGGTGTCAAAAGAACACAAGGAATAAAAGGCAAGTGACTTAGCAACTGGAGTAATGCAGTTATTTCATCACAGCCCACCCCTTTGAATAGCTCACTGTGATTATAAAAAGACTGAAACACTTTCAGTTTGTATTATGATAGTGAAGGTTTTTTCATGTTATACCTGTGCAACTTCTGTATCCCAATCAAACTGCTATTGTGGCCTATTATTTAACTGGTTGCTTAAGTTTGCATTATAACTTTTTTTATTTTTGTCCTTAGCTTCATTGCTTCAAATTCCTCCACATTGAACAGCAAAAGCCATTTAACAGCCCGATGCATTTGATCTATTTAAGTCATTCTGAAATGCATTGGACTCCCAGACTCCTCTTCTGTATTGTCCAGTTATCCTACTTCATCACCTAACTGTGGTTAGCTGGTACTAAAACCTTTTTTTACATCACTGCCATATAAGTGGACAAATTTGGTTATACTTCTGATCCCTGTGAGTAATCTCATCTCAAGCTGTGACCTCCCACAGGCTCCCTTTGATATTCAAGCTAGCTCTTTATCACTGAAACAGCTCATTCTTATGGGATAATTATTGATCCTGTATTCTTTTCTGCACTGTTTTATCAAAAGCTTGTCAATTCTGTTTGTTCCTTCTTTCAAAAACTACATCAGATTTGTTACTGCCTCAGGTTTGTGGTTCTGCACTCTCATTCCTTTTCAGGAATTCTCCCAACTGTCTCTTTTTAGAGTTCCCAGTACCCTTCTTTTCCCACCATTGTAGTCCTTTTAAAAGTTAGTACATGTTTGCATCTTCCAGAATATTTGTTTTGTACTCAGATCTATCAGTACACTGCACCTCCACTGTTGGTAAGCAAGTTTTCAACTCTATTTAGATCACGGACGGCTCCAGGCACCAGCTTGCCAAGCAGGTGCTTGGGGCGGCCACTCCGGAGAGGGGCGGCACGTCCAGCTATTCGGCGGCAATTCGGCGGACGGTCCCTCACTCCCTCTCGGAGCGAAGGACCTCCCGCCAGATTGCCGCCGCAGATCGCGATCGCGGCTTTTTTTTTTTTTTTTTTTTTTTTTTGCGCCGCTTGGGGCAGCAAAAACCCTGAAGCCGGCCCTGATTTAGATCATGGTAAAGGCATTGGACTAGGACTCAGGTGAGCCAGGTTTAATTCTCAGTTCTGCTGCAGACCTCCTGTGTGCAGTTAGGCAAGACACTATGTCTCTCTGTGCCTCAGCTTCCCACCTGTAAAATAAGGATGACAGTACTTCCCTGTTCTGATCTTTCCTCAATCTCCTCTGTTTAGATTGCAAACTCTTCAGGACAAGGAGTGGCTCTTACTGTGTGTGAATACAGTGCCCAGCTCAATGGGGATCCAATCTTGGTCGGGACTCCTAGTTGCTACTATAATAATAGTATATATCGGTGTATGCCTATCTCTTTTGCCACTCCCACCAGGATTTAAGAATGGACTCTATCCCAAATAATGAGTTCTAAGTGTTCAGACAACCTAGTTTCTTTGGCCATGATCAGCTCCCTTTCCTAGTAGAATTTTCTTCTGTTTTGGCTAGAATCCATCACTCTTCTTTGGGACTAATGATGCATCGAATGAATGTATTTGTTTACCAAGGCAGGCTCCTTCTAGCAAATAAAATTACATTTGCCACTTTTTTGTACTTGACAGTTTGCTTAGAATTTATCATAAAAGGATAATGACAAGTTTGATGCTGCAGGGCAAAAACAAAAAAATTTACCACTTTATGTTGGTTCTCACTTTAAGATCTTATCTGAAATAGTCCGTCCTTCTATTTTTAAGCAATTGTTCTTGACAGCCTTTCCCCTTCAGTGCTTTGTGCCATTTAATTTCACTTAACATGTCCTGCATGCTTCCAAAATTTAACCTGTTGGAATTAAAAATTATACATTCAAAAGATTTTACATCATTTTTCAAATGTTTTTTTCTCAGCATTATTTATAATAAGCACTTGGACGTTTGAAATTGTTTCTTTACTGAAGTGTTTACTCCCTCACACTTGTGCGATTGTTTTGTTGTTTGCAGTTACTGAGCTGCAGCACTTATTTTTTGTAGTTTTAGAAAATCACACAAAGCATTGCCTGCATTTTAATATAAGTAAACTGAAATGAAGACTGTATGTTAGGCTTAATATTAAACATTATTACCAGTTTGTCAGTGAAGAGATTTTAAAGCAAAGCCAATACACATTACTGGAGATTGATCATAGCGGGGGGGGAAAGGCACCATCAAATTTTCAATGTGCTAGTCGAGAAACCATCATTAACTCACTGGGTATCAGAAATAAACCCAAATTAGACATAAGGTTCTTTGAATTAAGAGTGAACTGTAAAGCAAAACACAAAAGTTTATGATCATTTACTATATCTTTCTATAGGCGCTTCAAAGGTGGGGTTTTCCCATTAAAAACATGGTCTAGGTCAGAATTTGCCTCTTTATGTAGGAGGACTGTGTACATCTGGCAAATTGGAACTAAATTTTGGGGGTAGCAGTTCTCTGAGCTCTGTAGGGGGGAAAACTGCCTGCGTAGGAGAGGGCCGGTGCTGAGGAAGATATCTGGACATGGAAGAGTCCATGGACTGTATGGCTACTTAATAATGGTGTTTCCTTTAGAAATGCCTTTTCCTTTTGTGAATGTAGAATTACCTCTGCTACTGCTTTTGACCCTCTTCAATGTGTAAATAATGCTTCTGATACTACAACAGAACAGAGGAGAAAGCTGAACTTTCCTAGATGGTAGTGGGTGCTGTGTTCCCCTTATAAAATTACATAACTACAATAATAAATGTGACACTTCTTAGAATCTCAAAGACTGATGAAAAAACTCAGCTGCCAGGCTGTAAGTGAGGAGTCTAAACAGGAAAATAGTCTTGCAGAGTATAGACCTCATTAATCTGATTGACATTATGCCTATGCTGCACCAAAACAGATTCTTGGGGTGCTGTGCCCCTTATAAAATGGTATGCCAATAATAAATGCTGCCCTTATTAGAATCTCAGATCCTGAGATAAAACTATTGAGAATCTCAACCACCGGAAAAATAACAGAACCACTCAGGGGGGGTTGTTGTATTTCTGTTGCTCTGCAGCAATATCTGTAAGAAATCAGCCAGTTAATGATGGCTAAATTGAGACAGATAAAGTAAATGTCAACTATCTCAGCTATTTATATTGTCAAGAAAACAGCAAATGTGTATATATATAAATGGTGTATATTTGATTGTATCTTTCTTCCCCTACCCTTTATATGTCATTTGTTTTCATGGATTGTAAACTGTCAGGGATCTTGTATGTATAAAAGTATACAGCATCTAGCAAAATGTGGCCCTGAACTTGGTTGGGGGCCCCATGGTCACTAGTGCAGTATGAGTATGATTAAATGATAAACTAGGTAGTACAAATAGGAAATATTATTAGCACTACAAACTAACAAAATGGGATCACTTGGAATGCTTCAGACATAAAGATGACTATTGTGCACAGCTCTTGATTATAGTATACTATAACACTTCCTTATAGAAATCAAAGGATTTATTGGGACACTGGAAGTAACAACTCCAGTGCACACAGCCAGGATTCAAACTTCCTACCAATCCCCCCAATCAGATACAACATAATATCCAAACAGAACAATACATTAGCACTAAGATAAAGATACAGCACCACTTAGTGATGGAGGTCCTGTCTGCAATGATGATTACAACTTTCTCCCCTTTAGCTTAATAAGAATTCAAAAACAGTAACAAAAGTTTTATCATTGTAACTCCTAGGAATCCAGGTAGCCTGCCATTCACACAGATTGTGTTGGTCTGCTTGCTTCAGTCCTATATTCAGTCTTGGAGAAGCATCACTCCAATTGGATATAGATCATCAACAAGTGCAGGATTCATATCCTCTAGGTTAGGCCTATCTGTTGTGGACAGATGGATAAGGATTGCAGTGTAACGAGGTACTGAGGACATATCGGCAATTTCTCCTCCAAAACTGCTCTCTCATTACAACCTGCTGGGGTACTTTCAAATCCTCCTGTACACCCCTCTGAGAAGAGGGTTGTGTCCCCTCAGTGTTTGTCTTCCCCTTTCTTCCAATGAATCTGTGTACCAGTTATTGATGCAATACAGAGGCACAAGCTCTTCCTTTTTGTATCAGCAAGGATCAGTTTTACTTTAAGTGCTGTGTAAGGTCCCCTCCAAAAAAGGCATACGTTTGGGATTTTTTTCTGGGCTCCTTTTTCTACCTTTTCCTTCCTGGAAAAGCACATAGTTCTCCTTTTTCCTGGCATCTTGTGCCTGGTATGCTCACTTCCCATTCATCTGTTCCTCCATTTGCCATTTCTCCAACTTGTGTAGTTCAGGGGATCTTGCCAGTGCTTCCTGCCTGAACATCAAGTTATATGGAGGTAAAGATTTGCCAAGTCCAAAAATAATCTAATAGGGAGAGTAATGAGTAGCTGAGTGTCAGCTGGCGGCAAAAGATGTCTTCAAGCTTGGATCAGTTTTATTGGTCTAAGGGCTTTGTCTACATGACCAATTAGTTCGTTGCAAGCTGGGGTGTGAGTCTACCCCACACTAGCCTGCTGTGGAATTATTGTTTTTGTGGACCAGTTGTCTGTGTGGACCTGGCTGAAGTGCATTAACAGTTAGCTAATGTGCTTTGATCTAGTTGTCTTTGAAATGGGGCTTGCCACAAACTAAGTGTTCATGTAGACAAGCCTTTAGGTTCCAAGCATAGAACCAATGGTGTGGTTTACTCTCCACTCCCCCATTACCCGCAGGTTGGACAACACTGTTTGTCACCTTGGTTATCTGGAGTTGTTGGCAAACTTTTTGTAATAACCATGATTCAGATTCCATCCCATGATTATTGCAGAAGCAGCTAGGTGGGCCAAACTGCAACACTGAACGTTTCATCAATTTGTCTGGCTGAGCCTCCACATCCTTTGAGAAGGCACCATATGCTACCAGCAAATATCGGTTTCCAGCTGGTGTTTCTGGAAGTAGGCCTTTCAAGTCAATCTATATGAACTCCAAGGGCTTACTACATTGGAGCATTTCCCCTAAAGGAGTTCTGCCTCTCCTTGCTGATACTTTGCTGTCTTACCTAGCAAGAAAGGAAAGTACCAGTTCTTAACATCTGCAAGCACGCTCAGCCAAAAAGATGTGTTGGACACCTGACTCAGGGTCGTTCCATGCCCCAGGTGGCCAGCTGCTTCATTATAATGAAGACATTATAGTCCTGTTCTCTGTAAGCTTGCTAGCAAGACAATTCTGTTACTTTCATACACCAGCAAGTTGGTAGCCAGATTGATGGATAATCTTCATTTCATAGATTCATAAGAGTTTAAGGCCAGAAGGGACCATTAACTGTTGAATCTCCCCAGTCTGAGGCTCCTTCTGTAGACTCTTGCACCAAAAGTAAGTCAAGGTCATTAGACTGTTCTTGCCAGATAGCCTCACAAGCCCAGGCTGAGTCTGTTCTCACTGCTCTTTCCCAGCTGAAAGCATTTGCAACCACATTTTGCTTTCCAGGTTTATGGTGAACTGTGACTGTATATTCAGACAATTTGTGAAGCCATCTCCACAGGCATCCTTCTGGGTTGTTTCATAAGGAGCTACTACAGGGCACTGTGATACACTGTAAATTCCATAGCCAGTAATCAGGGACGATAGGCCTTGAGACCCTCCACAATAGCCAGACACTCCAGTTCTGTAATGAATACCTGGTTTCCCTCTCATGTAATGGGCAACCTCCAATAGCCACCAGTCTGAACTGACAAAACTCATCAGTGTGTTCAAATGCAAATCTGACAAAGCAACCTTTGAGGCATCACAGGTTACCACTGATGGATGGGTTGGAGCCAGGAATTTAAGCGCAGCATGGTTTAGAAGATCTTCCTTCAGTCACTGAAATGCTGTGATTTTTTTGGTTTGGTATTCTCCTGTCCAAACAAAGTCACTCTGTTAGCTGGTATAATGGGATTGCCCACTCTTTGAAACTTCTTACACATCTCTACAGATTCTACAGGAGATCTGCAAACCTCCTCCATGTTCATAGGCTCCTTCCAGTCCTTAATAATAAATTTCTGGGGTTGGCTCTCCAACCCATCCTCACTGACTGTGTCCTAGGAAGATTCTGTCCTAGGAAGGTAATGTAACTCCTTGCAACTGATATTTGTTTCCTCCACATTTAAATCCTGACTCCTTAAGAATCCTTAGAATCTCTTCCATTCTATCAGATGTTCCCCCCATATTTTATGGAAACAAATGAAGCTATCTTAGTATATGAGGATATCTTCAGTTCTCATAACTTGGGTTAGATCACTTTACTGCCCTCTGAAATGTCCCTGGTGCATTTACAAATCTGAAAGGCATTCTGAGGAATTGAAATAGCCCAGAGGGTATCACAAAGGCATTTTTTTCTCAGCCCTCAGGTGCCACTTCAAACTGATGATATCCAGATGCAAAAGCAAAATGACTAAAATATATTGCTCCTGGCATTTTATACAGATGTCTGTTATGTGGGAAAATGAGGAACTATCTTGAACTGTCTGTGCATTAAGTCTCCTGTAGTCAAGGCATATCCTCAAGTCTCCATTGGGCTTTTTTTCAATTACAATTGGGGATGCTGCAAGTGATGATCAGGTCATCCTCCAGCATGGGATTTAGCTTCTATTTCACTGTGACCTAATACACCAGTGGAATACAACGTGGGGCTGCCTCACAGGAACACTCCCTGGCTTAAGTACAGTTTGATGTGGTATCTGATCATATCTCCCAAGCTCTTTATTATTCCTGGAAAACACACTAGCATATCATAAGAGCAGCTGTTCTAATCACTTCCTTTCATTGCTATCTAGATGCTTCTGTCAAGTCAACCCCCAGACTTTTTACTGGCTGGGCTGCTTCACAGTTCTTGATATTTGCCCCATGAGGCTTTGAGACACCAGCTACACTAGACACTGTCCCTGTGGTCTGATTTTTTCACTAGCTGCACTTCCTGATCTGTCACATTAATTATGCTAACCCAGAACTCCCCTTAGCTCCAGCTTGAAGCAGAGTCTGCTAAACAACAATCCTGAGTGAATACTGGTAGCTTCAAACACTCCCACAGGACCACTACAGCTGTTCTTTATCCTTAGGGGTATTATTACATGATGACCTGGCTGACCACAACTTGATTCCCAGCCACCACAAGGAGCCATTCCTCTGTCACGCTGTTGGCATGGTAGAGGCATCTGAGGCCCTAATTGTCACATCCCAGTGTCCACAGTTCCTTCTACCCACATCCAGTAGGGGTATCTGAATATTGCCCAGGACCGTGTTCATTCTATTAATACCCCAGAAGTTCTTCTGATGCCCTCCAGTGAAATCCACGCCAAATACAACAGCACTAGAAATATTGGTCACCAGAATTAAAGTCCATGAAAACTGAATTTCTCCTGTTGTTTGCTGTGGCTGATGATTGATAGTCAGCAATTTAATTCCTGCTGTACATTTTTTTTTTCATTTTAGCACTGGTTGTTCTCCTTGGCTCAGACTTATCTGAGATCCTGCATCCAACAGTAGTGTGGTTTTCCAGCTGTCAGTTTCTCCAGACACAGTAACGGGTTATCTGGGCAGCTCTTCACATGGGTCATTCTAATGGATACTGATAATGAACCTACTTCTGCTTTCCCTGATCTCTTTCCTCTGCTTGGGCAATTCTATCCCCAGTGGTCTTTGCCTTTGCGTTGCCTGCAAAGGTTATCTGACCTGGGACCCACTCAGGAAACAGTCTCTCTTATCTGACCCACAGGATGTCTGTGAATAACTTGCACTGGGGCTGACTTCAACTTTTTTAGCCACATCATTAGCAGACATTTATTGAAGTGCTGCATCTGGTATAAATGAATCACCCTGGGGCTGGGAATTGACAGTTGGTCCCTTAAGGAAACACCCCAGTTTCTTCTTCCACATCTTGAACTCTGTATACAATCTGGTCTATAAATTTATCCAGTATGTTATCTTCCTTCACCAGCAGATTATGAAGTTCCTCTGTTAAATTGAAGTTGCGTATCTTAGGTCGACCCCCCCGCTGTAGTGTAGACCTAGCCTTAGAGAGAGTTAAATGAGTCTGTTCTACAGCCTTAGCTAACAGCCAGTGAGCTTTTAGCTCATGCAGTAGAGGCTCATGTACTAAGCTCCAGAGGTCCCCCTTTCAATCCTGCCCACCGACGATGGGGGTCTGTTGGTGTTACACATGACCAGTACATTTTTTTCAGATGAAAGTGCTCTTGTCATCTTGAAGCTGCTGCAACTAGTTGTAATGCTCACTTATAAAATCCCAGGTATTTATGGAACAGTGCAAGCACCAATTCCAGCACACACAGGTAGGCCTCAAACTTCCTCAACCTGCTGCCCCTCAGTTTGATACAGCAACATGATATCAAAACAAGACAATTTAGCATTAAGATGCAGCACCATATGTTGGTGGAGGTGCTGTCTACACTGATCACTACAATGCTTTTTAGTTTAGTCAATTTCAGTTTAGATTCTTTGTTTTCCGCACAAGTTTTGTTTGTTTTTCTTTTCTGCATATTTTATGGACTCAAATAATCCCATTACAGATATGCCACATCCTTCTTTACCAGTTAACAGAGTTATGATATGATCAAGCTTAGACAGCTAACGTGACACACATTCTGGGCTAAATCCAGAATGGATATGTAGAGGATGTAAATTAAACTCTCTTAGATATAAATTGCAACCTGAGGGGCAAAAAGGAAGTATAAAAAGGTGTATGTTAAAGTAGGGAAGTTGTGTTCACATTTTGAGATCCTTAAGGATCTGACCCAAAGCCTGTTGAAATCAGAGTCTTTCCCTTTAATTCAGTTGCATTTAGATCTAACCCGGGGTGTGTAAGTCACATTAATGAGAAACCACTTACACATTGGTAGAACGAGTTTTAAGTATGAGCCTAACTGAGGAAAGGGGGACTATTTACTGTGAGGAGATCCAACTACACATCCTCTCTGAATTTGGCCCAATATATCTGAACTTTATTAAACTCAGAAAAGACGTACCTTAGACATTGACTTAGTTGCAGACAGTGTCTGGATAGAGATAATGAAAGAAAATATTATTTTTATATTCTATATCATTTGTCAGATATCAACATCCGTCTTGCTTATCTCTTCATGCTGTTCTTTACTAAGGCACAATTCTTCATCTAATGTTCCAGAAGGGTAAGATGGGGAGGGGACTTGTGTGTTTCTAACTAACATATATAGTTGAACTGCCATGAAGATAAGATCCAGCTACATCTTATCACTCTTTTCAAACTCCTTCTGCACTTATTTTTCCATGGTACAATTCTCCATTCTGGGGATGGAACAATGGGTATCCCTGTGAACTCCAATATTATCTGAACATAAGTTTTAAAAAAAAGTCTGTACTTGGATGTATGGGCTTTGAGCATGTGTTCAAGTTGCTGATTCATTCTGGTATTTCCAATCAATCTTTGAAGAGTCTAATGAATGCTTGGCTAAAATAGAATAGCTATATGGTATTTATTTAAATGTATTGAGGGCAGACATCAGTGATTTCCATCTTATTGCTCAATCTTTTCCCTAATTCTATCTGTACGTCTGGGCCCTTTATTTATTTCTTTTTCTTTTTCTTTTTTTTTTGCAAGCATCCTGACTTTTCTAAAATTATTTTATAATGGAGAAGTTAAACTCTTTATCCCCTTTTTGATTAATTTTGGCCTTTCTTCAGTTTCCTATCCCGCACTCCGAGAGCCATGCAGTTGCCTCAAATTAGCTATTATTTGCAAGTAATAATATCTGGAGATTATATTATCTCATATTTATCTGAAGGCCATTAAAACCTCTCAAGATAGATTGCCCCCCACAGAGATGTTTTTCCTTCCAAGTTCTTTTATCACAGGCTTCCTCTTATAGCTGTGCAAATTTCACAGCAGATGAGGATGCCTTGGAATATTCTGGACCACATATTTAATCTCATTTTTAATGGTAATTATATCATGGCCAATCAGCAGCAGGCAATTTGTGTGTGTGTGTTTGGTAATCAGGAGGATGATGAACTAGTCATTAGCTTGAGTTCCTCTACCCAATTCTCAAATTGAAATCTCTTCAGCTAAAACCAAATAAGGTTTATTTCATGGGCATCAAATGTCCAGTCAATTTACTAAGAAGTAGTAAAAGGTAGAATATAGTTCTATATTAGGAAATCCATCCGAAGTTTCCTTTTCCTTATTCCAGCCACAATTTTTTATAGAGCATCGTGTCTTTCCAAACAAAGACATCAAACAGCCTGCATTATTTCTTTAGCAACTTGTTATGAACTTTATATTATTCCACTGTTTAAAAAACAAAACAAAAAAATGTAAGTCTCTCCCACATCTTTAGCAGACGCCACCAAGGCTGCAGCATTCAAACTGTGTGTATTTTTCCAGTGGCTATAACTTAATACCTAGGTACCCATGTTTGAGGCCAGAATCTTTCCATTTTAAACTCTAAACCATCAGTCTCCTCCTTAGTTCAAGTTAGGGCTTCCCAGACATGATCAAGGATGATTTCAGGAGAAACATTATTCTGGCATATGTGGCTATCTGCATCCTTGTTTCTCTAATAACATCTGGGTCTTTAAGAAGTAGATTATTGAATTTCCACTGCTTTGTCCCATGGATATTTTTGATTATTATTTTAGGCTGGAGTTCTCGCAGGAGGCTAAGGGACTTAGGTGCCCAAATCCTGTTGAAATTGAATGGGATTTGAGTGCCTAACTCCCATAAACTCTTCTAAAAGTCCCAGTATTACTGTATAATTTACTATTCACTATCCCTACTTGTGTTCCTCAACCTAGACATCAGTAAAAGCTGACATCTCATAGGCATCACAGCAGAAGAGGGTCTGGTCTTGAGAAGACCTTTAAAAAGAGGAGACAATAGTGGCCTTAAAGTGAGTTCATGGAGGCCATTTCACACATGAGAGGCTGCTTGGAAAAAGGTGCAGAGCTGATCGTGTGAGAAATGGACAAATAGAAAGTCAGTGATGGCAGTGCACAGGGGGAGGGGAAGGCAATGTGATTACAGACTGTGACCTACTGGAACCTAAAGCTAGCAGTGGGAATTCTGAGGAATGGACTGTAACAATCATGGATTGATCAACTGCCAATTTCTTACAGAAAGTGTTTGTGGAAGATACTGAATGTAACAGTCATTAGCTGTCTTACTTTTAGACTTATTTTTTATTTCTTATTGGGCAGCCACTGACCCTGAATTTCCAGTTCTGTACATTTTGGATCCACTCACCAAGGGGGACACCACCAGAGCTTCCCATTTGCTTAATTTGAACATTTTGGTTCACTGACTGCGATTGTGTCACTTTGCCTACTCAGGTGCTTTGCTTCACAGCTTGATTCCCTTTGGGGTCCCTGACTCTGTTAGAGGAAACAAACTGTAATCCTGGGTTCTCATAGCAATCTGGCTATCGATACATTAACACCTACTGGTAAAACAACACCTAAAACTACCACATTTGCCTTTTTAAAACATTCATGCCCTCACTTTGCCACTTCCATTGCTGTTGAATGACACTTAAATCTTTGTGTTAAGGTTTTATTTGCATTGCTGACACTTGTATCTCACAGAATGGTACTGTGTTTTTTCAGAGCTTTTTCCCTGCACATTATTTGTTCAACAATCTGAAATAGAGAAACACAGGGATGGGTCTGCTGTTCTTTGTCCTTTATGCTGTATTAGCACCTATATAATTCTCTATCTGAGCACCACATTCATCTGTAATGATCTTCCATTACATCTTTGACCCTTTCAATAGGCTATTTTTCTGCTTGGTGTTTGGGGAAGTTCTTCAGAGTTTTCAGAGCAGCTATCTTTTATTCACACTGAAGTTCTGGCTGATGGGATTTTGGGGTTTGGTTTCTTTTGTATTCAGATCTTGGCTTTAAAAAGTTGATGGCCATGCCTATTTTAGGTCTCAGGAGTAGCTTTGTCACAAGCCCCCGAAGGAAGGTGGAGGGTACATTGTGATGCTGCTCTTGGAACAGATCAGAAGGCAGATCTGCATCCTACTTTCCCTTGTTTCTGAGGGAATGTGTGCCTATACCAGATGCCACATATTTACCCTGGCATACCAGCTAAGGAAACTCTGCATGCATATGGGGAGCAGAGCCAAAGCTCTGACTATGCTCCACACAATCCCACCCACTTGTGCCGGTAGAATGTAGTCATCCACAAGGGAGTAAGGAGAGATTCCCTCCGTCCGCCCCCCTCTCCCCCCCCAATGTCCTTGCTCAAGCCAGGTGACACTCTGGCACTTAATATTCAGCTATATAAACAGCAGTCTTTAAGATCCCATTGTGCACTTCTCTAAACTCTTTCGTTGCTACATTTGGATCCAACACATTTATTTTTCATATCGCCAATTATTCATTCACTGCTCTTGTAGGCTTGCTCCAAATCTCATTGACATCAAAGGGAGCCTCCATTGACTTCAGTAGCTTTGGATCAGGCCAGGGCCGGCTCCAGGGTTTTGGCCGCCCCAAGCAGCCAAACAAAAAAAAACAAAAAACAAACAAAAAAAAGCCGCGATCGCGATCTGCGGCGGCAATTCGGCGGGAGGTCCTTCGCTCGGAGCAGGAGTGAGGGACCGTCCGCCGAATTGCCGCCGAACAGCTGGACGTGCCGCCCCTCTCCGAAGTGGCCGCCCCAAGCACCTGCTTGGTAAGCTGGTGCCTGGAGCCGGCCCTGGATCAGGCCCTTAAGGTTTCCACCCTTTAAAGTTGCTTTTAATATATTAGTTATTGTCTGCTATTTTGTGACAACTTTTTAAACCAATATCCCTCTTGGATCCCCTCATGACAGGCTTGTAAATGCTTCTCAGTAAGATAATTTTATAGGACCTCATGTGCACCATCTTATGGTGCACCATGAAACAGTAATACGCATTAAGAGGGTACCAGAGCATTTGTTACCACTAGTGAAAGGCCTGACTGGAAAAACCATAGAAGTGATGCAGACAAGAAACTACCAATTAATGGACATTTTACTATAGGTTCCTCTGCATTTCTTTGTTTTAGTTACCCAAATGTAAATTGAAGCTCTGAGCACATCACCGATTTGCTATCAACTTTACTGTTCTCCCCAAACATTGCCTCCTGGGAAAACCACTCGATTGGAATTTCTAAACAGGAGACTGAATTTTCAGCCAAAGCTGCACAATAGGTAAGGGCAGGTGGAGGAAAAATAAACTGGCAGTAAGCAGCATGTAATTGTTCATGTCACATGCCATGAAGCAAAAATAAGTAGCTGGTGTCTCTGATGTCCCTGAGACTTCATTTAACCTAGCCAAACATCTTCAGCCACAAAGGAAGACTAGTATATGTCATTGTGCTATCTATATTCTGTGTCTCGCTCTGTAGCTCTTTCAATACCCTGCTTTGAGCACACTTACTCTGCTTTGTGCAGCACACTGTCGTGTTTGCAGTACCCAAACAGTACAGAGACGGTGTCAAAAGTCAAATATTCATAAAGTAAACACTACTTGAAGAGTTTTCTCTGCAGACACCAGAGACCATTTTGACACAATAGAGATAGTCCTGATCAAAACTCCATCAGGAATTTTGATATGTGAAGCATTCTTATTTACTGCTTCTTGAAGTAGAAATACGTCCACTTTCAACCTGTCTTCACCATTGTGGAGGGGGATTTTGCATATTGGGGTGGGGAGGTGCTAAATGTTCCATGCGATAACACCATAGACCAGCATGAGAACTGGGAGACTCAAGAAGGCAGAGATACACAAATTTCTGTTCGCGGATCCTAACTTCTGCCCTCCTTTAGCCACTCATCCTCTTAGGGCTGGCTAGCTGTGAAGGAGATCCATCTTCAAGAGGGGCCATGTACCCAAGCAACAGCAAGTTAAGAGCTGTGGATCTGTCTTCCCATTTTTTGATTCTGAGGCAAGAAAGGAGGCTTTGGCCCTAAATCCATCATGGCTGATCTCCACAATTCCTAGAGTAGGCGTTCAGATTCAGTGGCTTCCAAAGTGAGCTCTTCCACATAGGATTCTAGTCACTACTTCTGATTATCTTAATTAGTATTTTATCACTATTTAATACTAATAAATACAGTAATAATAAACAGATTACATTAATGATGTTCATACAAAGATTATGAAGTTACCTGGCTGCCATAGTTCACTAATCATCATCAAAATTATAGCGGGAGCTGGTCTTGGCTTCATAACAACTTTCAGTGTAGCCCCCTCCATTCGGTTTCTCATAACTTTCAGGGGTTACGGTGTTCAAAAGTTCATGTCTGAAGATGGGCTTCTAAATATGATTTCCCAAAGTGCTGAGTACCTAGTAGCTCTAATGAATTCCACATAGTTCCCAATTAGAAAATTTGCATCCATTGCCTTTTTTCTTTTGCAAGCCTGTGGTGCTGTGAGATCATTGAAAATGAAGCTCCTATGTTTTGTTTTTTTTCTCAAAAGAAAGAAGATTCCATACAAAAAGCAGCATAAAGAGAATAGCAGTTAACCATTTAAAGCCAAGAAATACCAAAAGTTAAGGTTGCACATGCAGTTTAAACTCTGCTATGTCATATGATTTGAGAAACAGAACACCAGCATGAAATTGAGGATTGTATCATAAAGTAATGTGGATCTGGGATGTGTTCCTGAATCCTTCACTCTTGCATTTGAGAACATACCATAATTGTGCAAACTTAACATCCACTTAAGTTAGATATTATATATTCCATGCAAAAACTAACATTTTATATCTTCAAAATGTTGTACAGACTCCAGTTATCACAACACCCTATGAGGAAAATAAATAAGTGATTGTTCCCATTTTTCAGATGAGGAAACTGAGTCTTCCCAAAGACATACAGAGCTGCAGAGAGAGGCAAGCCAGTGTAAACTGAATTTTTATAGCATTGTATGCTGAAACAAGAAAAGTTCTGCTTTGATCTATGTAGTCAGAGGTATAGGGGAAAATCCAGCTTGAGGTTTGTGAGTGGATACAAATAAGAAGGTGGAGCAGGAGTATAAAACATCTGGGTCCTACTAAACTTGCAAGTGTGGCTGTGGGTGAGGTATAAATGTTTTCAGATATCTGCAGGGTTTAAATACTATGAAATATTTATGAAACATTATGCTTACGGTCACACAAAGAGGTGCAACTAGGAATAAGGGGATGAAAGACAGCAAAGAAAAAATGTAGGCTAGATATTGGGCTCAAAGCCTAATAATGAGGTCTGCTAAACTGGGATTGTCTCCTCAGGAAAGCAGTGTACTCCCCTGCCTAAGGATTCAGTGATTGACCCTTATCGTTCTGTGATAATGGGAATTATTTTCCTATGCCTTGGAACTGCCTTCAAATAACTGTCTGCTGGGTGTGACATTACACTCCATATTCTTTATGAAAATATGCTTATGATATGGATATGACATAACCAAGATATACTTTATACAAGATGGCTCATGCAAGATATCATTGGAAAGGTTATGATTTACTGAATGTGATTATCCAATGTGTATGCATGTATCATTTCTGTATCTAAAGTTAAGAATACTGACTAGGTAACAATTACAGCTGTGTGTGTATTTGGGAGACACCCACCAGACAACCGGCCATCACAGCCCTGATAGTCCATTAGGAAGAAACAATGAGACTGTGAAGATACTAATCTCTCTCCTTCCTGAGAGTCATCCTGGGACTAGCTGTGACACTACTAGGTCAGGTGGTCCTGCTACCTGGTACTAAACACTATCTTGGACTTCTAGTAATTTTCCACTCACAGGAGGGGGAGGTCAAGTTTGGAATACAATCCCACCTTATGTAAATTCTATTTAAGGCTGGGAGGGAAGGCATTCCAGACTCTCCTCCATGGCCTACCCAAGAAGAAGGACTGCTGAAAGAACCTGAAGGGAAAGGCAGGGGTGAGTCCAGACTGAGACTGGGGTCCAGTCTGTAAGAAGAAATAACTAGAACTCTGAGCTACAGAAACTCTACATCCTGCCTAATTCAACATTTCGGGTGAGAAATTACATTTCGTAACCTGTTTCTTTAGTGAATCAAGCTTAGTTTGTGTGTTTTGTTTTATTTGCTCAGTAATGTGCTTTGTTCTGTTTGCTACCCCTTTAACCACTTAAAATCTGCCTTTTATAGTTAATAACATTTGTTTTGTTTATTATTAAACCAGGTCTGTAATTTCTAACTCAGTGGGGGCGGGGGTGCACAAGAAGCTGTATATATCTTCCTCCACATTGAGGGAGGGGGCGAATTTATGAGCTTGCATTGTTTAGATTTCTCTACAGCTCAAGACAATATATCTTTGGGTCTGCACTCCAAGGGAGGTGGACACCTGAGTGCTGGGGCAAGTCCCTTTAACTGAGTCTTCCCAGAGCTGATCTCAGTGTCTGTGTCTTTCTGCAGCAGGGCGTGGCTCTGCCTGTGTGTGTGCTAGAGGAGGCTTAAGAGCCTGGCTCAGCAAGACAGGTTAAAGGGGTTGCAGGCTGGCAGAACAGGCGGGCTCAGTGGTATCTCAGCACATCAAGTGGCATCTTGAAGGGGGGCAACCCGTCACACTGGGATGAAACAGTATAATTATGGGGTACTATTCCAAAGGACACATTCATTTTCATATCCTGAAACAGAACTATCTGGGACAAAAGACAGCAATGGCAATTAATATGAGGCTCATATGCTCATCAGATGAACTGCAATTCACCCCTCAGCCCCCATATTCATTTTCCATGGATATTTATTAAGTAAACATCAAATATGGGCTGATCATCTTTTGACCCAAATATGATGCACTTCTTTAGTATCCTTTTATAATTAAAAGCAACTGAAAAAGAAAACAAAATAAAGCATGGTTGTTTTAATAACATAGACCAGCAATGATTTGTAGTATTAAAATTTGGAAAGGGGTTACTTTTAAATATATTGCTTAAATAACTGGGAGGCCTTAATCTTTCAGAAGTAGTCCACTCAGAACACAGTGTAAGCATGGACTCTATTGAACTTGGGTATACAGCCAAGTCCCAAATATTCAGGATTAGCTCAAAGTACTTGAACTGTGTCATAGCAAGTTTATTCACAGAACACTAGGGCCATTCAGAGCAATGAAAAACTTAAATCTGGTAGAATAGGAAACAGACTAATAAGACACAGTTCTGATCGGAAACCCATTCCTTGCATCTTGCACACCATGGTATCCTTATGGACAAGGAATGTCATGGGCTTTCTGAACAACAGAAAAGTGCAATTTCTTTCCCAAATGTACATCTATTTGCTTTTGTCTTGTTGACAGGACCCTTCATTATGTCCATAAAGAATAAGTTTATGTTTTTGTCTTGTCTGTACAGATTTTGGACTTATTTTATGAACTGCTAGAGGGCAATGTCGTCCCTTAATAAAAGTTTATTACACTCTGATTTCACTGATATTGTGTGTTACTCATTTATTTATTTTTTTGTTCTAAAGCCCAAATTATTCCAGCTAATTTACCGCAAGATCACTGTGAGCAACTGGGAATGTAAAAGACTTGTCAGTTTTATTTTTGATACAGATGTTCCCTTGAAATAAACATTTAGGGCTAGATTGTCACAGCCCTTACTTGGTCATGCAGGGATGCTTGGAAGAGTAAGTCATAGGGGGAGCATATCAAAGGCACAAATATGTGCTAGATAACAACTCCCCATGACTTTCAATAGGAGTTAGGTGCCAGACTTCCCTCTGCGCCTTTGAAAATCTCCCTGAGTCTCCACAGTTGCTCCCATGTGCTCTTTAGAAATGTGCATAATTTTATTTGCCATTATTTTGGGGCTTTAGTCAGTTAAGGTTACAAGTTGCACAGCTGTTTACTTGGCAAGTCAGGGCTTACCTCCTGGCCTAATACCTTCCTTCACTTCCAGCAATGTTCTGTAAAAGTGGCTATGGCCTTTTGGTAGGGTGGGATTTTCTATTGAATTCTAGGAAGTGGGAGCTCTCCTCATGCCACTAATATGTCAGACCTAGTCTATACTACACAGTTTTGCTGACAGAAGGCAGCTTTTCTCGACAAAACAGGGGTGGTGTACACACTACAGTGCTCCTCCTGCCAACAAAACTCTCCTGCTTTGCCAACTTTCTAGTCACACAAAACCAAAGACCCTAGCTCCTCCCCTTCCCTGAGTCCCCGCCCCCCGCTCACTACATTCCCCCTAGAATCATAGAAAATTAGGGTTGGAAGAGACCACAGGAGGTCATCTAGTTCAATCCCCTGCTCAAAGCAGGACCAACACCAACTAAATCATCCCAGAAGGGCTCCCTCAGTGGCTTGCTCTCCTACACCCACACTCACATTCACTGCGCTGGGGCAGGGAGTTGGGGTACAGGAGGGGGTGAGGGCTCTGGCTGGGGGTGAGGGCTCTAGGTGGGGCTGGGGAATGAGGGGTTTGGGTGCAGGAGGGGGCTTCAGCCTGGGGAGTGGGGCTGAGGAATTCGGAGTATGGGAGGGGAAGCGGGTTGAGGCAGGGGGTTGGGGTGCAGGAGGGGGTGAGGGCTCTGGGCTGGGGGTGCTGACTCTGGGGTGGGGCCATGGATGAGGGGTTCAGGGTGTGGGAGGACTCTGGGCTGGGGCCAGGGATGAGGGGTTTGGGGTATAGGAGGGGCCTCCAGGTTTGGGGGGGCTCAGGGCTGGGGCAGGGGCGCGGGCTTACCTCAGGCACCTCTCGGTCAGCGGCGCAGCAGGGGGGCTAAGACAGGCTGCATGCCTGTCCTGGCACCCAGTGGTACTGGAACATTTATAGTAGTGGGAGTGCTGAAAGCCAGCCCCCTTATCCCCCGAGGCTGAGAGCAGGACTGTGTCTCCGGGAGGGGGGGGACCCGGACAGGGGGTCAAGGCCACAGCTGGGGGTGGGCATGGGGCCAGGAGTGGAGCCCTGGGCAGGGGCCGGCAGCCAAGCCCCCAGGAGCAGAGCCCCAGGAGTGGAGGCCTGGAAGTGGGGGTGTGGCCAGCGCAGGGCCCTGGAGCCAGCAGCCAGGACACGAGCGCCACCCCCCCCCCCAGGTGAGGTGAGGGGTTGGGGGGCGGAGGGCTGGGAGCAGGGCATAGGCGTGGGTAGCACGCACTGCACCCCTACTTCCTGTGCCTATGCTGGCACCGTTCTGTGCATGCCCTGGAAGCAGCAAACAGCCAGCAGGTCCGGGTCGGCAGGGTGGGGGGGGCAGGAGGCTCCACGTGCTGCTCTCACCCACAGGCACTGCCCTCCCTGCTCCCATTGGCCAGACACCAGCCAATGGGAGTGAGAAGCTGGTGCTTGGGGAGGGGGCAGCACGCGAAGCCCCGGAGCCCCCTCCTCCCCCCCCCCCCCCCCCCCCCCGCCGACCCGGACCTGCTGGCCACTTCCACAGCACAGCGCGATGCCAGCCAGGACTGGTAGGGACTAGCCTGCCTTATCGCCGCAGCACCGTTGACCAGAGCCACCAGGGTCCCTTTTCGACCAGGTGTTCCGGTCAAAAACCGGACACCTGGTCACCCTAGGCACAGAGTTTTTTGCGGTAAAGTTAGAGCGACAACGCATCAGTGTAGACGCTGCGTTCATTAAGATGCCGTAAATGGCCTCTAGGAGGTATCCCACAATGCCCACCATGACCGCTCTGCTCACTGTTTTGAACTCTGCAGCCCTGCATCCAGCTACACAGGCTTTCGCCCCTCCATTTCAAAGCTCCAGGAAGTGTTGAAATTGCTCAGGGTGGAGGAGAGCTCACATAGCTACTGCCCAGCTGAGCATAGCGGTTCCCAGCAGCAAATGCACTCCTGCCTGGACTACAGGGTATTGGGTGGATCTCCTTGGTCTGTGGGGAAAGGAAGCTGTGGAAGAACTCAGAGAGAATCACAGAATCAAAACATTTATGCGGAATCCTGCTCTCCCCGCACTGCCTGGGACCGGAGCAGCAGGCAGGCAGGGCAAGCTGATGATGTGGGAGAGGGAGAAGAGACTCATGCTGGGCTGTGCAGAGTCAGGGAGGGAGGCGGGGCCTGGTGTCGGGGGTGTTCACCTCCCCCCACGTACTGATCTCTATTGAGCTGGGGTGAGGAGATAGCGGGACACCAGTTGTCTGTGCACCAGCTTCTGCCTCAGGATTGGTTGCTTCTGGCTGCTTTCTGAACTTAAAAAGACAGCATGCCAACATACTCACTCTCTCCCAACACAAACACACTCCTCCCCTCTCCTCTCCTCCCTCCCCCACACTTCAGTTGAAAAGCTTCTGGAAATCTAGTAGGATGCCCATGAAACGATGGGATTGAGAAACTTGCCTCATGTGACGCTGTACCTGCCCCAGAAGGCATTGCAAACCCTTCCCAAAGCCCCCTGCAGCCACTTGCACAGTGGGATAGCTACCTCTGCATCAATGCAAGAGCTGCTATTGTGAATGCGATGTGCCGAAACAAGGAGCATAGTGTGGACAGGCAACAGCGGTTTAATTACAGCGGTGGCTGTATGTCAGCATAACTTGCATCAGAAAATTTTGTAGTGTAGAAAATTCCTTAGTCTGCTGCATGTCCATCTCCTTGATCAGGGCTCTGCTTCTCACCTTGCCTATGAGTGTATATATGTATACACTGTACACAATAGAGATGATCTGGGGAGAATTAATTAAAGTAGCATACACTGACCGTCCATCACCTTGCCTTTCCCATTCCAAATCTAAAGAGACTCAGTGTAGGTTAAAATGATACCTTACAGCCAATATTCCTGACTGTTGAAGGACAGAACTGAGCTGGCAGGCTTTTGAGGAGAATGGAATTGGCAACACTCATTCAACAACCTTTGGTGATTGGTGGCAAGGCAGTATGGCTTCAGATGCTGAATGGACACAGCTGCCTGGCCCTGCTAGAAAGAGATAGGAATTAAGCCATGAAACTAATGAACAGTAAAGGAGACAGAAGGGAAGGTTATGTTGTCTTTCACCAAATGCTGAAGTTCAGGATTTTAATTCTCTGCCCTGCATCCTGCACAGTCAAAAGTGGTAATCAAACAAGGTTAAAACAGACTTCTGCAGCTATCCTGTATTTGTGTTCTCTTCACCATTACAAATTCTCCTCTCTTGGCCTCCACTAGAGGTAGAAGTTCTCCTCTGCACTATGTAGGCTACATCAGCCTCTAGTATACAAAGAGTACAAGCCCAACACTACTAGCAAGATACTGATGAAAGGCATCTACTGCAGCCCTTGACCTTTGAGGGACAGAGACACTTCCATGGCCAGGTGCTCAGAGGTCTGCACCATTTAAGCAGGTACCGTCTTGGCTTTATTACAACATATGTTTACAATTATATAAATACACATGCTAAGACCCCAGTCCATGGGTGCACCTGAGCTCCATAGGGAGGTGGGGAAAAAATGTTCTAAACTATGCTGACCTGCAATCGCTCAGGGGACCACGCCAGCTGCTGAGCCTAACAGAAGTGCAATAGCATTCTGGCCATGCCTCCCTCACCCTAAAAATACTCCTAGGATCTGGGGCTATGAGGGGGAAGTGGTGTGGAACCATGATGCTGGCTCTGGGGTACCCAAAGAATGCCATTTTACTATGGGTATCCCCTGCAAGTGGTGAGTTTATTGCACCTTATCTTTGCTATGGAGGGGCAACAAGAGGCAGACTGGAAATTGGGCTTACCTAGAATATAGAGGCAACTTGGGAGAGAGAGCCTGATTCTGCTCTCACTTGCAACAGTATAAATCAGGGGTAACGCCACTGATATCAGGGGAATTACACCAGTATAAAAACAGTGGGAGGTCAGAATCAGTCCTAAAAGCTTTCACATTGATTTGGTTTTGCATTAAAAGGGGGTTGTGTCTTTCTTCTGTTCCCCAAAACCCCTATACAAGAGAGCTTATATGCATCTATATAGCACACTTTGTTCATCGATGTAAAGGATGCACACAATATCATGTGCAGTCACTACTTTGCTTCCCAAAGTGTTCCAAGCATGCCTGGGCCCTTTTTTTTATCTACTGGCTTGTGGTTTGATACTTTCAAAATCTGGAAATTATTTTGCTGCCAAGAGTACAGAAGAAGGTGGGGGACAATGTGTGAGCTTCTGCTTGAACAAACACAAAGGGCCATTCTCTCATCTAGCAAAACAATAAGATTAGCCTTTTTATCACTAATTTTTTGCTATCCTCTACTGCTTTATACACACTGCTTGTATGACTTTGCCTCTTATCACCTAGAAACTGAATCTGCTTTTGTTGAAGCAGTGTCAATCACAAGGGTTTTTCTGTCCGTATACTTAGTGATATAACTGATTGAAAAAGCAGACAGACTTTCATTTAGGTCTGCAATGTGTGACACTGTCACTGTTAGAAATGGAGAGAAAAAAACAAAAAGGACCCATTCTGTACAGCATAACCCAGAGTTCACTTTCTCTGTCAAGCAGATTAAGATAAAACTGGAGGAGGTCAAAGCTATTAACATTTAGACCTCAGTGTATATAACAAGTTAGCATCTAGTTAAACATTGGCTTTTTAATTGGAAGAGCTTGTTTCTAACTTATGTAAACACGAACATTAGCTAAAGCCTGGGTGGTCCCAATTGTGTAACCCAGAGGCTATATTTGATCCACATCTCCCTGTGAAATATCCTTTATGACGAAACTCGCATTTGAATTGTAAATGAGCCTTTTGATTCTTCTCTTCTCCCTACTACAGCATTTGCAAATGGAAAGCTTCACAGTTACTTGTGGGCTTGCTTTACATTTGTCTTCCCAACAGACAATTTCTCCTTCACACCATGCATTTTGTGACAACCTTATTCATGGTCAGCTCTTTGGACTTAGCAATAAGGATTCTGGGGCCACCAGTAAGGACCAAAGACATGACTTGCTTTGATTAATTATTTTTTGTAGCAAAGCCTTTAGCAAGAGCAAGTCACATACTCTCTGTCTTGTTTATAGAACACCCTTTACATCTACACTTAACATTTTATACATTACTTCTAGGGTGAAGTTATATTGCCATTTCCTCAAAATCCAAGGCGGGGTGATACCAGCTGGGTCATCCAGCCAAAAAGCTAGAAAGCAGTCAGGTAGGCATGAGAGGGTTTAGCCATTGGTGAGTGGTAAATGACTTGGTCAAGTCTTAAGTTGCACTTGGCAAACAAGGAGCACAGTGTCATCCATCCCCAGGACCCCAGATAATCTTTTTTTATAATCTTCCTATATGCTTCAGGACACAGACCTACCAAAAGTGTATTTATGCATTGTTGTTGTACTGTCAGATCCAGGATATTAGAGAGACAAAGTGGGTGAGCTAATATCTTTTATTGGACCAATAAAAGATATTACCTCACCCACCTTGTCTCTTTACAAGTGTATTTACACAGCATGGGGAGGCATTTATAGGGAATGGGCTGCATGCATTTCAAAGTGGAAATAAATCTCAGGGAAATATCTTTGTTTGCCTACTGATATTTGAATTCTGGGGTTGTCAATATAAGCATTTGCCAACCACAGAACATCATGTCAGAATCAGCTGCACCATTCAAATACTCATGCAGCCACACAACACTCCTCAGTTGTCAAAATGTCACATAGGCATATCTACTCTGAAAAACACTCTTCTTCCTCAACAGAGGGAAGTTTATCACTATCCACTTCACTTAAACAAGTGTCATAACATTAGAGCTGGGCAGGACACTGTTTTCCTGATCTATGAAAAATTTCAATCTATTTAAAAAATTTCATCCCCATAATGAATAGGGATGAAAATTTAATCTCACATTTTTGTAAACTGAAAATCTGAAAACAAAAATGTGGTTTAGGTGAATCAAAATGTTTCATTTTGATAATTTTTAAACATTTTGTTTCAATTTTGACCTCTTTTCTTTTTTCTAACATTTTTTTAAAATTTACTAAAATTTCCTCACAAAAAATTGTTTTGACTCAAAAACCCCAAAGTTTCCAGACTAAAATTGTTAACTTTTTTCCAAATTTTTTTCAAGCCAGGAGATCTGTCTAAACCAACCCTGTTTTGTGAACAGTTTCGATTTTGAGAAGTTGGCATTTGGGGGGCAAAAAACTGGTTTGTAGAAAAATTCCCAACCAACTCTCCTTAGCATTTAGGTATGAACAATGAAATTCCTTTTCTGGGCAATTACAGGCCCTGTACTTCTTCAAGACCTCTTTAAATCCTGCCTAAAGCCTCCGATTCCCCATAGAGGGGAACTCTTTGCAGTAATATCACAACATCTTTTAAAACGTATTGCAGAGCTTTGATATCATAAAAGCAGAGAGTGTTACATTCACACCATCCCTTTGGAGCACAGTAACATCAAGTACAGCAAGGGTCATCAAAGCCTTTCAGGTCCAATTGTCTAGAAGTTAGGTGTCTGTCTCATATGAAATTAAGCTTTAACCCTCTTTACCTATCTGATCCATCTATCGTATATGTGTCACTGTAATCTCACTCCTCTCACACAGTCAGAATAATAACATTGTTACCATAAGAGGTATGACCATCCAGTCCAATTTTAATTTTACCTGATGCATTTTAAATGATGATTGTCAGTGTAGTATTCTCTATGAATCTGGACTGCTGTGTTAAATATATTAGTGAGCCCCTATTAGTGACCTTTCACACAAATGTTAATTAGGAATGCTCCAAGAAAGCTGTTAAAGGCTGTCTTTCATCAGATAGAGATTTAAGTAAAATAGTTATGCAAGAATTGTGAGAAAAACGTATAGGTTAAATTGTACTTTGTTTCAGAGAACTGTGTGTGCCTAAATAGACTATGATTATTATTATTTGCCATATTTGCTAATATGTTGTGACGTTGTGCAGTCTATATGGTTTTATAAAAACTTGATAATAAGTCAATATAATGTAACTGGGATAGTTTTAGAAAAATTTGACAATAAGTGAATGTAACGTAACTGGGATATGCTTCATGCAAAAGGTCTCTTGTAAGGTATCATTACAAAGCTTATAATCTACTGAGTATGATCATCTGATTTGTATAAATGTACCACTCTTGTATCTAAAACTAGAAATATAAAATGTAACTCTGAGGGCCTATTGTAATTATGTAAAGTGTGGGCCATTAATGATGGTTTGGAATCTTGATGACTCCCATTGTCTGCAGATGGCTGTTTACCTGTGAGTCTCCCTGTATATGTGTGTGCTGGCAAGTGAGTAATGAAGTCTTGCAGTGACATGTGATCATGTCACCTGAACTGGAATCCATCTTTAACCTGGTGTTTTTCCAGTGAGGGGAGGGGGTGGAAAACCAGAGAGACAAAGGGTTCCCGCCTTATGCAAAAGATATATAAAGGGGTGGAAGAGAACAGAGAGGAGAGGAGCCATCATGGAGAATCCCCTAGATAACACCTAAGCTGGAACAAAAGCTGTACCAGGGGAAAGAATTGTGCCCAGGCCTGTAAGGTGTCCAGTCTAAGAAAAACTTACTGAAGCATCTCTGAGGGTGAGATTATCTGTATTTGGTTTGATTAGGCATAGATTTGCGCATTTTATTTTATTTTGCTTGTGACTTACTTTGTTCTGTCTGTTACTACTTTGAACCACTTAAATCCTACTGTCTGTATTTAATAAAATCACTTTTTATTTAGTAATTTACTCAGAGTATGTATTAATACCTGGGGGAGCAAACAACTGTGCATATCTCTCTATCAGTGTTATAGAGGGCGAACAATTTATGAGTTTGCCCTGCATAAACTTTATGCAGGGTAAAACGGATTTATCTGGGTTTAGACCCCATTGGGAGTTGGGCATCTGAGTGCTAAAGACAAGCACACTCCTGTGAGCTGGTTTTCAGGTAAACTTGCAGCTTTGGGACAAGTGATTCAGACCCTGAGTCTTTGTTAGAGCAGACTGGAGTGTCTGGCTCAGCAAGACAGGGTGCTGGAATCCTGAGCTGGCAGGGAAAACAGAAGCAGGGGTAGTCTTTGCACATTGGGTGGCAGCTCCCAAGGGGGTTTCTGTAATCCAACCCGTCACATATGTGTTAGGCACTTTCCAAATACAGAGGGAAGCAGTTTTTTGTCCTCCTGAAGAGTTTACAATCTAAAAAGAAAAAGCAGATGAATGGTGGGGAAAAAGGACTATAATGTGCATGCAAAATGGTCAGGCTGGTGATAGACACACCTTGGTAGTTACATGTTTGCTTGGGGACAATAGAGATTGTCGTGATTTATTGGATTTAGCTATATGTTAATCCTAAACCAAGACCAGACAAGAAATAACTAATTTGTCTGAAAGAAGGGATGTTCAATGAGAAATTTAATATGTATGTGTTACCTAGGGAGGTGGTGGAATCGTCTTCCTTAGAGGTTTTTAAGGTCAGGCTTGACAAAGCCCTGGCTGGGATGATTTAGTGTGAGATTGGTCCCGCTTTGAGCAGGGTGTTGGACTAGATGACCTCCTGAGGTCCCTTCCAACACTGATATTCTATGATTCTATGAACTAACACCCCGTTTATCGATCTCACTTGAAAAACTGGATCAGATAACACACAAATGCTAGTGGCTCAAATTAAAAATACAAATGTGTATTATAAATGAGCAACACCTTTTCATCAAAGATGAGGGGAACTATAAATGAGCTAAGCACATTAAGCATTTCTCTCCAGAGGCACATCACTAGGAGGCAACTATAATAAACAAAGGGGCCTAATCACACCTTAGCTAATAATAGTAAACAAGCAAGTTATCACTTTTAGTTTCTTTCTTACATGACTTAGTTTTATAAGGCCTGATCCCCTACTGGCTCAGGGAGCATTGGATGAGGCCCGCAGTTCCATCTTGCTGGGTCTTAGTGTAAATATTATGCTAATGGCTTGATTCTCTCCTCTTACTTACTATCTGGCTCCCCAGGGTTCTCAGGGACCATAGGAAGCTGAGAATAGCCAAAGCACCATGCCCTTCCCTTCCCACTCCTAGAACAACGCTTCCTCAGCTCTTGTCCCCTAGCAACCCTACTGTACTTGCGCTACATTGATGACATCTTCATCATCTGGACCCATGGGAAGGAGGCCCTGGAGGAATTCCACCAGAATTTCAACAATGTCCACCCCACCATCAACTTCAGCCTGGACCAGTCCACACAAAAGATCCACTTCCTGGACACTACAGTGCAAATAAGCGATGGTCACATAAACACCACCCTATACCAGAAACCTACTGACTGCTATACTTACCTACATGCCTCCAGCTTTTATCCAGACCACATCACACGATCCATTATCTACAGCCAAGCTCTAAGATACAACCGCATTTGCTCCAAACCCTCAGACAGAGACAAACACCTACAGGATTTCTATCAAGCATTCTTAAAACTACAATACTCACCTGGTGAAGTGAAGAAACAGATTGACAGAGCCAAAAGGGTACCCAGAAGTCACCACTACGGGACAGGCCCAACAAAGTAAGTAACAGAACGCCCCCAACTAAAACCTCTCCGGCGCATCATCAAGGATCCACAACCTATCCTGAAGGACGATCCCTCACTCTCACAGACCTTGGGAGACAGGCCAGTCTTCCCTTACAGACAGCCCCCCAACCTGAAGCAAATACTCACCAACAACTAGACACCACACAACAAAAACACTAACACAAGAACCAATCCCTGCAATAAACCCCGTTGCCAACTCTGTCCGCATATCTATTCAAGGGACACCATCATAGGACCTAACCACATCAGCCACACCATCAGGGGCTCATTCATCTGCACATCTGCCAATGTGATATATGCCATCATGTGCCAGCAATGCCCCTCTGCCATGTACATTGGCCAAACCGGACAGTCTCTACGCAAAAGAATAAATGGACACAAATCAGACATTGTAACATTCAAAACCAGTAGGAGAACACTTCAATCTCCCTGGACACTCAATAACAGACTTAAAAGTGGCAATTCTTCAACAAAAAAACTTCAAAAACAGACTCCAATGAGAAACTGCAGAACTGGAATTAATGTGCAAACTGGACACCATCAAATTAGGCCTGAATAAAGACTGGGAGTGGATGGGTTACTACAAAAAGTAATTTTCCCCTCTGCTGATACTCACACTTTCTTGTCAACTGTTGGAAATGGGCGACGTCCACCTTGATTGCATTGGCCTCGTTAGCACTACAAAAGTAATTTTCCTCCTTTGATATTCACCCCTTCCTTGTCAACTGTTGAGAATAGGCCACTTCCACCTTAATTGAATTGGCCTCGTTAGCACTGACCCCCCACTTCGTAAGGCAACTCCCATCTTTTCATGTGCTGTAATATTTACACCGCTCACTGTATTTTTCACTCCATGCATCTGATGAAGTGGGTTTTAGCCCACGAAAGCTTATGCACAAATACATTTGTTAGTCTCTAAGGTGCCACAAGGACTCCTCGTTGTTTTTGTAATGGGACTGTTAGGGTCTGGTGCCACCTCTAATCCATCCCTCTTATGCAGTGAGTACTCCGGGGGCCACATCTTCCCCTCTTTTGGTCCTTTGATGCCACCAGAATAATGTAGAGGGACTGTAGTGCAACCAATAGCGGCTTGACAGCATGTAAACTTTAACTTTTATCCTTTCGCTCCATTCTATACAATGCTAGTCAATGTTCTTTTTGGTCAGTCTCTGCTGCAATGAGTTATGACAACTCTACTTAGGGGCATTACTAACAACCGTTCTTGAAGGACACAGAACTCCCTCAATGATGGCAGAGGAAGGTGAATGTGACTGTGCGTGTATAGCTCAAGGTTTGGAGAAGGCTGTGGTCCTCCTTCTATCCCTCAAAAGAATCTGAAGGCAACTGAATCCAATGAAACAATACTGATTTACACCAGTTGAGGCTCTGAATTTCAATATTTAGAATTGTATCGTCCATGGGTCCTTAGGAAAATTTGTCAATGATCTTGTATACAAATCTGGGGGGGGAAACCTGCTTTCAGAATAGAAAGCCTTTGATAAGTGGGTGTTGGGTCTTTGAAATGGCTTGAAACAGAGGAGGTTTCTTGCAGTAACGCACAGCTCTTAATTTGCAGTCGAGTGTCATTCAGAGAGGCTTAAGAGAGGTTTGCATGAAAAATCAGGAAAAGTTAAGACCTGCAGTAAGCCTAGCAGTGAATGCCAAAGAGGATGGAGGTAGGCTAATCTCAGTGTTGGCAGATGACAGAACAAGGAGCAATGGTGTCAAGTTCCAGTGGGGGAGGTCTAGGTTGGATATTAGGAGGGTGGTGAAGCACTGGAATGGGTTACCTAGGGAGGTGGTGGAATCTCCATCCTTAGAAGTTTTTAAGGCCCAGCTTGACAAAGCCCTGGCTGGGATGATTTAGTTGGGGTTGCCCCTGCTTTGAGCAAGGGGTTGGAGTAGATGACCTCCTGAGGTCTCTTCCAACCCTAATTTTCTATGATTCTGATTCTTCTATGATTCTATGAATTACATGCCAAATTCTCATCACAAGATGGAATTTGTAACAAGGAAAGGCTTTCCATATTTGAGAGTGTAAACTGACTCCCAACCAGGCAACTCAGTTAATGGATGGGACAATTTGTTAATTGGTCAGGGTTAACCACCTGTAACATTGCCATACAGATTGCCCAATTTACTTACTACACTTCTCTGTTAAAATTAACATTTTGAATCAGGTGCTAAGTAGGTTGATCCTACTACAAGAAGTCCCTTGACCTCCTCTCCCTGTAAAAATAAATACATAATTAAATTAAGCTGATTTTTAAAAGTCTGCATGTGATTTAAAACAAAATATGTTGTTGTTATCCTATATTAATATTCTTTGCTGTATTTAATTTATGCCAAGTTATGAAATGCAACAAAATCTGTCATTACTGGGGCTAGCCCAATGGGAGAACTAGGGCCTCAATCCTGCAAATATTTACGCATATGAGTACCTACATGTACATCAGTAGTTTCTTTAAACTGAATGAGTGTATTTGTGTATGTAAAGTTATTCACCTGAATTAGTGTTTCTAGGATCAGGACCTCAATTTAGATCCTGACCTCCATGGGCTGCACTAGAGTTCAGAGATCCTAGGGAGAGCGTGAGCCTTAAATCAGGCTTTTGGGCAATTCCTGTCTTCTCTGCTGATGTTGAAATACTGATTGCTCTCTCCACTCCTGGGCTATGTCCCATCCTTCTCACCTGAAATTAGGGTTAATGTAATGCAAGCCTTTCAGGGTAGAGAAGCAAAGAGAGATCCTACTTTTACTTTCCCATCTCCATGCCACTGTCTCCCTCCCCCAACCAATTCTTACGCACCATACCTACCATGATGTTGTTGATATTATTATTAGTCAGCTTGAATAATCCCTGCTAATTTAGCTGACCTTCACTTAAGACTTCCCTAAAGTTGAGACACTGTCCGAGTAAATATTCCTAGGCATTTGTAAAGGATATATGAATCATGGACGACTAATACAGCAATCACATGGAAAAGTTTTATTTCCTTATCCTTAAGTTAAAGACAAGACATATCCTCCCTGAACACTTTTAATAGCTACAAATGTTTTCCACTGACTGTTTGTAAAGAACTATGTATCCCGTATAAAAAAGGATCCTGCTTTTATCTTGCACATTAAGAGGGAGTAGAAAATGGGAAGCAGTTGCAAATGTGATAAAAGAGCAGGTTAAATGACTACCGCCAGCTGAGATCTTTTATATTTATTGAGCTTATTATCACAAACTAAACAGTACACACAAATGCAAGTCACTGAGCAGCTACATCAGAGTCATGAAGAAGAGGTTTTCATAACTATCACCCTCCATCCATGTTGCCATTCCACCTTGAAAAAGTATCAGGTTAAGCCTCCCAACCCCTGAGCCTCGAGCATCTTCCTTCTGCACAAGTCTCAGGGGATTACACTCCGTTGTCCTTCTAATGTTCAGAAGAGAAACTTTTCAAAGGAATTCAAGTTTGTCTGCAACCTCAAAGGCTGTATTTTGAAGAAATAGCTTTATTACGTTCTTATGCCCTCAAAACCCATAAGAAGAAAATCAATCATGTTTTGATTTCTGCAAGAAGATTGGGATTATTTGGACTATTTCCTTATGCCTTATAAGGAAATATCTTTACTTTCATAATACAGTTAGCTGGAACTCCACCTAAAATAAAAGGCTCCAAACCACTACTTATCAAATCAAGAAAAATCAGAAAAAGAAAAGAAGTCTGATATATTTTAACCCACTGAATACAAACCAGAAACCACTCTGAAGTTCTTCTTGCAAAATAATCTTTTATGTTATGGGAAGTTGCTTGGAGACAGTGGTATTAATAATGGAATTGCATGCATTTGGAATAAAGTTTTACCAGCAATATTATACAGTAAATGAAAAGAATCATAAAAGATACATTACAAGTTGTTTCTACATAATGATCCATCCAAGTGGTTTTTACAATACCATTTTCTTTCTTTATAGACCCACTGCAGCTTTACATGAGAAAAGGCCAGAGAGCTAAGAGGCATAGTGGCACCCCAATGAAGGAAAGTCAGATTTGCAAAAATCTGAAGGTCCACACACTACAAGGTCAGAGGCGATATGGGGTCAGATTGTCAAATTGCAAATCAGTTTACACCATCTGAAGATCTGGTCCCTGGATGTTTCACCTCTTTCTCGAGAGGCTGAGGCAGTGATGACAAGTGCACCATATGATGTTGTATGATTAAAATATGACCATGTAGATCATTGTTGCTGCCACTGTTATACAATTGCAACAATCTTGTACAAAGTATGGCATGTAAGGTGTCAATGGAAAAGTTATGATTTCCTAAGCATGATTATCCTGTTTATATGCATATATCACTTCTGTATCTGAAATTTTGAATGTTGACTATATACCTGTATTTCAAATGTGTTTGCTCCTGGGGTAACACCCACAAGGTAGTTTGCATCCAGTCTGGCCAGCACATTGTGAATGAACTATTCAAGTTGATAGCCCATTAAAAGACACAATAGACCACAAAAGAAGCCTGACCCTGCCTGATGGGCTTTCCTGTGGATGCTTTAGCCAGAATAAGGGTAATGGCTCCTGCTATGACTCATCGAAGCATGCAAGGGCATGTGACCAGTGGCAGATTAGCCATTGGGCCAACAGGGCCCGTGCCTAGCCAATTGGGGGGCCCGGGGAAAAATGGGCGCCCCTGCACCCGGACCTGCTCCGCCCTCTGGGTGCTCCTGCTGAGGAGTAGGGGAAGCCCCCATGTGCCAACCCCACTCCCCAGCAGGTACGCCAGGCGGGAGGAGCGGGGCAAGCCCCCACATCTTGACCCCATTCTCCGGCCGAAGCGCTGAGCAGGCGGGTGGGGGAAGCCCCCGTGCCCTGACCCTGCTCCCCACCAGGAATATCAGGCAAGGAGATGGGGGGACTGCAGGCAGAAGGGGTGGGGAGGAGCCCCCACTTGCTCTGGCTCAGGGCCCCACAAACCATTAATCTGCCTCTGCATGTGACTTGCTCATGTGACCCTGGACTCCCTCTTCTGCCTGTAATTTTCCACAAACTAAGACTGAGAATGTTCCCTCCACATGGAAGAAGGTATAAAAAAAAAAACCTGGAAGTATCTCCATTTTTGCATCTTTCTTGTTCTGATCTCTGAAGAATAGACTTACATTAAAAGGAGCATTCCAACCAATGGACTGAGGACCTTCCAATCTTTTGTAAGTTCCCAGAGACTTTACAAACCAGCAGTTTATTCCATCACTGCTTCAAACCTGATACAAGAACTCTGCAATGGTTGTATGTGTTTGATTCCTTTGACCATTTTTGCTCTCTCTTCTTTCATTTCTCATATAAATAAACCTTTAGATATTAGATACTAAAGGATTGGCAACAGTGTAATTATCGGGTAAGACCTGAATTATATATTGACCTCGCTATGTGGCTGATCTCTTGGGATTAGAAGAACCCTTTGTTTGATTAAATTAGTTTTAAATAACCACTCATCCTAAAGTCTAGTGTCTGTGTGCTGAAATAATGGCTGGGATACCTAAGGAGACTGCATTTCTGACGTCTTGTTAACCAGTGCGGTGAGACAGAAGTGTACTTTTGTTACTGGCTTGGTATATCTTATGGAAGAATAACCACCAGTTTGGGGTGGGTCTGCCCCATTTCTCAGCAGTTTGTCCTGAATCTGGTATTCTCAGCTGTGACCCACTGAGGCACGGTGACACACCACTCAATAGCATCTGTTTCCAGGTGGTCAAAATCATAGTTTTATGAAACTTTATAATTTCTGCCTTCTACCAGAAGGTTGGGTGGACAATAGGAATCAGCAAAAGGGGCTGAAGAAAATAAATAAGGAAATGAAGATGATTTCACAGAAGTTATGAGTCCTCAAGAATTATGTTGTTGTTTTTGTCCTTCTTCCATAACTCTTGCCTGTGTATGTATTTCATTACTATGATCACTATCTGACTCCTATATCCTCAATCCAGACATTTATTTGTCTTTTTCACAAATACAGGTGCATATTTACAGTTTGATTCACTCCTCTGTCCCTTCCTTTTTGAGGATTTATCAAGGCTGTCTGGGCCTGCATGCTATCATGGGGTTTTCAATATTCTATATCTTACATTCCAACAGAATTAATCAGCATCAGTGGCTCATTATGATGACATACCTTCTCCTGATACTTTTAATATTCTCTCTTGAGAGTCATGAATCAATTTAGGATTAGTAAATATTCACATTTCTAACACGTCACTAGCTATTAGACAATATAAAATTAGAATTGGTTGAAATTGTAGATTCTTCAAATCTGATTTTGGGTTTTTTTTGCAAAAAATTCACATTTTAGAAATTTGTCATTCTCACAACTTCTTTGGCAAACAATCTTAACTGAAATCTTTACTGAAAACATTACTGGCAATGTGGTTATGAGCATTTTCCATTTACTGAAAACTATAAATGAAATGTTTTGATAACCATCTCAAAATCCACAATTTTCTTGATAACAATAAAAATAACTGGTAAAAACATTCCTTGATTTTTTTTTAAACAAATAATTAATTGGTCTATGTCAAGCACTCTGAACCAAAACAATCTGAAATTTTCAAAATTTTCATGAAATTTGTTTTTCATTTTTAAAATGGCTTTGTATAAATTAGATATTTTATTGAATAAAAGTTTCAGGTTAACCTTAACTAGGATGACCAAATGTCCCCATTTTATAGGGACAGTCCCAATTTTTTGGTCTTTTTCTTATATAGGCTCCTATTACCCGCTACCCCCGTCACGGTTTTTCACATTTGCTGTCTGGTCACCCTAACCTTAACCCAGACAGTGAGTCTGATGTGCTAACTTAGTGCTCCTTTAAAAGGCTTTTCATTATTAAGTGACTTCTGATAGAAAAAAGGTCTCTGTGCTGTACTACCTAACCTCTATTGACTTCTGTTATAAATTTCCCCTTAATGCATCGCACAGTCAGAGTGATCATGATACATAAAGGAATTGAATTCCATATCCAAGGAATTCACTGGGTTCATAAAACATAGTCCACCCACATGGAGGGGGCATTTAATGGAGCAGATTAAAGGCATTTCAAAGGTGGATGAAGAGGACTAATCTGGTGAATACATACATAGGATGCAGCCATATCCTGTAAAACTCTTTCTAAATGAGAACCAACATTTTTAAATGAGCCTACTGCTTTGCTGAATGCCAATAGCATGCTCTTAGTTATATACATAATGGCCCAGATTCAGACTTTATGTATGTGAATGCAACTCCATTGAAACCAAGACTTAACCTACCAATGTCGGAGAAATGACAGCTGAAACATCAGCAGCCCAAACACAGACAACTCCAGAGGAAATGAAAGTATGCTTTAAGCTTACAGCAGCCTGAGTCAGGCAACCTACCTGCAGAAATGAACCTTAAAGTTATGCAACTAATATGTACTTTACAAAAAAGCTGAGAACCATCAATGACTCCATCATTAACAGCATTATCTGGATAATAAATTACCACTGAAAGCTACCAGAGAGGAAAACGTAAGACTATTACAATGGGGAACCAGTCAACAGCAGCTCAGAATTGTCTTATATTTAAGAAAATGTGAAGATATGCACAACTTCATCAGGAAAAGTACCAAACTGATTCCAGGAGAGCATGCTAGAGACTCATCTGTACACAGATAAACTATTCTGGATCTACTTCAGGACATTCAGGACACATAAGAGCCATAATGACCTGGGTCTGCTGGACCCAGGTCATCCATTTATTAAGTGACTGTTTTGAGAACTTTATGGCATCCACATGCAACCACTAGGTGAACTGGTCAGACTACATGGACTCAAGTGCCAGCAATATGCATATGATACACAAGCTGTACACAGGGCCGGCTCCAGGCACCAGCTTGCCAAGCAGGTGCTTGGGGCGGCCACTCCGGAGAGGGGCGGCACGTCCAGCTATTCGGCAGCAATTCGGCGGACGGTCCCTCACTCCCGCTCGTAGCGAAGGACCTCCTGCCGAATTGCCGCCGCAGATTGCGATCACGGCTTTTTTTTTTTTTTTTTTTTTTTTTGCGCCGTTTGGGGCGGCAAAAACCCTGGAGCCAGCCCTGGCTGTACATATCATTCATCGCATGCGACCATACCTCTACCACCAAGGTGGCCCAGTGCTTGGATGAGATCAGCTCATGGATGAAGAACAGCTGATCCTGAGCTAAACAGAGGAAAGCATTTTGAAAAGCTTTCAGCCACAGCACAAGCTTCTTTGGTTGAAGGTTCACATCCATAATTGGGCCATAAGTTCTGTGGGTTCCTCACGGATGCTAACCTCTCACAAAGTAGCATCCATGAGAAATGTTTTCTATCATCTCTGCTTGGCTAGGAGACGGTCCCATCTTGGTGAATGATGATTTGGCCTCAAATATTGCCCCCTTCATCACTTTTTGGCTGGACGACAGCAATGTGATATATCTGGACATGAAGCATTCAGTGCTTAGGAAACACCAGCTAGTACAGAATGCTGCAGTAGTCTCCTCAATCACACAAATTACCATGAGCATCTCTTTCCAAACATGTCTTCCACTACCTACACTGGCTTCCCATAGACTATTGAATCAAGTTCAAGGTCTCAGTCCTTATCTGTAAGGCGCTCCATGGCCTAGGCCCAGCATATCTAAAAAACAGCTTAAAGCCCTGGGATGAAAACGTGGTCAACAACTTAATTCCTCTGCCACAATGGATCTCTCCACAATAAGGGTAAAGCTCATCTGAGTGAGAGGCAGAACTTTCCCAGGGAGTGGGTCTGAAACTGTAGAATGAACTCCTCCAGGTACTAAAGATCATCACAAATCTCACCACCTTCCCCTCCAAGTGCACATGCCATTTCTAACATAAATACATAGCAACATGTGTATTTAAATCACCCTACAAATGCAAGATATTCTACAGCACACATTTCTTCCCCTAGGGAAAGGATGAGACAACAATCATGTGACAGATGTGTAGTCACATTGTATTTAATGCACTACTGGAAGCTTCTGTGCATAGGAACCTGTATAGAATAGAACTGGTGAGAGTATCTCAATCCTTAATTCCCACAAGTGTTGCCTTCCTTAATGAAAATGTTACCTTTTTATGTATATATCCCAGAGAGTTAAAAATGTTATTAAATGTCAAGCCCAGACTTCTCTCAGCGGCTGGGTTTCCAAAAGTGGTTAGAACAGTGGACTAACTACTGCATGCACACATGCTAATCAAGTCTCCATCTGAACAGGAGGCTGCTTAGCAATATAGACAATTATGTGACTCCATGCAATGCTGCTCAGGGAATGGGGAACAGATGGAGAAAATTGAGTTCCCAGGGCCTGTGACTGCTAAGGGATTCCCTCAAAGCACTTAAGCCTTTGAAATAAAAAACAGAACGTTTTCTAAACCATGAAAAGAAAGTCTTCCTCTCTGGCAACTTCTCCATTCATTTCAAAGACTTTTCCAGCAGAGAAAACATTTCTCTGCAGCAGATATAACTTCCCTAGACATGTGGAGTGACCTCATGGTGTGCTCAGTGGTTGTCCTGCCAATTTCCATTTCAACTAAACCAGGAAATTATGGGATGCCAGCCACAGGACAACTTCATATTCTGATGATTGGCATTTATGTGTAGACAATATTCAGTATCCTACTTAATGATTAATTATTCTTTTGGCACTGCACAAGGGAAGGGTTAGGTTATAGATGACTGTGGGATGGAGACAGGCAAATGGCATGTGGGCCTTCCAAATGGCTCCAGGAGCAGAGATCTGTCTCTTGCTGCCTATTGACTATACAAGTCTGTGATATTATGAAAGTTAATTGGGATGTTATGGCCAAACACCCATAGAACTATTCAGAGGGTGCTCTTATTCTTTAACAAACCTATAATGACAGTGATCATTGGAAAACTTTATTCCAATGTGGAGAAGAGGGAAACTGCTGATATATTTTTAGGGAACTATAGGTGTGACTTACGCTTTGTCTACATTAGCACTTTTGTCAGCAAAACTTTTGTCTGTCAGGAGTGTGAAAAAACACCCCCACTTTTCATCAACAAAAGTGCTAGTGTGGACAGCACTATTTCGGCGGGAGACGCTCTCCTGCCAACATAACTACCACCACTCGTTGTGGGTGATTTAAGTAGGCCGGCAGGAGAGCTCTCTTCTGCCAGCATAAAGCGGTTGCACAGGAGACCTAACAGCTGTAGGGCCGCTGTACAGGCCGCTGTAAGGTCTGTAATGTAGACATAGCCTTAGTGTCTCATCCCTCCTTGTAATGTTACCTCCGGGAAGGGATGGGATTAATTTCTTTCCTTGAAATAAGACAAGAAATGCAGTTACTGAGAGGAAGTCACATAAAGCATGAATGAACTAAAATCACTAGGGGCTAACTAATGCAAATCCCTAGAGTGGTAAACAAGTCTGCAGAAGTACCATGCCCTCGGTGAAATTGCATATGCTGGTTTTGACTGGGTTCAAGAGGCCCAGCAAACAAAGAACTGAGAATTGTATAAAATGGCCAGCCTGATATAGAGGGAAGTCACCTTCACTGGATCCAAGAGCTGACCTGAGACTGTGACATAGAAGTACAGGCCCAGCAGAAAGGGTTTGAAGGACTTTGAGACCTACCAGGGTCTCCATCCCAAGTAGAAGATGGGTGACACCTGGTAAGATAGGCATGCATATAAGCTGTTATTGTTTTCAGGATGTATTTTCTCTGTAATGCTTTTGTTCAAAATAAATAGTTCGCTTTATGAAGTTTGGCTGGTCACTAGTTAACCTTGTCCTTGTCCCTGAGAGAGACCTAGGTGGCAGGTGCTGAACTAAACTCAGAATTGCTAAGGTGATCACAGTGAAGGGCAGGAGAAATGGCAGCCTAAATCCCTGGTCTGGAGGGAGAGGAACATGAGTTCCCACCCTGAGAAACGTAATGGCTAGAAGCCTGACACCTGTTTGGGGTGCTCAAAGAGGCTACAAAGGGATCAGAAAGGCAGTGGCCTCAGGAAATGTGACAGCTAATAATGACTGATTGTGGCAGGTGGGGCTGCTCTGCAACACTCCCTGTGGGACCAAGTGTGGTACTGCAGGTGTAACCTGCCTTAGCGCATAAGTTTTGGCCGCCTGCTCCGAACAGGGTGGCCTGTGCTCTAAGCTCAGTGTCAGTCTCTCAACAAACCAACAAACTCAGGGTTTGGTTATCTGCACCTTTAAGTAAAAAAATTCAGCCTCCAATGCAAGCATTTTAGTGTAGAATTTAGGGCAAGGCCTGGGGGTTCTGAGCTAGCACTGAGCAGCTCCTCTTCTGTTCCAGTCTCAGCTACCTCCGCCCAGGAGAACAGCAGGCATGTCTTCTTAACCAGCCTGATGACCTTCTAGGCCTCTGGAGGCCTGTCCTGTTGATAACCCGGCCTGAGGGGATTTTCCTTGAGCAAGGTGGTATGCCTCCAGCAGAGGGCAGAGAACGCCTGATAAATCCAGTCACACTGACATTTATGTAATACTTTTCATTCAAATGTCTGTATCTGGTTCTGAACCTAGATGTTCCTCATCTGATGATTCATGAAGGCTGGAGGACCATGCTAATGTATATGAAGTGTCAGCAGTAGCTAGAAGATTGGGAGTGGGCTATGGCTGTCCTGAAACAGAAAGCATGGGGCCTACAAGGATAGCAGTGGGCTCTGACTGATCTCCCTAGTGCAGAACTGTGCAGCTTCAAAGAGGTTTCACTGGTTCCTGATACTGGATTGAACAACCTGCAGTTTGCAATGCAGGCAATTATGATGCTATTGGAGTGAATCCAAGTGGACGTAGAAACCACATTGTATCACCATTGGCCCCTTTTCTGAGTTGGGTCTTGCTGCTGGGTGCTCCTCTTCCCCTCCTCCATCTATAGTTGCCAGTGATGTAGTGGGCCCCCAAGAGGAGAACCAACCAAGAAGGTGCCTGAACTGTGTTTTTGCTGGTGGCAACAAGGCAAACAATCATAGCAATGCTGGGGACTCCTGGCCGGAGAAGGAGGTTGTCCTTTAGTCCATGCAGCTTAAAGAAGTTAAAATATTCATAATTGTTTTAGGGATTCACCAAAGCAAAGCAGCCTAAGCTCATATTGCAGTGAGTGAGCCCAGAAATAATAGCCCAGCTAGATCAGAAAGGAATTTATTAGTATTTATTATTATTGTAGTAGTAGCTAGAGGCCCCAGTCAGGACTGGGATCCCCATTATAGTAAGTATTAGACAATCACAGAGTAGAAGACAATCTCCTCCCTGAAGAGCTTGCAATTTAAGGCCCTGATCCTGCAAAGATTTACCTGCATGCATCTCTTCGCAGGAGTGGAGCCCTTAAAACAGTGGTTCTCAAACTTGGGCCGCCACTTGTTCAGGGAAAGCCCCTGGCAGGCCGGGCCGGTTTGTTTACCTGCCACATCCGCAGGTTCGGCCGATCACGGCTCCCACTGGCCGCTGTTCGACGCTCCAAGCCAATGGGGGCTGCGGGAAGCGGCGTGGGCCGAGGGACGTGCTGGCTGCCCTTCCTGCAGCCCTGATTGGCCTGGAGCAGCAAACCATGGCCAGTGGGAGCCGCGATCGACCGAACCTGCGGACGCGGCAGATAAACAAACCGGCCCAGCCTGCCAGGGGCTTTCCCTGAACAAGCGACGGCCCAAGTTTGAGAACCACTGCCTTAAGGGACTGGAGTTGGAGGATGGTTGCTCTTAGGACATAGGCAATACACAATCCCCTGGTTGTCTATCAACAGTAGGGGATTCTGACTGAGATCATGTCATTTATTTAGTTATCAGAATCAGTTTATTTTATAATATGCCCTATCCTTTCACTCAAGGTGAATATACGCTACATTAACATAAACATTGGATATAGAATACGCCAGTATTAGAATATAAAGCTCTCCTCTCCTTCTTTTTGTTATCAGCATTAACAAATACCCTCCCTCCACACCCCTTTCTCAAGAGCCTGGGGGGGGGGGGGGGAAGATCAGTCTTGTAGCTGACCCTGAAGATCAACAGCCTCGGGGTGTGTCAGACCAAGGGGCTGAAATGAGTTCTAAAGTCAAAGGCCCTTCACTAAAAGGATGTTTCCAGCAGCTCCCTCCAATTTAAACCAGGGAAATGCCAGCACAATCACCTGAGCTGATCTCAACTGCAGCTGTGCCACACAAGGGTCAGGAGGCCTCCCCCATAGCCAGGAGCCCCACGCCATTTAGGTCTTTATAGATTGAAACTAACAACACGAATTGCACCCAGAAATAAATCAGAACTTGCAGATCTTGGATCATCTCTGTAATGTGCTCCCTATGAGAAGCACTGCAAAGCAAGCGAGCAGAGAGAGGCAAGATGACAGGGATAGAGAAGGTGCTGACTCAGCAAGCAGAGATTGAACAGTACTGTACAGGGCATGTATATAGACTTTCGATAAACCAACTGTTTTCTGAATCAACACGGTGTGCCACTGAGCAGGGACACACAGATGCAAATAAAATCTCTTACAGTACCAAGCGAATGGAGGTCACAGATTGAAAACTAATACCCACAGATCACATTTAGACAAACATAGATAGACAAACATTTCAAGCAAGGAAACACACAACATTTAACCCTGTGGTTGGCTTTCCACGCAGAGACTATTTATCTAATTGTCCCTAGACCGTACTCTGCCATGAAGTGGAATAAATCTCCCCTAAATCCATTCTTCTGCATGACTAAGTAAGAAATGTTCAGCTTCACTAATGGCTTCAGTTTTAGGGGGTGCAGGTGGGGGCAACAGGGGTAAGCAAGTGGAGAGGGTGTGGGAACAGGTTGGGAGGAGTTTTGCCCCCACCTCCTACTCACTGGCTTGGGGCAGAGTATGCTGCACCATGAAAAGAGGTGAAGTAAATTACCTCTGTACTTCCCTGAACAAGGAGGGAGAAAGGAAAACATCCGCCTCTCTGAGGTTCAATTCCTTCCCTGAGCACATCATGGGGCAGTGCAGTTACCAGCCTACTTACTCTATCTAGCCCCAGGTAAATAGTTATTCATTCCTAAGAAATGCTACAGCTATCCAGCAGCAAAATATGATGAGCCAGTGAAATTATTAATTCATTGTCCGTCTATCTATACACACATGCATTTTTACAGCCTCATGAAATTTCATTTATCTGGGCCCCCTTTTTTAGTGGGGGTAGACTAATGGGGGACCTACAAATGTAATACATTCAAATATAATTGCCAGGAGTAAATGTTAAAGGATAGGGATGAACTTTTTCTTTTACTTTATACATATTAATAGGCACTCTTTTTGAGAAAGAATGACATCAGACATTGATATATTTGACAGAAGTGAAAGGGGGGGTGGAAATAGTATTATTAGGAACACTCTTGAGGTGGTAGAGATGGTGTTTTTGATACATCAGCCTTCAGTCTCTGAGTACATCCTTATTAACTCACGTGTGCACCCGGAATTCAAATGAACTACTGCTTTAGATGCTGGTTTATAGCAGCAGTCCCATGAGACATGCTGGAATCAAACTCACCATTTTAGCGTGTGGTATAGTATAATTTTCTGAGTACACTTTGTGCCTTCTGTAGCTCTCTGCAGATTAGAGGAAGAGACGGCACACTGCAGATCGTTAAAGAGCCACACAACGCTGAAGGGTAAAAAATCTTCAACTGAGCACTATGCTCTGACCACAAACTTTCTCCTTCGCTGAGACATAAGTGCAAGGTTGTGTATTTAATATGACTATCATCAGAAAGATGAGAAATGCCCTGAAATGGATTCACTTAAAGGCATATGAGGGCTAACCACTGATGTCTGAGTACAGTTGGCACATTACCACAACATGAACACACTGTATAAAAACCTGATTACAACTGTGAAAATTATCCTAGATACAAGCAATTCATATTATAACTTTGGAACCATATTTATATTTCATCATGCCAATAAAATTATTAAAATTGGTTCTGAACCTGCAATATAATCTGGCTTCCCAGTTGAGTATGGGAATACCGTATTCAGTGTAGGCTGCAGAATTTAACAAAAAGCTATGGTAATACACCTTTTCCTACCTTCCCCGTCCTTTTCAGTAGATGGAGGTGGGGAGGTTGCTTGTTCCTTTGGTTTTTGAAGATGCTGGTTAATACAATTAACCAGTATCTTTTGATGTCAGTGTCATCTTCAAAAGAAAAATAGAAAAGGAAGAGGCAAAGGAAAAGGAAGTGGAAGAGGAAACAGTGAGGTGACAAGGAAAGGAAAGGGAAGAGCAGAAAAAAGAGAAAGAGAGGGAAGGAGCATGGGGGCAGGGACGGCATGGGAGCTTGAAGAGAGAACAGAGGAATTAGGAAAGAGGAAGAAAAAGAAAGAGGAAAACAGTGATAATAATTATAATACCTGGCTCTTTCATAGTGCTTCTCATCAGTAGATCTCAAAGCACTTTACAAAGAAGCATCATTATCCCCATTTTATAGATAGAGAAACTGGAGAAGAAATTAAATGAAGATAGGAGGCAAAGTGCAAGATAGAGATGATACCCATAGGGCTGGTTAAAATTTTTCAATCACAACCATTTTTGATGAAAACTTGGGTTTTTTACAAAATGACATTTTTGGTTAAAAAAAAATCTGCTTTCCATGGAAAATGTAAAGCCTTCTTTAGGCAGGAAAGAATTTGAGCCAGCGCTTTGTACTTACATAGTGTCTGTCAATTTTTGAAACCAAAATATATTCAGTTTTTCATTGTTCGTTGAAAAACCAGTAAATTTCTGACAAATATTTCTAATTTTTTTTTCAAATTATTCATAGAAAAGCACCCATTTTTTTGACCAGACCTAAAATATGTTGTTATAAATTTAATGGATTTATCATAAATCCAACTGCAGATATGTTGACAAATTAATTCCATTTTTAACCGAGATGGTGAGTAAAAAGTACATACAGTATTGTGTATCTGTGTAATAATGAAGTATTTCATTCCACAAAAGACAAAGAATGCTATCAGATCTACATTATGCTTAAATATTTCACTGAGCAGATACTTGAATGCTTCCCATTAGAGCACCATTATGCTGTTTTGTAGTTAAGGATAATTAAAGTAATAGTACTAATGTTACCCTGCGTACATTACACCCATCAACAAAGTATCTTGTATAATTAAAATAAACCTGACCGTATAACAACAGTAGGGGTGAAGACAAAACTAAATCTGCACACTATTTGGTCTTGCCAGCTAAAAGGAGATTCATAAAGCTATTATTTCATAACTGGGATAAAGCAAGCATTCTCAGATTTCATAAAACAAGCGTCAAGTATTAATAGAATGACTCTCTCATGGAATAATTTCCCTCCCGTTCATGATTGTCCAACCCACATCCCCTCCCATTCGCAATAATACTTTCTCTCTGTGGAAACTACACCAATTGCTTACATGGCAAAGTGATATTAAGAAGTATTTAATGTGTTTTTAGCCAGTGTTAATGCAATTCTGAAGCTGCAAGCAAGGAGAAGAGTTAGTACCATGAGACTAGCCAGTTCTCAACAGCTCACCAGCAAGATAGTCTACAGAACCACAGTTGGGAACTCTGTACCAAAGCATATCAGAATAGAAATTGTTTATTTTAACTCATCTTGCAAAGCCAAGTGGGAGCTATCCCTTACAGTATATATCTGATGCCCCAGATTTGTTCATTATAATTTTATCCATATTAATTTGTTTTTAGATGTTTCAATTTTCTGAAATACATGTTATTGTAATTTACCTGATATTGTAATGTCTTCCCTAGGAAGTTCTTCTTTCGTATGGCTTGGGTAGGTAGCAACAACTACAAATTTATATCTACATTTGATAGCCAGCACATTGCCGCAGTAGTGAGCTGATGAATGTCCTTCAGGCCCCCAGCAAAAGAATGAAGGGGACATTCAGATATGATGTGCTCTATCGTTTGTGTCTGGTGACCACAGTCGCATACAGGTGTTTGCCTCACTTTCCATTTAAAGAGGGTTTGTCCACATCTCCCATGAGATGTCCTGATGCGATTCAATCTGCACCAGTCTTTCTGACATAAATCAAGGACGAGCTCTTTCTTTTGTGCAGTCGAAGTGCTCCATGTGACACTCCATTGAGCCTCAGCATCAAAGTTGGGTGTAAGGATCTTGATACGGTTCCATAGAGGGTTGTGGGATTTTAATCTAGTCTTTGGCAGGTTCTGCAGGTCATGGTGAAGTGGGATCCTTGTATTGGCATTGACATGATTAAGAAAGCGAGACATCTGAACAGCTCTTCTAATCTGTGGAGGCTGGATATGCGATAGGACTGGGACCCAGTCAACTGGAGTAGATTTAAGCATCCCCGACACTATGCGCATAGTATTATTGAGTTGAGTGTCAAGGAGTTTAGTGTGACTGCTATGAAACCACAATATTCAGCTGCAGAATATTTCAAGGCAATTGTTGCAGTTTGTAAGGTCCGTGGACTGGAGCCTCATGAAGTTCCGGCCAATTTTCTGTTAAGCACGACACGAGACCTGATGACAACCTTCATGTGGTGCTTCTGTTAAGTGCTGGTGGTTTTTGTGCTCTGTGTTTTGTGCAAATCCACCAACATACCAATGTTATCAATTGGCCACTGGACGTTGTTTTACCGACCTCCCAGTGAACGTAGCAACGATTACATACAATATATATATCCATGTAATCTACTCCATATGCATTGGGCACTGTGGCCCAGAAATAAAGTACACCTGTCCCAGCTTCATCATACAAAAAGTATTTCTGTCTTTCTCATTGTATGTCTTCATCATAACTGAAAAAGTTCCAGCATTCAAACATTCCTTTGATTCAAAATCTCAGATTCCTTCCTAATTATTGCAGTGGCTCCCAAATAACATATCATGGACACATTAGAAATGGATGGATGGATACAATGGAAACAATTCTTAAGAAGCCCACTTTATGAAATGAAGGATCTATCTTTATTGATTAGTACTGGGTGTTTAATCTTTACTTGCTATAGCAAGTGTTATGCTTATGAGTGGTAGAGGCTGAAAATCCACAATGGTAAAATATGTACACCCTTTCCCCCCAACTCCTAGATATGAATTCTCTGTATATTGTCAATGGCCAACCCCATTTAGCACTGTTTGTGTCTAATATTTGTTTCTAATCAGTGCTAATAGGTTTGGAGAAACATCTATAGCCTAGCACAAAAGAACAGTGAAATCAGTTCTGATTCATTGGTAGTGACTTTTCATCTCTGAGTGTGCAAGCTAAGATGTCTTTTACTTAGAATAAGCTGGTTAATGAGACCCAGAGGGAAGGAAGTTAGTTACAAGTGGATTTGCACCAAGTGTTGACATTATGCCAGCGCTGCTGGAAACTTGGGTCAGAATAAATTAAAGAGGAACAGTCTAGTTCTGACAGATGAATTCCAACACTACTTGCACCATTTAGCCAGTTCACATGCTATGAGATCAATTGTCAGTAGTGACAGCGATTTACCATATAAAAGCTTATAGGAAGTATTTTTTGGTCCTGGCATGGCAAAGCCAATTTCAAAAAAAAGTTACATAAGTATTATAAGCAATGAACCAGTTTGTCTGAGATGGACATCTAATGTCAAGTTTGCTTTGATTTTATAGAATTTGAATCTTCAACATGAGATTTCTTCTTCACCCTGAAATCTTAGTGTATCTCAAGACAAAATCATTAGGGAAAAAACCTCATACCCCAGAGCTCTTGAACATGGGAAACCCAACCTTTTCCCACTGACATATCTCCCTTAGGACATCAGTGGCATCTTTTTGGAGGTGAGAACAAAGCAACATCCCCAAAACTCATTCAGATCTGACACTAGATAGTTTTCAGATCTTAAGATGGGGTATAGAGAGTGAGCCTTTATTTTATTATATATGCCTATAACAATATTGAATATTTTTCTTTAGGCTTCAAACGATATATTTCTATGTAATACAGCAATGAAGCAATTCAGTTTGTCTATAACCCCGGTTCTATTCACTTCAGTTCTCTTCCTCGCGTACTCATTTCAGCGAATAGTTCCCAGGTATGAGTAGACTGAAGGTATTTCTTTATCCAGCTCTATCCGACGGCTAGATTTTGAGTCTGCTAGAGCCTTCTGAGGCATGTCTCAGCTCAGTTTGATAGATCTATGGGGTAGTTATTTAAATAAACTGTTGTTACAGGCTTGTCTCGAATATCTGGATGACAGTATTTTCCTTTCCCCATCCCCCACCCCACCTCTTACAAAATCAGACTGCATGAGCCTCTGAGAAACCTGTCTATAAAATAAAAACCAAGCAGGAAAAACTGTATTCCTGACAAGCAGTCATTATTTGGAGATATTTGCATCTCACAGAGTATCAGTTATATGCCAGAGACTACAAAACAAAAGACAGAAAGCGCCAAAGTAAAAGTTGGAAGCACTACCTTAACTCTGCTTCCTACTGTGTTTGCATTATTATAATCCTTCAATACATGACAACTGTGACCGTTGGTGCCTGGGGGGACCACACTAAGATTGCTCAATCAGGGCAAAAACTGCAAAGAATGGGGTAGACAATCCCCAAAACTGGTGGTTATTCTAATACTTAGATTCACCAAGATAGCAACAAAACAGCTTCCACAATACCTTATTGATTATTCAGAAGCCAAAAATACAGTTCCCTTAAAGCAACCCAGCCTTCGTCTCCCACCCGGACAGTCAAGTCAAATATGATGAGGATTACTGAAAATCTTGTTCATCATATATAAAGTTCTACCGATCCCAAGAGATCGGACACATTACCCACCAGCAGAGGTGAAAGTAAGCCGGTCCAGTCCGGTACGGCGTACCGGCAAGAGCCAGTATGCCGTGCCGGACCGCACCGGCTTCCGCGGCCAGGATTAAAAGGGCTCTAGGCTCCCTGCAGTGGCAGGGAGCTCCGAGCCCTTTAAATCCCACCCGCAGCTCTGGCGGCCAGGCTGGGGCCGGGATTTAAAGGGCTCGGAGCTCCCCACCGCTGCGGAGAGCCCAGAGCCCTTTAAATCCCGCCCGCAGCTTCGGCGGCCGGGCTGGGGCCGGGATTTAAAGGGCTCGGGGGTCCCCGCAGCCATGGGAGCCCCGAGCCCTTTAAATCCCAGCTGGAGCTGCGGTGGGGATTTAAAGGGCCTGGAGCTCCGTGGCGACCAGAGCCCTGGGCCCTTTAATTTGCCCGTGAGCCCCAGAGGCTCCCAGCCACCTCTGCAGCTGGAAACCCCGGGTTGATTTAAAGGCCCTGGAGCTCCCAGCCACAGCCGGTGCCCCAGGGCCTTTAAATCTTATTAGGCCCCGCCTGTTCCAGTTGAGGCCATGCCTTTTCCGGATGAGGCCACACACCCCTCAGGACTCCGGCCGTACCAGTAAGTCCTGTAAGTTACTTTCACCCCTGCCCACCAGGTCAATGAATATTTCAGATCTTACCTAAATACAGGCTTACAGCCAATTCTTATTAACTAAACTAAGATTTATTAAAAAAGAAAAAAGAGAAAGTATTGTGGTTAAAAAATCATTATACATACAGATATGAATACATTTCGTAGTAGGTCTGTTTCGTAGTAGAGATGATGACCTGCTGAGTTGCAAAAACTTCTTTCCAGAATCAGTTCATCAAGTTATAGTTCAATAGGCAGTCCATATATAGAGTTTGGTCAAATTCTTCCATGAGAATTAGTAGGCTAATCCAAAATGGAGCTGGAGACCACAGTCTTGTGACTCAAGCTTCCCCTGACCAAGCTCTGAGATGATAGGATCAGGTCCTAGAGTTCTTTTATAGGTCTCTGGCAGGCTACTATAGCCTCTTGACAGCATGATAACACAATAGGCATTCCTTGAATGAGGAATAGGTAATGCCTTATGGCTTTGAGGTCAAACCTCCTATTTCCTATGTTTACACAGGTAAACTAGTAGTATTAATTAACATATGGCAATTATCTATTCAAACTATCAAGGCATTCGATTATGGCACAGACAATTCAAACTGAAGACAATATAAGTAATATTATTTCCTGCAACATCTTACATCTTTGATCTTAAGGTTAACTGAACCATCCGCACGCATAATATAATGTAAATAAGACACAAAAGTGAATTAGCACCCACACGCTAATTTGGTTACATGGTTAACATCTAACAAGATATAGATTATCACATATAAATACAATTCATATTTACCTCTAATTTTCTAACAATACAGGTTGGCGTTTCAAAGTTCTTGTCTATCTAACATGGCTTTGTTAGCTATGTATAAGGAATGGCCCTAATTACCATGTATATACTTTTCTAATATGTCTTTAAAGGTTGAATTTGGGTCATTTAGCCTGCAAGTTGATTAACCCTTTCTGGCTCAGTGTCACAACCACATATTATTTCACAAACAGAATATATAACACATTTTTTCTACTATCTTATAGATTCATGTGCTTAGCATATATTAATAATTTGTCATCCTGGCATACTTCAATAACTTTGTTTTTATAATGGTTCCATATTTCTCTATTGATTTGGACTCTATGTGGTAAGTTCTCTTGTCTCTAAAGTATGCACTTTAATAATCTTGTCTGCACAGATGTACAATACATTCAAGAGGACTTTTTTTTCTCTTTGGAGATTGATACATTGTTGAATAGCAATTGATTGTTTAGCGTTGGTCTACACTTTAAAATTAGATTGGCCTAGCTCAGGGGTCGGCAACCTGCGGCTCCAGAGCCGCATGCACCTTGCGGCTCTTTGGCTGCCCCCTTGCGGATCTTTGGCTGCCCCCTTGCAGGCAGCCATTTTTTGAGGAGGTGCGAGGTTCAGGCTCTGGCCAGAAGGCTCTGATCCAGCAAAGAATTCTGCTAACACAAACCTCAACATTTGTACACAGCTCTATTAACTTTGTTGGTGTAGAGTTCCATGCATGTGCCCAGGTTGCCCAGGCAGGTCTGGAGCCATTGTTACTAAAGGACTTAATACTTAATTCTATAATTTAATTCTAAATCTCAATACTGTATATGCCAGCACATTTTCATTAGTACTCTGTCTTGTTATATTTGATATATAAAATGTTGTCTAAGTACCATATGGTCGACTGGGGTGGATTTTAGATACATAACTGTGATGGACTCTGTTTCCCACACATACACAGAGTAATGCTCAGTACTATAAGATGCAACAGGCTTATCTGAAGTGGTGAAAAATAATGTATGACAACGTAAAGAAGCAGTGGTAGCTACTCTATTTTTAAGATTGAAACCAGCCACCCATTATAAACCTAGTTTTTCAACACTGTCCTTAAAGAGAGACCCTTGATATTTACCTAGGCTTCTCTGTTAAAATCAGAAAGGGAGTTTTACAATTATAGTGTTTTGAAAATGTGCCCGTACTTGATATTTTCATCTTGTCTGGTTCAACATTTATCAAAAAATTTCAGGCTGCAAATTTATTTCACTTTGCTGGCCTTCCCGGGGGGAAATTACTTTAATATTTTGGGGAGTAACATTACAACATTATAAACTGTGGACAACGTTACAAAAATATATAATACAAGCCGCTTAATAAGGTTATTATTATTATATCATTAATTTGCATTACTGTAGTGCCTAGTGATGGATCAGGAGTCTATTATACAGCTGCAGTACAAACACAGAACAAAAAGATGGTAGTGATTAATACTAAGATAGGGAAGGAGTTCCCTAGGGGTTCATTGGAGCAGAGATAGAAGGCACAGGAATTCTGTTGAAAGAGCCATAGGAATAAAACATTGTTGCCATTCTTTCCCTGCCTATCAGGAAAAGCAGGAAGGGAAGGGATTTAAACAAGAGAAAGAACATGTTTCTATTCTATCAATATCAGCAGGTCATCCTAACAAGGATGAATCATAGGACAGCCTCCACTGAACTTCCTTGCTTCAGTAAAACAATTGTTGAGCTGCATATATTTCCATATTTGATCTGCATTAATACTAAAAGCCTCCTGAACTTTCTGGAAAGATTTACATGCTTTTTTGTCAGAGAAATCCCTTCTTAGATTATATTGTAAATTGATTCGTCTTAAAAATTCAATAAATATTTGATTTTAACAAACAAAGTGAAAGTGAAGAAACACAAAAAGTGCCATATGACAAGAGATACTCAGAGACTGAACTGTCAGCTCCATTTGCTATCTACCACCTACTGTAACAGTTACCCAGACAAAACCCACAGTCACTCTACAGGAAAAGCAGATAGAAGATTTGTTATTCACTGTTTTTAGTATTCAGTGTTTTTCTGTCAAGCAACCAGGAATTAGCAGGGATTATTTTCTCCTGGAATTACATTACTTATTGACTGCAACATTGGATGGATAAGTAGCAGAGAATAAGAATCAATAGGCATCAGTTCAGCAATATGGCAGGGTCCGGATAGCAAGTGGCATGTGGTCAGTCAGTGGGATGGGACAAGACACAAAACAGACTTGTAACATTGGCAATAACAAGTGTTGGGTTAACTGCAAAATGTTTCAGATTTTAGTTTAGATGAGCCCTGAAGAGTTCAGAAGTTTATTTATGTATTTATTTATTTGTATTAAGCCTATTTGCTGTTTCTCAACAGCCCAGGGATTATGCAAGAATAACCTCTCAAAATCTTTCAGCATTTCCAATTCCATCTAGTACCCAGTAATCAAGTTTGGAGGGAGGCAAAAAATGAAAAAAATTGATTGTTTTTTTACACAGGACCAAATATTAAGTAGTTGGCTGTGCTTCAAGCCAAATTTTATTTTATTCAAATTTAGCAAAGAACTTAGGCAATGTGTGCTGTCTAGACAGTGCTCTTCTCACTCATTATGAATCTCATCTCTGTTTTCTTTCACTGACTCTCCTTTCATATCTGCCACATCCTGAGATCCCCCTAAGTTAGGGGAATACAGAATCCCTATTATTTGCAACATTTGAAACTTCCTGGACAAATCGCTAGAGCATATGCTATAGGGAACTATTTTACAGTGACAGAGAAATAGACTCAATTATATTACAGGTCTTCTCAGTTTCTAATTTATATTGGACCAATCAGCCATGCCTGTGGAAAAATCCATGAGAAAGGGAGTGAAGAGGAGAGGAGAGAAATCCCATGCAGCTCTTCTGAGTTCTTCCTTTTGGATGATGGAATTTAGCTCCTACCCTCCACAGAGAAACAAGAGGTTCAGTCCCCAAGGCCCATACATTCATCTAAATACATAGGAGACCAGGCTTGACTGCATGAGGGTTTATGCCTCCATGCAGCCTTTCAGTTCCCTAGCTCTGAGCCATCTTCACAGCCACCTTTTCCAGGCAGCATTTGCCCCTGGAGGCCTCCCCTCTCCCTTAAAATGGTGTTCAACAGCACAGAGACAGATCCAGAAGGTCCACAGACAGAGATGGGAGATACTGCAGTGGAGACAACTGATTTCCTTACAAGCAACACAGACCAAGGGGATTTGCTCAGGCTGTATGATTCTACGATAATATTCATTTCTCTAGCTGTTTTGACTTATAATTTCAGAGCAGACATCAAACTTCCTAGTTTATCAACAGTCAACAACTGCAGTCTGCATAAATCCATGTATCATGCAAAAAAAAACCCTGAAGTTTGGCATGTATGTCTTTATGCCACACACACCCGTTAACAGCTACACTTTTATGGTTACCATACATAACATACTGCTGCCTGAAGTCAAATAGCTCTTATCCTGTCCTGAGATATGCCTTCTCTGAGATTTTTTTAAATTATTATTTGACATTCTCTTTTCAGAGTGCCTATTCCAGAGTGAGCTCTTTCACCTTCTCCCACTTGACTAAGTAGCACCTGTATATATAGTTAGGGGTGGGAGGTGATGCTGTCATATTTCCAGCTATACCCATGAAGGTGATTCACTCAGTAGAAAAATTCTTATTTATCTCTGGTTGTTGTTTCAGCTCACTACTTTCCCTTTCTCCCCATCCTCCCCCCCTCCCCCCCATTCCTCCATGTCATCAAATAATTCAAAGTCAGTTCCCATGTCTGTGCATCAGTGCACCTCATGCTGGTGGCTATCAGCCCCTCTCCAGTCACCAAACACATTGGCAAAAGTCATTGAGTTCAGTGGAGATGCCCTCACATGAATTTGGTACAGTCAGGCTTCAAAGGGAGAAAATATTCCACATCACCCATGCACCAATTCAGTGTGTTTACGTTGGTAAAAATGTTGGGCCCGACTCTCATTTACATGAAGGCCTCTTTAAACCACTCTGGCATGGTAAAGGGGCTTTAAAATGCACATAAATAATTTCCATGGACTTTAAGGCCGCTTAAGAGTGCTATAAGAGTGGTTTAAAGGATATAAATGATAATCTGGCCCTTAAGCTTAAGGGCCAGATCTTTACCTGATGTGAACTGATGTAGCTCTACAGAAATTTCAATTTACATCTTCTTGAGACCTGGCCCTAAATCTTTAGGTTAAAAAAGAGCTTTGGGTACATTTATCTTACCACTTTCCCCTGAATACAAGAGTAATTTGCATTTAGAAATAAAAGTTTAATACAAGAATGTCAGGTTTTGGTCTCCGTTTTGCACGAACAATTAGATATGCCCAAGAATTTTAGTTTAAAAATTTCCAGCAGGATTATCTTTTATCTTCTTAAACAAAATGAAATAAAATAAAATAAAGGACTGATGAATCCCCCTAGTAATTGATCTTAAGGAACAAAGAATTTTGTATTATTTGATTAAGACAGTGTCCTGAGGTGAAAAAAATCAAAGCTCACACAAAATCACTACCATTACCATTCACAAACCTTTATTTAGAGTTAGAAAGATGAATTGCGGATGTAAGAAAAGTAATCCACAATCTAAAATTAAATAGCTTGCAGTGTGCAGTTAAATTAAATGAGTTAAAAGTACAATCTGTGAAAAATAGAGCATTCATTTCATACCTATTACATGGACAGATACTGGTTGTAGTTAGGATTATAAAGTCTCATATGCTCACATCTCTCTAACTCCAGTGTTCAACTGTTCGGGAGTTATGACTGTGACATTACTAGATGGTCCAAAATCACAGTACAGCATCTTGCAATTTTCTGAGATACCGCAGCTGCAATATATTCATTCTAATTGCTTAAAACTGAAGTACACAGATGACAAAAGAAGCTGAATGCAATTTACCTTTTCATGCAAAGAAAATGTAATTGTTTTATAATATACTGCAGTTTAAAACAGTTAAGCATTCATTTAATTATATAGGGACTGATAATGCTTCTACGCCTTCCCCTGTATGAGAGTCAGGATGTAAGTGCACCATTCCAGAAGTAAAGGGAAAGAGCCATGCCTTAGGTGCATGATTCCTCCTTTCCCTCTCTCCATTTACTTCAAGAGGGTCAATAATCTGCTACTGGCACTTGCCAGATGTGGAAGCCCAAAAGAATGGGAAACTGGCTTGAAGGACTTCCAATGATCCTTGATAAGCCTATATAGCAGAGCCTTTATCTTACTGTAATTAATTTTGATTCCCAGAAATTCCCCAAGAGACTCCAGTGATATGCAGTGGTGCAAGTGGAATCCATTTCTTATGGGTACAGTGGGAGAAGGGGGAAGCCAGCAGTTAATGGAGGGCACGTGACCTCCTCATGTGACCCTCCATGAGACTCCTCCCTGCCCTGCCCCCAGCCCAGGGCCCCCACGCTCTCCCCGTCCCCTCCCCATGATCCACCCCCTTTACCTTGGGAGGGAGCCTCTGTCCTCCTCCAGCACGGCTGTACCGCCCCAGCCCTTCCACACAGGGTCTCCTCCATCTGTCCATCTGTACAGCAGCCCCGTCGGAGGACAGAGCTGGGGGCAGGGATGGTGGTGGTACAGCTGCACTGGAGAAGCTGCCAGCCTGGGGCCGCCCGGTGGCCACATGTTCTGCTCCTTTCCCCACTGCAGTTCCTGGGAGAGCCCTGCGGTTCAGGGATCTCCTGGGAACCGCAGCAGGGAAAGGAGCAGTACCCCCAGCCCCGCCCCTTGCCCTTCCATGGAGCAACGTCTCCTCCAGCTCCGTCTGTACAGCAGAAGCCCCGCTGGAGGACAGGGCTGGGGGGACAGGGCTGGGGTCAGTACAGCCGCTGGAGGAGCTGGTGGAGTTCTGCTCCTTGAACCGCAGGGCTCTCCTGGGAACCGCAGCGGGGAAAGGAGCAGAACGTGTGGCCACTGGGCAGCCCCACACCAACAGCTCCTCTGGTGTGGCTGTACTGCCCCCAACCCTGCCCCCAGCCCTGTCCTCCAGCGGGGCTGCTGTACAGATGGAGGAGACCCTGCATGGAAGGGCTGGGGGCGGTACAGCTGCGCCAGAGGAGCTGCTGGCGTGGGGCCGCAGAGCAGTCTTGCTGGTATGGAGTACCAGACCAGACTGCCCTACTTGCACTGCTGGTAATATGTATATTGGGAAGGGGCCCTATGGGGCTGCTGGCAATAAGATAATGCAGTGATTTATCTCCCCAAACTTTTTATCATTAATGCTTACAGGGGCAAATTCTTTGAGCCAAATATTTTGTAGTTAGAGCAAATAATGAGGAAGAGAAAGGGAAGCCCTGCCTAATACCACAGATCAGGTCAAAACCTTTGTATCCAAACCAATTAATAAAAACCTTGTACGTTGGACCCTGTACATTAATCGTGTCTAGTAAAGAGATTTTATTCACTGATCTTCCTCAGGCAAATTCTGTAAAAAAGGTCAGGCTTAGCCAGATCTGCTATGTTCACAAATGAAAACTAATACAGATTAAAGCACAAAAGAAATTTCACACAGCGTGTATACATTTGCAGCTGGGTTTGTTTTTTGTTTTTTTGGGGGGGGCATTATAGTTGCTCAAAGATTTATTGACACATTTTCTGTCCCTTTGGATGTAAATATCTTTCTCTTCATTTATTGAAAGTCCATCAATAACCACATTTTGGATACGCGTCTCCCTGTCAGATGAACTCCCTCTGGTTCATCTTCCAGAAGAGCCAACAGGCCCTGGCCTGTTCAAAAATCCCTTCAGGCCAGATTACTTAACAGGAGTTCAAGCAAATCATGTAACTGAGCAGCATCTTTACTCCTACGCGGTGGCACCAATGGGTGCAATTCAGTCATTGTACCCCTTCTAGTTGGTTTTTGGCACCTCCTTGGGAAGTGCTAAGGTACCATTACCAACTTCAGCATTGCTGAAGGTGAGATGGCAGGCCTCTCTGCTCTGCCAAATGGCTAATTTACTTTCCAGTCTCTATTTTATCACGGCCACCAGCATTTTGTAGCTGACATAGTATTAATTGCACCATGTGCTCTTCTGTGTTTGGTTCTGTTCTCACTCACCACTTATCATATATATGTACTTTGCATTAGAATACTGTAGCTGCTTGTGTTCAACCCACCACCCACCAGGTTGTCCCATCAGAGATCAGCAAGCATTCTATGCCAATAGGAGTCATACACCATGTATTTGGCCTGGCATTTTTATCCTGCTGACACATCTGTAATGCAGTCTTGGACTGTTATCACTATTCCTACTTGCTTAAATGGGCATTTACACTGGGCTATGCCTCTAGCTGCTTTCCTTTATCATACTTCACAGACAGAGGACATGTCCTGTTTATCAGCCTGAAGGAATTCTGCTAGACCCCTGGCCATGTCTCTATTTTCCCTGGTGAAATACCAGAAAACTATAAATCGGGCTTCCCGGAGCAGTATATGGGCCATATGAAGACCATAGTATCTCACATTTTCCAGCATATTATATTCAGGACAATGTGTATGCCTTGAAAGTTAAGCCCACTGGCCATCCTATAGGTGACCAAAAACACCAGACTTTCTCCACTAGTGAACTGGCATAAAATTGCCTCACAGACCCTTTGGGAGCCATCTTCCAGAATACACTCAGATACACTCCCTGCTTAGTCAAGGTAATCTTTTACCCATGTTATTATCTTGTTAGCATTTCCAGTCACAACCACTCATAGTTAACTCCCTCTCATCCCCAATAAAGAAAATATGAGAACCCACTTCTGATCTTCCTGTATCCACATCACTCTATGTATGATGTTGCCCATTAGGGAATGTCTTGATGGTTCAGCACTTGTGAGTTAGTTTTTTCCATTAGGGCAGGATTTTCAGCCATCTCAGGCTGGTAAGGGCTCTTCACAGCCATCTCTGCCCCTCCAGCTGGAGAGTGGAACCCAGCTTCTACCTTTTTCATTTCAGTTTCTCTTTGGTCAGATGTTTCTATTCTGCTAACGTAGTGGATTTCCCTCTCGGAGGGTTGAAGCACTGCCTCAACAAGTGTATTTTCACTAGGGTTTTCCAGAGTACTCAGTCTTCTTTCCAGTACTGCCTGATTGGGTACTGATGATCTGATACTACCAAATGATTTCCTCACAGCTTCCCTAGGTCATTCTGCCTTTGCTTCTTTTATCCTCAGTCGGGCCAACTCCTGCTCCCATTCTATGGTCTATGCCAAAATTCAGTCCCTTGAGGAGAACATTTCTTCCAGCTAGTGCAGGGCTTCTGCTCTTTGTGCCCATAGTTGCATGAGCATTTTGGCTGTGATCTTCTCAGCAGAGATAATCTGATCTTCTACTCTTGCCACCTGATTATTGGGTGAACTGGCCGCATGTCCATGGAAGTTTCTGTTGCTTGAATACACCCTCCGTATTTGTGCCTGTTGACATCTGTGCCTTTGCTGGACGATCAGCTCCTCCCCTTAAAAAGTCCTCCCAGGCACCAGAGTCATCACTCCAGTTGCTTGTGCAGACTCCAACCTCCTGAGGAGTTACCATTGTGTTCTCTATCGTACCACACATAGTAGTCCCCTTGTCACATGTCTGTATCCTCACCGGAGAAGCCTTTTTTAATTTCTCCAGCACCTTGATCTGTTCCCAGATCTGCACCTCTTCTTCTCTGAGTTCCAAGCTTTCCTGGTCACTTTCTTCTAACTGGCATTGCAGGCTTATCAGTCCCAAAAAATATTCTTCTAGATGTCTGGCTGAGCCGCCGATATCCTGGCAGTCTTTGTGGAGTACTTCATTCATGAGCTGTATGGTTTGCTCAGGATCTTTAATCTGAGTTCTAGGATTACTTGTCTTTTGGATAATTCCTCACCTACCTTGGTTTACAAGTGGCTAGCCACCTGGTACTTCTTGGAAGCTGAATCCATCTGCCCTCTTAGCTATGTGATCCTCACCTCTAATGTAGCAAAGGAATGCTCATGCCATCGCCTGCAACTTAACCGTGAAGATTGCAATTACTGGACCAACCTGCAGATTTATTTTCTTTTCTGTTCCCTCTCCAGCTTTTTCTCAAGACAAATGCTCCTTAGCCATAGGCATTAGCACACCATTCATTCACATCCTTTAGTCATTCAGCTAGCTGAAGCAATCTCAGAGCCATTAGCAATTATCTTTGAAAACTCCTGGAGGATGGAAGAGGTCCCAGAAGACTGGAGATAGTACCTATCTTTAAAAAGGGGAACAAGGAGGACCCGGGGAATTATAGACCAGTCAGCCTAACTTGAATACCTGGAAAGATACTGGAGCAATTTACTGAACATTAAATTTATAAGCAACTGGAGGATAATAAGGTTACAAGAAATAGTCATCATGGAGTTGTCAAAATCATGCCAAACCAACTTAATTTCCTTCTTTGACAGGATCACTGACCTAGTGGATAGTGGGGAAGCAGTAGATATTATATATTCTGATTTTAGCAAGGCTTTTGACACAGTTCCACATGACATTCTTATAAGCAAACTAGGCAAATGTGGTCTACATGAAATTACTATCAGGTGGATGCACAACTGGTTGAAAGACCGTACTCAAAGAGTAATTGTCAATGGTGTGCTGTCAAATTGGGAGGGTGTATCTAGTGGGGTCCTGCAGGGTCAGTCCTGAGTTTGGTACTATTCACTATTTTCATTAATGACTTGTTTAATGGAGTAGAGAGTATGCTTATAAAGTTGGCAAATGATACCAAGCTGGGAGGGGTTGCAAGCACTTTGAAGAACAGGATTAGAATTCAAAATGACCTTGACAAATTGGAGAATTGGTCTAAATTCAACAAGATTAAATTCAGTAAAGAGAAGTGCAAGTACTTCACGTAGAAAGGAAAAATCAAATGCACAACTACAAAATGGCGGTTAACTGTCTAGGGAGTAATACTGCTGAAACAGATCTGGGGTTATAGTGGATCACAAATTGAATATGAGTCTGCAATGTGATGTAGGTGCAAAAAAGGCTAAAATAATTCTGGGGTGTATTAACAGGAGTGTTGTATGTAGGACATGTAATTGTCCCACTCTACTTGGCACTGGTGAGGCCCCAGCCAGGATACTGAGTTCAATTCTGAGCACCATAATTTAGGAAAGATGTGGACAACCTGGAAAGACTGTGGAGGAGAGCAACAAAAATGATAAAATGTTTGGAAAACCTGACCTATGAGGAAAGTTCACATAAACTGGGCATGGAGAAAAGAAGTCTGAGGAGGGACCTGATAACAATCTTCCAATATGTTAAGGGTTGTTATAAACAGGAAGGTGATCAATTGTTCTCCATGTCCATTGAAGGTAAGGCAAGAAGTAATGGGCTTAATCTGCAGCAAGGACTTTTAGGTTAAATATTAGGAAAAACTTTGTAATTATAAGGGTAGTTAAGCTCTGGAATAGGCTGCCAAGGGAGGTTGTGGAGTCTGCATCACTGGAAGCTTTTCAAAACAAGTTGGACAAACACATGTCAGGGATGGTCTAGGTTTACTTGATCCTGCCTCAGCACAGGGGGCTGGAATTGATGACTTCCCAAGGTCCCTTCCAGCCCTACATTTCAATGATTCTATAATTCTTTTTGGGTAAGACCTGACATAGCCCAGGGCATTCTCCAGGAGTGGGGACACCCGATTTCAAATCCCTGCTTTACCTGAGGCAGAAGAGGTAATTGAACCTGAGCTTCCCACATTGTGCCTGAATGCCTAACCAAGGATCTAAAAGTTATAAGTGGACACCTCTCCTAATTTCCTATTGGCTAACCTAGATGGCTTCCCCACTATGCATGCTGGCTGCTGTGAATCTCATTCTTAGGCTCTTAACTCTCCCCATGCATTGTATAGGGAGTATGGGTGCCTAACTCGGAGTTGTGAATTCTACTGGACTGCAGGGTGCCTAAATTCCTTTGTGAATCTGGCTCTAGATGCCTAAACATGCAGATAGGCACCCAGTGGGATTTTCAAGAGTGCCTATGCAAGTAAAGTGTCTTGCTCCCATTGAAAGTCTGCTGCTGCATTAAGTCATGTGACACGTTAGTTGGCACAGCAACATGTTAGTTAGCACACTGTGTCAAGAGCCTCAGTATAATCCCTATTAGTGCTACTTCCCAACGGCCATGCAGATACCACTAGTATTTTGACATGCTCATGTTGTTCTAGCTACCCTGCACACTAGCATGTTAGTACTAAGACTTATTTAACCATATGTAAAACACCAATACTTGTTTCTTTCTTGAAATACCAATGGTGAAAAATTGTCTGCATTCTATCTAGTGCTTAGCATTCTGTGCGGTAGGCTTACTGCACTTAAACAAAGAGGCCCTGATCCAACGCCTATTGAAGTGAATGGAAAGACTCCTATTGACTTCACTTGGCTTTGGATCAGGCCCTGACTATATGGCATGGAGCAATTAGTATGAAATGGATTAGGCACCAGCATCCTTTATTCAATAGTATGAATTATTTCAAAACCAACTGACACTCACATTTGTTTTGTACAAGCAGCTAAAGCATCAATAGCAACAATACAGACATTAATCAACACAGACTTATTTCCTGTTCCTCACAGGTATTTTGCTTCATATTGCTTTACAAAGGCTGTCAGTCATTGTCTGCAGTTTAGAAATCACTTGCAATATAATACAGCAGTTTCACAGTGCATTTTCCAGACACTGGCATCATCCATATATAGCACTTGTACTTCAGGCTTTTCAATCGCACGCTGATGTTACAAATTTGCAGTGAGAAAGTAACCCATACAGTACTTTCTTATCTTATCTACTTCGTACTCATCACCTTGGTAACTCCACTATAGTGGTATAGATAGCATATGGTCACCTCTCTGCTTTCCGGCTGTTCTCCAGCAGAATACCCAGCCATAAAACGTTTTGATATGGAGTGTGTGACAAGATGGCTGCAAATGTCAATATACACAGCATGTTTCAGCTTCACATACCATGGTTGTAAAGGCTTCCAGGGTCCATCCATGTTCATTTGTATTGTATGATACAAAAGGCATCTATATCTAATGGCATGGTACATGTGTTAGTGTGTGTTATTTGTCATTAATATTTTGATGGTATGAGAATGTTACCATTAATGAGTCACCCCTGCATTCAATCGCTGCTCTTTAATAACATGGGATATACTGGCTAAAGCCAACTATTTTTTCATTCATGTTATGAATGCTGACTCACCAGTTATTATTTTTCAGGTCAGCATGTGTGTGTGCACCTAACCATAGGCATCATCTCATTTAATCATTTGGAAAACTGCCAGATGCATGTTAGCCTTCCTTAAGTGAGGGGGTTCCAGAGTTGCCCTTCACTTCTGCTATTGTTTAATCATTGGTCTCTCAACACTAATGTCCAGCAGCACTCTCCAGTTGTAGAATTCTCTTATCCTCTTACCCCTGCTCCACTCATGGAGTAACGATTTATCAGCAAAATGGTTGCTGCCAAACACATGTACATATTCTGAATATCCATATCCTTGGCTGGATTACATCTCCCATGATGCACTGCGGTCTCCTCTCTGACCGACCTGCATCATGCGGAGTCACATGGCTATGGGTGCATCATGGAAGATGTAGTCCAGCTGAGGAACGTAGCCCTTAAGGGAGAATGGCGGCATGAGGCATCCAAACTACAACTCCCATGATGCACCATAGCACCATAAGTAGATGGAGTTGACTCAAAATGAAATATCTTGCCATTTTCAAACTGAAAATGTCCAGAACATTAGCGCTGTGAAACATTTTACTATTTTAAATTTGCATTCCAATTAGGGATGAAAACAAATGTCAAAATATTGGAATTTTTCACAAGAAGAAATTCTGATTTTTCGCTCAGCTTTCGTTTTCAAGCTTTCAGAAAAAAAAACCCCTAAACACCCAAAAAATTATATTTTGTAAATTAATTTTGTCTATTTTTTTTTCAGGAAAAGAAATAATTTCCCAACAGTCACTAATCTTTTCCCCATTTCACCTTTTTGCCAAAGAACCTTATGGCAAAGTAGAAAAACAACAACAGCTGAACATCTGTTGAATAGATTGGAAGGGTAAATAAACTCTAAGAAGTTATAATGAGCTTATAGCAACATATTGCATTGGGACAGATGAATAGATCTAACTGCTGAACGCCTTACTTAGAGGACTACCCTGATGAGTTGCTTAATTCAATTATGGACATGAGTAAATTAAAATGCTGGATAATATTTAAAATTATATATCAACAATTATATTTAAAGTAAGACAATAGTGATTTTTCTTTATTTAGAACACTTACTAATCGTGACAGATATACACTCCATGCATTAAGGGTGAAATTCACCTCCCTGGACAAGGGCACTCTTCACCCTGTGCCATATACAACTGCCATGGAAGAGGTGCAGCTGCTATTCTAGCCCATAAGATGAAGAAGCAGCTATGAGGGTGCTGCATGGCACCTCCTTATTCTGGCTCTGGGCTGAGAGGATTTCACCTTTCCAAGCTCCCCACACCATCCACATACAGTCCAAATATTTTATGCAGGTGGAGTGAATGTCACCGTATGTATAAAATTCAGAGCTGCTGTAAGTGAATGCCGCTTCTGTAAAGTCAATGAAGTTACACTCACAGTAGGAGTGAATTTAGCAATAAATCGATACAGAATAGCGAAATGTTCTCTGTGTTCTTGTAGCTGTCCTTCAGCTGAGGATTTCAACATCACTTAGAGAATCGATGTGATGGTAGAAAATAAACTGTGTTTTCAATAAAACTGAAGATGTGAGCAGCTATAGGATTGCATAATTATTAATTTCCAGAAGTAGTGATTGAGTTCTAACCATTTCCATTAAATTTCCAGAGGAACTTGCAGTACTTGGGTGATTATCAAATATGCAGGTATTAAGCTACTTCCCTCCATCCCTCTACATATGCAGAAGCCACTTGGTATGCTAGTAGTACAAGCAAAGATATACTTCAGCCTGGAAAGTGATGGTGCTTCATTGCTACTTATTTCCAGGATAGCCCTATGCTCATTCTGCCACCTTGTGTGATCCACATATATTACAGCACAATCTCATTTTAAGAGTTTTGTTTTCTTACACTGATAGTGTATGTCTTTCGTATTGTGTTAGTACTATCTGATAGCCTGGTCTTGGCTGAATATTGTAGAAAAACGTAAATCATTTTTGTGCAGACATATACAAACTATTAGGCAGAGGCAGTTACAGTATTTCATCTACAGAAGAATGCAATGTTTTAATTAGAGCAAATGAATAATCCTCATCCTGGAAATAATGCTTTGAACAATTTCATCTTTCTTTCTCTTTTTTCTCCATCAGCAAATCATGATTTTCTTGAATGTATAAGTTATTTGAAATGATTTGCTAAATAATATCTGTGAGTAGTTCTTGCCTGTAATGCATTAAAAGCTGTTTGTTGAAAGAAATGAATATTCACAATTTGATGTCACCTAAGCCTCATGGTTTGTTTCTCCATTTTTATTAATCATTTCTCTGTTCCTACAGTCATGTTTATCATGATTGGACATATAGGTGCTGGAATTAGAGGTGCTGGGGGTGCTGCCGCACCCCCTGACTTGAAGTGGTTTCCATCATATACAGGGTTTAGAGTTTGGTTCAATGGCTCTCAGCACGCCCACTATACAAATTGTTCCAGTACAACTGATTGGACAAGTATGACATATTAGAATATTGAGGTTTCAATGTAAAAAGCTCATGGAAAGCAAATGCAAAATTTGTCTTTGGGAAATCTCCAATATTTGCTTAAGATTAATTGTTTCCATGAACATTCCTACCATTAAACTTAGTCATTACAATAGCCACAGAAAGCAAACTCAAAAGAGCAGAATAACAGTCAAAATGGATTTATGTACGATTTCAAAATAACATTTTCCAAAAACATTTTGCCTTTATTCATTCTGTTCTGGTGTTAATAGAGGGCAGAAGCAGTGGCTGCTACAAATATTCCCAAAGATTAGCTGAAAAAAACATGATTGCTTTGGGGTCAGAACATCATAGGACCATGAGAGGGGGATTCACACTGCCATAACTTAATATGGTCAAGATGCAAATCTGTTGAGTTATGTCAAGTTGATCCCTACTGGTGATATTCACCTGTGTGCAGCGGGCCATTGCAAGGCCCATGAACCATTTAGGTCCTCAAAACAGAGATAAATGAGACTTCAGTGGTGCACAGGTTTGTTCTCTTCACAGTGGTGAATTTCACCACGCAGTATGTTCAGGATGCATATGCATTTCATTTGTGTGTGCTGAGCTGCTGCTAAATTAGGGTGATAGAATGTAGGAAGCAGAGAAAACAAATATCAAATGTTTTTTTCTAAATCCCACAAATCAGCTCTTGATATCTATTATTCCCTTATGTTCTACAGGTGTGGAACCAGATTTCTTATCTAGAAAGTGAACCATACCTCAAACTAAATTAACCAGAATGGCCATGTCCACAAAATGTATGCTGAGAACGTGGTAAGTGCAAGCAAAGGAATACTCATTCTAGCACTCTGGTGTACATAGCTTTCCCATAGGAAAATAATTATATTTGAAATCTGGTTTGTGTGCTCTTTTTACCCAAGCAAATACAATTAATCTTACATCTCATGATCAGATTAATTAATTGTGGTTGTGGTCATAAAAGTAACTATGAAATAATGTTCCTTCCTACTCAATATACATGTTCCCTGTATGTTGAATAGGAAGGAAGGAATCAAATTACAGGCCCGATTCCCAGTCTTTCTCCAAGGAAAGCTAATTGTTAGTGGATAGGCTTCCACTGAATTCATTGGGCTTTGGATCAGGCCCCAGCAGCAGAAAGCAGCCCTGAAATTGGCACATATAGTGGGTAGAGTGGAACACACACCAACACGACTAGGAAGTTCAAATCTTTGTACAGACATCTCGTGGAGCTTTGGCCAAGTCACTAACTTTCCTATGTCTCTGTTTCCCCATGTATTCAGTGGGAACAATAATACTTACCTTCCCCGTAGGGAAGACAGTAATTGTCAATGTTTTGTATAGCAATTCAAAATGCAAATCTCTACATTAAAGTTCTAAGTATTATTGTTATTATTATTATTATTATTATTTCAGATTACCATTAAGACAAAGCTACTGTATAATGCATACGTTCTCAATTTGTTCCCAGAAATATATCCAACTGCCATTCTAAGTTAATTATGCTATCCATTCTTAAATACGGAAGTATACCTTTTGCTGCCTTTGCAGTCCCTTCTTTCTTTCAAACACTCTTTGTGTAAAGAAAGGTGTATACTTAACTAATGCCTTAAAGGAGGTAACAGCATTGCCAGATTAGCTCATTGCAATTAGTATGTCAAATTTCACCACAATACCAGAGAAAATAGCAGCAGTTATTGATGCAGTTAATAATGCTGACTTAGTAAGATAAAACTGGAAGGCTAACATTCAGAGGCCTCTCAGAGAGCAAAGGGCCACTTTTCAAATGACCCTTAAATGGTTTACGACTCCTGTGGAGGATGAGAAGCAGGGCTGAGTGACAACATGCCTTTTTCAGTTCACCCAGTTTTGGCAAAGCAATGAAACATTTGCAAAAAATGCATTCAACAGACATTTTGGCATCACTTATGATACAGGACACAGGTCTGAAACAGGTCTATGAAACTGGGTGAACTTCAGGGACATGTAGAGTGGCAAGTAAGCAGGGCTCAGAGAGAGTCTGAAGTGTTCATTCCATAGGCAGAAGAGAAATTTATCTCTTGAGCATCAAATGTGAGGTGCATCCAAAAATCATGAGGCTTTAAAGGAACAGTGTCACTGCCAGTGTTTGTCTAAAGTTAGACATATTGCATTGTGTGTTTTGGTTTGCAGTAGCACGTGTGCATGTTGTTACTGTCTCTCCATGCTATCTGTCCAGACATGCAAGCAGGTAGGAAGTTTGATGTGTACAGGTTCCAAATCTCTGGGCATTACAGTGACCACAAGTCAGTATATTTCAAACCCTATCTGCCACAAGAATAGAAAAAGAAAGGAAAAGTGAAGAGACAGCATGGTCTACGCAGGCTTGCAGAGATGAAGAAATCCAGTGCCCTGTTTCTGCTTGTTTGTTTGTTGTGACAACTCATCAGTGAAAATTCTAAAGATAATGCATTTGTATGGAGAAAGTGAAATTTGACTGCTCCAGCCTTGAAAGGGTCTCTTCGTGACATTTTGCATTTCTATAGCACTTCTGTCTAAGGAGCTCAGTGCATGTTATAAACATTAAATAATTAAGCTGCTTAACAAACCTGAGGGGTAGGTAGAGTATCATTTTACAGAAAACGAAACTGAAGCACAGAGATTTAGTGACTTTCCCTAGGTCATACAGGGTATATCTACACTGCAATTAGACACCCGCGGCTGGCCCATGCCAGCTGACTCAGGCTTACGGGGCTGTTTCATTGCAATGTAGATTTCTGGGCTCATGCTGGAGCCTGAGCTCCAGGAGCCTGCGAGGTGGGAGGATCCCAGAGCTCAGACTGCAGCCCAAGCCCAGAAGTCTATACTGCAATTAAACAGGCCCGCAGCCGAGCCCTGAGAGCTTGTGTCAGCTGGCATGGTCCAGCTGTGGGTTTTTAATTACGATGTAGAGATACCCATAGTGAGTGAGTGGCAGAACTGGAAAGGGAACTCAAGTTTCTTAATGTCTAGTTCTGTGTCTTAACTAAAAGAGAATGCCATCCTTTCTTCCTTTCCTTTAACGTGACTCCTTAATTTCACAGAGGGCGGACAGATGAATGTTGCTTGCATGACCTAATGGACCCAAGAGATTAATGAAGCATGAGAAAGGATAGCAGCAATAATAATAATCATATTCATTTATAACACACATTTCATCCAGAAACCTTAACTCTGAAATGTCTTGCTTTTGGGGGAGTTTCACAATGCAACTATAATGTACACTTAAGGCTTCCGGTTTTCAGTTTTAATTGACAAACCCCAATATAGCACCCTGATACAAAGAAAGAAAGAAAGAAAGAAAGAAAGAAAGAAAGAAAGAAAGAAAGAAAGAAAGAAAGAAAGAAAGAAAGAAAGAAAGAAAGAAAGAAAGAAAGAGAAAGAAAGAAAGAAAGGTGTTTATCTAATAAACACTGGGAAAACACTGGAAATGGTTACTTGTATATAAGGGCTTGTCTACATGGAGCAATAATGCAGCGTATAAGGGTGTGATTTCTTTAAGCACACTAATGTGTTGCGCATTAATTGGTATGTGTTGACTCTGCTAGTGCACATTAAAGGCTCCCTAGTGTGCTTTAACATAGTGCTGTTTGAAACAGTACTATGTTAAAGTGCACTAGGGAACATTACAAAGAGTTTACTCATTACAGAATATGCTACTATATACATCACTCATTGCAGTATATACAAAGAGAAAGCCTTGAAAACCCCCAATTTTTGGACACCTACATAAAATTCAAAAATTGCTAAAAATACCCCCCGTGCCCCCAATGAAATTAATTAATACTGAAAAACTGAACCCCTATGTACACATTACATACAGTTTTGTGATATAAGAATAGTAATCACAATAACAAATGGATTAACTATATTTAACATTTTACTTTCTCCTCAAGAGTAGTTTCCGCTCTTGGCCCAAAATAGTCCAAGGTTGCTGATCCTCCAGACATGCTGCAAGGATTATATTTTTGCTTGGGCATCTGAAGCCTGAGGGAGGCGGGGGAGACAGAGTTTTGGTGAGGACAGTCCCACTTATTCAGTTGTGTTGGGGGTGCAATTTTGCCAGAGTTTTGGGGAAGGAATTCCTGCTGGGTTTATTGTTGCTTTAAATAATGGCAACAAAATAGTAGATGAGGATAATTATATGTCACTAGAAATTGAAAGTTATTATTATGACTATTATCGAGTAATCCTTTTAAGGTGGTAAAATAATGTACAATAAGTAACAGCACATTTTATATCATGTTTAAATGCTAATGTATTTGCATTCCTTTAAAAGTATATATACACAATTTCAGGGTAACACAGTACCCCCCCTCCATGGAGCTTCCATTCAGGACTCAGCTCTCCAGCTGTCACCTGTCTCTGGACAGGGACTCTTGTCCCACTGCCTTCTGACCAGGGGCTTTAAGACTGCACAGCTCCCTGCCTTCCTCTGTGATATCCCCAGCAAGCCAGTCTGCCTAGCAGCTAGCATCCATGCTTTGCTTTCTCTAAAAGGACTACAGTGTATTGGAAGCAGTTGTAAGTTACCACATGCACACACACACGTATTTGCACATCTCTCTCTCTCTCTCTCTATATATATATATATATATATATAGAATCTATACATTAGAGCTGAATTAATTAATTTACTTGATTAATCTAGTTTATGAGCAACATTTTCTAATGGGACTAAGCAATTTAGGATCCTAAGTTCCATTGATATTTGGCACTACATAAAAAACAATAATAATAATAAAACCCAGAAGAAGAAAGCACATTGCTATGAGGAATGGAACCTCTATATAAATGGCACATGCAAATCTGAACTTCACCATATGCTGTTCTGGGTAAATAAAAGTTTAGCTATTAGCCAGCTTAGTGTAGCTGCTTGTTCAGCTCCTCTTTGAGGTGTATATTCCTCTGCTTTGGAATTTAACTCTCCAATAGCAATCTAATTGCTCTTGCATGAGAAATCCAAGAGCATTCCTTAAAAATATTATTTCAAAGTGCTTTGAGGTGTCCCTTCTTCTCTGTCTGTCTTCCATGAGGTTTTTTAAATATAATTAATCAGAGATAAATAACAGTAACAAAAAAGACAACAAAAAGGTTTTAGAATCAGATTAATTTAAACAATTAAAATTATGCCATTCCTTTAAAATTGTTAAGAACACAAAGATTGTGTCAGCGAAGATAATGATTCCATATTTCTTCCCAGTGCTCATAGAAACACAATACTGGCAAGCTTTAAAATACAATTGGAAAACTTTTTATCATTGCCGTTTATATCCATTCATTAGATAAAGCTGCATGCTGCTATTTACCTCCATTTTGTTTCAAGGCAAAACATTGTTTTAAAAAATCCCACCATTTTAGCAGGCTCAAAAATGGTTGAAACTTGGAGTCTGACTTCTGACAGATCTGAAAGACCCCTGGCCGTTCCTATCGCACTAGTTTTGCTCCTCAAAGCATCAGGCTGATAGCTCTGGAAATTAAATTGACCCATATATTCAAAACAGCAGTAGGGTGTAAACCTCAGCAGTGTGATTGCCATCATGTTAGCACTACCAGTGACCTAAGTCTTGAATTTAAGAGATTGCCCCAGCAACACTTGATAATATGTGGCAAAACATTATTACTTCCTTTGGTACTCATTATAATAACATTAATTGGGGTGAAAGGTCATCCACTTCATATGCTAAGCCATGGATCTTTTCTAAAGGGAAGGGGGATTGCAAGAATAAGTATGCCAGGGTGATTTGCTGCAATAATATTTTCTCAGAGCTCAACTGATTTGCATCTGGGGATGGGAGAATGGGGAGAAATTTTCTTTTGATTCAGGTTATCTAGATTTGATCAAAAAGGTCATCATCAAATGAGAATGCAGTGATTGAAAGGGAGGAAATCAGAAAAAGCTTCTGCACGATTTATGAGAAACACTTTAGTCCATTACTTTTTTTGCTATTGTTCCCCTCTTTTTTGATGTTTAAAATAATTTGTGAATTTTGTTCTGAGGACCACTCCATGTGTCTCATAGTGGTACCATTAAAATTCACTGTCTCCCTGTTCTTCCCCTACACTCTCTCCCATCCCATCCTACACCCTTAACATTTCTCCAGTTTTAGCATTGGACACTTCTATTGATTTTTCCAAGAAACACAAGCTCTGTTTTCAGTTCTATTTTACCAGTTTCATAAAAGTCCATTCTCGGTTTCAATGAACACATAAAACTCCCATTAACATTCGGGGGAATTATGTATGTATAATGAGGAGGAAACAGATCCCACAGCCTAAGTGGAGAAACAAGAATCCCAAGACAAACTGGTATCCATCTAAGAAACATCACTGCAAGTAATCAGTTAAACCAGTCCAAATTCCCATCTGAGCTTGCCCTGTCTTGGAGACATTTCAGTAGAAAAATGGACTCAGCTCAACTTGGGTTTATCTTGAAATTCTTGTCTTTCATCTTCATGGAAGGGAAAATATTTAAAAACAAAAATTTAAATAAAATCCCAAGCCTCATAAAGAGGCATCCCAGGGGCTGGCTACTGGCAGCGCAATAGAAAGCGGCACTGCCAAATGGAAAATCTGAGTTGGCAAGTGGGCTTGAAATCTTAGACTCTGAGCTCGGCAGATCTAAAAAGTCTTGGCATTTGGTCACAGATACTGGAATGCAAGGCTTGTGAACAAGTTTTTCCCTCATGAGTATAAAAAATACATTTGATATGTGCAAAGAAACCTTCCCTTTATCATCCGTACAAGCAGTACACATGGGGTCTCACATAGTGTGCAGTATTCTTTAGAAATCTTTTGATTTTGCCTAGAAATCCAGTCTTCATTTGCCTTGTTTTATGTATCATGTGGGCCCCCATGACTGTTTGACCTTCCAGTAAATTTTAGCATCACTCAGGAAGGTCAAATAGTCAATGGTACCAAGAATGGATTCAAATATAAAGCCACAGAAAAGAATTTCAACATTTATTACAGCCTCAAAGGAAGCGTATTTCAGATGGTAAGGATTTTAACAGTAGTGAACTTTAAAGAATGTAATATACCAGCCACTGGCTTTACTGGAGTACGTAGGACACTGTTAGTTTTCCATGCTAATCTCTAATTATCAGGAAATACAATTACAAAAATCTTCCTACAAGGTCTACACACCAATTAAACTTTAAAAAATATTGAAAAAAAAATCAGTTTCTTAATGATAGATAAAGAAGATTTCTGACATATTTGCTTACCCCCCCCCCCCCATAAATCTGAAATAGTTTTGGGTCAAATTTGGGCCTAATGATTCCTGTCATGCTTTTTTCCCTGTACGATATATTCTGTCAGAATAATCTTTATTTTATATTAAGAGAACAACAAAACAAGAGAGAACAAATGTGAGGTCTCCACGAGCGAGCACAGTGTGTATGTCTCCTTTATAGTAGAGATCAGAACACCAAATGGGAGGTGTCTCTGCAGCAAGAAGGAGGACTTTTCTTCATTTAAAGGTGCAATACATATAAAATAAGGCATCATAAATGCAAGCTATAGTAGATGGGGTCTGATTCTCCTCTAACTTACTGAGCATCACTGTAAAACAGGAATCATTACATTGACAACAGTGGATTTACATCACTAAAAAACTGGTGTATGTGATGGAAGACTCAAAATTCCCAGTGTCAATGGAGTTGCACCTGTAGGAACATAGGAATTGCCATACTAAAGTAGACCCATTGTCCATCTTTTTTCAGTATCCTGTCTCCAACAGTGGCCAGCACCAGATGCTTCAGAGGAACACGCATGAAGCCCCATAGGAGGCAAATGTAGGATAATATGCCCCTCAAGGATTTTGTCCTCATTAAATTGACTAACCCTGAAGCATGAGTTTTATATCCATTCTGTTGGGTGACAAATGACATCTGCTCCAAGTTAGACTTAAACAGTTTCTTGTAGCCTTTATTCTGTATGTTTTAAGACAATGCAATTATCACCTATGAATTACATGTACAAGCAAAAACAGATAAGGTTAGAAAAGTAATTGATCAAGTTACCTCTGCTGGGGACAGGGCGACTTTTTTCATATCTCTGGTCTCTGCAATCTTCCTTTCCCTGTGTCTTCTCCATGATCCTATTGTCAATCCTATTGTCTTTTATCCCCCATTCTGTACCTTTATGCAGACTCAGTTACCTCATCTTTGTGCCTATCCTTTCTAGACCCCCGATTAAAACATTTTTAGGCATAAATCACAATAACTAACCTAAACAAATACATTTTTGCTTACTCTACTAAAACTTACTTTTATCAGTCTATTTCTATCTTCTGTCTTCTATTATCTGCTGTTAATCCCACTGGCTCCTTCCGGTATGTTTTATGGCCTTGGGCTTTTGCTTGTTAACTTATCTTGGGGCGCACCTGAAGTTATCAATTCCCTCTTGACATTCTGTTTCACATGCTATTTACACAGATCAAGGTTTTGCAAAGTAAGACACACACACCAGGTTTCATGCTTTACACAACCCTGAAGCTCTTTTAGCTAAATTCTGGAATGCAGCATCTGCAGGGACACATATAAAAACAAAAATTCCTTTATATTTTCCTATTATATATATATATAATATATATAATTATATATGAATATATAATATTCATTTCTTTAACATAATTTAGCTTATATATTTCACTAACACAATTCATTACATAGTTTTCCAATACTCTTTTCTTAACATTAAATATTGTAACTCTGGACATTCTTGTTATCCACATATAATCATCCAATTCCTCTTTGAATCTTGCTAGGTTCTTATATTCAACAAGCTCATGTGTCAATGAGTTCCATAGTCTAATCATACATATTGTTCAGTGAAAAAGTATTTTCTTTTATCAGCTTTGAATTTGTCACCTTTTAATTTCATTTGTGTCCCCTTGTTCTTGTGTTGTGAGAATGGAAACTCCCTATCTACCTTATCTAAACCACTCATTATTTTATATATCTTTGTAATGTCCCTTCTCATTCAATAACTTTCTAAGGTAAACAATCTCAATCTTTTCAATCTCTTTTTATATAAAAGTTTTTCCATGCCCCTAATCATTGTCATTAGCCTTCTTTGAACCCCATATTATTCTGCAAATAATAATTTTTGAGATCTGCTGACCCTTACAGCAATAGTCTAGACAAGGACATACATGTCCAAAAGCACATTTGGTCATTGTTTAATGATCTCTAAAAACATGTGGAAATATTTTGTCTTCTGATGAATTCAACCCCACATTCTTGCAGCAGATTATTCTTTGCATTATGCTGGAAAATGTGTTATTTTTGCCATGATCAAAAACTGACTATAAAATACTCCACTAGCTGAGGGCTCATCGCTCAACAAGGTGCAAACAATAAATCATACACCAATTGTAGATATTCAGCTTCTCAAGATATATTTCTGCACTTTAGTATCCAGAATGTTTCAGTGTTTGTGTTATTGTTGTTGTACCTTTCCACCTCTTTAACACTGATTTAAATGTTGTTATTCTCAGCTCATAGTGATTACAAAAAAAATCAAACATCTGTTTCCACAAAAAGAAGGAATCAGAACGAGTCAAGAAAATTTCACTTCCTAGTCACCATTCATAGGCCATCTTTATCTTTTTCTCAAGTGAATTTCATTCAGTAAAGAAACTGCCTTACCAGTAAGAAATCCACAGAGTACGTCAGTAAGGGCTGCTGGTCACCAGCTGGCAAAATGGAAAAACAGAACCAACTATTAGATTGGACTATTAGGGAACTTTTTTCAAGTGACTAGATAGAAAAAAATTGTAAAAGGCTCCACTTATTCTGGCCCTATGATGCATGAAAAGCTTCACTGTTGGCAGCATTTACATTCTTATTTGTAGGAAGGTTCTGGAATTTCATGGGGCTTTTGCAAGGATCTTCTGGCTTTTCTGCAGTAGGCAATTCAATAGTGAAGCTATGCGACTCTTACAGTTCCCACATGGGACTTTAGAACTACTTTACTGTGAATTATATGAGTCTATCACCTTCACTAAATTTTATTGTAAGAATAAATAATTAAAGAATGAAAATAATCTGAAGCTCTGTAAATTTCTGCTGCTTCAGATGTTAAATATCCCCTACATAATTTTAGTAGGTTTTCTGTATTTCTTTCCACCCCTCCATCCACAATTTTTGGGGGGGTGGGCACCCCAGAGGTATGTTCCCTTTGTTTTCTTTCAGAGAAATTCTCTTCAGTTCTTTCTCCACTTGATGCTGTCCCTTGTTAGGGGCTGATCCAGCTCCTTTTGATGTCAACTGAAAGCCTCTGATTAACATCAATGGGAGTTAAACTGAGCCCTTACTACTGAGTGCCAAATTCATCTCTCACATACACAAAAGTAATGCCCACTGACTACACTGGAAGTTGTGCACAGATATCTTGCGGCAGAATTTGCCCAAAATTTTGAAAACCATAAAATTATGTCAGATATTCTAATAACTGAATTTAAACCACATAATAGGTGATCACATATTTGTAAGAATTGCTCTTACATGGAGATTAGATAGTCAGTGGTTCTCAAACTTTTGTACTGGTGACCCCTTTCACATAGCAAGCCTCTGAGTTCGACCCCCCCTTATAAATTAAAAATACTTTTTTATATATTTAACACCATTATAAATGCTGGCGGCAAAGCGGGGTTTGGGATGGAGGCTGACAGCTCGCAACCCCCCATGTAATAACCTCGCGACCCCCTGAGGGGTCCCGACCCCCAGTTTGAGAACCCCTGAGATAGATAGATAGATAGATAGATAGATAGATAGATAGATAGATAGATAGATAGATAGATAGATAGATAGATATTCTGTGGCTTAAGGAGAATTTTATGCTTCAGATCAAAAAGTGATTGAAAGACTGGATGGACTGTGTTGTGCTCAAGGAGTCTCCTTACCAGGGCTGGCTCCAGGGTTTTTGTTGCCCCAAGCGGCAGGGTGGGTGGGAAAAAAGCCGCAATCGCGATCGGCAGCACTTTGGCGGCAGCTCCATCGCGCCGCTTTCTTCTTCGGCGGCACTTTGGCGGCAGGTCCTTCCCTCCGAGAGGGACCGAGGGACCCGCCGCCGAATTGCTGCTGAAGAGCCGGACGTGCCGCCCCTTCCCCTTGGCCGCCCCAATCACCTGCTTGCTGCGCTGGTGCCTGGAGCCGGCCCTGCTCCTTACACAATTTATTAAAAAGAATGTAACCACTCTGACTTTTTTTTTCTGGATGTAGTTAGGGTGTTCCATCTGCATAGAAGTTTTGGATATTCCCCAAGTCCTACATAAAAGTGGGGCTTACCAGGGTTGCTTTGATCTGCATCAACACTCAATCCAGAATCTGTATTCCTTTCCAAGTACCTCACTTAAATACTAGTAATATCACATGAGTAAGTACTAGTAACAATGAAGTTCAAGTAAAACAATAAAAGTACCCTCATTTTCATAAGGGTTGGAATTCTGCTGCATCTTTTTATGCTCTTCCCCCCTCATTCTTTGATCTTGTCTTATATCTAGTATTAAAATAAAAGCAGAGTTTAATTAGTTAATCCTTTTCAGAAAAATGTGCATGAGTTTCATCATCATTATCTCACTCTCTCTTCCTCTTTTTTCATGTCATCCCTCATTTCAGTGCTGAAGAAATTAGAGGTATATTGAAGTCTTCTGCCCCTGTGCACCTTCCAGAGTAGGATAATATACTACAACACTCCACTTGTCTCTATTGCCTGCAGTTACAAGTTGTCTTTACTTATTTTCAGAAGGATGAACATTTGGAACCACAAAATCAATGCCTTTGTGTCCAGTGATTTCTTTTTGCATGTTTCTTTGCGTGCTGGAGGGAGAATGTTCATTTGTTCTCTTGTTTGAAATGCATTATTTAGTTATAATTCACTCACTAGCCCAAAACAAAGGGATTGTATGACATTAGTACTCTGAAGTGCTATTGATCACCAGTGCAAAATGAAAATATATAACTGATGAAAACATCGAGATCCTGTGGAGACTTATAGATCAAAAGGTTAAAAAGGAAATGTTGATCTGTTGAAACAAATTGATCTACATGAAGCCTAGTGAGCTGACTCTCTAAGCACACTGGGGAAGACAAGGAAGAGTGGTTTGTTTGCTTTCCAGATGTAGTAAAATACTGCTGTTGTGAAAAGAGCAAGTCTGGCAGTTGTGTCAAATCATCTGTTTGTTCTTCAGTTCATTGCTGGTGATAAATCTCTCTGATGTACAAACAAATCTCCAATCTCAGTTCCTCACTCCCAGGGCTGTTGGAGCTAGGGCTACTTTTGAAGTTGCGCTGTGCCCCTTCAGGAATGAAGGAGCACCTTCTGTTGCTGCTGAGTGAACCTTGTTGCCATGGAGTCACATCAACTTCTGCTCAATTAAAAGAATGGATCGCCACACACACAGCTTCTGAAAGGAGAATTAGAAAGGGAGAAACTGGAGAAACTCAGAGAATCACGCCCCCCAAAATTAAATGGACAGCCCATAAATGGTGTTGCTTGTTATCATACATGAGATCCAGGTTCAGGTTGTGGCTTAACCATTGGAAAGCTGAGTGGAGCAATGTAGTAAATACCTTTAACAAACTGGGCCTAAGTGACTTCCTCGAGGCCACACAGAAAGTCTGGGGCAGATCAAAGAACTTAACCAAGTATTTTAAATCCCACGCCGGTGCCATAACCACTCAGCCTCTGTCACATACCCTGTTTACTCACCACTGATATTTAACAGGTTTCATCCATTGTATTTAACTGTTAGCTCTGGGATCTTAACATATTTCATGGCCAAGATATGCCAAAAGTACCAAGTACCTTCTTTTGCAAAGTACCTTCTTTTGCAAAGTACCTTCTTTTGCAAAGGAAAGGTTATATAATAAAGCATATTAAAGGATTCCTAAACTTATATTTTTCATAACATATGAACTACAACTTGGCTGCATCTTCATTCCAATGCACTCCTTACACCCTCCCTTAAAAAAATAATTTGTTTAGAAGCATTAACACTGGTTCCTTTCTGCTAGTTGGAAGCACTTAAATTCTACCTTTTTACAGCTGCCTCTGCTGAAACAAAGCAAATTAAAAGTACAATAAAGCAGCAAAGAGCATCAATGTTACAATATTTCTCTTTTTAAATAGAGCATTATGTCTTCTCAAGTTGCAGGGGTTTAAAAGCACCAATAAATTGTATCAAGAGTTACCCTAGTAGTCCAGGATTTTGCTTTCATAACATCCCATTTCTGGGGACAGCAACCATCCAACGTCAGGTTTTTTCAATCATGTTAGGAATTTGCTGTTCAATTTATCAGGCTTGCTTTTGGCCTGAAACAAGGAGTATAAATTAAAAGCATACCCCAGTAAGGCGAAACCTTTGATGTGTAATAGAGGTTATGTGAATTCATTATTTTAATATTTTAGATTTATAATCAGAGGTCTAGCCACTTCACTCCATTCCACCAATTATGTTTTTCATGGTCCCGTCTCCAGGTCCCCCTAACAAATATTTTCTTCAGAGTACATTCATTAATACAGTTGATATTTTTCAAGCCCCTAAGCACTGGCATCAGGGATGACTTGAAATACCAACTTTCCCAGATATTAAAAAGAAAGTTCTAAAGAAGTTGAGGGGCCCCATGCATCATTTGGCACATTTATCTTTAATGCATCAGCATAAATCCCCTGAAGGAAAGTAGCTTCATAGAATGCTGCAACATTTACCAGGGCACCCTCAAAATTAGCTACCAAAATGGAAAGGACCAGATTATGAAAGGGTCAGGAGGAATCATGACATTAAGGACCCTGTTTGTCCCAGGGAAGCAGGCAGCACCATCCTCATGAATGGTGCATCCTGCACAGTCCCCTAGCTATACCAGGGTGCTCATGGAAGCTGCAGCTCCACACCATCCCGTATTCAGGCATGTGACTCAATGCCACAAGTTGATGCTAATTCTAAAATCTTTCTATCTAGCCAGCATATTATTAAATATTATGGGACAGTTTCACCAATATATTGGCTGCTTTGCACCAGTCCAGTGATGCAAAGCAAATGTAAATCTAATTTAGCTGGCTGGCTAAGCAAGGTTTACGGCTGCTTTGCATTGTCAGAGCAATGGAAATCAACCAGCATGTACCAGTGAGATTGGCCCTAAATATCTATGTCAAAGTAATTTTTAGGAGTATGACTTTTTAACCAGCAAGAGTAAGGCAATTTAAAGTTAAAGCTGAGATCCTTCATTCCCCCAGCTGTGCTTAGGCTAGTAGTCTCAGAACAGTTCTCTTTAGACAATTACGCTACAACACTTGGTAGAGTTTTGTGCATTAGAGATGGAGTGGCAGCATCACCCCTGAATTTACTGATTTATTTTGGTATTAACCTAGGCCATGACTGTTTCTTTGATATGTGTTTTCCATTTCTTTTGCTTTTGAAATAGTAAACATTTTAAAAAGTAGCATCTATTGGCAACATTCTGGCACAGGGACTGTCAATGTAACATCTTAATAAATGCAAGTGTAGGTTACCAGAGAAAATATGAGGGTCTTGAGTCTCCTTTTACTTATATAACTGTGGAGTCATCCCCATACTCACCAAAGTTTAGGGTTACTTAGATTTTGGAGGTAAGTGGGGGGGCAGGCAAGGTTGTGAACCACCCTGAATCATGTCTGCAGAACTTTCAGACCAAATACAATTATTTTTATTATTAATAATAATATTATTATTTATTATTACCATAGAACTGATGGGGAGCTAGTCATTGACCAGGACTCCATTGTGCAAGGTGCTGTACAAACACAGAACAAAAAGACAGTCCTTTGCCCCAAAGAATTTACAACCTAAGGGTAAGACAAGAGACAACAGATGGATACAGACAGATGGCAGAGTACCAGGAATTGAGACTATGTTGGTCCTATGGCATGATAGATCTCAATCATTGGCATGAAAGGCAGTGGTGTCTGCACACCAGCAGCCTAGTTGTTGTCAAGTTTTTTTGTAGGCATCACAGAAAAGGAGAGTTTGAAGGAGGGTTTGAAGGAGGACAGTGGTTAGTTGTACGGACATTTACAGGGAGCTCTTCCCAAGTATGAGGGGCTGCGTGGGAGAAAGCAAGAAGGTGCTTGTTTGAAAATTTATCAAGGGGACGTTGAAAGCTGGCATCATGAGTTGATTGGAGGTGGGAGTTAAGCTTTCAACAATAAATGAGCGATGATAGGTAAAGTGGGGTAGGCAGAAATGACCCGCGCCTGCCGATAGTGAGGGGGCTGACTGAGGGCAGCCAGCTTCAGAAGTATTACTGAGCATGCTCAGTCCATGTGAGCAAATCTCAAGGGGGCACATGACCCCACATGCTCCCTCCCCCGCCCCACACCTCACCTCTGGGGGTTGGCCATGACAGGCCTTGAAAGTAAGGACAAGTAGCTTATGTGTGATGTGATAGAAAATGGGGATCCAGTGGAGGGATGCAAAGAGAGAGGTGATATGATCAGAGTGCTGGCTGGGAAATGATCTTTGCCAAAGCATTTGGAATGGAGATGAGTGGGGCAAGATTGCATTTGTCAAAGCCAGCGAGAAGGATTTTGCCGTAATCAAGAGGCAGAGATGATGAAAGCCTGGATGAGAGTTTTAGCTATGTGGATGGATAGGAAAGGATGTATCTTAGAGATGTTATACAGAAAGATATAGCAAGATTTAGGGTATTTCTACACTACCCACCTTACAGTGCAGCCGCGGCAGCACTGTGACGTGGGCAGTGTAGACACACTTTATCGCCGGGGGAGAGCTCTCACGGCGATAAAAAATACACACCCCGAATGAGCAGTGATAGCACAGCTCCCGGCAATAAAGTGCTGTCTATAGTGGTGCTTTTCAGCGCTAAAACTTTTGTCGCTCGGGGGGGGTGTTTTTTCACACCCCTGAATGACAAAAGTTTTAGCGCTGAGCGTAGTCACAGCCTTAAACATAGCCTGAATGTAAGGACCTAGGAAGAGGATTTGTGCTGGTGGGAGGAATGAAGAAATCGGGATGGCAAGGGGGAGAGGAGCAGGTAGAGCTGGTGGGAACTGAAGAGGGGTGAGGGTATGAGAATGGAGAAATAGAGCCAGTGCGGGGGAAGGAGAAAGAGGACAGATGCTATGCTGCAGAAGAGGAGTGTGGTGAGAGCTGTATGTGAGTGGCAGTGGGAACCATCCTGTACACTCATAATGAGATAATTCCATTGATAATGAATTAAGATTATAACAGTTCTTCAGACATGTGAGTTTATTGTCTGATGGGAAAGTGCTACAATGCCATCTGGAGCAGAAGGGAAAGCATGGGAAATTCAGTGGGGAAAACAGCTGCTTTAGAATGAAGAGTAGAGATGCATTTTGTACCTTCAGAAACATGGAATCATCAATAGCAGGAAAAGTATTTCTTTTCGAACACTGACAGAAGGGCTACCTCAAGAAGTGTTTAGTCAGCTCAAAGGGAAACAAAGACTCTGGCAGCCTGTGGTCTGCAGATGGCCCTCAAATTTTAATAAAGTATTGGGAAAAAAGAAGAAGCAAGCCACATGAAGAAATCATTGGAATTGACACAACAGATCAGACTAGTGGTCTAGTCTGGTATCCTGTTTCCAAATGTACCACATGCTTCAAAGGAAGGAGCAAGAAACTTTGTAATGAAATAACTTGTTCATAGGAGATGTTCCTTTTGAACCCCCATAAATTAATGGTTGGCTTCTATACCCTGAAGCATGAAGGTTTATTTCACTTCTAAATATTTTAGAAAATCCTAGCTAATGTAACTCATTAAATCCATATAAATGAAAATCAGTCCATGTAAGTTATTAATAAGAAGAAAACAGAATTATTGTAACTTAAACACTGAATTAAACTGAGGGAAAGTTTCAAAGTATTTATTGAAAAAAAATCTTGTAGTAAGTAAATGAAGTTTCAGGGTCTTCAAAAGAAAGAGTATGTACAAAATCCATTCTAGACTACTATGTTGAATATCCATAGAGCCAAATTCTGCTTTCAAATGCACTATATAGCTCCTATTGGTTCATAGCTTGTAAATGTTCAGAACCTTATAGCTCAAACCATTTGTGCAATGGAAAATGTGATTTTACTTACCCTATTCAATAAGACCCAATTCAGCAAAGCACTTAAAGCACATACTTAACTTTACACCTGTGAGTAGTACTATTTATTTACATGCTTAAAGTTAAGCGCATATGTGTTTTCTGAATCAAGACCAAAATTCTTAACAACTGGACTTCTCAGCAGTACACAAACAGTTGAAACACAAGGGAAACAGTGATTTAGTTGATGGATAACTGTCTTGCAGCCGTGGAATTTTCAAAAGCACTTAACATTGGCCTAGTTCTGTTTCCATTGAAGTCAATGGTAAAATTCCTGAGACTTGTCTTATATGTGTTCTCTGAAGCACATACCGTAACTGTGGTGCTATAAAAAATAAATAATAATAATGAGATTCCAATCCACAGTCACTCCAAAGTCTGATACTTAGGGTATTTGGAAGTTTCAGCCTGAACAATAAAAAGCTACATCCCCAAACCACTACAAATATTTTAAGTTGCATGAGTTAGTGCTCTTTACTTAGAATTCAGCAAGCACAACACTGAATTATCTCTCATCATTAGAGAAATTTGTCCCCAGAGAATGGTGCTGAAATCACTGACACAAAAAAGTGAGAGGGAATATTTTATGGCTTGCTACACTATGACTGAACTATGAATAAAGAGGCAACTTAGTCTCCTAAGTTACTAGGCACTAACTATGGGCTCCATATTTGATTAAATGATGATAAATGGGCAGATAAATATGCCTATTTTATGCCCCAACAATTTATAACTCTCTTCCATTTTGTCGCACTCAGCTGGCAAGTTTCAAACATGCATTCAAACAGCAATTGTTTACTTTCGTTGATTCAAGTTGACATGTTTGAAAATGATTACATTCATTTGTTCTGCTAGATACCTTGCCTCCCTTGCCTATACTTCTTAATTTCATTCTCCTTCTGTTACTGGTCTTATGACTAAATGCTTTAATTTATTCACCATGCAATGTCTGTACAATTGTTTTCAGTCATTTATTATTACTCATTGTCTCATAGTATTTCTAGGGTGTTATAGAAAGAAAAGACCATATCAAAACAAAGTTGCACTGTATATCACAACATATGCCTGCATTAAACATTAACTGTTGATCCTATATACACTCTAAGAGTATGTCTACACTACGAGAGTAGTTCGATTTTAGTTAAATCGAATATGTGGAATCGATATTACAAAGTCGAACGTGTGTGTCCACACTAAGGACAGTAATTCGACTTTGTGAGACTTTGTGAGTCCACACTAACGGGGCAAGCGTCGACATTGGAAGCGGTGCACTGTGGGCAGCTATCCCACAGTTCCCGCAGTCCCCGCTGCCCATTGGAATTCTGGGTCGAGCCCCAAATGCCTTCTGGGTAAAAAAATGTGTCGAGGGTGCTTTTGGGTGCCTGTCGTCATCCGTCCGTCACTCCCGCCCTCCCTCCCTCCCTCCCTCCCTGAAAGCGCCGGCGGGAAATCAGTTCGCGCACTTTTCTGATCAGTGACAGTGCGGACGCCACAGCAGTGCGAGCATGGATCCCGCTGCGACCATCGCTGCAGTTGTGGCAGTTCTCAACGCCTCGCAGCTTCTCATCCACCTTTACCAGAGGCAGCTGCAGAGAAATCAGGAGAGGAGGCTACGCCACCACCTTGAGGGCATGAAGTTGGAGAGTAGCTCAGAGCTCTCAGAAACCACGAGACCCTGCGCCCAGGACATCACGGTGGCAATGGGTCTTGTGGATACTGTGGAACGGCGATTCTGGGCCCTGGAAACAAGCACGGACTGGTGGGACCGCATAGTGCTGCAGGTCTGGGATGAATCCCAGTGGCTGCGAAACTTTCGCATGCGGAAGGGGACTTTCCTCGAACTGTGTGAGTTGCTGTCCCCTGCCCTGAAGCGAAAGGACACCCGGATGCGAGCAGCCCTGACTGTCCAGAAGCGAGTGGCCATAGCCCTCTGGAAGCTTGCAACGCCAGACAGCTACCGGTCAGTCGCGAACCACTTTGGTGTGGGCAAGTCTACCGTGGGGGTTGCTGTCATGCAAGTAGCCAAGGCAATCGTCAAGGTACTGCTATCAAAGGTAGTGACCCTGGGAAACGTGGAGCTCATCATAGATGGCTTTGCCGAGATGGGATTCCCAAACTGCGGTGGGGCTATAGATGGGACTCACATCCCTATCCTGGGACCGGACCACCAGGCCAGCCAGTACATTAACAGAAAGGGCTACTTTTCTATGGTGCTGCAAGCACTGGTGGACCACAGGGGACGTTTTACAAACATCAACGTCGGATGGCCGGGCAAGGTTCATGACGCTCGTGTTTTCAGGAACTCTGGTCTGTTTAGACGGCTGCAGGAAGGTCTTTACTTCCCGGAGCACAAAATAAGTCTTGGGGATGTGGAGATGCCTACAGTGATCCTCGGGGACCCTGCATACCCGCTAATGCCCTGGCTCATGAAGCCCTATACTGGTGCCCTGGACTCAGAAAAAGAACTTTTCAACTACCGTTTGAGCAAGTGCAGAATGGTGGTGGAGTGTGCCTTTGGCCGTCTCAAGGGGAGATGGAGAAGCTTACTCACTCGCTGTGATCTCAGCGAAACCAATATCCCCATTGTGATAGCTGCTTGCTGTGTGCTCCACAATCTGTGTGAGAGCAAGGGGGAGACCTTTATGGCAGGGTGGGAGGTTGAGGCAAGTAGCCTGGCTGCTGATTACGCCCAGCCAGACAGCCGGGCGATTAGAAGATCCCAGCGGGACGCGCTGTGCATCAGGGAGGCTTTGAAAGCTAGGTTCCTGACTGAGCAGGGTCTCCAGTGACTGTTTAGTTTGTGGACACAGATGCTGAACCTGCCCCCGTTTCTTTACCCAGTTACTGTTGACTATCCTTCCAAGTTACATACCCCCTTCACCACCTTCCCAACAAATAAAATCTGTTCCGTTTTGTTAATGAACAACGTTCTCTTTCTTACTGTTTTCGCGGGAATGTTTTAAACCGGGGACGCAGACTGTGGCGGGGGGCGGGTTTAGTGTTCTGATGCAAATTATGCTTCTAAACTCCGGGAATGACAGGCTCCGCAGTGGTGGATTGGTTGTTTCAACGGAGCCTGCCAGCAGTCCTGGGCGGGACTGCGTGTATGTGTCGGCCAAGTGACTTTCTGGCAGGGGGCGGAGGGTTATAGACCCCCTGCTGCGTGGCTCTGTGATCCAGGATAAGGACCGCGGCATAAGTTCTCTAACTGCCCTCCCCCGCCACAAAGTCACAGATCAACCCCCCCGCCCCCCAGAACATGAAAACCACCTCCCAGACTCACCAGGGTAACTGGTGACTGCACTGTGTATGTGTCCTGATGCTGGACCTGCCCCCGCCTCTGTAGCCTCCTTAAGGTGACTGTCCTGTCCAATTACCAAACCCCTTCCCCCCCTTCAGACAGAATCTCCTCTAAAAGAAAATCTTGGAAACAGTACTTAACAGAAACAAATATTTTATTATGAACCGCACATGAAAAGGGGGGGGGAGAAAACTTGGACGGGGGCTTGTGTGAGATGGGTAGGAAAGGACTTTTCAAACTTTGTGGAACGAGAGCCTTCTAGTGCAACAGCAGTCTGCAGGGGTTGACTGAAAGTTTTAACGGCCCTTGCCGCCCCTCCTTCTTTGGACTTTTGGTGAGGGGGGTGTGGGACTTTGTGGCGGGGGAGGGCGGTTAGAGATAGACTGCAGCGGGGCTCTGTCCTCCTGCCTCCGGTCTTGCAGAACATCCACAAGGCGCCGGAGCGTCTCCGTTTGCTCCCTCATTAGTCCAAGCAGGGTTTGAGTAGCCTGCTGGTCTTCCTGGCGCCACCTCTCCTCCCGTTCCATGACTGCTCGGTGCATTTGTGACAAGTTCTCCCTCCACTGTGTCGTCTGGGCTGCCTGCGCTCGTGAGCAGTCCATAAGTTCATAGAACATGTCCTCACGCGTCTTCTTCTTCCTCCTCCTAATCTGCGCTAGCCTCTGGGAGTGTGATGCCAGGCTGGGTTGTGAGACAGTCGCAGATGTGTCTGTGGGAATGGGAAAAAGGGAGTGAATTCCTGAGACAGATAAATGAAGTTGCTAACAAAGAACATAGTCTTTCTCTGTGAACAACACCATGCACTGCACCTTTCACATGTGCACTCAGGACAAGGTCGAATTTTCGGCCCTCGCCTTCAGTGCCTGGGGTCTTGCAGTTGCGATCTGAGAAGCGTGGCAGGACACCTCTACTTTTGTAGCAGGAAAACATGGTAAGCCGTAGACTTGTGGCAGCTTAAAACTTTAATAGTAGCACTGGGCTCCTTTCGCACTGAAAGCAATGCCACTCTCTGCTGGCAGCAATCAGGGAAGCATGAGCTCTGCCCCTGTCCCACCACCTCGCGGCTGTCCCAGGGAAAGGTCCCTGTATGCTGCCCCTCTGCCGCCTCCACCGCGTGGCTGTAAAGCAGTCCCAATACTAACATTCCCCTCCCTAATTCAAAGCAGGGCGTCATGTGCGACATCACGCTGATGAGGATCTCGGAGAGCGACAGGGGACGGATGCTTCGGGAGAGCATGCAGAAGCCAGGGCCGTATGCCGCCATGCTCTGCCGTGCTATGATCCCGGACTACTTGATAGAGTCATGGCGTGGGAACGTGTCCTACCACGGTGGACCTAACAAGATCGCCCTGCCAAGGAACCTGATGCGCAGGCTTGAGCAGTACCTCCAGGAGAGCTATGCTGAGCTCTCCCAGGAGGACTTTGTGTCAATTCCCGGACATATAGACCGTATTTTGGTGTAACTGCACTGGAAGGGACTACAGAGTGGAGCGTCCTGTGGTTGCCTAATCATGAAAATCCGGACATTATTTGATTTTTTTTACATAGTTGGGACTAAATAGTTGCCTAAGGCAAAGAAATCATGAACACCCAATTGCTGATATTATTAATATTCCTGTTGTCTTGTAAATAAAAGTTTCTATGTTTAAATGAGTGAATGAAAACCCCATTGTTAACAATATAAATATTCCAGTTATGTTAAAAATAAATGTTTAGATGTTGAAAGCACTTACTGCTTGATCCTTCCCCTGATTCGGTGTCCGGGGTAACGGATGGGGACGGTTGGTAGGGGATCTCGGTAAGGGTGATGAAGAGCTCCTGGCTGTCGGGGAAATCAGCGGTGCAAGCGCTGTCGACTGCCTCGTCCTCCTCATCTCCTTCCTCATCTTCCCCGTCCGCTAACATTTCCGATGAGGAACCGGCCGTGGACAATATCCCATCCTCAGAGTCCACGGTCAGTGGTGGGGTAGTGGTGGCGGCCGCACCTAGGATGGAATGCAGTGCCTCGTAGAAACGGGATGTGTGGTGCTGGGATCCGGAGCGTCCATTTGCCTCTTTGGTTTTTTGGTAGCCTTGTCTCAGCTCCTTGATTTTCACGCGGCACTGCGTTGCATCCCGGCTGTATCCTCTCTCTGCCATGGCTTTAGAGATCTTCTCGTAGATCTTTGCATTCCTTCTTTTGGAGCGCAGCTCTGAAAGCACGGACTCATCCCCCCACACAGCGATGAGATCCAAGACTTCCCAATCAGTCCATGCTGGGGCCCTCTTTCTATTAGATTGCACGGCCATCTCTGCTGGAGAGCTCTGCATCGTTGCCAGTGCTGCTGAGCTCGCCACGCTGTCCAAACAGAAAATGAGATTCAAACTGCCCAGACAGGAAAAGGAATTCAAATTTTCCCGGGGCTTTTCCTGTGTGGCTGGTCAGAGCATCCGAGCTCGAACTGCTGTCCAGAGCGTCAACAGAGTGGTGCACTGTGGGATAGCTCCCGGAGCTATTACCGTCGATTTCCATCCACACCTAGCCTAATTCGATATTGCCATTTCGAATTTAGCGCTACTCCTCTCGTTTTCGAGGAGTACAGAAGTCGAATTTAAGAGAGCTCTATGTCGAACTAAATAGCTTCGTGGTGTGGACGGGTGCAGGGTTAATTCGATGTAACGGCGCTAAATTCGACATAAACTCCTAGTGTAAACCAGGCCTAATTGTGTAGGCTTTTCCCAGCACAAATTATTTCATCATATACAGTTAACCAGCTGCAAGTCCACACAAAATCAAGGTGTAAAATCAGGAACAATGGTGACACATGAAAAAATAATCAAGATACATCTCAGAATCTCATTAAATTTGGGAGAAAATGATCAGTGATGTAACTATTTCAAAGAGACATAATCCCTGTCCCCCTCTGTGTCTTCCTCTTTCATTCTAATCTATTTTATTGTTTTGTTCAGGCTTTTATACCATTACCACCATCCTCACACAAATATACCTGCATTTCAAGAGGGACACTATGGTACATAAAAACATATGTCAAAACAGGAACTCACTCAACAATTAAATGTTCATTATGGAGCCTCCAAATTCCTACACATCTAGGAAGACAAATGGGGGTGCTGGAACAATTTTTATAGTGAGGGTACTGAAAGACATTTAACCAAACTGTAAACCCTGTATATAATGGAAACCACTTCAAGCCAGGCAGCACCCCCAATACTCCTAGTTCCAGCACATATGAAGACAAACATCCTTTATGATGAGTCGTGAGTAGGAGGGATTGATTATCTCTGTTAGAAAGACAGTGAATTTTCCAAATCATCATGAAGATTCCTCTCTGCAAAAACTCCTCAATTTCTCATCAAGCTCCTCCATGGATTTCCACAAACTTCTCTTCCTTCTTTCCTGATGTCTAATCCATTCCCATTGCTCTGCCTTCCTGTACCCAGCTGACTTACTAGCTGTTCAAATCCCATTTTAACATTTATATCCTAGAGATCATTATATCACCAGAGCAAGTGCACTTTATCTGTGTCCTTTCCCACTCCAGGCCATGTAGAATGTCCCCTACATGAAGGGAAGTGAGTATATAGACCTGACTATGCTGACTTTACACAACAAGGAAATTCCCTACCCCAGGGAATACCCAGCTTCCTTTTTAGGCAGTTTTAAGTCCCCTTAGCACCAGTGGAATAGCATAGAAGGAATTTAACTTGGGGTGAGGATCTGGCTGCTATTAAGAATGTAGCATTAAATAAGTTGAAGTATAGGGTGCACAAAATCACACAAAACCAAAAGAGATTGCTATAGTATTTATAAAAGTCGGTGAGTAAAAGGTGGAACCAGACTATGAGTCAGGCTCTTAAATTTAAGTCTCTGATTGTAATTTTTCTGTAACATTTGATAAATCAGATGAGGATACTGTAGCAAGGAGGCGTGGCCTCCCTAAGAGAGCGACAGCATACCCCTTGGTGGGCCGAACCAGGAGAGCCACGTCCGCCCTGCTGGAAGTGGAAGGGCAGGACAGGAAAAGGAAGTACAAAGGGCTTAGTTTACAGCTCAGTTGGGCTGGAGCCACCACAGGAGACGGACGCATCCTTCCTGCTGCTGGAGCCTGCAGAGGAGCTGCTGGGGCTGCCTCCTGAGGACTGGCCAAAGCTCTCCGAGATGACAGACACAGGTACACCTGAGGGGGAGAGTAGGAGGCACCCAGGGAAACCAGGCAACAGTCTGGTTAGGAGCTGGCCTGATACAAGGTCAGCGTGTTGCGGGTGGATCCACCACTGTTAGGGCTCTGGGCTGGGATGCGGTGGAGTTGGGCGGGCCCACGTCCTCCCTGCCACCCAACCCCTGGGGTGGCAGTACTCCCCCTCCTTAGGCCAGGAGGCCTGCATTCCTCAAGCAACCCTACCTGAGCCCCATAGGCACTCTTGGTGCTCAACCTTACCTGAGCCTTTAGACTTTACTGGTGCTCACCCCTACCTGGGGCTCATAGACTGCTTATCCACTCTGCCCTGATTGCAGGCCAGACCCCACCCATTGCTTTGCTGCCCTGCCCTGACTGGGCCTGGAGCGCATAGATTGCCATACTGTTCTGCCCAGCCAGAGGACTGGAGCACTAGGTGAAGTTAATTCCCCCCTTTCAACTCACCTTTACAGGTACGTGACAGTGAGGAGGTATGGCCTCCCTCAGAGACTGACAGGGAGGGATGGCCATGCAGACTACTGATACTCTTTAGATCATTTTCTTGCTAAGGGCTGTATCCCAGCTTGTGCCGAGCACCTATTGTTCTCATTCCTCCTCACACCTATCACAATTTGACCATACAACAAGCATTCAGAGAAGGATGACTGAACTAGTCGATTCTCTTAAACAATGATTAAAACACGGGCTGCCCTGTACCATTCAGGAGATGATAGTAACTGCGGCATCAAACAAGAATGTCCTTAGCTATTCCATAGTGGGAAAAGGTTCATGAAATTGCATGAAATAAAAAATCAAATAAAAGAATATCTAATGTTGAAAGAAGAGGTTCGTTAGACTTGGTAGCTTACTGACCCATTCCCAAGTATCATTATTATTAACCATAAAAAGCTTTTGGAAACAGCCAAAAGTCTGACATCTAAGAGTAATTCCATTTAATCTGCTTTTCAAGCCCTGGCACCAAAGAACATCTGGATTTAAAAGATAGCTTCCCTTCTTCAAAATGTAAATATACTTTCCTGCCTAGTTATTTTGATTATTGCTTCTTGGTACCCTGCAAGCTAGAGCCTAATTAGGAAGCTCGTACTCACAACTGCAACAATAAGGCACATCCACAATCAGTTCCTTATTATCTCCTTCAGTGCTCAGTTTCAGAAGTCATCAGTTTGGAAAAGCATAACAGAAATCTCCAGCTTAAATTCATATCACTAACTACATATGGATGCACTCTAAAACCTTAGTGCTCATTACAATCATTTTGTCTTCAGCCTGAGTACTTTCTGTGTAGACCTGTGAACTAATCTCCTTTTTCCACTATAATTTTTCTGTGCATTCTGTCATTGCCTTTTGAAGAATGGACTGAATTTTTCAAAATGGAAAGATATGGGGCTCACTGGAAACTAAAATTGCCAGATTAAGCAAGCTCCCGGTATTTTTATTGTTTGCATTCATGTTATGAGAATGAGATGTAAGTCCCTAAAGCTGAAATATTATGAACCAATTATTTACTGAATATTTGTGCTAAATTATCTATGATTGCAGAGTAGACTATGAAAGAAAAAAAATTCTGCAGGTGGCCTATAAAGCTAATTTTGAAGTTAGCTTTGCTAAGCCCATGCAGTGGTCTTGGAGAATATTAATCTAGTGTTACAACCACACTACCCTCAGGGTGTTCACCTGCCATGGAATTTAATTGATTTCATATCTCATCTAAGAGACCGAATCTCATCTATTAGGTAAATATAATGTAAAAATGTTTCCTTGTTTCTCAAAGGAGTTTACTGGTGGAAACTTGAAGAACCATTCTCACAGAATCTTCTACTACTATAACTGGGTTGAAATTGAGTCTCTGTGATCTTCCCTTTATTAAGGAATGTAGAAGATACAGTGTATGTACATAACACCGCCATACATTTGTGAGCATAGCAGATGTGTAGATAGTTCAACACCTAGTTGTTATTTATTATTTATATTTCAAGGAACACCAATTACAGCAGCATCTAGGGACCCTAGTCAAGGATCAGGGCTATACAGTGCCAAGTACTACACAAACATATCATAAAATGACAGAACCTGCTTATATTGTATGCAGTGCTGTAGCCATGTTGGTCCCAACAGAAACTGGTCCAATAAAATATACTACCTCACCCACCTTGTCTCTCTAAGAACCTGCCATTTTCCACAGATGCTTGTGTGCATGCACAGTGTAGCAATGGTCATATGCTCTTCTGCACAGACTCTATTTTTATAGGTTTATGTGCACACTTAGGCTGGCTGAAACATGAGTCCAGAACTGCACAGCCAAGGTGTCCACATTAATTCTGAATCGGGCAGTGGAAATTTGAAAAGGGGCTAAATGTCTGTCATCCATCTACACTATCGACACCTCTTCCACTGTATTAGTGGTTCAGTTCAGATCATTGATTAACAGGACTTTATATAATTTGGCTCAATCAGTTTATTAAACATAGATAAATCAGCACAAACAAAGAGGTTCATACATTACCAGCTCTGAAGAATAGGCTTGCAGCAGTTTCAATCTGTTTCAAAGTATGAACTTAATGTTGCTCATATTTATACTCCACTTCTTTATTACTGATAGAAAATTAATACACCTTATTACTCTTTTTTTTAATCTAGTTTCATACCTGTTTTTCCTGATACAAAGGCATCTGTAGCAACCATACATAATAACATTCCAGATGTTCATGAACTGTAGAGTGCAAAAAGCACTAATTGTACCTAGCACACAATTCATATATAACATTCCTTAACAGAACATACGTCTTACTCTGACAGATTCTGCACATACAAAGAACAAAGGTTGGAACAGTTTAACTATTAGTAGATTTCTATAATAAAGCTTAGCATGAGAACAAACCATCCTGGGAACACAGTTCATAGTTATACAATTTAGCATAAGTACAAAGCATTCTAGCTCATATATGATATTGGCTAACACCGCAGAAAACACCTGCCTCCATAACAGCTGCAATTCAAAATAGCACTTCATCACTTTTTTCACAGCTACCTCAAGGCATGAAATGGGGTCTTGGCAGCTCATTGGCTGAGCATAAATGTAACACACCAAGGGAATAGTAAAGACACTTTCTAGCCAAGTAGGTGGCCAACACTGGGGAAAAGTTGTAAGAATTGCAATCTGCAGGCAATACCTGGACTAACTGCACCAGGTACTTAAAATGTCTCTTTTCTTGAAATCTTAATTTACGTATGGATAAAATCCTTAACTTCTCAACTAGACAATGGTTTAACATGGCCACAGCACATGGAACTCGTTAAAATATGGTAATTTTTGGATCAGTTTATTAATTCTCTGGGGATATTGGAGGAATAGGGAGGGAAGATGGGATATTTGTGCAGAGCACAGAGCATGGTCTTACACAGATTATCCCCCTTTTCAGACTGTTCCTGATTTCAAACTGTGGGAACTCTTGCCTGTATGGAAGTGTACTCCCAGACACCACTGTGCTGAATGTTCACTGCACATAAGCTGCTCCATAACTGATGTGGGGGCACCCAGACAAATTTGAACTAGAACTTTCCAAATTAATGTTGCCTGCTGATGGAACTCAGATAGGGTGACCAGACAGCAAGTGTGAAAAATCGGGACAGAGGGTGGGGGGCAATAGGAGCCTATATAAGAAAAAGACCCCAAATCAGGACTGCCCCTATAAAATCGGGACATCTGGTCACCCTAAACTCAGATGGAAAAGACATGGCAGGCTACAGCAGCAAGGGTCAGTGCTGAGATTTGTCACAAGAAGACCATACAAGTAGTCGAGAAATGGAAGGAACTTCGAATGCATGCTAAAGTTAAGTTGGCTGCATAATGGGCAGCTAGAGAAGGGTCATCTAGCCAAGGAGAGAGTCACCAATAATGGACTCAGACAGAGGTCTAGGTGGCCCAAGTCATCATGCCCATATCCATCTATGGAATTACTGGACTGGGAAACATATTCATGAGAAGCCAGAGGCAACAAAAGGAAACAAGCACTCATATACCAACTGCTATCCCTCTGATGACTAGTCCTGCAGAAAAGCAGGTTGAGAAATTGCTGCTGAGACAAACTCTTGAAAATGCAGCCCAGTCTACATAACTCTTCAAAGATAAATCCTCCAGGAAAGCCAGAGACATAGAATTTAGGCATCTGATGCTGTTAATATTCTCAATTTTGTGTGTGCCATGTAAGCTTCAGACTCAGTCATTGTGTCAGAGAGAGCATAGAAACATGCATACTGGACAAAAGCAGAGAAATGCATCACACTGGTGGCTTGAAAGAAAGAGAGAGAGACTGTGTGAGTGAGGGCTAGAATATTCAGGCAACTTAAAAAATCAAAAGTAAGTGTGATAGTTTGGTGAATTAAATATGACATGACAGTGCAGAGGAAATTGAATTCATCTATACTCGATAAGGGTGGCTTCATTATTCATGTGTGTCTTTGCTTAGCTTTGACACTCATGAATGATGAGGCCATCCTTGTCTCATGAAGACAAATTCAATATCCGTACTATCATTCTAATATATTCTCTATATATAGAGAATATACTTAATGAATGGCATTGGGCTAGTATTTTTATCTTCACTGGTTCATGAGAGGAAGGAATTTAATTCACAGGAGGTGTTGCTTTGAGTGAGCTTATATAGACTCTTTTCACAAGTGATATGGCGAGGATGAAAGCATTATACCAGGGATTTGTTAGCACAGTTGTTTTGTTCACCTCCCTTATTATACCTGGAGTCCTGGCTTTGAATCTGGAATTGGCTTATTAGTGACAGTAAGTTCAGTAATTTTATCCTAACCCCAATTAGACATTTGTCCATATATTAGCACAGTATAAATAATAAATAATTATAATATTAAGTATAAATACCGTTAGGCAAGCCTCAGAAAGCTGGTAACTCTTGGAAGCTTTTCAGAGGTTTGAAATGTTAGAAGTAGTCCCAGTGCAGATATGACTAGTGAGTAGAGTATGTTTAAAGAGGTCAAAGGTGCATGATTAATGAAATTTATCATATCTTTCCGCAATTTATCACATGGATAGTACCTCCATATATTGTATTCACATTTCATTTGTTTCCACCTGTTTGAGAGAGATATCCTGAACATATCATAGGGAATATTTGCAGATCCCGTAAAAACTTTCAAACTAGTAGAACTTTTTAAAACACAACCTCTGTATGTGGTATTAGACACACACACATACATATTTGCACATACATCAGTTTAGAGCACATAAGAACAAAGATATTGCCATATGGGATCAGACCTGAGATTCATTTAGTCCAATATCCTGTCTCTGACAGGGGCCAGTACCAGATGCTTCAGAGGAAGGTTAAAGAAACCTTATAGGGGACCTTTATGGAATAACATGACCATAGGGGAAGTTTCATCCTACCTCCCATCATTTAGTGGTTGCCTTATGCCCTAATGCATGAGGGTTTATATAGCATTCCTAGAAGTAATTTTGCAGTGTCACTGGGCAATACTGATATTGTTCAGAGTTTGTCAGTGTCTTCATTATAACCACTTCGAGAGTTCTGTAATGCAGCCATTAAAATCTGCTTCAGGCTGAAACTTGGCACATAAATGTATGAGGAAGCCAAAGCGAGGAATAGTTACTTTAATTTCTAAAAAATTATTACATCTGCCTCTGTATAAGAGTAGGGAATATAATAATTTGTTTTGATTATCATATTCATAACTTGTTAATGGAAATTTCTTCTTGTTTGGTCTACAAACTGTAATTATATGGGCAGACACTTACTGTCATCTATATAACTGAACACTATTTTTTAAGCACACAGCCATATGCATCCATTCAGATGCTCAATAGCAAGTTGCTTCCTTACAAATAATAAATCCGAGTTGCATGACTAGCTGAAGTACAGATTTTAAACTAGTTCTAATATATTCAAAAGACACAGAAGAAAGCAAACAAAACTAAACCCCTCAGGTATTACAATTAGCAGCTTGGACACAAATGTAGCCAACACTCAATTATTTGTTTTTATCCAAAACCAGGTTTGTTTAATCCCCTCACCATCTTGCATTCTCACAGGTCCACATTTGCAAAAACAATTCCATTTTAATCTACATATTGCTGTCTAGTTCCAATAAATAATGAAGAAAAAGACCCTTTGCAACTAGCTCTGGAGTTATGAACAAGAAATAAAAAAATAATGATTTGAGCACTTGAATCACTGGGAGACTGATATAAATAAAACACAGTGGGCCAGATTCTCAGTGGGTGTAAAGCAGAATGATTCCCTTGAATATATGCCGATTTACTCCAGCTGAAGGAATGGCCCAGTATTGCACTCTGATACTTGTCGTTGGTTTTAATCCTATTTGACAATTGTTGTTCTATTTTAAGTATAGTATTTAAATTCTATAGTTCCGAAATCTCATCAAGTATACTCATTTAGCGCTGAAGTATCACTTTCCAAGTGATCAAATTGCTAGCCAACTTCACTCACAATAATGCCGTCATTCAGACATTTTGAATATTGTTATTTTTTTTATTAAAGATGTTCAAGATATCACTCAACTGCAAAACCTTACATATAAAAATGTTGGACAACACATCAGAAGATATGGAAAGAAGCACAATATTAAACCTATTTGTCCACAGTGCAGATCAGTTTATGGTGCTGAAGTGATAATATAAATGTCTAGACTAAAAAATGGAAAAAAAATCCAGTCATAAAAGAAAAGTTTATGGTCAATAAACAAAGCTGAGAAATGATGTTCTCCAGTAAGTGATATTTTAATCAAAATCTTATTATTTTCTGGTCATGAAAGGTGCCTGCTCAACTGCACAGGAAACTGAAGGCTTCCATATACCCCCACTGCAATAGAAGCTTACCAGCACTGCTCCAGTAATGTACCTAATGTTATGGAGACTCCATACTCATTTATTCCTTGGCTGCTGTGATGACAGTACTGACAAGCGTGCTAACTATCGTACCAGCATTGTCTGTGAAATAGACACCAGTCCACTAATTAGTAGACCAATCCCACTGATTATTCCAGCTAAGACACTGAAGGCTATGTCTACACCTAGAACTGGGGGTGTGATTCCCAGCTCAAGCAGACACACACGTGCTAGCTCTCATCAAGCTAATTACCTAAAAATAGTAGTGTAGCCACAATAGCATGGGCCGCGGGGAGCGGCAAATAGGGCTAGCCTCCCTGAGTACATACCCACACAGTCTGGGGGGTTTGTACTCAGGGCTGCTAGCATCACTCACCACTGCCTATACTACTGTGGATATCCTGCTATTTTTAGTGCACTAGCTCAATGAGAACTAGTGCAAGTATGTCTGCTTGAGCTGGGAATCCTACCCCCAGTTCCAAGTGTAGATATAGTCTAAAAACTAAGGTAATCCTGCAAAGACAACCACATGGACAGACCCTTGTATGGAGCCCTTTGGCTTCCACTGGAATCCACAAGGGTCCTTCTTTTTGAAGATGTGGGGCCTAATAGGGTAACCATTTCTGGTTACTACTAGAGCTGCTGAGTTTTTCATTGCAAATGATATTCATTGCAAATTTAGCCATTTTTTCTTACTCAAAAATTGTTCAGGAATTGATCCTGTTTTCTGAAAACGTATTTGTTATTTGTAACTATTCACCAGATAGTTTGAATGAACTTTGAATAATGGACACAGAATACTCTTGTTCACAGGCAATTACCTTTGTACCTTTGTCATTGTAAATATGGATATTCAGGCAAATAGCCAGTTTCCAAATATTGGTGAGAACAAAAACTCATCCATACAAATGTCCGCAACTAGCAAATAACATGGGGGCTGTGCACCTACTGAACAACAGATCAGAACCTGAAGGAATGTTCTCAAATATCGCTCTGCATTATTTAACCAACTCTAGTGACTATCAACATAGGCCCAATTACTGTAATGACTTAATTTACATCAGACAATGTGGCTGAAGTAATATCTCGTATTGGACCAACTTCTGTTGGTGAGAAAGACAAGCTTTCGAGCCACACAGAGCTCTTCTTCAGGTCTGAGAGAAGCACTCAGAGTATCTCAGCTAAATACAAGATGGAACAGGTAGGTTAGCATAAGGAGTTATGACATATTTCAAGGGACCATTCAAGGTGAAGTAGCCCATTAACACCACTCCAATCATAGGGTGGAAAGGGGTTGGCCGGGGAAGCTGCCAGGGACGGGGGTGGAAAGTGGGTTATAAATTGTTGTAATAAGCCACAAACTCAGTATCTCTATTCAGTCCGTGATTTTTAATGTCTAGCAAAGTTATGAATTTAAGCTTCCAGGTTCATCTTTTGAATGTACTGTGCAAGTTTCCTTTGAGGATGGGGACAGGAGATATGGTGTTCTTGTCTTTTATCATTCTTCTGTGTGAGTTCATTTGTGAACCTAGTGATTGTCTGGTTTCACCCACATACACACCATATCACCTGTGGACGTACACTTTTCACAAAGTGGTCACTCTATATCTGACCTATCAAACCTAACCCTCAAAGGAAACCTGCACAACACTTAAAAGATGAGCCTGGGATCTTAAATGCATAACTTTGATAAATACTAAAAATTATGGTCTTAACAAAGGCACTAGATTATTACAACAATCTGTAACCCACTAACTCCCCTTTTTGTCCACAAAGGTGCTAATGGGCCTCTGCACCTTGAATGTTCCCTTAGAATATGTGATAACTACTTATGCTAATCTGTTCAATCTTGTATTTTTCTGTGGCACTCTGAGTACTTTTCCCAGACCTAAAGAAGAGCTCTGTGTAGCTTGAAAGCTTGTCTCTCTCACCAACAGAAGTTGGTCTAATTAAAGATATTACCTCACTATCTTGTCTCTCTAATGACCGGGGACTGGCATGGCTATAACAACACTGCATAGGATAAATTGTCCTCCTTTTCAGAAAACCTTAAAATAAAAATAAATAAATAAAATAAAAAAGCACCCTGGAACTCTTGTTTTTTTTTTTACTGCTGCTTATTATGAGTTTTCAGTTTTATAATACACTGTTACAAATCCACCAAACAAAGCTGGGTACAACGTTTGATATGGGTGATGGATATAATCCTATAATTTCCAGTACACTAATAGAGGTTTAATTTTCCATTTGTTCCCACTGTGAGATGGTTTGTGGCTTTGAATTCTCACTATGTTTGCATGAGTACGCAAACCCAATTTGCATCATTGTAAAGTCAATGCTTACTTCGGCATTTGCTCTCTCCTTTTTATGATTAAAAGGCTAGGAAAAGCCCAACTTCTAATTTAAATACAAAAAAGTTTATCCCATCAGAAGTCTCTCTCTTCTCTAGTTTTAATAGACTTCGGCATGGGGAACCATGGAGGGCCATATCAATTATTAAAAGGCATTCTTCTTTTTTGCGTCAAAACTTCATGTGAAAAGGTTAACAACCATTCTAAATTCTATAAACCAGCACATTTACAATCGGACTCCAATGACATGTTTTTCATGAGGAATGGGTGAACCCTGTGGAGTCTGAAGTATGAAAAGGTAGAGCCAGTTGTCGGGGGTAGGGGGTCTAATAAGGAGGGGAATTCAGGGAGGTTTCTTCTTCATGACTCATGGATGCCAGGGAAAGAGGCCTGGATTATTTCTTCCTCTCCCCAACCCCATCACAGGGGCTAGGAGGAAGAGGCTGAGAAGACATACTTTGTTACACTTAAACTCACACAGAGAAGATATCAGGAAGTGTAGCCTATAGGACTAACCTGCTTGTTTGTATATATATATCTTTTCTTATAGTTTAAAATTTGGGTTATTGTAATAGGTTTATAGATTTATATTAAAGTTTGGCTGTAATGCAAGAGACCTACAGGCCATATCCTGTATGTTAAACTAAGGCAAAGTTAGCATATATATTAAGACCTTTTACTCAGAAAGCAAAGTTGACTTATATCTTGTTACCTAAATAGATGAGTACCCACGCCTATGTGTATGACCTTTTATCTAGACCAATAGACAATGGAGAATTTGCATATTTCGTACATACATATTTGCCTATGGGGTAAGTGTACCCTAACACTTCTGTAGATGAGGAATGAAATTTGGGAATAAGAGGAAGGATTTCCGGCATTTGCCCTATAAAAGAGGTAACCCACCTCAAAAGAGTATCTCCAGTTCTCACTTTACTCCATCTCTATTCTCACTTACTTCCTCCACTCTATCTATTCTATCTATCTACGATGACTGCTACTATTAGTAGGCTATACTTGTTCTTCTTAAACTTTAAGTTTCAAAGGAACTAGGCTAAGCTTGGTCTCCCTAAGTTTTATTCTTAGTTTGTTTATTAGGTTTTGATTTAAGTTTAAGTTAGTCAAGTAAACCCTAGTCAGCTTAGATAGCTCTTAGCATTTTCTAATCACTGGATCCCTCACTCAAGAATTGAGAAACCTGAACCGCAAGGCTGTTCCTGTATCTCTTACCACCAGGTTATCAAGGAAGGGTATGAGTATGTTAACCAAAGCTTTGTTGCATATAATACTATATTATCATATGTATCTTTTGAATAGCAGTAATGCAATTGTAACTTTGTAACTGTGGGTATTTTACCATTTACTTACTATTATTAATTTTAATAAAATTCTTTAAGGCTTTATCTGTCTCAGTGTGAGCTTCCTGTCATACCCCCGAGGGTCCTTTATAAATTCTGTGGAGCCTGATTCAGGACAAAAACTTTTATCTTCTGATCAAACAGATTGGCGAGCCTAAAACCCATACTAATTAATATTGAAGATAATAATTATTAATATTAGTATTAAGTTCAAATAAAATTAAATTAATAAATTAAATTCCCATATTATCCAAATTAATATTATCAGTACACCCTAAATCAGGCTACAGAAGGGTTGTTCTAATCCCTCAGTATGGAGCCTTTTCTTCCACCTCCCCAAAGGAGCTATTCTTTCCCAATCCTCTTTCTTAGTCAGGATGGTGATTAGTTTCTGGCAGAGCTAGAACTAGGCAGCAGACGCACAGAGTTCAAGTATTTCCTGCTCTAGGCAGAATACAAACTTCAACAGATTGACCTTTTTTCTCTTCATGATCTTCAAATTATTCTGAAATTAGCAAAACTGATTAATTCATCTCTACTTTTATGATGTTGGGAGAAAAAGTTGTTAGCTTGTGTCTATTTTAAAATCCAGAGTAAAGAAGGTAACAGCTAGTGTTAATTTTTGGAACTCCCTTCCTCTCCACTAATATGTCTGTGTCTGTGTGTGTATTCGTGTGCATGCTTGTGTGCATAATGCTGAAAGATTATTTCTGTCTAACCTCTTTTTGATGGGAAATTGCTTTTTTGAGCAAACAAAATTTTTTGAGAAAAGTGTCTGCTTTTCATACAAAATTTTGACTTTTCTTCAAAAAAATCAAGCAATTGAAAGCTGAACATTTTTCAGTTTTAGGCCAAAAACTGAAACTTTAAATTTGGAAATGTCAACACATTTCATTTTGACATTTTCAATTGAAAGAAAATGTGTTGACATTTCCAAATCAAAATATTTCATTTTGGTTCAGTTCATTATACTACAACCTTCTGAGCTGCCATGGTGCATCATGGGAATTGTGGTTTAGTTTCCTCATATCCCCATTGTGCTTTAGAGGCTGGACTCCTTGGCCAGATGACATTTTCCACACAGCCATGTGACTCCCATGATGCACCATGCTGGTCAGCAAGAGGGGTGGTGCATCATGGGAGATGTAGTTTGGGCCATACTGGAGAATGGCACTCAAACTACAATTTCCATGAGCCACCACAGGCAGCCACATTTTAATGTCGAACTGCCACAAAATACAAAATTTTGCATTGGTTTGACAAACTGAAATATTTCAGTTCACATTAATCCAACCTGAAACAAAATAATTTGGTTTGATTTTCCCAATGGAAAATTTCAGCAAACATTTTTCAGTTTCTAACAAAAAATAAAAATGTTCCACAGAAAATAAAAACATATTTTGAACAGTTCTAATATTTACATAGGGGACCTGATTCTGTTCTCATTGACACTCGTGTAGATCAGGATTAATTCCAGTGTAGTCCGTGGGCCTGAATAAGACTAGAGTGAAATGAAAATCTGGGTCAGTTCAAGCCACAATTCATAATTATACTTGGAAGGATTAGATTTTTATCAGTACATGTCAATTTCACCGTACGCTCACAAAGTGAAAAAAATTCCATCGATAATAATAGAAGTGTACAAATAGGCAAAGTATGAAAAATTCTGCTTGAGAACTGATTAGAGTTTGATTTAAGGATATTTACTTTGTAAATTTTGACAGGTCACATTGACAGTTTGTGTTTAAATGGTTATAAAGCCTTAACTTTTTGAACCTCAATGTCTGCTGTCATTAATAATTATTGTCTGACACCCCGTAATTTCCCACAACTATGAAAATTTAAATTGACCAAAAAAAATATTTAAATGCTTAAAAATAAACATCAATATTATCCATCAAAATGATAGAAAAATGAAAAATGAATTCTGTAAACTTATTCATGTAACAGGGTGGCTTGCCACATTAAGAGCTAGTGGCCTGGAGCCAGCCAGTCACTAAGTATACACACCTGAACTGAGATTAGTTGATTCCCCTAGCAAGAGCAGCAGAAAGGGAGAACAGGGTGGAGTACAGAGGCTGCTAGGCACAAATAGGCTCTGGCAGAGAAATCTGGAACTTAACTGACACACACAGGAAAGCCTGGAAGTCACCTGATAAAGAGGTAAACAGGAGGATTTGAGGAGGGATTTGAGAACTTACATTTGAATGTGTGTTAATTTAACAAAGAATGTAGGCCATACTTACAGGATAGGGGACTCTACCCTGGGAAGCAGTGATTCTGACAAGGATTTGGGGGTCAGGGTGGATAATCAGCTGAACATGAGTTCCTAATGGGATGCTGTGGCCAAAAGAGCTGACACAATTCTGGGATGCATAAACAGGGGACTCTCAAGTAGGAGTAGAAAAGTTATTTTATCTCTATATTTGACACTGGGGTGACCACAGCTCAAATATTGTGTGAGGTTCTTGTGTCCACAGTTCAAGAAGGATATTAATCAGTTGGAGAGGGTTCAGAGAAGATTAAAGGATGTCTTATAGTGCTAGACTCAAGAACTCAATCTATTTAGTTTAACAAAGAGAAGGTTAAGGAGTGACTTGATTATAGTCTATAAGTACCTACATGGGGAACAAATATATAATAATGGGCTCTTCAATCTAACAGAGAAAGGTATAACACAATCCAATGGCTGGAAGCTGAAACGAAACAAATTCAAACTGGAAATAAGGTGTAAATTTTTAATAGTGAGAATAATTAACCATTGGACAATTTACCAAGGGTCATGGTGTATTCTCCATCACTGACAATTTTTAAATCAAGATTGAATGTTTTTCTAAAAGCTATGCTCTAGGAATTATTTTGGGGAAGGTCTATGGCCTGTGTTATACTGGAGATCAGACTAGATGATCACAGTGGTCCCTTCAGGCCTTGGAATCCATGAATCTATGAGTAAACCAGAACCTGAGATGCGATGTGAATGGTCAAATGGGTTCATGAGTTATTGAAAATGACATTTGAAGAGGGAAACTGAGCCCAGGGGCTGCTTGCAGGGCTGCCCTGAGGACAGGAGTTGGCCAGTCCTCTCCTATTATAATAAGAATATTGATAAACCAATTTTGTGGTCCCCACATTCTCAGCTCCTCTTGGGGCTGCCCACCCACTGGTATAAGTTATAGAAGCCTCAGGACTGGAGTCAAATGTTTCCTCCAAATTCCCTCACTTGCCCCAGCCCTCTCTGCTGAGGCCTAAACCAGGATCTGACATATGGTCACTGTGACAGGGTGTACCAACCAGGCACTAGACAGGCGAAGGTTAATGAACTGCTCTGTGCCCAAGAGGCCATGCCCCCTCACCTTTGTTGGGCATACTCCCAGTGGAGTGAGCATTCAAAAGGGAGCAGCTCAGCTCAGTCTGGACTGACTGAGGAGGAGACCAGTTGTTTGCAGCAGCCTCCTGCCTGAAAGCCACCAGAACTCCAAGCCACTGGGGTCGAACCTCCTAGCTGCACTGCGGGAAGCAAGGGGATGACTCATTGTTACCAGCAGAGGAGCTGCTGGAGATGCAGCAGAAGGGACACGAGAAAGACCCCCTTGTCCAACCCCAGAGACAACGCCAGAAGGACTGGGATGAGGGTAAGAAGCAACCCAAGGAATGCACTTTGGGGTATTGGGACCTGAACCCTGTTCTGAAGGTCCCTGGGTTGGAACCTGGTGGAGTAGGGTGAGCCCAAGTTCCCTTACCCTCTCCACTCTCGCTGCTTGGTGACTCTCCCCCCTGATATTGGTGCTAAGAGACATAGCCCCTTAGACTCTCGCTACTGAGTGAGACGACCTCTTTAGCCAACACCAGATCCAAAAAATTTTCTCTAGTTTTTTCCAACCTCATCCATAATGCACACGTCTGCATCCCGGCTTCTCTTTTTTACACACATATACAGCTGGTCACAATACCCAGTGGAACCCTCCACCCACATGGTACTAGTTTCTGAGCCTTGTAACTGTCTCTTGCAACTATCTTGAGTGACAGGCACACTCACAAATCAGTTTTAACCAGGTTTTAACTCAGCCCTTAACAAGGTTTAACCCATCTCATAACATATCTCCATTTTTTCAGATGAGATTTCAATGGATTTGCCTAAAGCCACAGGGAGTCAAGCCAGTTTTAGAACTCCTTATTTCCCAGCACCAAGCTCAAACAAGTCTTCAGACCACTCCTCTCTTTATGTAGTTTTCATAAAATCATAGAAATGTAGGGCTGGAAGAAACCTTGAAAGGTCATTTAGTCCAGCCCTCTGCACTGAGGCAAGAACAAGTAAACCGAGACCATCCTTGACAGGTGTTTGTCCAACCTATTCTTAAAAACCTCCAGTAACGGTGATGCCTCAGCTTCCCTTGGAAGCGTATTCCAGTGCTTAACTATCCTTATAGTTAGAAAGATTTTCCTAATAGCTCAGTGGCTTGAGCACTGGCCTACTAAACCCAGGGTTGTGAGCTCAATCCCTGAGGGGGGCCACTTAGGGATCTGGGGCAAAATCAGTACTTGGTCCTACTAGTGAAGGTAGGGGGCTGGACTTGATGACCTTTCAGGGTCCCTTCCAGCTCTATGAGATAGGTATATCTCCATAATGTCTAACCTAAATCTCCCTTGCTGCAGATTAAGTCCATTATTTCTTCAGCAAACAAGGAGATCAATTGATCACTGTCCTCTTCATAACACATTTGAAGACTTTTATCAGGTACTCCTCAGTCTTCTTACTTAAGACTAAACATGCTCATTTTTTTAAAACCATTCATCAGAGGGAAGGTTTTCTAAACCTTTTATCATTTTTGTTGTTCTCCTCTGGACTCTCAACTTGACACAGAGTTCCAGCTTAGGCTTCTGCAGTGCCAAGTATCATAGAATCATAGAATATCAGCGTTGGAAGGAACCTCAGGAGGTCATCTAGTCCAACCCCCTGCTCAAAGCAGGACCAATCCCCAACTAAATCAAGTAGAGTGGGACAGTTACCCCTCATATCTTACATATGATACCCCAGAATTATATTAGCTCTTTCACAACTGCATCATGTTGTTGATTCATATTCAATTTGTGATCCAATATAACCATGATTTTTCCTTCCAAAGTGTGGTACTTTGCACTTTTCTTTATTCAATTTCATCTTGTTGATTTCAGAAAAATGCTGCAATTTATCAGCTCATTTTAAATTATAATTGTGTCCTCCATAGTTCTTACAACCCCTCCCAGTTTCATGTCATCCACAAATTTTATAAGCCTACTCTCCACTCTATTATGCAAGTCGTTAATGAATATGTTGAATAGTATTGGATCCAGGACAGATCTTTGCAGGACCCCACTAGATACATTCTCCCAGTTTGACCCCGAACCACTGATAACTACTCTTTGAGTCGTCTTTCAACCAGTTCTTCGCCTACCTTATAGTAATTTCATCTAGACCAATTTGCTTATGAGTAAGGATATGATTTAGTCACAGAGGTCATGGAAGTCACAGATTCCATGACTTTACCAGACCTCCATGACTTCTTTGGCTTCAGCTGTCAGCGGCTGCAGCTGGGGCTGGAGCCAGGGCTGTGCACCCCATCCCCAGTGGCTGCCGCCGGAGCTGGGGTTTTGTGCTCATGGCTGCTGCTGGGGCTGGAGCCAGGGCTGTGCTTCCCCGCCCATGATGGTAGGGCTCGGTCTGTCAGCCCCTCCCCCCCATGGGGCTCCAGCTATCATTCCCCCCTCCCCCAGCCCTCCCTCCAGTTATTTTTAGTAAACATTTTTACTTGTATTTTTAGTTATTTTAGACAAACAGGTCATGGGCTCCCGTGATTTTTTGTTTATTGCCCGTGACCTGTCTGTATCTTTTACTAAAAATAACTGTGATAAAATCTTAACCTTACTTATGAGACTGTCATGTGGGACTGTGTCAAAAGCCTTACTAAAGTCAAGCTATATTACATCTACTGCTCCCCACATCCGCTAGGCCAGTAAGCCCGTCAAAGAAGGAAATGAGGTTGGGTTGACATCATGTGTTCTTGACAAATCCATGCTGGCTATTCCTTATAACCCTATTGTCCTGAAGGTGCTTACAAACTGATTGTTAATAATTTGTTCCAGTATCTCTCCAGTTAGCAAAGTTAGGCTGACTGATCTGTATTTCCCTTGGTCCTCTTTGTCCCTCTTTTAAAGATAGGTGCTATGTTTATCTTTTAGCTCTCTGGTATCTCACCTACCCTTCATGAGTTCTTGAAGATAATTGCTAACAGTTCCAAGATTCCTTCAGCTAGTTCTTTAAGTACCCTGGAATAAATTTCATCAGGCCCATATATATAAATTATATAAATTAAATATATCTAAATAGTTTAACCTGTTCTTGCTTGTGTTCTTTCCCTCTTGTTAATATTAATTGTGTTGAGTATCTGGTCACCATTAACCTTTTTAATGAAGACTAAAATAAAACAGGCACTAAACTCCTCACCCTTTTTGATGTCGTCAGTTATTAGCTCTCCTTCCCTGCTAAGTAGAGGACCAATACTTTCTTTCATCTTTCCCTTGCACTTAATGCATTTAAAGAGTCTCTTCTTATTGCCTTTTATGTCTGATTCTAGGTGTCACTCATTTTGTGCCTTAGCCTTTTTGATTTTGTCCCTACTTGCTTGTGCTTTTCTTTGTACTCCTCCTTAGCAATTCATCCATGTTTTGGTATCTATGAAAAAGGTAACTGTGTCCAGTTAATGTATTATGGAAACTAAGGTAATATATAGCATTGCTAGGCATTTATGGATAGTTATTTATTCTGGTCCAGTCAAGTCATTATTAAAACCATACTTCTCTCATAAATTTGAATTAAAAAAAAATTGACTGTAATTATGGTTACCTTTAAATAATATATATTACAATGTGTTGCCCCTCCACAAAGTGACAAGTTTGCCTGGCCCCTACATTTGACAAAAGACATGATAGGCACTGAAAAGGTTGGTGCAAACTCCCTACCTGCCCTCCCCCCCCCCCCACAGCTTTACATTATTTCTGTAACACTTTGTTTACAATTAGGATTACCTGATTTATTTGTTCAGATTGGACAATTGGCTTGCTGCTGTGCTCGGTAAACAGCTTCTGACAACAAACAAGGATTTAAATAATCATTGTGTAATCAGCAGACACCAACGCATCCTTATCTTAACCCCTCAAATGCAAGTAGCTGTCTGTACCATTATATTTAGAAGCCTAAATGTTCAACATTTCAACCGCATCAGAAACATTCCATCCATTTTGTCAGAAACCTGATGAAGAGCTCATTAAATGAAATTCGTTCTTACTTTAGCACACATGAAAATGTATCTATTCAATGGGAGGCCTTTGCATTAAATTCTGATCTGGGTAACATCAGTGTAAAGTCCTGATTTACACCAGGGTAACTCAGATCAAAATCTGATCCCGTTTTTGGCTTTCTGCCTCGTAGGGGATACTAACTAGACTAGCCCAGCAGCAACTCAGTGGGGTTACAACATTCAGACCTACCTAAATACCCTGCCTAAAGCTGGGCATAGTATTGGTTAGGTTTGGTAAATATATGTGGACATATAATACTATAAGATTCTTTCTAATCAAAGCTTTTACTGTGGTTGACATCTTTGTCTGCTGTGAAAGTATTGGCATTTGGAACATAACCATTAAATATGAAATAGTATAAAAGGAGGTGAGTTTAAATCAGCTTGTATTTCAGAGCTGTTTTTCCTATAAGGATTATAGGTCTGCTTTAAGGATTCTCCAGCCACTAATACATTATCTGAACCAATTTTTAAATTTGAGTGGCTACAGTTAGAGACTTACCTAATAGGCACCTGAATACACAATTAAGTGCTTTCATATTCATTTTAGGCACCTAAGTGCTGAGTTAGGCACCCACATTTTAAACTTGTGCATGCTAGTTGTAACTATTCTGAAAAGTGTATGTAAAAGATTTTGCATACAAAGAAACCACCAGTGATCTTAAATGACAATAGAACTGTGCTCCAAGAGATTGCTTGGTGTGGAGTTCCTATCTATTTGTCTACAAAGCATCTTGGGCAGGGCCGGCTCCAGGCACCAGGGAAGGAAGCAGGTGCCTGGGGCAGCCAATAGAAAGGGGCGGCACTCCGTTGGTTATTGGGGCGGCACGTCCGGGTCTTCGGCGGCACTTCGGCAGCAGCTCAAGTGCTCCGCTTTAGTCTTCGGCGGTAATTCGGCGGCAGGTCCTTCACTCCGTCTCTTCCTCTTCGGCGGCACTTCGGCGGCAGCTCAATCGCGGTTTGTTTGTTTTTTCCTTCGCCACTTGGGGTGGCAAAAAAGCCGGCCCTGATCTTGGGGCTGGTCTACACTACGAGGTTAGGTTGAATTTATCCACGTTAGGCCGATTTTATAAGCAATGCAGCTACACAACCAACCCCATTCCGTTGACCTAAAGGGCTCTTAAAATCGACTGCTGTACTCCTTCCCGATGAGGGGAATAGTGCTAAAATCAACCTTCTTGGGTCGAATTTGGGGTAGTGCAGGCACAGCGTTGTGCAATTCAACGGTATTGGCCTCTGGGAGCTATCCCAGAGTGCATCAATGTGACAGCTCTGGACAGCACTTTCAACTCCAATGCACTAGCCAGGTACACAGGAAAAGCCCTGAGAACTTTTGAATTTCATTTCCTGTTTGGTCAGTGTGGTGAGCTCAGCAGAATAGGTGACCATGCAGTCCCAGAATCGCAAACGAGCTCCAGCATGGAGCGAACGGGAGACACTGGATCTGATTGCAGTATGGGGAGAAGAATCTGTGCAGGCAGAACTCCGATCCAGCAGAAGAAATGCTAATATATATGCCAAAATCACACAGGGCATGGTGGAGAGAGGCTACACCAGGGACACACAGCAGTGCTGCGTGAAAGTTAAGGAGCTCAGGCAAGCCTACTACAAGACAAAAGAGGCAAACGGTCACTCTGGGTCAGAGCCCCATACATGCTGCGTTTATGATCAGCTGCATGCAATTCTGGGGGGGACCCTACCAGTACCCCACCACTGTCCGTGGACACCTCCAAGGGGGGAGTCTCACGCAACACGGAGGAGGATTTTGTGGATGAGGAAGAGGAGGAGGAGGAGGAGGAGGAGGAGAAAGTGCAGCAGGCAAGCGGAGAATCATTCTCCCCAGCAGCCAGGACCTTTTCATCACCCTGGAGCCAATACCCTCCCAAGGCAGGTTCCCGGACCCTGAAGGCGGAGAAGGCACCTCTGGTGAGTGCACATTTGTAACTATACTACAGAGGTTAAAAGCAATTGTGTTTAATGTTTGCATTACCCTGAAGAACTGGGATGCATTCGCGGCCAGTACAGCTGGAAAAGTCTGTTAATGTGTCTGGGGATGGAGTGGGAATCCTCCAGGGACATCTCCATGAAGCTCTCCTGGAGGTACTCTGAAAGCCTTTGCAGAAGGTTTCTGGGGAGGGCTGCCTTATTTCGTCCTCCACGGTAGGACACTTTACCACACCAAGCCAGTAGCAAGTAGTTTGGAATCATTGCAGCACAAAGCATGGCAGCGAATGGTCCTGGGTTTTGGTTGCATTCATGCAACATTCGGTCTTTATCTTTCTGTGTCAGCCTCAGGAGAGTGATATCATTCATGGTCACCTGGTTGAAATAGGGGAATTTTTGTAAGGGAACAGTAAAAGGACCCCGTTCATGCTGGGCTGTTTGCGCTTGGCTAAAAGGGATCATCCCGGAGAATAGCCACGAGGTGGGGGGAGGGGTGTTCTGCACATCCACCCCAAAACTGCAGCCCCTCCTTTTAAACAGCAAACCCAACCGGCATTGCTTGCTATGGGAAAGGAGGGCGCTGCAGTTTGAAACCATTCCCACATGTTATGAACGCGGAAGAAGCCAACCCTACGTACCTTTGGCTTACCATGGCTGCCTGGAAACTGAATTCTGTTGCCCAGCCGTGTGTGATGTGTCACCATACCGGCAGGCACTCAATATAAAAGGCAAAATGCGACCCTGCACCTAAAGCACATGTGCTGTCTGCTGTGAATTGCTTGATTCACTGTGAAAGAGTCTCCCTTTTGTTCTCAGAAATGTATCTTCTTAAATTTTACTCTCCCTTTTTATCCCCCCTGCAGGTGCAAATGTTTCTAGCTCCCTGTATCAACTCTGTCCCTGAGCTTATCGCAGATTAGAAGGCAAAAAAACCACACTCGCGATGACATGTTTTCTGAGCTCATGCAGTACTCCCACACTGATAGGGCACAGCTGAATGCATGGCGGCATTTAGTGGCAGAGGCCAGGAAAACATACAGTGAGCATGACCAGAACATGCAGGAGGAGATGCTGAGGCTAATGGGGGAGCAAACTGACGTGATCAGACATCTGGTGGAGCTACAGGAAAGGCAACTAGGGCACAGACCCCTGCTCCATCCACTGTACAACCGCCTGCCCTCCTCTCCAAGTTCCATATCCTCCTCATCCAGATGCCCAAGAACGCGGGGGGGGCGGGGGGGGGAGGCTCCGGACACCCAGCCACTCAACTCCAGAGGAGGCCCAAGCAGCAGAAGGCTGTCATTCAAACAGCTTTGATTTGTAGTGTGGCTACAATAAGCAATGTGGCCTTGTCCTTCCCTCCTCCCCCACCCCACCCAGGCTACCTTATCAGTGATGTCACTTTTTTTAATAAATAAAGAATGAATGGATTCAAAACAATAGGGACTTTATTTCCTTTGCCAGCTGTGGTTGAAGGGGGGAGGGGGATTGGCTTACAGGGAAGTACATTCAACAAAGGGGGCGGTTTTTCATCAAGGAGAAACACATACAACTGTCACATCGTAGCCTGTCCAGTCATTAAACTGTTTCTCAAAGCCTCTCTGATGCGCAGCACACCTAGCTGTGCTCTTCTAATCACCCTTCAAAATTGGCCACCAGGCGATGTGCCTCAACCTCCCACCCCACCATAAACATCTCCCCCTTACTCTCACATTATTATGGAGCACACAGCAGGCAGCAATAACAATGGGAATATTGGTTGTGCTGAGGTCTATCCTATTCAGCAAACAGTGCCAGCGGGCTTTTAAACGTCCAAAGGCACATTCTACCACCATTCTGCACTTGCTCAGCCTATAGTTGAACTGCTCCTTACTACTGTCCAGGCTGCCTGTGTATGGCTTCATGAGCCATGGGAGCAAGGGGTAGGCTGAGTCTCCAAGGATAAGTATTGGCATTTCAACATCCCCAACTGTAATTTTCTGGTCTGGGAAGAAAGTCCCTTCTTGCAGCTTTTCGAACAGCCCAGAGTTAATAAAGATGCGAGCGTCATGCACCTTTCCCAACCATCCCACGTTGATGTCAATGAAATGTCCCTTGTGATCCACCAGTGCTTGCAGCACCATTGAGAAGTACCCCTTGCGGTTTATGTACTGGTTGGCAAGGTGGTCCGGTGCAAGATAGGAATATGCATTCCGTCTATCGCCCCACCACAGTTAGGGAACCCCATTGCAGCTAAGCCATCCACTATAACCTGCACATTTTCCAGAGTCACTACCCTTGTTAGCAAAAGGTTACTGATTGCCTTGGCTACTTGGATCACAGCAGCCCCCACGGTAGATTTGCCCACTCCAAATTGATTCCCAACTGACCAGTAGCAGTCAGGCATTGCAAGCTTCCACAGGGCTATCGCCACTCACTTCTCAACTGTCAGGGCAGGTCTCATCTTGGTATTTCTGCGCTTCAGGGCGGGGGAAAGCAACTCACAAAGTTCCATGAAAGTGGCCTTACACATGCAAAAGTTTCGCAGCTACTGGGAATCATCCCATACCTGCAAAACTATGCGGTCCCACCAGTCGGTGCTTGTTTGCTGGGCCCAGAATCGGCGTTCCACTGCATCAACCTGCCCCACTGCCAACATGATGTCCCAATTGCCACATCCCGTGCTTTCAGGAACATCTGTGTACATGTCCTCCTCACAATCGTCCTCGTGCTGGTGGCTCCAAGCCAGGCTCTGAACATACTATAGGATAATGTGCGAGGTGTTTACAATGCTTGCAACAGCAGCACTGAGCTGAGCAGGCTCCATGCTTGCCATGCTATGGCGTCTGCATGGATAATCCAGGAAAAAAGGCACAAAATGATTGCTTGCTGTTCCTTTCAAGGAGGGAGGGAGGGGGAGACTGACGACATGTACCCAAAACCACCCGTGACAAAGTTTTTGCCCCGTCAGGCATTCGGAGCTTAACCCAGAATCCCAATGGGCAGCGGGGACTGTGGGATAGCTACCCACAGTGCACCACTCCATGAGTCAATGCTAGCTACGGTATTGAAAACGCACTCCACCGACCTACTGCACTTAGTGGGGACATACACGATCGACTGTATAAAATCACTTTCTAAAGATCAACTTCTATAAAATCGACCTAATTTCGTAGTGTAGACATACCCTTGGTATCTGCTATAGTTGTGATGAGTGACTCTGAAAGGCCTGGGTCTCTTTATGTGTAATGACTACACACACACACACACTGCTTGCCAAGTTCTCCAACCTGAGTGGATTCTTGGTATTCAATCAATAGAGAAGGAGGCAAAGAGTGAGTGGGGGGAAGAAATGCTGGGCAAGATAAAGAAAGGCTTGATTATGAATAAAGGAAAAATGGACACTTAAAATGATTAGTCTAGATTACAGAAAGTAATTTTTTAAAATTATTTTTCTGATAAGCAGGAGATAATTTGTCAGAAATAGATTCAAATAAATATTCAGAAAATACAATATTCTGTCATCTGTGAAGCTGCTTTTGGTTATAGAGCAAAACCCTTCGTTCCCTCTAATCTAAATACTAGTTGTAGCTGGGAATCAAACAGCTGCTTGCAGTGCTTTAAATCTCCAGTATATGTTGGGAAATGATGTAGCTTTAATTGTTTAGCTATTTTTATTGCTATGGATTTCTAAGTAATTGCTATAGATTGCTATTCATGTGAGTTTGGGAACCAGACTCTGGTGCTAAATAAATCTCTGATTCAGCAATGTAGTAAAATATATGCTTAAGCCTGTATTTAACTCCATCTCTATGCAGCAAAGAACTTAAGCATGTATTTGAAATTGACTTGGATGGGACTATTTGGATCCTACATCTTTATTCTGGGATAAGATGTGTATAACATGCTTCATAGGGGTATATATAAGAAGACAAGAGAAGAAGGAGAACTTCAGCTTGGTAACATTTCCAGAAATTACTGCTCAGCTGCTGTTTGTTTTCTCTGACTACCAAATGTGAGATAGCGTGCTTTTGCCAGCTGCAGTCTGATTACGTATCACTTTTTCCATAACACTGCCAGTCCAATTGAACTACAGCCTACAGAGAGTATAATCTTTTGTAGGGCTCGTAACAAACCAATCAGAGTCTAGGAAGAAAATCAGAGATAGAGAGAGCCTGACCACAGCTTATAAATCAAAGTACTCAGATACGACGTAAGAGTCAGAATTTTGAGAGCTGACGGTGCTGGCAGTTGGGCTTTAAATTTCTGATTTATAAATCACTTCCCTGAAAACCAGCTGCAAAATGAGGATTTGTGAACCCAAAAAAAGACAAGGTTTTACTTAGGATTTATTGAGATGGTTTGTAAATCTATTGTAGGACACGCAAATCTGATTTAAGATTCGTTAATGCTGTTTAGGATATGGAAACTCACTGCCTGACTTAGCACACATTGAAATACTTTAGTAAAATCTGAAATTAAAAAATCGCTATTTAAAATGATGACATATAAATCAAAACTTTGTGGCTAAGATTTGCTGGCAGGCTCTATAAATTAAATACTACGTTTATAACTAAATCTCTTCTAAGTGCAGATTTATACATCCAACTTGCAAATCACCAGAAAACCATTATGGGATCAGTTCTAATCTGAAATACAACAGATGTGCTTCCGCTTTGTGCCTTGAAACATCTGCACCTCTATTCTATGGGCATGATCTTCCATTGCCCTGCATCTTCTGTAGTCATTTGTATTTGTGCAGTGTGGTATAAAGCATTATCATGCTTGTTATGTCAGTGAGTGGAGAATTCTGATTTGGTAATGTTTTATGCTCACTCACTCTGCGCAGGTGTAAATGAATACAATAGCCAGGAGGGGAGGCAAAGGAGGAGAGAAGAAGGCAGGAGAGAGGGGTCATGTTGGCTATACCCAATCCTCTACTGGCATAAGGTCCCTGAGCAATGTAAATTAAAGATACTCTCCTGCAGCTTTAACCTGTGCCAGAACCAGATGGCTGCGAATCAGGGAGTACTGGCCAGATCCCTAACAGCCTGCCCTCATCCACAGTGGAGAATGAAGCTCAAAGTTTAAGGCAGTGGAGAATTGGGCTCAGTGTATGTAAACAAGTGCAGCACAGGGATTTTTCAAGTGATGTCTGCTTGCATTTCTCAGATTAGATTGAAGGCCCTCTGGGTGAAATCCTGGCCCCATTGGAGTCAACAGCAAATAGCCCATTGACTTCTATAGGGATAGAATTTCACTCTATACAAATAATATTGATCAGTTTCACTGGTAGGCTTTGGCTGCTCTGCACGACTCAAGTAGCAAAAAGCAGCCATAAACACCAGCCACTCCTGTGCACATCAGCAGAGGCATGGGGAGTTAAAAGCAGGGCCTAGCACAGCATCTCCTACCCTTGTGCAGTCATTGCTGGTAGCTGCAGCCGCTCTCTCCCCTGCTCTTCCCATACAGCAGGTGGGGAGGATGGCATCCCTCGGTAATTATAAGAAAATTTACACATGCACTTGGAGTTAATATACTTTCTTTCAGGCAGTTTTATGGTAGCCAGCAAGGCTTACCCAGAAGCTAAGGGTCATAACAGTGAAATATTAGCACTATGTTTTGCTAGCAATATTGTTTTTTTATATGAAAGGGAAAGTGTATATGGTAAGAAAGGGCTCTAAGTCCAGGTACAGAAGACACTTAAAAAGACTTTTCTCTGCTGAGTTTCTCTGAAGTGTCAACCCCTTTGACTTCATAGTTTTTAAACAATTAGCAAAAAAAGTCTAAAATATTTTCGCCTCTCTTATTTGAAACTTGTGACTAACTAATCATAAAAATGGCTCCTTATATCAAATTATTGATGCAGCCTTTCACATGAACTGTTTGGCATTCCGGAGTTCTTCTGAGAGAATCCTCTTCTTCAGTCTTCACTGGCATTGTTGGAGTTAAGAATCTATCTGTTACAAACCCCAGAAAATACATACATACATACACTGGGCTAAATTATCAAAGAATGTGTTTTCAATATGGAGGTAAGCTGCATGTTCAGCTGAATCCAAATACTACTCTCAGAGTAACTGAAGTGAATAGTGCAATTAGAAACAGGAAACTTTGCTTCTATAGCTGTGCATCCAACCGAGCGCTCAATTTCACAAGCAAAATATCAGCAGGTTGTTTCTTTAATAGTCTATAATGTGGTAAATCACCCCTTTAGGTACGTTAAATTTGAAGAGGCTGAAAATGAGCTACTCTGTGAATATACAAGCTTTTTTGTCACAAAGTGTTCCAGTAGATGTTACACAAGCCTTGAGACCAAGGGAACTCTTCTCTGTGGCATCATTAGGGCTGGTGAGGAGACAAGAGGGAAGCTGGCGTATACCTCCAATATTCAGGAGCTAGCCCAGCCCCTAATATAGGGTAAGTCTCCCTATAGGACTGCCCTAATTTGGACTGTAGCAGCCTGCATGGAATCTGGAGAGATGACCATAGGTTACAGGAAGTAGGAGTTTGGAGGAGGCACAAGGAATTTAGTTGTGGGCAAATGGTTAGGAAAATTAAGCTGTGTTTGGAGAAGCTCTATAAATAATTGTTTTAATAAAAAGCCAGTTTAGTTTCATAAGAATGGAGTCCTTTCATGTTTTTTCCCAGCATGTGGTACATGAAACAGGCCCCCTAATGCAATGGCCCATATGAGCCATATCACCAGCATGTAAAGAACTCCCTACTCACTTCTCTCTACCCCTCCTCTCTGAGTTGATTACCTTTTCTGCACTTCTTCAGGGAACTCAATAACTGCTGCACTACTCTTGCCATATACAAATTGATCCCCAATCCTGCAAAGAAAACCATGTAGGCAGACCAATGAATCTAATGGGGCTCCATGTGGGCACAGGGGTTGGTCCACAACGTTCTCTTTACAGAGCCAGGGCCTTAAAAGGTACTCTAAGGTTTCAGCACAAGAGTGTATTGCAGGGTCATAGAATCCTGCATGTGAGAGAGGATGGGGACGGAGGTCCCTGGTGTGGTTGGGATTGTACAATCTTCAGGTGCTTTATGGGGTGTAAATTCAATGTTCAAAAGTCATTTATAAGTGATAAGAGCACTGGACTACTGGTTCCTGCTCCGAAAAATGTCACGGGGGACAACTAGGGGGACAACGAGAAACCAGACAGCTTGTCCCTGAAGAAGAGATCTTCCAAATGGTGGCAGGAGAAGCAGGTCATTAGGCTATCCCCCACTCCTAAGAGAACAATAGAGTCTAGGAGAGAGGGAACCAAGCCTGGTTGGGAAAACTGGGCTGTCCAAGGACTTGTATAATTTGAACATCTGTACCTTCACGGTACACTTTTTGCTAATTACAGACTAATAAAACCTAACCCACTCATGCTACAAATTTTGTCAAAATATCATCTTAGCTCTTTAAGTAATGGTAAACTTGCAGCCCAGGATCTGTATATGGTTCCTTTCATTTGGACCTGTTCTTACATTCATCCTTGTTTACATTCAATAGTAATAAAATACAAAGGAGAAATACAGAGAAAAACATTGCACAATTCTTTTTTTTTAAATCTGCCTTCATCAGCAGAGGCAGCAGTAAATATATTTTTATTGAAGGTTTCAGGGGCTATGAAAGCAATAAATAAAGTGTCCTAATAAATTTATGATCAGAATTCTACCTTTACTAAGAAATTTTAGTGTCCACAATTACCGCCTGTCATTTATCTCATTAAGTTTCTCTAACCATCAAGTCAGCAGACAGGATCAGTGGCCTTTATTTCTATGGAAGCAAATGAAAGCAATGTAACTGGCTTCAGTATTTGGCTGAGCAGTATTCTAAACCTGATGGCGGGATTGCTGTAGCTGGATTTCATAAGAGTGTCCTACCATCTGGAGTGGGAAACTTCATGTTCATTATTAATCACTATTGCATTTTCCTCCTCTTCCCCTGCTTCTGCCTGATTTCAAAACCACCCCTTTGGTCATTCTTTTACTTGTGAAAAAGAAAAAGCTAAACTTCATAGGTGTAGGCTGTAGTCAAGGAAACTCAGTTTTTCATAGATTTTAAAGCCAGAAAGGACCACTGTGATCATCTAGACTGACCTCCTGCATAACACAGGCCACAGAACTTCCCCAAAATAATTCCTGTTTGAACATGAGCATCTCTTTAAGAAAAACATTCAGTCTTGATTTAAAAATTGCCAGTGATGAAGAATCCACAACAACCATTAGTAAGTTCTTCCAATGGTTCATTACTCTCACAATTAAAAATGTACATTGGATTACGTGATTCCTTTGTCTGCTAGATTTAAGAACCCATTATCAATCCACTTTTGTTTTCCATGTTGGTACTTATAGACTGTGATCAAGTTATCCCTTAACCTTCTGTTTCTTAAGTTTCTCTGACAAGCTCTGATTTATCTCAAATGATCCTACCTCACCTCCTGCAAAGCAAGAAACTTCTGTACCTGGTGAGGAGAATACACCGTCTATCAACAAGTATTTACAGAATATAAATCCATTGGGCCCTGCTCTCCTCTACCTTGCAGCTTGTGTAGTCATTTATGCCTGTGTAAAATGGGTGTAGAATTCTGATTTACTCTTTGCAGTGTATTCCTGGGGGAATACTGCAGCACTGCACAATGCAGAAATTGTGCAGAATTAAAGTTCTGCACAGAATTTCATTTTTTCCCTCAGAATTGGTGCTCCAGAGTTGTTGGCTGCCATTAGAGACTGCTAGACCCAGCAAAACCTAACTCTCCAGCTTGCAGATACAGGACACTGCCTGGGGCGAGTGTGGGCTCACAACACGTCCTGGAGGAAGGAGGCAGCATGCAGGAAACTCTGTACAAGCCTGGGACCCATCATCAAACTGTTTCTATCTCTGGGGGATAGAGGGTGCTGGTGTCTGAGCTTGGGGGGCACTCTGTGGCTGGACTATGGGGGATAGGGGGTTCACGTGTCTGGGCTGGGGGGGTGACTGGACTCTGGAGATGGGGGGTGTGGGTGTCTGAGAACAAAGGGACAGAGTTTTTCCCCTAAGATGTGCCCAGCTGACACCAGACTGAGGTGTCCAACAAAAGTATAACAGAGAAACAGGAGCTGGGTTGTCATAGGGGTTTCTTTAACTCTCTACTCCTGGGGGGAACTTTTTTGTTGTCTGTATTGTTACAGACATACTTGCTGACAGGTATTTTGAAATAAATTACCAAAATAATTAGAACTGGTGTGATTATATTGTGTTATTTTGACAAATAAAATATGCAGAATTTTAAAATATTGTGTACAGAATTTTTAATTTTTTGGCACAGAATTCCCCAGGAGTGGCACAGGTATAAATGGCTGCACAAAGACCAAGACAGTGGAGAATCTTAACCAAAGGAGGAGGAAAGAGGAATTTATAGTGGCCTATAAGGGCATAAAAAGGAAGAAACCCAGCAAGGGACTATCAGGAAAAATGTCCAGGAACATTTATTAGATGTGGAAAAATCACTAAGGAAAGTAATGAAAGTCACACTGTTTGATTCAGTTAAAAATAAACTCCAATAAAGCACTTGAGAAAATATACTAGAGAATGATCCTAGACTAGCCCCTAACGAATTGAACAGATGTCACAGTAAGTCTTTTCCATTTCTGACTGCTGTGATTCTTTTTTCTTAGAGTTTTGAAAGACTAATTCAATTCCAATGTTAACAAGAGAAATGAAGTGGGGAAACAAGGACACTATGTGATCAAACTCAGTGGACTCATTCATGTCACCGCAGTAAGCCACCCTCTTTGTGTAAGCACAAAGAACTTTTCAAAGCATCTAGGGAAAATGCTGATGAAGGTCAAAGTCTCAGTTCTACGGGACATCCAGCACTGTAGCTATATGAATCAGGTGTAGGCACCATGGGCATGGAGTCTTGACAGTCTGAGGAGTCAGTGAACAACTGACACCCATTGCAATTCTCATGACTGCTTGTAGCGGGCTTCACTTGAGGCCAGCAGGCCTAGTGGAGGTTCAACTTGGGATGGCCTTACCAGGCAATCAGAAGACCTGGTGGCTGAGTTACCCTCTGTCATTCTCTTATGCTCCCTGAGTTCTCTCAGTCAGCCGGAGAAGGTGGGAAGGATAGGGGCAGCCAAGCCCTTCCTCTCCATCGAGTCCTTGCACAGGGCCTAAGGGAAAAGGTTAGGAGAGTCTCAGACCCCTCTTAGCTGATACACCAGACCAGCCTTCCCTGGGCCACTTTCTACGTCCCCTGTTCTCTCGTCAGTTTGGGGCATGGCCCCAGCACTCTGCTTCCTTCTAAACTGAGGGTTGTTCACAGTCTCAACAATTCAGACAATCCGCCAGGGCTTCCCAGCTCATTTCCAGTGTCCAGGTGTTGCCCCTTATCTGGGAGAAAATGGGGAGATGGGAAGGTGGACAGACCCCTGGCCTCCTGATCAGCTCTTACCCACAGTCTAGACCCTTCCCTTGTAGATCACTGCATCCCAGAAGCTATTGTTTTCCTGCAGACAGTCCAGTCCAGTCAAGTCCAGTCTCCACTCCACTTGACTGTCCAAGTGGAACCTTTTAAGCAGGTCATCTATTTGAAGCATGCTCTGCAGCTCCTAAGGCATGGGCACTTTCTTGGCCCAGTACTGCTCAACCACTCCCTTAGGCTCAATGTGGAGTTTGTAAACTCCATTATGCAGCTGAACAGACTTTAAACTTTGCACAGAGTTTAAAAGTTCCTCTTTGTAAAAACTTTAGCCATCATGAAGAGCAAAATGATAAATGGATCAATCCTTTACTGGCAAACTATAGTAATTAGGTCATATCTCATTTCTTTATTAGAGATAGACTTTGGTGTTTAATCATCATTATATGATCATTTAATCTTCTCCAAGATTTATCTTTATAGACATTGCAAACTTGGGCCCTGATCCTTCAAATGGTTCCACGCCGGTGGACCCCGGAGCCCACCCAGAACCAGCTTCAGGATCAAGGTCTTGTATTCTGTAGTACAGTGTGTGTACAGATGATAATGCAAAGCAAGCTAAAAGAGATACAGCTTTCTCAGGGAATCTGAGGAGGAAAGAAAATATTAGCTGAAAATGTTTAAATCCTATTTAAATAAAGAAATGGCTACAAAAATAAGACCCTTGAAATACATTGTAATGCATGAGAGAGAGCATGCCATATGGTATAAAACAACCTTGGAGAACTCCAATATGCTTACCCTTGTACTAACAAAGACATACCATGTGTTTACCATAACATGAAATTAGCTTTCGTTTGTTCATATTTGAGATAAGCCCCTGAAATCCAAATGTATGCAGTGTGAGGTATGTAGTAAATTAATTTTAAAAGGAATAAACATCATCAAGTACTTTGACTCTATAATTTTATTCCATGATAGATTTATTTATTTATTTATTCTAAGACCATTTTCACTTTAATGCACTAACATTCCCATTGACTGGTAAAAAGCCATTTCGTAGCTTCATATCATGTCAGCAGTGATAAGACCTCCTGCAATAAGATCAATAAGGCTTACTTTAATGGGACTTTTTTCTTAACCCATAACCTCAACAAAATCATTTTGTGACACAATGATAACTACTGGGAGGAAAATAAAGAGATGCTGAATCTATCAAAGTTTTCTTAGGGCATGGCTACACTTGCAAATGTAGAGTGCTTTGAGTTAAACCAGCCTTCATAGAGCACAGTAGGGAAAGCACTGCAGTCTGTCCACACTGACAGCTGCAAGCGCACTGGTGTGGCCACATTTGTGGCACTTGCAGCAGTATTGGGAGCGGTGCATTGTGGGCAGCTATCCCACAGAGCACCTCTTCCCATTCTGGTGCTGTGGCTTGTGGGAAGGGGGTAGGGGGTGCTGGGCATTCTGGGTCCTGTCCCAATGCCCTGTGATGCATCGGTTCGCATCCCAGCAATCCCTCTGCTTCCATCCACAATTGGCGCCATCTTTCAGCGTTTTTTGTACTGCGCGCTCTGTCTTCCCTTTCCGTCTGTGGGAATGGAGCCTGAACTGCTGAGGAATATGCTGACGAGTCTCGCCAGCACATCACGTTTGGCAGTCGAGTTATTCCTTAAGATCCAAAGTGACAGTGAGGACTCCGACGATTATATCGACTCGAGTAACGCACATGACACGAGATTGCTTGTGGCATTCATGGACATGCTCACCACAGTGGAACGGCGCTTTTGGGCTTGAGAAACAAGCACTGAGTGGTGGGATCACATCATCATGCAAGTCTGGGATGACGAGCAGTGGCTGCAGAACTTTTGGATGAGAAAAGCCACTTTCATGGTACTGTGTGATGAGCTCGCCCTCACCCTGCAGCACAAGGACATGAGATTGAGAGCTGCCCTGATAGTGGAGAAGCAGGTGGCTATTGCAATCTGAAAGCTGGCAACTCCAGACAGCTACCGATCAGTCACTAACCAGTTTGGAGTGGGGAAGTTGACCGCTGGAATTGTGTTGATGCAAGTTTGCAGGGCCATTATTCACATCCTGCTCAGAAGAACCGTGACTCTGGGTAACATGCATGACATTGTGTCTGGCTTTGCACAAATGGGTTTCCTAACTGCGGAGGGGCGATAGATTGGACACATATTCCAATTCTGGCACCAGCCCACCTAGCCTCCAAGTACGTTAATCAGAAGGGGTATTGTGGATCACCGTGGCTGTTTCATTGACATTAACGGAGGCTGGCCCGGAAAGGTGCATGACGCACGCATCTTTCGGAACACTGGCCTGTTCAGGAAGCTTCAAGCCGGGACTTTCTTCCCAGACCAGAAGATCACCGTAGGGGAAGTTGAAATTCCCATTGTGATCCTTGGAGACCCCACTTACCCTTTGATGCCATGGCTCATAAAACCCTACACAGGGAGCCTTGACAGCAGCACGGAGCAGTTCAACAACAGGCTGAACTGGTGCAGAATGACTGTGGAGTGTGCTTTTGGCCGTTTATAGGGCCGCTGGCACTCTCTGTATGGGAAGCTGGACCTGGCCAATAACAGCATCCCCGCGGTTATATCCGCGTGCTGTTCCCTCCATAACATTTGTGAAGGGAAGGGTGAAAGATTCACTCAGGCATGGAACTCAGAGCTTCAACACCTGGAGGCTGAATTTGAACAGCCAGAGAGCAGGGCTATTAAAGGGGCCCAGCACGGGGCTGCAAGGATTAGGGATGCCTTGAGGGAGCAATTTGAGGCTGAAAGCCACCAGTAATGTCTGGTGCCCTGCATGGGAGTGAAGTGCAGTTGTTCCAATGTGAGTAGGAATCTGTGTTCGCTACGTATGATACACTGACTTGCAGTGCCTGTTGCTTTCCTGGGCTAAGGTATCTTTTACTTAATGCAATAATAAAGAATGTTTTCAAAGCAAAAAAATCCATTTATTGAAAAGAAACACAACTGCTTGGGAAACAGAAAGGGCAAGAGGGTGGGGTGGGGAACTGTACAATCACAGATTTTCGTATGTCCTGTTATCATACTCAGCCTTCCTGTCTGGAGTGCTGTGCAATGAGTGCTGCACTTCAGGATGGCTATACTGCATGGTGATGGGGATTGAGTGCAGTGGATAAGGGCAGTGGTGAGCTGGAGCCGGTTCGCACTGGTTCATGCGAACCGGTTGTTAAATTTAGAAGCCAGTTTAGAACCGGTTGTTAAAGGGGTGGGCAAACTCTGGCCTGCAGGCCACATCCGGCCCGCGGGACCGCCCTGTCCGGCCCGCCTGAGCTCCCTGCTGGGGAGGCTCCCCCGGACCTCCCCCGCCTTCCCCCCTCTCGCAGAGCCCAGCGCCAGCACTCTGGACCGCATGGTAAGGGGTGGGGCTGCGAGCTCCAGCGGGCTGCGCGGCATCCATACACACTGCCCTGAGCAGCATGGTAAGGGGGCCGGGCCGGGCTGGGAGGAGGTGTTGGATAAGGGGCAGGGAGCAGTTGGAGGGGCGGACGTTCTGGAGGGGCGGTCAGGGGACGGTGAACGGGGGGGGTTGGGTAGGCGTGGGAGTTCCGAGGGTCTGTCGGGGTGGTGGCAGATGGGGTCGGGGCAGTCAGGGGACAGGGAGCGGGGCAAGTTGGGTAGGGGGTGGGGCCCTGGGGGGTAGTTAGGGGGGGGGGTCTCGGGCTTGTACTCACCAGGTGGCGCTTAATAACGGGTTCTCTACCAGCTTGTCGGCGGCACTTCGGCGGTGGGTCGTTCACTCGCTCCGGGTCTTCGGCGGAACTGAAGGACCCGCCGCCGAAGTGCCGCCAAAGATCTGGCAGGGAACCGGTTATTAACATTCTGGCAGCTCATCACTGGATAAAGGTCGTAGTTTTCAGGGCTGGGTGGTGAAGCTACAGGTGTTGGAGGCAGCTGGTGATGATAAGAACCTGGATGTTGGGGAAAGTGGGTTGGAGGTGACATGGGAGCACAGGGGAAAGGAGTTTTGGGACAAGGGCTGCGGGGGGGGAAGGGGTGGGTGTGTTAGTGCTCCACCTCCATGGCTACAAGCGCCTGGATCGAGTCCGCTTGGCGCTCCATGATGCTTATCAGCCGCTCCGTGCTTTGGTGCCGGCGATCCGCATTCTGCTAGCGGACCCTCCCGCCACTCCAGCGCTTTTTGATTTTCATTAAGGGAGTGCTGCATGACTTCATGCAACATGTCCTCTTTGCTTCTACATGGCCTCTTCCTGATTCTTTGCAGCCTCTTGTCCAGTGATAACACGGATGGCTGAGATCTCAAGGTTGCATCTGTGAAGGCAAAATGCAACACTTAACAGAGACAGCATTGTTCACACCAGACAGAGCAATGATGCCCCTGTACTTAAGGAGGGCAAGCACAGTCTACACAATAGCATAATTTGCCCATCCCAAAGCGAGCGCACATAACCCATGGGAGCCCCAAAATGGTGAGTAAGCACATGGTCAAGAGGGATTGATTCTTTCATGGCCGTACTGTCCTCTGGGTTTCTGTGCCTTGGGGAGAGCCAATAGCTGCAGGGGGGCCCCTATACTGAACACTGTCTCCACATTTTCCACAGGAGTTCGTCCTGGAAGATATCTCGCTGCTGAGGGTGACCTGGGAAGCAAGGGAGGGTCTTCTACTACAATGCGGCTTCTGTCCTGGCCCATATGCAGCTTGCCTGTGTGCAGCAATGGTCCCCCCACCCCTCGCGGCACAGTGGCGTGGACACTTTAGCCTGACTGGGACAAGGACCACGGTGGCTCTCCCATGAAACCTGCACAAGCGCATTGCCCAAGTTCTGGCTGAGACCTTTGAAGAGATCACTGAGGAAGATTACCACAATGTGAGAGAGCACATCAACGCCCTATTCCGCATCTAGGCTTGCATGCAGCCCTAACCCTCCTCGCCCCACCAGTCCGCACTGAATAACTTCCTTCCCAAAATAAAAGCCGCTTACCAGGAACCTCCTCTGGTGTTTGTCCTTCCCCAAGCACCGGCTGCCACGACTGGCTACCTTCCTCCTGGCTTGAGAACAGCTCCTGGCTGCGTGCATCTAGGGATGCTGGGGTATCTTCCTCCTCCTCAGCACCCTCACTCCCGCTTTGCTCCTCCTCCTCCTCCTGCCTTGTTGGACTGGGCTCTGAAGTGTCCATGGTGGTACTCGGAGTGGAGGTGGGGTCGCCCCCAAGTATCGCGTTCAGCTCTTTGTAAAAACGGCAGGTCGCTGGGGAAGCACCAGAGTGGGTGTTTGCCTCACGTGCTTTGTGGTAGGCATTCCGCAGCTCCTTCACTTTAACCCTGCACTGCAGAGCATCCCGGTCATGGCCCCTTTCCATCATGTCCCTTGATATCTGCCTGAAGGTATCGTAATTCCTACGGCTGGAGCGCAGCTGGAACTGGACACCTTCCTCCCCCCAAACACTGATGAGGTCCAGCAGCTCGCCATTGCTCCATACTGGGGATCGCCTGGCACATGGAGGCATGGTCACCTGGAAAGATTCGCTGAGAGCACTCCACACCTGGCTGAGCAAACAGGAAGAGGATTTTCAAAATTCCCAGAGAATTTAAAGGGCGGGTCTGATGGTTGGTCACCTGAGGGCAGGGCAGTAGAGTTCAAACTGATGACCAGAGAGGCTGGAACAGGCATTGTGGGACACTTCTCGAGGCCAATCAGAGTCCATTAACAGACCAGGGCATCCACACTGGCGCCACGGCATTCCAGCGGGGGTGCATCAAACATTATTCCACTTGCCGAGGTGGAATACCAGGAGCTCTCTAGCCGCGGAGTCAGAGCGCTTTACGTGCCTTGCCAGTGTGGACACGTCGTGAGTTAGAGCTCACTGGGCTGCTTTAATGCGCTCTAACTCACAAGTGTAGCCATGCCCTTAGTGAGGCAGGATTAGTTCAGACCTTCACAGCATGACAGTTAACAGTTTTCTATCAGCAAAAGGCTTAGCACGGTCAAAGACGGTGATAGACCTTTTCCTTTCTCTTCAGGGGTGCCAAGCTTTGTTGCTACCCATAATAAGAAAAGAGAGCAAGAAAAAAATGTTAAATGTTAAAAATCTAATTCAGAATAAAACCAGCAACTAACAGGGTTTGTCCTTGGGAATTTTAGCATATGTAATAAAAAACAGCTTCCCACTCCCAAAGAGCAAGATCTAAGTGGACCAAATGATCTGCTAGAAGTATAATCCATTTCTGCAATGGGAATTTGAGTTCAATAACTGTGCTTTGTCCTTGACTCCTACACCTTTGGACAGTAGAGACCCTTGTGGAAAGGCAGCACCTTGCATTAGTGTACTCACAATGAATTAAAACTAAGTGAGGCTGGATCCATCAAAACATAATTGTTATCTCCAAAACATCTATCTTTCTCTTGCACACATACACATACACATTCTCTTCCACTCAGCGCCTTAACTCTCGACCACATGATCTTCTTCACCTGGTCCCTCAAATGAATTCTTCTTCGCAGCTCCTCTTATCAGAGAGACACTTTCTCCCTGTTTTCGTTCCATGGACTCCACAGTACAAACCCCTCTGCCCCACCTCTGATAGATTCTTGGTTTCTCACTGCAGAGTCAGGCCCCTCAGACCATTGAGCATGGATCCCAAATATCCTGCTTTAATCTGTCCTTGCAAACTAGTTTGTACCATTTCCAGTGCAGGGCCATGTATTAAGCCATTGTACCATCACAAACAAATATGCAAAGATAAATTCAAAGGGTGCCCTCTGATTAACCTCTAAACTGAAAAAAGGATCCTTGAGAAATGGCACTTAGCTTGACACAATGGCTGAATTTTGAATTGCTTGGTTTGAGAGGTAAATACTCCAGTTTTCCTGTGGCAGTCTATCCATCTGTCGCTGTCCATGCCTCAGCAATATTAGCCCCATAATAATATCCCAGTTCATATAGTAAGTGGACACTACAGCCCTCTGGATATAAGCACTTACCTCTATAATGTAAGTATAGTACATAAAACTGATGAAACAAACAGGGGAAGGAAATTTCATTTGTTTCTATTAGAGTGAGTCTCTTTATAATGCTTTTCTGGGATCCATTCATTTTACCGTTACTTTAATCTATGTCAGGGGATACTTAGGCTTGGTCTACACTTACCCCCCAAGTCGAAGTAAGGTACGCAAATTCAGCTACGTGAATAACGTAGCTGAATTCGACATACCTTACTTCGAACTTACCGCGGTTCAGACGCGGTCCACACGCGGCAGGCAGGCTCCCCCGTCGACTCCGCGGTACTCCTCTCGTCTAGCTGGAGTACCGCAGTCGACGGCGAGCGCTTCCTGGTTCGATTTATCGCGTCCACACCAGACGCGATAAATCGAACCCGGAACTTCGATTGCCAGCCGTCGAACTACCGCGGTAGTGTAGACATACCCTTAGAAACCAGGCTGTTCCTAAAGAAAACCCATGCAAAACCCATCCTCAGCCTTCATATTTCACTGATGTATAATCCTTATAAAAGCACATCCTGAGAATGTAAACATCACGCCTTTACTTTAAAAGATCATGTTCTAGTGACTAAATTCCTAAAAAAATTGACACAAGACTCTGTGTCTAGGAGTTTCTGAATATATTAAATGCTATTTGTAAAAAGCAAAGCTGTGCTAAAATGCCTATCTGCCCCCTGCTGCTTAACAGTATTAAAGATTAAAACCAATTGTTTTGTGTACTGAAGAGTCTATAATGGCTTCTTGAGACGAACATGTCAGCATATTAGATAAGGCTTCTGTAAAATTTTTGTTGCCATGGACTGCTGACTTGGGTCATTATACACTTAAATTGAGTTATTGTCATTGATATATAATGAAATAGAGAGCCTTTGGCCTCTTGTAATGTAGCATACCTTTTAAAGAATGAGCCCCTCTGACTGATTTATAAAATTGTTCTGTTTGCAGTCTAGTTCCAGGGTCTTGGGTGTTTCAAAGTGATTTAGATGAACTGTCCTAAGAGATCTTGTATATTTTAAAAGACAGATAGCAGAGTCTGGCATTAACCTGCTTTCAATAATCTTTGATTCTTATTGAGTGACTGTGAAAGATATACCTACATTATGGGCCTCTTCTCTCCTGTAATCCAAGAATGTTTCATTTTGAAGTGAGTGTTTTTAAGGACTCAGATTTTTTTTCTGAGTCCTATAAATTATTTGTTCAGATAAAAAAATGAGACTTCTCCTAACATCTAGCCTTTAACAAATGTATTGTCTCTTTCTGCTAACAAAAAAACAGTTATTATTACCATATCACTTCTAACTTGAAACAAAAGGTGAACATTGGAGAGATCAGATGACAGTAATGGTGAATTGCTTCTCATTAACGCTACTCTTCCTCAACTAAAATATACATGAGAGGTGAAATCATGCCCCATTGAAACCAATGGGAATTTTACCATTGATTTCAGCAGAGCCAGGATTCTACTGCATATGTTTTCCACTGGTTGCTTCCCTTAAGTATACCTTGTTCTAATAGGACAAGTTACAGAAATCGACATATATGTGATTTTATTTAGGTTATAGTCTTTTTATTTCCCCCCACTTAGCCTACAAAACAGCAAAGTTGTTGCATTTTTAGTCCTAATGCAATGGAAATTCCATGGTAAGAACTAAAGAAACTAGAACCAGCAAATACATAGATATGCTCTAAATGGACCAGATTTTCAGAAGAACTCAGCATATTGGGTGTTGAGCATCTTTGAAAAATCCAGTCATCGGCTTCACAGTGAGAGATGCCAAATACTGAGCACTTTTTAAAATCTGACCCCTCGTGTGGGTGCTGAGCACTTGAAAATCTGGCCCTGAGCTTTTTGAAAAGCTTGTCCCATATAACCATTGCTCTAGTCTGACGGGGGGTGTTAGTCATGATCACAAGTGAGCCTAGGGAGATTTCTGCCAGGCCCCCTAGTTCTCAAACCCAGGCCTATAGGGCTGGTGAGAAGCCTTATCCTCTGCACCACTGAACTACCAACCAGTGATGAAAATACCCCACCACCAGAAGCTACACCTGTGACTCAGCATGGTCAGGAGACTAACAGCAGACTGCTGATTGGACACCACCAGGTATAAAGCTTCCTGTTCCTGTCCTATCCCTTGTCTGAGCAGTTAGTTGCTGGGCCTGTCATTGTCTAGACTGCTGAGACCAAGCCCTTGCTGCCTTGTCTTGTTCCTTCTACCATGCCTCATCCCTGTTAAGATGCCTTGTTCTTGGTTCCTCACCCTGACCCAGTTGCTGACTCCAGCTTGGCATGACTTCTGACCTTTGACCCTTAGTGTGACTGTGACCCTGACTCTGCTCCAGCCACTAGATCAGACAGCCAGTTTTATGGGCCCTGATAGTTTCTCATATCTCAAATAGAGTGCTGCATATGGTGATCTCTCCACGGCTTTTATACCACTCCAGACAGTGCCCTCTTCAGAAAATGTTGCTTTATTCTGCAATACAGATACACAGTTATTACTTATTACCTAAATGAAATACACTTAAAAACAAGTGTATTAAAACACATGAATTAAAAAATTCACATATTCACTCAGGGTCAATTAAGATTCAACCAAAAGCCTGAATTAAAGGACTCAAGAACATTTCTTCCTGAGCCCTCTCCAACCCATTCTTCAGGCAAAAAATGTTTTGAAGTGATGGGCTGTGCAGCATCCGCTAGAAGTCAAGATATCAGGCTTTACCAGACCAGCACAGAAATGAGGGCTCCCATTGAGAACATCCTGCCACCAATACTCTGATGTTTAAATCCGGGGGTGCTAGCTCAGGTGCCGTGTTTGATCTCAGCTGTGATGTGTGTTCCATGTATTTCGTTTCAAGATGTTACTGAGCTCAGCTCAGTGCAAACAACATCCCAAAGTTGATCTGATTATCTGAACTTAACCAAATCCCTTTTTGGTGTGATAATTAACTGGGAAACTCATGAGATATTGCCCTCTCACATGATTTCTTAGCTTTTGTTCTGTTTTGCCCTTGTGTTCCATGGTGTGTGAAGAATTTGCTGATCACATCATGCTGCCTCCGTCTAATTTTCAGCTAACAAACTGCATTAAAAGATAGGTAAAAATACGTGCCATACTTTCCTAATATTTTTCTGTGCAAGCACTCACTTTAGTTGCTCCAAGGAAGTTATGAGATCATGAATGGTAGTGAAGGTGTCCCCAAGTCAATCTGTACCCTAAAATTTGATTTCATACCATGAAAAGGTTGGAGAACCCTTACTTCGGAGTGTATTTTAGGGAAAAAAACTGTTAGAAAATCATCAACAAACCCTGCATCAATTTACTCCAACATCCTTTGCACCAAAATAGAGCAGGATTCTGTTCAGATGAGTATATATTAAACTGGTATAACCAGTAAGGTCCAAAGTTTTGATCCTGCACCTGCACACAACTCAACTGAAGTCAATCAGGCTCCTAGCAGGTGCAGGCGTCTGTCCACATGAAACTGCTTGCAGGATTGGAGCCCAAATTTTGAAAGGAGCCTCAGCTCAGTCTCAAATTCTGCAGGTGCCAGTTACAACATATACATATCTAACTACCTGATATTCAAGTACAGTTTGGAATCAAGACATACATATGTTTGCATTTATCCCTGAATTTAAATGTGGTGGCCATTTTTTAAAAAGTTAGACCCTAAAGGGATTGTTTGACTGCAAACAAGTGTGTAATGTGTACAATGCCAAAAAAAAGTCTTAAAGTATAATTGCTAGAATAAAACATATACATTAATAATCTTTATATACATTTTAAGGAAAAAGATGACCTACTCAGGGGGACAACGAATATTGATCTCTGGGAAGTACAGATTTCCCATTCAGCAAAATTCTGTTCGAGTTTTATTCTTCATATGGAGAAATGAACTCATTGAGTTAATCTGGAACCTTTTTAGAGCTAATAATTAAAAATTGAAAATTTTATTTCTGTTCTATGATAAATATAACTCCCAATCAAGATGGATGAGACAAAACTAGAGAGGTTTGTTAGATGATTTAGGTGGGAGAAGCTACTACATCAATATATTACTCTAAAAGGCCATGCATCATTATAAAAAAGGTTTTATAATGAATATGTTTTCATACAGCCTAACTTATTTCCCCAGAGAGCACTAACAAAACCCCTTTAAAAAAAAGATTATTTTAAGATCTCAGCCTTGTACCATTTCAGAGAGGAGCAATACAGGTATTAGCAAAAGTTACAGTTACAGCAACTTTATTTGTAATTGCTGCTCATAATGCCAGATTTACATATTCTTAATAAATCTCAATGACAGAACTGACCACTAAGCATTTGCAGACAGGGCTGGAAAATTAATTATGTTCCTCTCCAAAAAAAATCACTTAGCATTCAGAACACTTGCATTGTTGTCAGAGATAATAAATTTGATTAAGCTCATATAAATTACAAAGTACAATAACTCATAGGCTGGTACAATTGAATAGATCCTGTTCACTGAAATACTGCTTAAACTAATACTTAAGTATAATATAAGAGAGTTCTAAGAAAATGTATCAAGTCTGGGGAGAAGCCGGTCTTTGTTCTCTTAAGGAGGTTTCATAGTTTTTAAGCATCAGCTCATGGAAACTATCTAGAACTGAAGGTTTGGGGGAGGATAGAGCTTTAATCATAGCTGATACATTGTCGAGGATTAATCATATCATTGTTTGCCTACAGTTTATGTATAGGGCTGTGGGTTTTAGCTGTGCTTGCTGAAGATATAAAACAAAACTTCCATATATCTTGCTGAAAAGCAAGAATGTCCTGCAACATCCTGGCTCAAGTGTCCATCGTCTTGAGATGGGATGGTAGATTCATACATCACTGGAACACACTGGTGAGAAACCTGTCTTCTGGCTGGAAAACTTTTGCAACTGTGGAGACTATCAGGGCTTAAACGATCATCCACCTTTGCTTATGCAAAGCTCCAAGGACTGGAATTATGTGGGCTAAAGTCTAGATATTGACATGGATGATCTTCCATTTGAGAAAAACAGCTAGGTATTTGGTGCAAACGCTTGGTGCTATACAAAGGCTAAAGGGCAAGATATTGTTTTATCAGGTTAGGCCTATCTCTGCACAAACCAGGGTGTTGCTGAGTGAAACCAGCAGCTCAAGACATGAATATAGATGTCTTTCAAGACTGTCCCATCAACTTTCCTGCTTTCAGCTCGATGCACCTGATGAGCAGTTCTCAGAGGCAAAGGGAAGAGTGTGTCTGGAATACTTCTGGCCAGCTGAACCAGGTGGGACTTTACACCAACCTTATTCCATGCCTCAGGGAGCTGATAAAGGAGGACAATAGTTTGTATCCTAAAAACAGGGGAGGGATAGCTCAGTGGTTTGAGCATTAGCCTCCTAAACCCAGGGTTGTGAGTTCAATCCTTAAGGGGGCCACTTGGGGATCTGGGGCAAAATCAGTACTTGATCCTGCTAGTGAAGGCAGGGGGCTGGACTCCATGACCTCTCAAGGTCCCTTCCAGTTCTAGGAGATAGGGTATCTCCATTAATTTATTTTATTTAAAAAGAAGACATATTGCCAACATTGCTTGATAGCTGGCAATTCTTAGCTGCAGTGTGATCAAGCCATAACCATACACTGCGAGAAATCTAGCCCACTAATCTTTTTATCATTAGACAAGAGTTCCTATCCAAGGGCCCAGATTTGGGTGAGGATAAAAATATTCAAAACAATTCTCAGGGACCTGGTACAGACTGCCTATTACCTGCAGGATGGGCAGTTCTGAAGCTGGAGTTAACTGGGGCCCTCTCAAGCCAAGCCTGACTGCTGCATCGGATTCAAAGAGGACTTGTTCAGTAAAGACAAAGCATGAGATGTCTCAGACTCTGGGATGGTGTTTAGGAAATCCCAGAATTGGGGACCTCATTGTCCCAATCCCACACATAAAGCCACCGTGCAAGTAGGTCCCCAGAGTCAATGGTGCTGGATCCCTGATACCAGGTTCACTCAACACAGGTGGATCAAGCACTTCATTGCCACTTATGCGCAGCACAGGTTCTATGGTGACAAGTCCTTAGTACCAGATTGATCAACCCAGATGGATCCAGGGACTTTAGTGCTGCTCATATTGGGCACAGAACCACTTTAGCAAGCAGATCTCCAAAGTCAGTGCTGGACTTACACAGTATCCGATTTAGTCAATGGGACCTGAAAACCCTCCCCTCCTCTCCTACATAATCATTTTAAAGCCTGTGTTTCACTTGAACATTGCTGAAAATATCTTTTCATTCCCTTTGAATGTTTAAAAGCATTTCTATTTACTTTTATTTTTGTACCATTTATTTTCTATTTTTCATTGTTAATCTCCTATACATTGTCTGACACATAGAAATAGCAGAAGAGCAAGGAAACATGAGCTGATATTGCATTTAAACATGCAGTAAGTTTAAATGTTCCAAATACAAGCTATTATTTATCATATCAGTTAACATTTATGACTTAGCTCCTGTAAAAGCCACGTTGGCTATGGTACTGCTGTTTGAACAGGACCACCATTAAGTACAGGAAAAGCAAATGGAAGTGAAAAGTCTCGTGCCTTTGAGGGCCCTATCATCTGCACAGGCTCTGCAAAGCTCGGGACAGCCCAATCTTCCTCTACTCCAACTAGACAACAAGGTGATGACACCACCTCTTCCAGAACTCTACCTTATGGCATCACCATGATTGCTGGAGGAACAAGGCTGTCATACCCTTCATGATTCCCAAAAGGAAAGAAGAAGCCTCTGCCAATGTCAGGTTGAAGAAAAGTTGCCATCCAAAACCCACACTAGTGTGGAGGGAGAGAAGAAGGTTCTGGCCTGCTTGTATCTAGCCTGTATAGACATACTCCTTGTAGGTAGTCCTCAGCCTTTCCTGGCCAATTATCCATATAAAGCACATCTAATAGGTATTTCTCATCTCAGGTTACTGCAGGCAGGAAACACGTAAGAGTGGTGCTAGAGAAAGCCATCACCTGGCAGCCAGCAGGAAACGCAGAAAACCACTGTACTGATTGCAGGGAGATCCCGTCTCAACAGGTCAAAGGAAGGGACAAACAAGTGGTAGAGGAAGAAGAACAACAGGACAAGATGTAGAACAGGAGACAGGAAAAAGGAAAATGTAATGGGGAACAGACCATAAGTGGAAGAAAAGCCAAAAAGTGAATGAATAGAGAAGGAGCAGAATGAAACAGTTGCAGAAAATGGGGGAGAAAAGAAGACCAGAGCCTGAAGTCAAAACTGAGGAAGATAAAGACAAAAAACAAAAACACAGCAAAAGAATTGCCTGCCAATCTCAGCACTTCCTGTCAGTCATGGGCAGGGAATGCTGCCTCCAGGAAAGACAATGCCAGCATCAGGAAGGGGCAGGAGAGTCCAGGGAGCAAATTTTTTGAAAAGAATCAATTCTTTCTGAAAGAGAAATGTAAAAAGAAGCTCTTGTGAGATGATACCATCTCACTTCAAAAGGAAGGCTAGAGCTGGAGGCTCAGGGAATAGATCCACAAATCTAAAGGGATATTTGAAGTGCATCACACAGTTTAATAGCCCAACATGCAAAATAGTGCTGTGTGCAGTGCATTTTTAAAACATCCATCCAAATTATCAGCACTATTCCCAGAAGTTCCAGCTATGGTTGGTGCTGCTCCTTTGAAGAACATTTTGTGGAGAGGAGACTTTTCTCCATTTTGTGAGGGGGTGCTGCTGGATGATTGCAACAAGTGACCACATAGTAGGTTTTTTACTTGTCTGAAGGCCCTGAGGAAGAAATGTCAGAAATTTCTCCAGACACGCACAAGAGCTCACACACAACCTATTTTCACACACTCACCTTCACTATTGCAATGTGGCCACCATTGTGGTGAAACACAATAACCGTATAGCAGTACACAACAATGCTAAACTGCAGTTTAGAATGTGAAGTGTACAGTACCTTATCTAATTGAAATTACAGGGATACTTTAAGTTAGGACAGGGGTTCTCAAACTGGGGGTCAGAACCCCTCAGGTTATTTCCGGGGGGGTCACAAGCTGTCAGCCTCCACCCCAAACCCCGCTTTGCCGCCAGCATTTATAATGGTGTTAAATATATTTAAAAGTGTTTTTAATTTATTAGGGGGATCACACTCAGAGGCTTGCTATGTGAAAGGGATCACTAGTACAAAAGTTTGAGAACCACTGAGTTAGGATGTAATAACACAAGCTGTTATTTGTCCCGGAAACAAGAGTTAAAGTCTCTTGTCACAGGATCTCTAATAGATTCACAAGTGGTCAGATCCTTGATTTTGTTTCATCTGAAAGATCCTTTAGAGCATTCTATGTCTTCATAGCATGCCCTTCATTGTAGAAGCTGAATGCCCTTAGCTGCCGAGTATCCCCAACATGATGCTAATCGAAGAGTGACAAATGACAAATACCATTTCCTGTTGCATCTGGGTATGTGATAGCCAGCCATCTAACCTAGACAAGGAGGGCTGCCTCCCACCTGCCCTGCCCCTAGACAAATCCAGATACTTTGGCTGCTGCTGAGGTGTAGTTTTGATGGTCATGTGAGCCATGTATGGAGATCTACTTTAATTAACAACCTTAGCATAGTAATAATTGAATCATGATGAATGGAGCTCATGAAAGAGGATTGGTTTTTGTGAGGACAAATTTTGATGTGAGACCAGAAGCTCAAGAATGCAAGTCTGGGGGCTGCTTCTGGGTGTGGCTTGGAACAAAGAGCAGAGCCTTAGCATTTAACACAGGACTCACGGCATGTTTAATAGGATTCTGCTTCTCACTTACTGCTAGTGAAAGAATAAAACAAAGTATGTTATGTGTTGTAGTGAGGTAAACTCCGGATCCCAGTGTTGCTAATTGTCCTGATTTTATTGTTAACCTCATGATATCTGTGGGTTTTTTTAAAGCCCCAGCTTCTCAACTCATGATGATCTCAGCTTTCATTGAAGAAGTAAGTTTAGTCCTCCTGGTTGCAGAGAAAATATTGAACATGTGAAGCAAGTGCACCCTAAAGTCTCAAAAACCAAACGGCAAGGAAAACTCAATACTTTTTTTAAAAATCTCATGATTTTTGGAGGATGGACACATGATTTTTGAATGTTTTGGGCTGGTGATACTGAAAGTGCCCCCTGTTTTCTCTCCCAAACAAGAAAATAACTCAGTGTTCTAGTTTAGACCCTTCCTGACAACTTCAATGTCATAATTAAAAAAGCTACACAGTAAAGTAATTATAGAGAACTTAATTAGATTGTTATATCGTTCTATGATTCCTGAGACACCCTCTGTTACAAATCTGGCAGCCTCAGAACACTTATGTACATTTATAGATAAAGCAATTTAAACAACAATTCTAAAGAGAACAAGGAGGCCTGGTGGCATCCCATGAAATTTAAATGATTTTTGAGGGCACCAGAACTCTAAGCTGTATTTATTGCTTTACTTAATTTTCTTAAAATTTTAGAATACATTGATCTGACTTTAAATGGCAAATGAAAAACAAATGTTACTTATCAATTATGGGCTAAATTCTGTTCTTAGACTGAGCCCTGTGTAAAGAGTAATGCGCTACCCCAGGAGTGGCTCCAGGGCATCTCTATTGCACTGGAAGGAAGTCATTTACTGCAGCCCTGAAAAGGCTGCAGTTGATTTCCCTCTGTACATCAAATCATCTCTTCTTGGGCTGGGCGGCAGTGGAGACATAGCTCTGTCTGCTCCTGGCCCCTGTCCATTTCCTTCCTGCCCATTCATCTGTGGAGTGGACCAATGGCTCACACGGTAGTTTTGTTTTATTTTTAGAAGTTATGCAGGAGCCGGAGGGATTGTTTTGTCTTGCAAAGAGAACAATTCTACACTGACAAATTAATGAGCTACACCAGGCATTTTCCTGTTTCAGTAGAGGACATGTGGCAGTTTTTTCCTTGACACCTCCAACAGGTGTGTAATTAAGTCTGATCCTTTGCTAGGATATTCCCTTTCCATTGATATTTCTAAGATTAAAATAGTGAGGTCCCTGGAGAAAGGTGCATCAGAGTTATACCTTCCATGTTTCATTGCACTGACTGAAGATGAGTGAATGCACCAGGGAGAGCCCAGCAATTCCAATCACTTCCTTTAGGTATTAAAAAAGGCCTTCAGCATATCTTTTGTTACTCAACTAGTCACTCTCCATATATCCCTATTATTCTACACAGATAAAGCCAGAGGACTGTGATTGGTATTAAAGAACCAGCCTTCTAGACAGTTTAAGTAACAAAGTCCTGGATAATTTATTAATTCTGTTGTTCCCACCAAATGGATGGAAATAATCAAAGAATCTGTTCATAGGAACAGAGCAGTGTCCATACCTGAGAAGACTATTGGTCCATCTTCTCCAGTGTTCTGTCCCAGCTTCTTTGATGTATTCTATGTTTCAGGGGGAATCAAATTTTTAAAGAGTTCAAATTCTGAGAGAGTCACAATAAAATTGCCTTTAGTTGTCTCATGCCTGTACCTAATGGGCATTTCTCCACCAACAAAAAAAACAACCCCAAATCATACCAACCAATTTGCTAAAATTTACCATGATTGGTAGTCTCTAGACATGGGAAGTCTAAAACTTGAATATCAGGGCTGTTTGTTTAATTACTGTATTTTGGGGGAGCTTTAGAGACCACATAAAATGAGTCTCAACCCAAGCCCACTGAAGTTAATGAAAAGATTCCCATTGTTTTCTTTTGGCTTTTGATCAGGCACAATAATAATAAAAAAAAACACTGAAATGTTCAAAAGGAGCCTAAGGAGTGTAGGCACCCCAATTCCATTGCATTTCCTTTGAAAACCCAATCTAACTAAGGCTATGTCTACACTCCTCTGCAGTTTGGACAATGGGGGTGTAAATAGCAGTGTGCATCAAAATGTTGCACTGTAAATCCCCCATATGGATGCTGTGGGCATGAACTAAAGGTTCCCAGTTCTCATTAATGTTGTCCTGTTTGAAGAGAACTACGCAAACTAGGAACCTTTTAGTTTGCGTCCACAGAGTCCATACTGGGGAGTTACAGCGCAGCACTCTGGTGTGCGCTGCTATTCATACTTCCATAGTCCACACTGTGGGGCAATGTGAACAAGCCCTAAGTAATGCTTTGAGCAATTTCAATCAAGAGAGGTACCCACTATTCATCACAAATACAAATTCAACTCCTCTCCTGAGATGCTCCATAGATTGCTATAGGTCAGGACTGAGATGTGCTGACACAGATGTGTCAGAAGCTTGAATAGCACTTGACGCAATGCTTCCAGGTCATATTATTTTTATGTTTAATTATCTTTCAAGTGCTCAAAAATGTGTTGAATATCTCACAAAAACAAGGAAAGTTGCGGGCCCTGCCCAAAGACTATACACTCCAAGTTCGATGTGGCACAAGAAGAGGGAGTCAGAAACAGATATAAAAAGTTGAGAGCGAGGACATGCATGACAATAATATGATCAGCACAATGTGTTCTATTAGTCACTTCATCTTATGAGTAGCAAATTCACCCACAAGATTCTTGTAGAACAATTACAATTATACGGACACTTCTGTTCCTTCTTTGTGTCAAGGGGGTGAATTATCTAGTGAAAGGATGGACCAGGGAGTCAGAAGATCTGATTCCTATTCCTGCCTCTGGGCATCAAAGAGGAGAATTATACTTCAGAGGGGTGTTGTGAGGCTTATTTCATGAAAATTTGTAAAGCACTTATGATCAGATTTTTAAAAGTATTTAGGCATTGCTGTGCTCAGCATTGCAACACCTAACTGATTTATGAGCCTAAGTGCGTAAATTCCTAAGACATCCCTTGGGGATCCCTAAGTGCTTAAATTCTTTTTGAAAATTAGACTTAGGCTCCTAAATCAGTTGGACATTTCAATGCCTCCATACCTTTTAAAAATCTGGGTCTTAGAGATCTTGGGTTGCAAAGCAATATAGGCCCAATCTAATGCCCATTGAGTGGTATACTCCTATTAATTTCAATGGGAATTGGATCAGACTCTATAGGTGCAAAGTAAATTATATACTTATATCAGATATACTCAGATAAATAGTTTACAATCCTGTTTCACTTTTCTATGCAAAAGAGAATTAATTCTGTTATTTCAGCTTTACTCCAGGATCAATTAAGTGTTTTACAGCTAAAGCACAGGATCAGAGCAGTTATTTATACAGATATTTGTTAAAATGAGCTTCATTGTTTTGCAGAATGTTAAGACAAATTGTTGTGCCCTTTACATTCATTTATAGGTGACAACGATATGAAATTAATCTTAAATAGGTGTTCACTTTTCATCACATAGAAGCTTAAGTAGTTTCTCTCAACCAGGGAGTCTTTTTAATCTTCTTTTTATTAAACATCAAAACAAAAATTATTGTTGTTTTTCCTTTCTTTTTCATAAATCCTATAATCTTTATGGGGGGGAAGGGAGGGAAGGAAGCCGATCTGTCAAATAAGAAACAAATCAGTCTCTAGTGAGGGAAAGACTAACTAGCTTAACTGTCTCCAGCCTGCCAAGTGCTGTCTCACGCTGAGACATTAGTTAAGTGTCAAAGGCAAGTCAGGTTTCTTTATCGGGGTACTTAGTTGTACACAAGTAAAGAGTGCATTATTTTATAATCTGGTATTTTAACTTCCTGCTTCATTGTGCTGTTCCAGTTAAAATATATATTTAGGACATAAATGTCATCTTCTGTGTCATCAACCAAAAATCTATTAGAATTTTATTAGACAATAAATACCAAGACAGTAGAGCTACATTTCCTCTCTTATGCTGTGCTAAATTGCTTGTGACAGTGATATATTACGATTTTACACGGCAGACATGGAAAAAGACTAGAAGACAAGCCCACATACTCTGTACATTAAATGATAATGTTGAATTGGTGACCAGGCAATGAACATCTCCCTAAAACTCCACCCATGATGTACAAATTTAGCTTTAGTAAGATATAGAGAAATAGAGAAATAATTTCAACCCAGGACAACCAATAAAATGACACCAGTTAACTCCTGTGTTGGTATGTCTGGGCCATGAGCTATTATGCTTCTTTTTTAGAAACCAGTTTTTCAATAACCAATAAACAAGATGGAATGTATTGCTCTGTTTCTCTGGTTGGGAGGTTCTCCGTTAATATAAGTGAGAGAAGATTTGCAATGTGACATTCTGCCCTTTGTTTTATCACTGATGCCACCTGAACAACTCCAGTCTCCAGCCTTCCAGTCCCAACATTGCTCCTCCAGTGATTAGGTGTGAAGGCAGGGCCTTGACCATATTACCTCACACAGCCAACTATCAGGACAACTTACTTCACAATTTAATCTCAAAGCCACATCAAAAACACCAGCTAAAGTCAAGACGGCCCTTTTCTGAACTAGTTGCACCTCTCAAACAGTACCTCAGACACAACCTTTCTAAAGAAGAGCAGCAACAGGTGGTGCAAAACTATATTTTGGATCGATGGTGCATTTCTTGACAAATAGACAACTTAGATCTGTGTCCCTTAATCTCTCGAGATCAGCTCTCGCGTGTCCCTCAGAACAACCATGTGAGTCAAAAGATCCTTCTTCATTACAACAGGATACATTGTGGTCATGGACAGTTTAACTTACATCTTATACCATTGGGGCTACTTGAGCTCCCATACTGACCTTGTGGAGATCAAGAACAAACAGTGTGACACATGGTTATGGACTCTCCTCTTTATCATCTTGATGGTGGATATATGCACTTGAGGTCTCTGAATGCTGGTGCCATGATAGAGAGCCATATGCCAGAAAAAGTTATTTAGCTAAACACTCAGGAGATCTGAGATGAAAGATGGGTCCTGCAAAGGGATAGAGCTTCAATTCATACGGGCTTTACGGAGGGCCAGAGAGACTCCTGGTATAAAGTAGAAGCCAGAAGGGATGAAATTCACCCCTGTGTCAAGGGTCAGCAGAAATTTAAGTGAGATGGTGCACAAGCCCTGTGCTGGCTGTCTGCACAGGGGTGGATTTCCCGAAAATGCAGCCAGTGGAGAGTCTGTAAAGGTGGATCCAAAGAGCCAAAAATGGGCAGGAGAAGTGTTAAGATCGGTGTGGAATTTTCAAACATAATCTAAGGAGCTCTCCTTTTAATGATGTAAGAGAACATCGATAGCGCCCATCCTCTGCTCTGGCCACCTACTGCACAGGTTAAAACACATTACATGAAACCAAAGGACTACCCAATAATATACCCACTACAGCCCTCAGCCTGATAAAGAGAGGGAAGAAGGGCATTGCAGCATGCTCAGAAGGTTAGCAAATCCAGGCACTGATGGACTGAGGGCAGGAATGGGTTCCAAAACTGAGGACATCGCACTGAGGGCACCCTGCCAGCAGCCCTCTTTCATCTATATTGAGGGGACTGCAGCTTAAGCACCTCTGCTGATCTCAACTATGACACTGTCATGGGGAGAGAGGCAATCTCTCTGATAGCCAGATCCCAAACCATCTCCATATGTGCTGTTTCCATGTCCTGCTGCTGATGGTATCATGTCAGTGGAGAAGATGGCCATGTTCTATTAGTAGTAGTAGTATGATTGTTAATAGAAGTAATTATCTGTATAGCCATAGCACCTATGAGCCCCAGTCCTGGACCAGGAACCCATAGTGGTAAGCACTGTACAAACACAGAACAAAAAGTCTGTCCTTGCACAAAAAAGGTTACAATCTAAGTATAAGACAAGGGACAACAGATGGATATAGAGAGACAGATGGGGTACTACAAGTGAACAGTGAGACAATAAAGTGATATGAGGAAAATCAACTTCCATAGGCTGCAGAAGGTCATTAAACACTACCAGATGCTTTACACCCTAATGAAACTTCAGGTGTGTGGAGCAGAAACCCGCATTCCATAAATAATAATGCCCTTGGATTGTGAGGAAAGGAAGTAGAAACACAAGCATATATAGAAATCGAAATTCACCTTGCAGAGGCCACAGTATATTGATTATGTTGTTCAGAAGCAGAAAAATAGCAAGAATTTTATAAGAACTTGCATCCCTGTTGTTATAAGAAAGGCTGTTTGTGTGCTAGCTCACCAATGCACCAGAGAAGTTGTTCAAGAACAATTTATCTTTGCATACACTTTCTTTCTATCCTACTGCCAAGGCAGTGTCAGCTTGGGTTATGTGCCTCAGAGGCAGCTTTAACTTCTTTTTTTTTTTTAAATGATCTACATCTTTCCTTCATAAATCAGCATTCTTGGCTCATTTGTGCTAATGCCTATTCCCCCTCATTCTTCACTTCTGCTTTGGCTTGCCTCTTTCCTCCCCAGTGTGCTTACTGAATAGCACTCTGTGTGCCAAGAAACCTGTTTTGATGAATACAGAGTTTGTTCACATTAGAAGGGAGAACTATATTGCATAATTTTCCATGTAACCTACACTAAAAATCTACCTTACACTGGGCTTAAGTCTTTCATGAATAGGAGCCATTCGCATGAATAGTATACTTTCTTTTCCAATAGAAGGTATCCCAAACTTTGGAATTCAGCCATTTTATTCCATTACATTGCTTAATTTGTATTATGTAGTATGTGCTAGGATGGCACAAGGTGACACCTTGTGGACCATGTAATGTCATGACAAGTCCAGGCTTTAATGAGTAGTATTTGGATTTTTAGACTGCAGGCCTGTCCTACATAAACATCTGAACCACAGCTGTGGTGATTACTTTGCACATACTATAGCTATTTATTTCTGCATATATTCTTGTTCTCAAGGCAAACTGTTAAAACAATGCAATTGGCTACATTTTTTCAGATTTTCTCAATAACATGTTTAATTTACCATGACCAGGAGTGAGCAATGGAAATCACAGTAAAATGTTACTGGAAATAATGCAGAGACGAGGAAAGAACAGCACTTTTTCCATGCCTCAAACAAGCTGTGACCCTTTCACAGGTGGAGAAACTGAGACATGGGGCAGAAATGCGGTGATTTTCCAATGGTTGTGTGGGTGCAAGTGGCATGCCTGTTCTCCAAATAGGATTCAGTATATTGTCGCCTCTCTACTGAGTGATAGAAGATGTCAGGGTTTTGCAGGATGGTTTCCAGTTGGAGTAGAAATTGTGGTATCAGGGTCTTTTCTTTGTGAAACTAGTTTGTTTACACTCTATATACCAGTCCTTAAACAGAAGTGGTCACAAACACCAACTTTTAGAAATCTTAGCCAAAATACCACGGAGCCAAAATACCATCCTCCAGGAATACTTAAAAATAATTGCAGTTCTGATATTGCTTTAGCTAGTTCCTTAAGTACCCTTGGGTCAATTTCATCAGGCTCTGCTGACTCGAATACATCAAATGTATCTAAATATTCTTTAACCTGTTCTTTCCCTATTCGGGTTTGTGTTCCTTCCCATTTGTTGTTAATATTAATTATGTTAAGCATCTGGTCACAATTAACCTTTTTTAACCTTTAGTCTTTTGTTACTAGAGGTAGCTAGATCAAAACTAGCTCGGGTATGTCATCACATGCTGCAATCACACCTCCCAATTGCTGTGTCAGTATACCTCTAGTGTAGACATAGTTTAAAGCCTTTAAAAATGGTGATTGTTGATTGTGTTAGAGTCTATGCTTCTGCCTAGGTTTCAACATGACCAGTTAAGAGATTTTAAAGTTGTTAAACTCTATCCCAGTAGGAGTTAAGGGGTGTTTCAAAATCATGTTTTGTCATCATTGAGAGAGACCCTGGGTTGATCATGCCAAAGTCCTCTCAGTGCCCTATGAGTTGAGAACTCCCAGAAGGGCTGGCACTCAATAGGGATTTTCAGAAGTGTAGAGAGGTGGGGGCCTCTCCAGGTGTTGATGATTCTTTAAAATATTTTTTTAATTTCTTTTAGCTCCTAAGCTATTGAATACACTTGCTTCTAAGTTTCTAGAAGTGTAATTTCATTAATGGGTCATATTTGTTCTCACTAAAATCCAGTTCAGCTGAAAAAGTGAGTGCAGTCTTAACTTTGGAATCACTCCTGGAATCCCACATAGTGTATTTTAACATTCTATGTGCAGAACAGAATCTAGAAAGCTGGTTTTTTTTAAACTATTTACATACCAATACCCTCAAATTTGGCATAACATTTTCTTCACACAAATGCCTACAATCTGGATATTTACAGTATTCATGCTGCTGACCTCCTTTGTAAACAGCTTTGAAATCTATGGATGAAAGTGCTGTATAAGAGCTGGGCCTGATTTTTTTTGTTATTTACCTGGAGTCCAACAGGGAACCTCTACATGTATGTACAAAGGGTCCCAAGAATTGGTTGGGTTTTGGCTTTTACACCTAAGGAAGAGAATCCTAGGCATATATGGTCTGATTCTCCACTGCCTTGTACTTTGTGTAGTCAGTTACACCTGTGCAAAGTGTGAAACAAATCAGAACAGTAGCATTTTCCACCCTCTTAGTACAGGGGAAATTCACTGCACAAGATGCAGGACAGGATCAGGGCCTGTGTGTTTAAGAGGCACTCTGTAGTAGAGAGTTACCCATCAGACACCTTATACATTAATTATGATGTGGAACAAGTGATTATTAAAGAATAAAAATAACCAACTAAGAAATAAAAATAATTACAAATATGGGTGCTATCATCTCCTTTACTGTAAACTTCAATGGAACAATCACATAGTTAAAATGGAACAATCATCAAACAGTTCATTCCACAGTGAAGGCCCTTTTCGTGCAATATTATAGCATTAAGAATGTTAAGCCAACTTAATGTCAGTTTTGGTAACCACCCCCTAGTGCTTTATAATCTAAAAAAAAAAAAGGTTAATGCCAACATTTCCAAATTCAAATCCTTAAATTTAGGGGAACTGTGGGCATTCAGCACCCTTGAAAATCAGACCACCTATCTAAATTTAGGCATACATTTTTGAAAAAGTGAACTAATTCTCCTTCCTGTTTGAAAAATGTCAACCACAAAGAACTCCTGGTTACATACACAAATATAGGTGATGTGATGATATCTCCTGTTGTTCATACAGGGCCTCACTCACACTAGAGTAAATCAGGGTAACAACATTGAAGGCAATGGAGTTTCACTGATGCCAAAGTGGTGTTAAATAATATCAGATTCCAGTCTGGTGTAGCAGCAGTAATACTCAGTGGTGCTGGAACAATTTGTATAGTGGGGATGCTGAGAGTCGTACCAAACTCTAAACCAGTGGTTCTCAAAGCCGATCTGCCGCTTGTTCAGGGAAAACCCCTGGCGGGCTGGGCCGGTTTGTTTATCTGCCGCGTCCGGAGGTTCGGCCGATCACAGCTCCCACTGGCTGCGGTTCGCCGCTCCAGGCCAATGGGGGCTGCAGGAAGGGCGGCCAGCACAGACCGCTTCCCGCAGCCCCCATTGGCCTGGAGCGGTGAACCACGGCCAGTGGGAGCCGTGATTGAACTAACCTGCGGAGGCGGCAGGTAAACAAACTGGCCCGGCCCGCCAGGGTGCTTACCCTGAACAAGCGGCGGACCGGCTTTGAGAACCACTGCTCTAAACCCTGTATATGATGGAAACCACTTCAAGCCAGGGGCTGCAGCAGCACCCCTAGTTCCAGCACATATGGTAATACCCAGCTTAGCAGATTTCTTTTCCAGACAATCTAGTGTAAAAATGATGAACCAACTTTCTTACTACATAATTTACCTATTAGAAAGAAGGGACTAAATGAAGTATGTGTATGCATGTGCATAACTTTTGTGTACTGCAAAAGTTACCTGTCTTTTACTTTCTCATTTATTAAACTCTTATTCTGACAGATTCTTGCACACATGCTTGGACAATTTTTAGAAGTGTCATCAATCTAAAACTGCAGTTGAGCTGCTCTCTCGCCTCTGTTCAGCCTGTGAGCGAATAGTTTCTTTTAATAAATGAGTGATATGGCTGGGTGTTATTAACCTTTTGTAACATTTAATAGATAGTCATAACACATATTAATCATGAACAACTTTACAAAGGGGTCGATCCTGATGGGTGCTGAGCACCCGTTGAAGTCCGTGGGATGAGAGTGCTCGGTCAGCACTTTGCAGAACTGAATCCAAAAAAGTTGAACCCCTTTCTCCTGTGAAGCATTCTCCCATCTATGCCTACACCTTCCCACTTCCAGAATGTTAACAAAATAAGCACAGCTAGCTAGAGAAGTACACACTGTGTAGGGGAGGTATATTTTTCCACTAAATGGACTCTCAGGCTTTGTCTCTGCTTTAACAGCTAAACTGCAGATAGGAACACTGCACTAGATTTATCTAAGGTCATGTCTATAAACCTCTAAGCCAATTATAAACACACGGAGACCTGAGAGAAGTCAAAAACATGGAGACCTGGGAGAAGGGTTGGAATTTGGGGGGGGCCTGGACTGTTATAGCAGGGATAAAGGAGAGACAAGACAGAATTGCAGGGGGGAATCAAATCAGTATCTTAGATGTCTGTATACTAATGCGAGAAGTATGGGGAATAAGCAGGAAGAACTCAAAATGCTACTAAATAAACACAGCTATGACAGTTGGCATCACAGAGACTTGGTGGGATAATACGCATGACTGGAATATTGGTATAGAAGGGTACAGCTTGCTTAGGAAGGACAGGCAGGGAAAAAAGGGAGGAGGTGTTACCTTATATATTAAAAATGTATAAACTTTGACTAAGGTTGAGATGGAAATACGAGACAGACTTCTTGAAAGTCTCTGGGTAAGGATAAAAGGGGTAAAAAACAAGGGTGATGTCATGGAGCTGACTGGGGAGATATCTGAGCCATTAGCAATTATCTTCGAAAAGTCAAGGAAGACGGGAGAGATTCCAGATGACTGGAAAAGGGCAAATATGGTGCCAACCTATAAAAAGGGAAATAAGGACAACTCAGGGAATTACAGACCACTGAGCTTAACTTCTGTACCCGGAAAGAAATGGAGAAAATAATTAAGCAATCTATTTGAAAATTTCTAGAAGATAATAAGGTGATAAGTAACAGCATGGATTTTGTCAAGAACAAATCGTGTCAAACCAACCTGATAGCAAACAGTGTCAAACCAACCTTGACAGGGTAACAAGCCTTGTGGATAGGGGGAAAGCAGTAGATGTGGTATATCTTGAGTTTATTAAAGCTTTTGATACTATCTCGCATGACCCTCTCATAAACAAATTAGGGAAATGCAACCTAGATGGAGTTACTATAAGGTGGGTGAAAACTAGTTGGAAAACCATTCCCAGAGAGTAGTTATCAGTGATTCACAGTCATGCTGGAAGGGCATAATGAGTGAGGTCCCGCAGATCAGTTCTGGGTCCAGTTCTGTTCAATATCTTCATCAATGATTTAGATAATGGTATAGAGAGTACACTTATAAAGTGTGTGGACGATACCAAGCTGGGAGGGGTTGCAAGTGCTGGGAGGGGTTGCAAGTGCTTTGGAGGATAGGATTAAAATTCAAATGATCTGGACAAACTGGAGAAATGGTCTGAAATAAATACTATGAAATTCAATAAGGACAAATGCAAAGTACTCCATTTAGGAAGGAACAATCAGTTGCACACATACAAAATGGGAAATGACTGCCTAGGAAGGAGTACTACAGAAAGGGATCTGGGGGTCATAGTGGACCAGATGTCCTGATTTTATAGGGACAGTCCCAATTTTGGGGGGCTTTGTCTTATATAGATGCCTATTACCCCTCACCCCCTGTCCTGATTTTTCACACTTGCTGTCTGGTCACCCTCTCTGGTGGTCATAGTGGGCCATAAGCTAAATATGAGTCAACAGTGTAACACTGCTGCAAAAAAAGTGAACATCATTCTGGGATGTATTAGCAGGAGTGTTGTAAGAAAGGCACAAGAAGTAATTCTTCCGCTCTACTCCACGCTGATTAGGCCTCAACTGGAGTATTGTGTCCACTTCTGGGCACCACATTTCAGGAAAGATGTGGACAAATTGGAGAAAGTCCAGAAAAGAGCAACAAAAATGATTAAAGGTCTAGAAAACATGACCTATGAGGGAAGATTGAAAAAATTGGGTTTGTTTAGTCTGGAAAAGAGAAGACTGAGAGGGGACATGAAGACAGTTTTCAAGTACATAAAAGGTTGTTACAAGGAGGAGGGAGAAAATTTGTTCTTCTTAACCTCTGAGGATAGGACAAGAAGCATTTGGCTTAAATTGCAGCAAGGGGGGTTTAGGTTGGACATTAGGAAAAACTACCTAACTGTCAGGGTGGTTAAGCACTGGAATAATTTGCCTAGGGAGGTTGTGGAATCTCCATCATTGGAGATTTTTAAGAACAGGTTAGACAAACATTTGTCAGGAATGGTCTGGATAATACTTAGTCCTGCCAAGAGTGGAGGGGACTGGACTAGATGACTTCTCCAGGTCCCTTTCAGTCCTATGATTCTATGATAATAAAACAAATAATCAAACCCATAAGAAAATAAGAAACCCATAAGAAAGATATATAGGCAAGCAAGCAGGGTAGCACTATAGGCTACAGAACACAGAACTGTTCAGAAAACTGCAAGCAAGAACATGCTTTCCCAACCACCAGATTACCATTGGCGATGTCGAAATGCCAATAGAGACTTTGAGGGCTTGTAGTAGTGCAGCCGCCCCACTCCCGCAGAAAAGGGGTTAAAAGCAGCCCTGGAGTGGCCTGGAGAAGGGAAAGGCTAGGCTGACTGGGGAAGGAGCCACAGCTGGGGCCAGGCCCCAATCAGGCCACAGCTGGCCCTATAAAAAGGCTGTGAGCCAAGAGCTCAAAAAGAGTCTCTCTCTAGTTTCTGAGAGAGAAGGACCTGGCTGCCTGGGAGCTGAGAAGGGTACCTGAGTGGAGCAGTGCTGGGGAAGGGCAGAGGGAGCTGGGGAGTTCCAGCCTGATAAAACCCCAGACTGCAGGCCTTGAAAAGGGCCTATGAAAGGTACTGGGGCTGCAGAGGGGCAGCCCAGAGATAGGCAAAGGCAGCAGGTCCTAACCCCCCTTTACTGATGATGAGTGGTTTACAGACTGCACTGCAGTCTGCTCCACTGAGTGGGGGATAGATGAAGACTGGCAATAGCCACTGAGGCAAGGTGGGGATAGAGGGTTGGAGGTTCCCCTGGCTGGGGAGACCCAGATTGTGGGTTACTGCTGAGGGCAGAACCCTGACGTAGAGGGGCACCAGGGTCCGGGAAGGACACAGGTGCCAGTGGCAGGCGAGACACCAGCCTGCAGAGGGCACTCTGGGCTGGAAGAGCTAATTCCCAGGACAACCAGCAGGAGGCGCTGTGCCGGTGAGTCATCGCCTCGCTACAGGGACCCAGCCTATCCCTTGCTCCCCTGGCTCATGAAATCATACATTGGCCACCCTGACAGCACCAAGAAAAGATTCAGCTACCAGTTAAACTCGTGGAGAATGACAGCTGAACGTGCTTTTGGTAGACTGAAGGCACGCTGGTGGTATACACTCATTAGATTGGATTTCAGTGAGAAAAATATCCCAATGGTTAAATTGCCTGTTGTGTCTTGCATAATATCTGTGAGACAAAGGGGGAAAAGCTTGTACCAGGGTGGATGGCTGGGGAGGAGCAGCTGTCTGCTGATTTTGAACAGCCAGACATAAGGTTGTGTAATGATTGCTGTAAATTTACAAGCACTGCATGCTTTGAGTACCACTATGCATTCTGCCATGTGTGTTGTGAACTAACAAATATAATTTTATTCTCCAAAAATTATAAATTTATCAAGTGGCAAAAGCTGTGCAGAAAAACAATGTGGAAAAAACAACAGACAATGCAATGAAAACTTTAAACATAAATTAATGGACTGGGACTTGAAATTGGAAAGGCAGCAAACATTTTTGTCCATTTCAGTGCACAAGTATATTGCATTGTGACAACACATATACCAACTGTGATTCTCACAGGTCAGTGTATGTGAAGCTGTGGTTTTCCTTGCTGTCTCCTGGCATGGAATAGTAGGGGTAAGGATGGGCCCTCAATGCCTCATGGAATGTGGGCATGTAGGGTGCAGCTAGTATGGAGTTCTCCAAGAACTGCAAAGGGTGGGGAGTCTGGGATTTTTAGACCTGTAGGTCAACCAAAGATCTGCTGTATTTGTGTTTGCTGCTGAGAAGATTCATTATGTCCTGGTGCATCCCCATCTACTTTTCCTGCTGGAAGAGGGAAGATCCTTTCATGGATTGAGAACTGGTTAAAAGACAGGGAACAAAGGGTAGGAATAAATGGTAAACTTTCAGAATGGAGAAGGGTAACTAGTGGTGTTCCCCAATAGGATTGGTCAGTCCTAGGACCAATCCTATTCAACTAAATGATCTGGAGAAAGGGGTAAACAGTGAGATGGCAAAGTTTGCAGACGATACTAAACTGCTCAAGATAGTTAAGACCAAAGCAGACTGTGTAGAACTTCAAAAAGATCTCACAAAACTAAGTGATTGGGCAACAAAATGGCAAATGAAATTTAATGTGGATAAATGTAAAGTAATGCACATTGGAAAAAATAACCCCAACTATACATACAATATGATGGGGGGGCTAATTTAGCTACAACTAATCAGGAAAGAGATCTTGGAATCATCGTGGATAGTTCTCTGAAGACGTCCATGCAGTGTGCAGCAACAGTCAAAAAAGCAAACAGGATGTTAGGAATCATTAAAAAGGGGATAGAGAATAAGACAGAGAATATCTTATTGTCCTTATATAAATCGATGGTACGCCCACATCTTGAATACTGCGTACAGATGTGGTCTCCTCATCTCAAAAAAGATATACTGGCATTAGAAAAGGTTCAGAAAAGGGCAACTAAAATGATTAGGGGTTTGGAACGGGTCCCATATGAGGAGAGATTAAAGAAGCTAGGACTTTTCAGCTTGGAAAAGAGGAAACTAAGGGGGGATATGATAGAGGTCTATAAAATCATGAGTGGTGTGGAGAAAGTGAATAAGGAAAAGTTATTTACTTGTTCCCATAATATAAGAACTAGGGGCCACCAAATGAAATTAATGGGCAGCAGGTTTAAAACAAATACAAGGAAGTTCTTCTTCACACAGTGCACAGTCAACCTGTGGAACTCCTTGCCTGGGGAGGTTGTGAAGGCTAGGACTATAACAGGGTTTAAAAGATACCCTCCATGAATTTATCTAGTTAAGTCCATTAATGGCTATTAGCCAGGATGGGTAAGGAATGGTGTCCCTAGCCTCTGTTTGTCAGAGGGTGGAGATGGATGGCAGGAGAGAGATCATTTGATCATTACCTGTTAGGTTCACTCCCTCTGGGACACCTGGCATTGGCCACTGTTGGTAGACAGGACACTGAGCTGGATGGACCTTTGGTCTGACCCAGTATGGCCATTCTTATGTTATGTTGGATTCCTGGGCTTTTCTCCGATCCACTCTTTCCTTCTTCATGCTGTCTGCCATGTTGGACATCCAGGCCTGTTGTTCATGGTACAATGCAGCACTGGCTTGCTGGGTCTCTCTGAACATGTTCTCCAGAGTCCTCTTCTTTCTCCTCCTAATCAAGTTTAGGCATTCTGCGGGTACGGAGAGGGTACCCCTCAAGGATGCAACAGCAGCAACTATTAATAAAAACAGACAGCTGTATCACTGGATTTGCAGTCACAATGGGAAGGGAAAGTTAAGCTTCAAACTAAGGCTTGGTCTACACTTACCCCCCAAGTCGAAGTAAGGTATGCAAATTCAGCTACGTGAATAACGTAGCTGAATTCGACATACCTTACTTCGAATTTACCGCGGTCCACACGCGGCAGGCAGGCTCCCCCGTCGACTTCGCGGTACTCCTCTCGCCGAGCTGGAGTACCGCAGTCGACGGGGATCACTTCCTGGTTCGATTTATCGCGTCCACACCAGACGCGATAAATCGAACTCGGAACTTCGATCCGCAGCCGTCGAACTACCGGGTAAGTGTAGACTAGCCCTAAGTTTCAATGTGAAAAGTAATGCACACTGTAAAACATAATCCTAACTAAACATATAAAACGATGGGGTTTAATTAGCTGTTACCACTCAAGGAAGAGATCTTGGAGTCATTGTGGATAATTCTCTGAAAGCATCTGCTCAACATGCAGCAGCAGTCAAAAAAGCCTACAGAATGTTAGGAACCATTAGGAAAGGGATAGATATAAGACAGAAAATATTACAATGCCACTATATAAAGCCATGGTACACCTTCACCTTGAATACTGCATGTAGTTCTGGTTACCCCATCTCAGAAAAAATATATTAATTTTGGAAAAGGTACAGAGAAGGGCCACAAAAATGATCAGAGATATGGAACAACTTCCATATGATGAGAGATTAAAAAGACTGAGACTTTTCATCTTAGATAAGAGATGACTACTGGTGGGTTATGATAGAGGTCTATAAAATCATGAATGATGTGAAGAAAGTGAATAAGGAAATGTTATGTATCCCTTCACATAACACAAGAACCATGGGGTCACCCCAGGAAATTAATAGGCAGCAGGTTTAAAACAAACATAAGGAAGTAATTCTTCACACAACGCAAAGCCAACCCGTGGAACTCATTGCCAAGGCATATTGTGAAGGCCAAAAGTATAACTGGGTTCATAAAAGAATTAAATAAGTTCATGGAGGATAGGTCCATCAATGGCTATTAGCCAGGATGGTCAGGGATGCTCTGGGTGTCCCTAAACCTCTGACTGCCAGAAGCTGGGATTGGACAACCAGGAATGGATCACTTGATTGCCCTATTCTGGTCATTTCGTCTGAAGCACCTGGCATTGGCCACTGTCAGAAGACAGGATACTGGGCTAGATGGACCATTGGTCTGATCCAATATAGCCATTCTTATGTTAATTTCCTTTCCTTATTCCCATAAAAACTTTTAATAAGACATGCTTCTTGACATTTCAGGTTTGGAGTGCCTCTGCAGAACACCCCCTCCAGCCTCACCCATCATGTGTATGGCCCATCTGCAGTGGCAAAGCGGGAGGGAAGGAATTTCAGTTGCATGAAACAAAATTTCAGTCCCTATTCCACAGATATGAGTATAGGGCAAAGGCACTGAATATTGGTGCTATTTTCCACAGGCAATGGTGTTACATTCAGGAGTGTGATAACTCACTCCAGAAGGTAACAAAGGCAGAGAGAGCATCTGCTACTAGCATCCCGATACTGCCCAGCCATGTATGCCGCTTGTCTGTTTACTGCAATGGTTCCAATGTTCACTGCAGAGTAGCATGGGAAAGTGTCCTACCATGGAGGATGAAACAAGTCAGCCATCCCTAGAAACCTTCAGAAGAGGATTCCAGGGTATCTCCATGAAAGTTTCATAGCGATCTCTCAAGAGGATACAAGGGATATCCCTATGTACATAAACAAACTGCTCTATATGACCACCCTCTGCCTAACCCAGCAAGAGAACAAAAAGCAGATGCCAACTCTACCTCTGTTTGTTGTACCACTTCTTGTAAGCTTATGAAAGGTCTGACCCAAGGCTGAATCCTTGTAACTAAGGCGTGGTCTACACTACTAAGTTAAGTCAAAGTAAGTCGCCTTGTGTAGACCTATTTTTGCATGTGTCTATGCTGAAATTTGTCTCTGCCCAATGTAAGCACCCTGTTATCCCAAAACAGTAAAACCACCCATCACCCCCACCCCCAAATGGCATGCAGCTGTGATCAACTGACTGAGGTCAACAGAGTGTAAGTGTAGGGACTGTGTGATCTGTGTCAACCCTAACAGTCTTTCAGCAGCTGTCCCACAATACACCATTCCCTGTGACAGTGACACTCTGGTTACAATTTTAAATTCCACCATCCAGGGGTCACAGAGACTGGAAGCTGCTGGAGGACTGTTAGTGTAGACCAGGCCTTAGTTATAAGAACTCAGCCTTGGGACAGAACTTCCTGCAGTTCCTCTGTGTACTTTGAATCAGCAAGACTGTGTCTGGCATCTAACTAACCTCTGTGTGAGGAAAAAATACTGGCATTTCTTTCCAGAGGTGCAAGTTTGCAAATCTTTCTCTGTGGATTAAAAACTGACCAGTTATATAGGAACCATAGTACAACTTCCGGAAACTCACTAATCTGTTAATTTGAAATACTGTATTACAATTAAGAATAATGGAAGCAGACTTGAGTGGTAACAGCTAATTTAGATCCCATCATTTTATATGTATAGTTGGGATTATGTTTTCCATGTGCATTACTTTGCATTTATCAACATTGAATTTCATCTGCCATTTTGTTGCCCAGTTCACCCAGTTTTGTGAGATCCCTTTGTAATTCTTCACAGTCTGCTTTGGACTTAACTATCTTGAGTAGTTTTGTATTGTCTGCAAATTTTGCCACTTCACTGTTTATCCCTTTTTCCAGATCTTTTATGATGATGTTGAATAGTACTGGTCCCAGTACAGACCCCTGAGGGACACTACTGTTGACCTCTCTCCATTCTGAAAACTGACCATTTATACCTACCCTTTGTTTTCTGTCGTTTAGCCGGTTACTGATCCATGAAAGGACCTTCTCTCTTATCCCATGACAGCTTATTTTGCTTAAGAGCCTTTGGTGAGGGACCTTGTCAAAGGCTTTCTGAAAATCTAAGTACACTATATCCACTGGATCCCCCTTGTTTACATACTTGTTGACTCCCTCAAAGAATTCTAGTAGATTGGTGAGGCATGATTTCCCTTTACAAAAACCTGACTCTTCCTCAACAAATTATATTCATCTATGTGCCTGACAATTCTGTTCTTTACTATAGTTTCAACCAGTTTGCCTGGTACTGAAGTTAGGTTTGTAATTGCCCGGATCACCTCTGGAGCCCTCTTTAAAAATTGGCATCACATTAGCTATCCTCCAGTTATTTGGTACAGAAGCTGATTTAAATGATAGCTTACAAACCACAGTTAGTAGTTCTGCAATTTCACATTTGAGTTCCTTCAGAATGCTTCAGAATACCATCTGATCCTGGTGACTTATTACTGATTAATTTATTAATTTGTTCCAAAACCTCCTCTAATGACACCTCAATCTGGGACAATTCCTCGGATTTAAACTATTTAAAGGGATACTACATGTGACACAGAGAGCCAGATTCTGAGTTTGTTATTATTCAACTGTTCAAAGACTGATACCAAGTTTATGGCTGTTAAAACATTCTGCTACAGAAAAAGCCAGGTCAGTGGCACCCAAACTTTGCCCATCTGAGAGCCAAATTGATAAGTTACTAGGTGTCTATCATTAAGTTATATAAAGTGGAACAGATTGCAGCCACCTTCACTTTCAGTAAGGAGGGGGAACAGTGGTAGCATGCAGGCTGAGATTTTCAAAGATGCCCAAATCCCACTGAAGTTCTCATTTATGCTTCTTTGAAAATACCAGCCTGAATGTTCCATCTTGATCTAAGCAGCGTGATGCGCTCAGAACAATGTGGAGCATTGCATGTTGGGCCTGGTATCCTCCAGGAGTTGCAACTTCATATCTAAGCTGAAAAGGCTTCAAGCCATATCTTAGATCTCTGTCACAAAGTGAACTGGGCCCTGTATGAGGGAATTGTCCCAGCCCACCTGTACCTCATTAACAGCCTATTAGTGGGATCTGATAGAGGACAGATGGTCCCTATAAAAAGCAAAAGGGGACAGGAAACAGCTAGAAATTATGGCAAAGTGAAGCTGCAGAAAGCTGCACGAAAGTCTGAGACTTCAGAGACCAAAAGACTACAGCCAGCTAGCAGGAAAGAAACAGAGTGAAACTGGAAGGCTTGGATCAATTCCTGGAAAAGGGGAGAAGTCCCAGCATTGAGTTTGAGACATCGGTGGGGAAAGATTTCAGGTGGGAAGATCAGGGAGTGGCTGAGGAGAGAGGAGGGATCTCTTATGGGAGAAGGAGAGAAGCCCCAGGACTGAGTGTTGTTGTGATTTGTATATAAATAAATTAAACCCAAAAGGGAAAAGCTTTAAGGACTCTGGCCTGGTGGTGTTTATTTGAGGAGTTCTGATGAGGGTAAACTGAGGCAAGGTGCTTGCACAGCACCCTCTGGCCACAAGGAGGTGGTGGCTGCCCTGTTACAGTCTCCATAGGTCACAGTGAGTCACCCATTTATAACCTCTAGCCACTCCCTGTTTGGTGTCATCTGTGAATTTTATAAGCTTACTATCCACTCATTATCCAAGTCATTAACGAAAATATTGAATAGTACTGGACCCAGAACAGATCTTTGCAGATCCCCATTAGACAAATCCCTCCCAGTTTGACAGCGAACCATTGATAACTACTAAAGTACAATCTTTCAGCCAGTTGCACACTCACCTTATAGTAATTTCATCTAGATCACATCTTCCTAGTTTGCTTATGAAAATGTCATGTGGGACTGTGTCAAAAGCCTTACTAAAATCACATCTACTGCTTCCCCCATCTATTGCCAGTAACCCCATCAAAGAAGGAAATCAGCTTGGTTTGGCATGACTTGTTCTTGACAAATCCATGTTGGCCATTACTTAATACCCTATTATCCTTACAAATTGATAATTTGTTCCACTATCTTTCTAGGTATGGAAGTTAGACTATCTATAATTCCCTGGATCCACTTTGTTCCCCTTTTTAAAGATACTATGTTTGTCTTTTAATATGTTTGTCTATAATCTCCAGGTTATAGTCAGGAGCAGAGGACTGAAAAGTATAATGTAAGGGCCGGATCAGATGATAAACAGCCACATAAAAAAGAATCTGGCACATCAGAAAAAGACAGGCTAATAAACAGGGACAAGTTTTTAAAGTGCTTGTACACAAATGCCAGAAGTCTAAATAATAAGATGGGTGAACTAGAGTGCCTTGTGATAAAGGAGGATATAGATATAATAGGCATCACAGAAACCTGGTGGACTGAGAGCAATCAATGGGACACAATCATTCCGGGGTACAAAATATATCGGAAGGACAGAACAGGCCGTGCAGGGGGAGGAGTGGCACTATATGTTAAAGAAAGTGTAGATTCAAATGAAGTAAAAATCTTAAGCGAATCCACAGGTTCCATAGAGTCTCTATGGATAGAAATTTCATGCTCTAGTAAAAATATAACATTAGGGATCTATTATCGACCACCTGACCAGGACAGTAATAGTGATGATGAAATGCTAAGGGAAATTAGAGAGGCTATCAAAATTAAGAACCCAATAATAGTGGGGGATTTCAATTATCCCCATATTGACTGGGAACATTTCACTTCAGGACGAAATGCAGAGATAAAATTTCTCGATACTTTAAATGACTGCTTCATGGAGCAGCTGGTACAGGAACCCACAAGGGGAGAGGTGACTCTAGATTTAATCCTGAGTGGAGCGCAGGAGCTGGTCCAAGAGGTAACTATAGCGGGACCGCTTGGAAATAGTGACCATAATACAATAACATTCAACATGCCTGTGGTGGGAAGAACACCTCAACTGCCCAACACTGTGGCCTTTAATTTCAAAAGGGGGAACTATACAAAAATGAGGGGGTTAGTTAGACAAAAGTTAAAAGGTTCAGTGACTAAAGTGAAATCCCTGCAAGTTGCGTGGGCCCTTTTTAAAGACACCATAATAGAGGCTCAACTTCAATGTATACCCCAAATTAAGAAAAACAGTAAAAGAACTAAAAAAGAGCCACCGTGGCTTAACAACCATGTAAAAGAAGCAGTGAGAGATAAAAAGACTTCCTTTAAAAAGTGGAAGTCAAATCCTAGTGAGGCAAATAGAAAGGAGCACAAACACTGCCAACTTAAGTGCAAGAGTGTAATAAGAAAAGCCAAAGAGGAGTTTGAAGAACGGCTAGCCAAAAACTCCAAAGGTAATAACAAAATGTTTTTTAAGTACATCAGAAGCAGGAAGCCTGCTAAACAACCAGTGGGGCCCCTTGACGATGAAAATACAAAAGGAGCGCTTAAAGATGATAAAGTCATTGCGGAGAAACTAAATGGATTCTTTGCTTCAGTCTTCACGGCTGAGGATGTTAGGGAGATTCCCAAACCTGAGCTGGCTTTTGTAGGTGACAAATCTGAGGAACTGTCACAGATTGAAGTATCACTAGAGGAGGTTTTGGAATTAATTGATAAACTCAACATTAACAAGTCACCGGGACCAGATGGCATTCACCCAAGAGTTCTGAAAGAACTCAAATGTGAAGTTGCGAAACTATTAACTAAGGTTTGTAACCTGTCCTTTAAATCGGCTTCGGTACCCAATGACTGGAAGTTAGCTAATGTAACGCCAATATTTAAAAAGGGCTCTAGGGGTGATCCCGGCAATTACAGACCGGTAAGTCTAACGTCGGTACCGGGCAAATTAGTTGAAACAATAGTAAAGAACAAAATTGTCAGACACATAGAAAAACATAAACTCTTGAGCAATAGTCAACATGGTTTCTGTAAAGGGAAATCGTGTCTTACTAATCTATTAGAGTTCTTTGAAGGGGTCAACAAACATGTGGACAAGGGGGATCCGGTGGACATAGTGTACTTAGATTTCCAGAAAGCCTTTGACAAGGTCCCTCACCAAAGGCTCTTACGTAAATTAAGCTGTCATGGGATAAAAGGGAAGGTCCTTTCATGGATTGAGAACTGGTTAAAGGACAGGGAACAAAGGGTAGGAATTAATGGTAAATTCTCAGAATGGAGAGGGGTAACTAGTGGTGTTCCCCAAGGGTCAGTCCTAGGACCTATCCTATTCAATTTATTCATAAATGATCTGGAGAAAGGGGTAAACAGTGAGGTGGCAAAGTTTGCAGATGATACTAAACTACTCAAGATAGTTAAGACCAAAGCAGATTGCGAAGAACTTCAAAAAGATCTCACAAAACTAAGTGATTGGGCAACAAAATGGCAAATGAAATTTAATGTGGATAAATGTAAAGTAATGCACATTGGAAAAAATAACCCCAACTATACATACAACATGATGGGGGCTAATTTAGCTACAACGAGTCAGGAAAAAGATCTTGGCGTCATCGTGGATAGTTCTCTAAAGATGTCCACGCAGTGTGCAGAGGCGGTCAAAAAAGCAAACAGGATGTTAGGAATCATTAAAAAGGGGATAGAGAATAAGACTGAGAATATATTATTGCCCTTATATAAATCCATGGTTCGCCCACATCTCGAATACTGTGTACAGATGTGGTCTCCTCACCTCAAAAAAGATATTCTAGCACTAGAAAAGGTTCAGAAAAGAGCAACTAAAATGATTAAGGGTTTAGAGAGGGTCCCATATGAGGAAAGATTAAAGAGGCTAGGACTCTTCAGTTTGGAAAAGAGAAGACTAAGGGGGGACATGATAGAGGTGTATAAAATCATGAGTGATGTTGAGAAAGTGGATAAGGAAAAGTTATTTACTTATTCCCATAATACAAGAACTAGGGGTCACCAAAAGAAATTAATAGGCAGCAGGTTTAAAACAAATAAAAGGAAGTTCTTCTTCACGCAGCGCACAGTCAACTTGTGGAACTCCTTACCTGAGGAGGTTGTGAAGGCTAGGACTATAACAATGTTTAAAAGGGGACTGGATAAATTCATGGTGGCTAAGTCCATAAATGGCTATTAGCCAGGATGGGTAAGAATGGTGTCCCTAGCCTCTGTTCGTCAGAGGATGGAGATGGATGGCAGGAGAGAGATCACTTGATCATTGCCTGTTAGGTTCACTCCCTCTGGGGCACCTGGCATTGGCCACTGTCGGTAGACAGATACTGGGCTAGATGGACCTTTGGTCTGACCCAGTACGGCCTTTCTTATGTTCTTATGTTCTTATGTCTTTCTCCAGTCTTCTAAGATGTCACCCATCCTCCAGGAGTTCTCGAAGATTATCACTAACCGTTCCAAGATTGTTTCAGCTAGTTCTTTAAGTATGCAAGGGTCAATTTCATCAGGTCCTGCCAACTGAAATATATCTAATTTAGCAAAACATTCTTTAATCTCTTCTTTCCTTATTCTGGCTGGTATTCTTTCCCCCCATTGTTAATAATTGTGTTAAGCATCTGGTCGCAATTAACCTTTTTAGTAAAGACTGAAGCAAAATAGGCATTGAATACCTTAGCCTTCTTGATGTCATCAGTTATTAGGTTTCCTTCCCTGTTAAGTAGAGGACCTACACTTTCCTTCATCTTTCTCTTGCTCCAAGTGTATCTATAGAGCCTAGTGTTTCTATGTCCCTTGCTGGATGTAACTCATTTTGTGCCTTAGCATTTCTGATTATATCCCTAAATGCTTGTTCTGTTCTTTTGTACTCATCATTAGCAATTTGTCTATGTTTCCATTTTCTGTATGATTCCTTTTTTATTTTCAGGTCATTAAAAAGCTCCTGATGTGGCCATATTGGCATCTTACTATTCTTCCTATCTTTCCTTCATGTCAGGATTGTTTGCTGTTGTGCCTCTAACATAGGTGCCAACTCCGTGGGTGCTCCGGGACTGGAGCACCCAAGGGGGGAAATTGGTGGGTGCAGAGCACCCACCGGCAGCTCCCCGCCTCCCCCCCCCCCCCACCGCAGCTTACCTCTGCCTCAGCTCCACCTCGGCCTCCTCCCCTGAGCGGGCCACCACGTCCTGCTTCTCCCCCCTCCCTCCCAGCGCTTGCACCGCGAAACACCTGTTTCGCGTGGCAAGTCTGGGGGGGGGGGAAGGAGGAGGAACGCGGCACGCTTGGGGAAGAGGCGGGGATTTGGGGAGGGATCCAATGGGGCAGGGAGGGGCGGAGTCAGGATGGGGCTGGGGGCAGGGCGTGGGGTGCGAGCATCCACTGGCGCCAACAAAAGTTGGCGCCTGTGGCCTCTAATATTGCCTTTTTGAGAAATTTCCAGCTCTCCTGAAGTTCTCCTTCTTCCCTTAAATTTTTTTCTCATGGGACCTTACCTTCTAGTTCTCTGAGTTTGTTAAAGTCTACTTTTTGTTCTTATTCTGCTGCTCTCACTCCTTCTTGTTTCATGATCATTTTTATTCAAGTTGCCTTCCACCTTCAGATTCACATCCAATTCCTCTCTGTTGGTCAGAATCAAGTCTAAAATGGCTGTCTTTCTGATTGTTTCCTTCTCCTTCTGAAACAAGTTGTCCCCAATACATTCCAAGAACATATTGGTCATTTTGGGCTGGATTAACAAAAGGACCTAGGTTCTTAACTCCCACCTTAGGTGCTTAAATCCCGGATTCAGGCCCAATGGGATTCACAAAATCCCCAGTCAGCTGCCCGCAAACCCTAAATTCATTCAGCACCTAAATTTTTGCAATAGAAATTCCCTAAGCACCTATGTTTCTGCTTCTGAGCATGCGCAGTGCAGCACCCATGCCAGGCATTCAGACTCCAAAGCCCCAGACTGATGCACAAACCTGGAGAAGATAAAAAGCAACAGAGAGTCCTGTGGCACCTTTAAGACTAACAGATGTATTGGAGCATAAGCTTTAGTGGGTGAATGCCCACTTCGTTGGATGCATCCGACGAAGTGGGCATTCACCCACGAAAGCTTATGCTCCAATACATCTGTTAGTCTTAAAGGTGCCACAGGACTCTCTGTTGCTTTTTACAGATCCAGACTAACACGGCTACCCCTCTGATACTGGAGAAGATAGGCATTCCTCCACCTAACTCACCCACAGGGCTCAATCCAGTAAACATGTTCAGACTTCACCTATCGGATTGGGCCCTTATAGAAAAGCTTGCACAAAACTATGACATTGTTGGCATCACTGAAACTTGGTGGGATAATACACATGATTGGAATGTTGGTGTGGATGGATACAGCTTGCTCAGGAAGGATAGACAGGGGAAAAAGGGAGGAGGTGTTGCCTTATATATTAAAAATGTACACACTTGGACTGAGGTAGAGATGGACATAGGAGACGGAAGTGTTGAGAGTCTCTGGGTTAGGCTAAAAGGGGTAAAAAACAAGGGTGATGTCATGCTAGGAGTCTACTACAGGCCACCTAACCAGGCGGAAGAGGTGGATGAGGCTTTTTTTAAACAACTAACAAAATCATCCAAAGCCCAAGATTTGGTGGTGATGGGGGACTTCAACTATCCGGATATATGTTGGGAAAATAACACAGCAGGGCACAGACTATCCAACAAATTCTTGGACTGCATTGCAGACAACTTTTTATTTCAGAAGGTTGAAAAAGCTACTAGGGGGGAAGCTGTTCTAGACTTGATTTTAACAAATAGGGAGGAACTCGTTGAGAATTTGAAAGTAGAAGGCAGCTTGGGTGAAAGTGATCATGAAATCATAGAGTTTGCAATTCTAAGGAAGGGTAGAAGGGAGAACAGCAAAATAGAGACAATGGATTTCAGGAAGGCGGATTTTCGTAAGCTCAGAGAGCTGATAGGTAAGGTCCCATGGGAATCAAGACTGAGGGGAAAAACAACTGAGGAGAGTTGGCAGTTTTTCAAAGGGACACTATTAAGGGCCCAAAAGCAAGCTATTCCGCTGGTTAGAAAAGATAGAAAATGTGGCAAAAGACCACCTTGGCTTAACCACGAGATCTTGCATGATCTAAAAAATAAAAAGGAGTCATATAAAAAATGGAAACTAGGACAGATTACAAAGGATGAATATAGGCAAACAACACAGGAATGCAGGGGCAAGATTAGAAAGGCAAAGGCACAAAATGAGCTCAAACTAGCTATGGGAATAAAGGGAAACAAGAAGACTTTTTATCAATACATTAGAAGCAAGAGGAAGACCAAAGACAGGGTAGGCCCACTGCTTAGTGAAGAGGGAGAAACAGTAACAGGAAACTTGGAAATGGCAGAGATGCTTAATGACTTCTTTGTTTCGGTCTTCACCGAGAAGTCTGAAGGAATGCCTAACATAGTGAATGCTAATGGGAAGGGGGTAGGTTTAGCAGATAAAATAAAAAAAGAACAAGTTAAAAATCACTTAGAAAAGTTAGATGCCTGCAAGTCACCAGGGCCTGATGAAATGCATCCTAGAATACTCAAGGAGCTAATAGAGGAGGTATCTGAGCCTCTAGCTATTATCTTTGGAAAATCATGGGAGACGGGAGAGATTCCAAAAGACTGGAAAAGGGCAAATATAGTGCCCATCTATAAAAAGGGAAATAAAAACAACCCAGGAAACTACAGACCAGTTAGTTTAACTTCTGTGCCAGGGAAGATAATGGAGCAAGTAATTAAGGAAATCATCTGCAAACACTTGGAAGGTGGTAAGGTGATAGGGAACAGCCAGCATGGATTTGTAAAGAACAAATCATGTCAAACCAATCTGATAGCTTTCTTTGATAGGATAACGAGTCTTGTGGATAAGGGAGAAGCTGTGGATGTGGTATACCTAGACTTTAGTAAGGCATTTGATACGGTCTCGCATGATATTCTTATCGATAAACTAGGCAAATACAATTTAGATGGGGCTACTATAAGGTGGGTGCATAACTGGCTGGATAACCGTACTCAGAGAGTTGTTATTAATGGTTCCCAATCCTGCTGGAAAGGCATAACGAGTGGGGTTCCGCAGGGGTCTGTTTTGGGACCGGCTCTGTTCAATATCTTCATTAACAACTTAGATATTGGCATAGAAAGTACGCTTATTAAGTTTGCGGATGATACCAAACTGGGAGGGATTGCAACTGCTTTGGAGGACAGGGTCATAATTCAAAATGATCTGGACAAATTGGAGAAATGGTCTGAGTTAAACAGGATGAAGTTTAACAAAGACAAATGCAAAGTGCTCCACTTAGGAAGAAAAAATCAGTTTCACACATACAGAATGGGAAGAGACTGTCTAGGAAGGAGTACGGCAGAAAGGGATCTAGGGGTTATAGTGGACCACAAGCTAAATATGAGTTAACAGTGTGATGCTGTTGCAAAAAAAGCAAACATGATTCTGGGATGTATTAACAGGTGTGTTGTGAGCAAGACACGAGAAGTCATTCTTCCGCTCTACTCTGCTCTGGTTAGGCCTCAGCTGGAGTATTGTGTCCAGTTCTGGGCACCGCATTTCAAGAAAGATGTGGAGAAATTGGAAAGAGTCCAGAGAAGAGCAACAAGAATGATTAAAGGTCTTGAGAACATGACCTATGAAGGAAGGCTGAAAGAACTGGGTTTGTTTAGTTTGGAAAAGAGAAGACTGAGAGGGGACATGATAGCAGTTTTCAGGTATCTAATAGGGTGTCATAAGGAGGAGGGAGAAAACTTGTTCACCTTAGCCTCTAAGGATAGAACAAGAAGCAATGGGCTTAAACTGCAGCAAGGGAGGTCTAGGTTGGACATTAGGAAAAAGTTCCTAACTGTCAGGGTGGTTAAACACTGGAATAAATTGCCTAGGGAGGTTGTGGAATCTCCATCTCTGGAGATATTTAAGAGTAGGTTAGATAAATGTCTATCAGGGATGGTCTAGACAGTATTTGGTCCTGCCATGCGGGCAGGGGACTGGACTCGATGACCTCTCGAGGTCCCTTCCAGTCCTAGAATCTATGAATCTATGAAAAACAGCAGGATAGGGAGAAGGACTTCCCTCATAACTTTTAACCCCGTGGGCAGAGTTCCCACCTGGGATATGGGAGACACATCTCCCCCTCCCCCCCAAGCTCAAGTCCTCCTTCCATCTGAGGGGGAAAGAGGGATATCAGCAGGGATCTGTGACCTCTCAGGTGAGTGGCCTAACCACCAGGCAATTCTGATGTGGGAGGTCCCTCAGTCTCTCCCGTTGAAGCTGTTTGTAGGTATATAGACTTACATTGGGCCTGGGTGAACTACGGTTTTAAATTGTTTGGATGCTAGCATGAGTGATAGACCCAAAAAGACCAAAAAAAAATGAGATTCATGAGAAAGAAGGGTTGTTCGTGTTAAATCTGTAGTGATCCTTGAAATGTCAGCATTATTTTATTTAAGGTTTGGATTGAGGTAATTAAAAAAATTAAAGTGGTTATTTGAGTACCAGGTGCAGTAAATTGGTTATATAGGTTTGCTTAATTTATTATAAAGAAATGCTTAGTCCAGTAGTTAGGGAGAAATATGCAAACAAGACGAAACCCTTGGAGAGGGGCCCAACTGTTAATCTGGTCTTAACCAGGCTAGAGGACAGGGTTCAGCCCTAAACTACCTCCTCTGGCTTTAGTTAACATCCAATAACCAGCAATGACATCACTCGTATATTACACTGTATCAAAGGCAAGGTTTTTAGAGGTTTCTTTGTCAAAGCTTTTCTTTACCCCTCTGGAGTCACACCATGATGGGAAGTATCTCCCAAGCATGATCCTGTTGGAGTTGGTGGCCATTGCTTATAACTATAGTGTTGCTGGGATATAGACTATAAGTGTTAATATGCTTGTATTTGTCTTTTGGATGTGATCAACACCAAGTGACCTTTGGGCAAATAAAGGAATACTTGTGTGGAAGCTATATATATTTATTAGGAAATTATTTCCAACACTGTTCCACTGTGGATAAATAATTTAAAATTTCACTAAACTAGAGACACTGGCCCCCGGGTCTCCCACCTTCCAGGTGAGTGCTCTAATCACCAGGCCACAGCGTCATTCTCATGCTTGTTTGTTCTCTCTCCCCAATGTTGAAGCTGTTCTTCTGGGGCTAACTAATGAAGGAATCATTGGACCAGAGAGAGAGGAGTGGCCTAGTGTGCTGGCTTTTGTGAATCCCATTCTGAGGGTGCCTCTCTCTCACATTTGTTGTAAAGGGAGCCTTGGCACCAAATTCAGGCTTTGTGAATCCCAGTGATTTTTCTAAGAGCCTAAAATTTAGGCAAGTCATCACTCAGCATAATCATGCCTAAGTTCTTTTAAGAATCTAGCTTCTTACTTTGTTGTATTACTTTTTCAACTGCTGTCTGGGTAGTTAAAGTCCCCCACTACTACCCCACTACTACCAGGTCTTGTGTTTTGGATATTTGTTGTTTGTTCTAGTCTCAGTCATCTCCTCATAATTATGCCTAATTTTGAAGGGAAAAGTGTGATTATTGCAGCAAACTTCTAAAATCTAGCATCAGATGTATATTGGTATGTTGAGACTACTTAAAATGATAGTCCAGTCATTCAGAACCATTAGAATCAATTTGATCTGTTTTGCAACAATTGCTTGCATCTAGCAGTGGCTAATTCACACAAACAATCTGATAGCTGTAAATGTTTGCAAGTGTAATAAAACCGAATTCCCTGTGTCATATGCCAAGAGGCGATCACTTCAAACAGATTAGAGCAGAGACCATTCTAGTGTATACACTAGTGTAATCTCTTCCTTCCCCTCATGTCAGAAAATGCCAGAGGTCAAATATGAAACTGAAAAGCATCATAATTATTCATTCAATGAACCGACTGCAGTTAGTGAAATTTCCCACTCAGTTATGCCTGTATGATCAAATACAGCACTCAGGTTGCTGTCAGTGCTCCTTTAGCTGAATGCAGTCACTGTTAGCCTGTGTCTGTTCTAAGCCTCAGGCAGACTGAGATGGACTGACTGGCTCCATTTCTCTCAGTTTTCTGTCAGTTCCTCTGTCTCTAAATAATAGAAAATCTCTCTCAACTGTTCCTCCCTCCCCCCGCCCATCCAGCCTTTCTCTGAGCAATGCAATCTGAGCTGTAACACAAACAGAGCAACTAGTTCATTTTTTGCCCCTATTGCAGAATAATGAAAAGGAGGGAAACAAAGACTAGCATGAACTTTTGAGATTAATCCCTCTTCTGTTTTCAGCTGTCAGATTTATTTCTTCTTTGTAGCTGAATCAGGTCATTATACAACAAACCTTTATTCTGAATGAGAGATTTAAAACTCTGATTTTATTTATTTATTTTAAATCACGGCATAATATTCAGAACAAAGTAATTGGCTGTAGTTTCATCTGGATATTTGTAAGGGGCCTCCTATCAAGTTCCACTAAACCTTTACTGACCCTTTCCATTTTACTGAGTTGCCTCTATTGTCCAGGCACACAGAATTTTACACTCAGTTATAATTAGATCTCCACATCTAAGACCTCATATTTTAACAGAGCCACTTTAAACAATCAGAAGAATTAAAAGGTCTTTAAAATTGCTTTGTAATAATAATAGTAATAGAAAGGAAGAAAAAATCTATAATTTAAACAATTGTCCTTGACATAGTCTGCATTATTTCTACAAGAAAAAAAAAACAGAAAAGCAGGTAATAAGGAAAGGTTTACAGACTTAATTTAACTACTTTAAAACCAACAATAAAAGTACAGTAGTTAAACCAGAAGACTGAAGGGGCATGAGGTCATCAAAGGCATGGTTCAGTGAAACAGTCTCATTTCCACTTTGTCTACACAATAGAATGCTGTGTATATTAAGCGATATAAATGCTGCCATTAACAAAACAAAACAAAACAAAACCCACAGTTCTCAGTGCTGTGTTTATGTTCTTTGAAAACTGGCTAGATTTTTTTTCCCAAATATGCCTAGAATACCTAGTGTAGATTTCATACTGATCTATCTCAGTGTATCTTACCTTGATAATATGGATCTCTGCTCAGAAAACAAGAATCATGGGAAAATAATATTGTATTAGGAACACATTCTCTAAACCGCAATGAATGGATATAAACCTTCCTTACTCCCCCCTGAAATGGTTGGGATTTCATCTGCAAAGAGTGAAAGCACGGTAGCAGTGGTGGAATATGGCAACTTATGACTCTTTGCTAAAGAGTAATGAGAACTTAGGTGTTGCAAAGGTGCAGCCTTTCAGAACCCTCAGACATCTCTTGGGTTTTTTACATTTTCCCATGGCAATATATTAGCATTTTTTAAAAAAGTTTACATGAAATTTGTCTTTAATTGTATAGTAAAAGTCAATAAAGGTTGTCGATGCTCAGCACCTATGAAAAATCAGATCACTTTTAGTTAGGTGCCTAAAACTGGATAGGAAATATTTTGGCTGATGTCTCCCATAGGTACCAAATGTCAAAGAAATCTTGCTCAAAAAAAGGCCTCATGCATCTCAAAGTCCATCTCTGGCTCTTCTGTAGATTTTTTTACTCCTCGGTGAGCTAGTACCATTTCCAGTCAATCTCATAGACCAGAAGAGACCTTTGTAAACATCTAGTCTGACTTCCTACACATCACAGGCTACAGAACCTCACCCACTCTGATAATAGGCCTATCAACTCTGGCAGAGTTACTGAACTCCTCAAATCTTGATTTAAAGATTTCAAATTACATAGAATCCACCATTTACTCAAGATCAAAGTAGCAAGTGACCCAGGCCCCATGCTGCAGAGGAAGGCAAGAAAACCCCAGGGTCTCTGCCAGTGTCACTTGGGGGGAAATTCCTTCCTGACCTGAAATATGGTAATCCGTTAGTTCCTGAGCATGTGAGCAAGATCCACCAGCCAGACACCCCGGAAAGAATTCTCTGTAGAATTTCAGAGTCCTCCCCATCTAGTGTCCCATCTCTAGCTGCTGCAGATATTTGCTAAAAGCAGTCACAGATGGGTCATATGCCTTTATAGGCAACTTCCTCTTCCATCCCTCTCAATACATTTATTAAGCTCAGTCTTGAAAGAAGTTAAAAATTTTTCCTCCACTAGTCCCCTTGGAAGGCTGTTCCAGAACGTCACTCCTCTGATGGTTATGAGCCTTCATCTAAGTGCAAGACTAAACTTGTTGATGGCCAGTTTATAATCATTTGTTCTTATGCCAACATTGGCCCTTAACTTAAATAACTCCTAATCCATCCATCCATTTCTAATATGCCCATCATCAAAGGATCTCGCATCTAGTCCTGGCCCTGTTACTAGTTTGCTATGTGGTGTTGGGCAAGTTACTTAATCACTTGCGACTCAGTGTCCCCATTTGTAAAATGCTCCAGGCTACTCACCCTGAAGGCAAGATGAACAAAAATGTCCATTGCCTGTCCTTATAGTGCTGAATTTAATATACAGGCACAACTTTCTGTCTGATCAAGAATGCACTGAAGACCTCAGCATATGCAGAGGACCATTGCAAAACACACGACTCAGTCAAAACATAAAAGAAAACATTTTATGAAAACTCCTCCATGTAGTCCTTTTCTCTCATAATGGCTGAATGTTGCCCCAGTTTTACTGTTACTCCAGGTTTAAAATTGGCTCCTGATTTAATTTTTGACACGGGAAGGGGGAATGTGAAAGAAATGGATTACTGCTGACTGAGAGCATATAGGTCTCAAATGCAGTGTGGGTGTATAATACAAAAGATAAATCAAGCAGGGTGAATCTCACTGCGCTTGGGTGGGAGTGGCAAGTGTTGCTATCAGAAGCACCACAATACACATATGCATGAGGGAATTGCACAACCTGCAAATTCATGCACAGCTTTGCCTCCCTATCAGGAACTGGGGCCATCTTGCACTCCTTCCCACCACCTTTCATCCATACCAAACTTTACCATGTCTTCCTATGTAACACCTTTTCTTTAGGCCTCATTCTCATTACAATATACCTATTCCACAGCCTAATAGATGTCATATTATATCCATATTAAAAATATATTGTCCTAAGACTCAATCTAAAATTTGCACCTTAATTTCATCTCCTATTTCTTAGTTAAATCCCTGAGATATGAATTTGGTTCTAGGTTTGCTCAGACTGTTGCACACAATTCCAACCCTCATGGTTCTGGCCCCGCTCCTACTTCTCCTTCTGAGAAACCAGAAGGGGTAAATTCAAGTCTGGTTGGGCTGTGGTACAAGTACCATGGTAATCAGTTAGATCCTGAGCATGTAGGCAAGACTCACCAGCCAGACACCTGGGAAAGAATTCTCTGTAGTATCTTGGAGTCCTCCCCACCTAGTGTCCCATCTCTAGCTGCTGGAGATATTTGCTATCATCACTGTACTATACACCTGCTGATTAGTATTGATGGCCAGATGCATGGTGATATTTTACAATCCTGCTGTGGTGCTTTGATAATGGACGAGACAACATTTTTTTAAAGAATGGAAACTTGCACAATTTTCATAATTTATTACGTGACATAACTCAATAGCAAGAGACAATAAGTAGATATGACTCCCAATGACATGTCATCAGAAAAGCAGATACTTTCTGAGTATCACTGCACCAGAAAAAATAATTATAGGAAAAAGTAAAAAGTCAGAGCTTTTTATGTGCTCTCTACAATTCAGGAGTAACTTTGGAAGTTTATCCATTTTGTGGCTTTGAATACAGTATCAAACTTCCCATAGCCATAAGTCTCTAGCTCTCAGCTGCTCTAGTCCTTTCAGCAGGTAATGATGAATACTATATATGAAAAATACACTGCAAAAGATAATAATAAGCATAGCAAGTGTCGCCAGGGTGTAAATTGACATCCTCTTTTCCATTGATCCCATCACCAGGCAGTTGTAAGGACCTGGGCAGAGCTTGGTGCTACATAATATGGAGGCGCTATTGACCCGTGGCAGGTGATCACTGAGTAGAATAGACAGGAACACTGACTGGATAACCAGCTGCAGTAAGAAGTTAAAAAGGTACAAGCTTAGAAGTGACTTCTGAATGTGAAAGTCTATAATGCGAACACTCTTTTGGCTTTGGCTTTCTTCTTGGACTCCTACCATTGAGCTCACTTCAACTTCTTTTTCCTGTCCAGCTTTGACTTTGATTTGCTTGTGCCTCAGTTGAAAGACAAAGAACTCCATCAGGAGAAATACACAAAGGAAAAGGAAACAAGACAAGTACCAGGTCCCAATGATAGGCTTGTTGAAATGTTGCTCAAAACACTCTCCCATGCAGGGGACAGAGATGTTACCATGGCACCGAAAGTCACTATTCAGCGAGATCCAGGGCAAACGTTCCACATAGATCACCACTGTGTATAATCCTAAAAAGCCAAACCACAGCTTGCGTCCGATGTAATAGCTGGTCTCATCACCAGCCAGTGAGTGAAGCACAGGGATAATTCCAGCGACTGCTGCTGCAGCCATCTCTGGAGCTCAGACTTAGAAAGAGAGAACACAAACAACAAATTATACCAGAGAAATGATTTTTAAAAAGTTAATGTTTCAATTGTTTTCAGAGACTATTTGCTTTATTTTGGCACACACAAAAAATCCTCTGCTGAGGAAGCCAGTACAGGGCTCCAAAAGAAAATGATTGAAAAATTTGGTTCAGAAAATTTAGATTAGCAGCCATTTTTATCTACATGCTGCAGGGCTATGCGAGCAGTGCATTCTCATAGGTACCCCCAAGATTTGGGAATGAAGTGCATTCATTGATATTCTACTCTCTCGGGATGAGGGAAGAGAGAAAGAGTGGAGCAGTCAAGAGGAAGAGCTCGCCACCCTCCTGACTGATGCTCTAATTGGATTGGGGAAAGAGAAAAAAATAGAGAAAGCAGTTGTTCCCTACCAGCAACCAGGAGGAGAGGACAGCTGACCCATCTTGTAGGTGGAAAAGAAGAGACAGAGTGGAGAAGGCCTTTTTCTCATTCCCATTATCCCGCAAGTAGATGATGTTTGGGATAATCTGGAAGGTTAGTAGGTTGAAAATGCAAACCCAGAGATTAAGGCTTCAGCACTGCAGGGTTAGTGTTCTTCTAACTCATCACACTCACTCCAGAAGGCCACTGGGCTCTGGTTCACAGACTTGAAGCACCCATGCCAAGGTTTCACTTACCCGTCAAAGGACACATAGGCCAATAATCTTGTCCAATCATTTTGGTTGGCCTGGGTATCAGTTATACCTGCTTAACGGACAGGACCCTCCACAGCTAGCAGGGAGTTGCTTTGGTGTTTCCTCAACCTCCTACCAACACTCCACAACCTAGCAGCGCACTGAGATTTCTATATCACTTTTGTACCTTAGGACAGCAATAACTGCATTAACCAATGCCAGAGCTGGCAGGCTTTGAACTGTTTCCAAACGGTAGTCACTATGATTCTAAATGAAGCATGGCAGCAGTTTCTCTCTTTTGGCCAGGGGTTTCCTTACTCCCTCATTCTTTCCTCAGCTCTCTTTGCCCGGGATCCACAGGAACCTTTTGCTTTACAGACACATGGGGGAAATGATAAAAGGTGATTACCAGGAATTTAGCGTGCCAGCAACAACAGCTGGGCAATTCAGTTTTCTTGGGCAGCTACTGCAACAGGACTAATAAATTACAGGGCAGAATTTTTGCCCTAACTTTTATCTTTTATCTTTAAAGTATCTGGCAACAACAACCTTCACATCGCTGTCTGGTCTGAAGGCTCCCAACTATCCACTAGATTTTCTCTCACAGCCTGAAGTTCCATGGAATTTCCCCCTCCCCCAGGTCTCTATGACATCAGTGACTGTCATTTTAGGTCCTACTTCCAACATGCATATAAGCCCAATCCTGTAAACTAATCTATGTGAGAGGACCCTTACAGAAGTAATTGGGGCTTCACATGGACACAGGGGTCCACCCATGTGCATCATCTTGTAAGAACAGGGCCAAAAAGAACATCCATTGACTTTCCGCAAGACTTAGGCTCCTAGGTGTCACTTAGAGTAGACCTTGCAAAACTGAGCGGAACATACATACTTTTTTAAAATCTGGGCCAAAGTCCCATTTTCAAAAATAACTTAGTCACTTAGGAGCATAAGTCTCATGGAAAGCCAATGAAACATAGGCTCCTAACTGACTTTTGAAAAAGGGGCTTAGGATCCTAGGCTCAGATCCTCAAAGATATTTAGGTGCCAAACTCCCATTGACTTCAGTGGGAGTTAGGGCCTAACTACTTTTGAGGATTTGGGCCCTAAGTTACTTACTTGCTTTTGAAAAAGTGACCCCTTGGCTATCTCAGAGTAAGGTGGGAGAGCCTGTTCCCCTCATCTCTCTCACTTTTAAATATAGAAAAGATATTACAGCTTTAAGAAAAAGGCAGCTTAGAAGGAACTAGGGATGGAGTCAAAGTTACTGTTGTTCTTATTAAAAATATTATCCCCTTTCCCTCCACTTGCTTTATTGAAAGGCAAGAAAGAAGTAATAAATTTGATCTCAGCCACATAGGGAACTGACACAGAATTCAACACAGAGGCAAAATTTCAAGTGAAAACAAGAAAGCTCTGCATATGGAGGGAGGTTTTCAAAAGCACCTAAACGACTTGAGAGAGACTTCAAAAATCCCTCAGGAGCTTGTAAAAATCGGTGGGATTTTGAGCCGAAGGGGCAAAGGTGCTTTTGAAAATCCCATCCAAGTTGTCCAGGGAAACAAAGAGCTATTCATCAGGTCATTATCAAAAATACAACTGAGTCAAATCAAAACACAAATGGAAAGCTTTACCAAAATCAGCTGAGAATCCTTTTTCTTTCACTTGCTGTTGATGGCTGGAAGATAACCTTCATTTAAAGTTCCCCGGGGGCTTGGCCCATAGGATAAAACAACACTAGTTATGAGATTATTTATAGTTTGTACAGTTGTTTAAAGATATAAGATGCTATATAATTCCTACAGTAAGTATTGCTATTTAATGCTCTCTGTTATATGCTACAATAGCACACTTCCTGACCTATGCCTACACTGAAAGCTTTTTTGGAATTATCCTTATGCAATCTCTCTTTTTACTGCTCATAATGCTTGATTACACTGAATTATTTCACAGTAACTGAGGTGTAGTGAAGGTAAGAAGGACCTCATTGTTATAACTTAGTATTTATATAGGACCAACAGCATGCTAGGTGCATGATAATAGTCTGCAAATATTTGAAGAATATAAACACTGAGGAGAAAGAGGAAATAGTTAGCATAATTCCAAATGAAAACTATGTTAATGGAACATTAAGGTTGCACTCTGATGTCAGGAAATGACATAGTTATAGCATGAGCAACTATAACTTGGCCCTTTTTGTTTGTGCACATTAAAGTACAGCCTTTAAGTACTGAGAGCTGTACATAATCACATACCAGTTTTCAGATAACACAATATAATATTGCACAACTTTTCCCCCTTACCTTAGAAACACATGTGTGGCAATTTAATGCACTTCTGGAAGGTGCTTGTATAGCACAGAGATGGGTATGATACAAGAACCAGAACAGAATAGAACTTGTAATATGCTTTCATTCTTGTTATACTTACATTATTATTTTTGACATAATAGTTCAGTGTAACTTTATTGATTTAGGGACAGGTTCTGCCATTCCTGTTGAGTAGTATCTTATGGAAAAAGTGGTGTCATCAAAATCAGAGGTTAGATTATGAACCCTTTATTCCTGTTAGTGATGAATTACTCATATGGATACTCCCATTGTCTTAAGTAGAAATACTTGTACAAGAAATTGCTCACCAATGACAGTAAAGGGTTCCAATTTGGCCCAGTGTGAGTAAGGGGAGCATAAGCTGCCTTTTAGACTTTTTATAAATTACAATCTCTTTACCTAAAGGATATGATTTTATGAGAATGTTATTTTTCCATTATCTGCATCCATACAATGCAATTTATGACATATTTGAAATATATGAAAACTTGATTGGGACCACTTTCCACTGAGAGATTAATAGTGATTTTTCTCTCCTTGTGCAGTTGTATGTCAACTCATAGCAGTTTAACATCCAACTTCAGCTTACTTGGCCTAAATTCATTCCTTGGTGAATTTGACTCTGAAGTTACAGCAGAGGGTATTTGAATAATGAAAATAATGAAAATAATGAAAAATAATGAAAAACTGGGAAAAGAAAAGAGGAGTAATAGCATCAGGTGATGGAACAAGCGAAAATAACAAAGGGCCCCATCTGGTTCTTATTGTAGGCAACAGCAAAATCTCCATTGACTTCACTGTTAGCAGAACTGGGCTCAAAGAGGCTTTTCATGAAGATCCTTTCTACAAAACACACAGATAAACCTGCAATTTCATCAAGGGTTTATTAAAACAAATCAAGTTATGCTAATCTATTAGCTCTGTCTGAGAGCAAAGTTTTTTCCAATCTAATAACATAAGGAAGTATGAAAATGTTGAAGCAATGAGACATAACGTACCGTACCATGCCGTAGTGTTGATTAATATGTATCTTGGGTGTAAGGAGACTAAGCCAAGTGCCTCCACCAAAACCTTCAATCCTGTTGCTATTGAAATCAATGACTAAACTCTCTTGGAGTTCAGTGGGAGTAAGTTTGAACTCTGAGACCCGATTCTGCAAAGGCTTATGCGTATGCTTAACTTTACGCACTGTGAAGTCAATGGACCTCTCACAGTGGACAAAGTTAAGCATTCATATAAGTCTTTGCAGGATCGGCACCTTAGATTTTAAGTTTTGCAGGGGAAGGGCCTTCATACCTGTCTGTAAAGAAGCTTCTACAGTATGGGAACAAAACAGCAACAGTAATAACAAACATGAATTAACTATTTGAATTTATTAATATGCCCCAAAGTATTCTAGTTGTGCCTGTTAAACAAAATACTGAAATGTGTCTTTTAATTTAGGGGGTTTTAAGACTTCCTGACCTTTTCCTCCCCTTCAGCCCACACTGGACCACTGAACATTTCAATAGCCCTACAGCAGCTTTTAACTTTCTTTCTGTAATTAAAACTGGGGCCTGTTTAGCTGTTTAATGCTCCCAGTTTAATTTGTTAATAAAAATAATAGAGAAGGAAACTGGATTTTAAATTTGGGAAGTCTGGGTCCCCAGCAATTTCAACATCTTTTTATCAGAGGTTGGTCTAGCTTTTAAATTATCGTTTTTATTGAAATCATTACCCCCAAAATTAAACACAGAGGCTTGAACAGTTTTCAGCTTAGTCTTTTTTTCTTAATTAACAAACAATAAGCATTTAAAAGGTGCCCAGCTAGAGGGGAAGAACTATTAAAAATTATAAATATTGCTGAAGCATCTGGGATCTTTCTTGTTCTCCTTATTGGGCCAACTCCTGGAAAATATCCACAACTCCAACTGAGGTGACTGCACCTCTCATGATTTGGCCCCGTACAAATCAATATAGACCCAATGACCTTACTTCACATTCCTGTAGGCCAGTGCCTGAACTGCTCACATGACACCCTATAATTTGAACAGGGAATGAGAGAGCCTGCGGGTGTTGAATTAAAGCACAATGAAAGCAGAACAGTGCTCCATTGTGATGAAGCTGAATTCAGGCTTTTCTAGCATTGTTGACAATTTCTGGCTTCCACTGAGTTTCTGACTTTGGTGTACATAGACTACCTAGTCTTTATGTCACATCTTGAAAATACAGCACAGAAAAATTCCATTTAGGCTTTGTCAGAAATAGGTAATATTTACCATGCTCTAACAGGCTGCGTTGTGTACTGAATGGAGGCTGCTTCCTCAGCCACACAACACAGAAAGTTTCTTTTGCATTAGTAAACGTAGCACATGAGAACTGAGTGGAATTTCTGACTTTGAGAGAAAATGTAAATGTAAATGGTGCTGTTAAACCAGAACCTCAGCAATAAAAGTAGCACTTGAGAAAAGTGGCTACATTTTTAGAAGAAGCAAATTTAAAATCAAAGTCCAAATGATGGGCCCTGCAGCTTCTGTGACAATGATCCCACGGCTGCTGCATGAGCCAACTGTGTTCTGCAATCATAAAAACTAGTGCAGATTGTGAGGGGAACCGATCACCAATAAGTAACTGTTTATTGCCTATGTGACTACCCAAATCCTCCCAGCCGTCCTAGGGATATTGTCCAGGACTCCACCCCACTTGACTGTCATATATAGATGACATCCGCTGATACAATCTTGTTCTTCCCTCCCAACATCTCAACAAGAAGCAGGTTCCTCCCCAGCTGACTGTTAGTCAGGTGGGTTGAGCCTTAAAGAGACTATTTAGCCTAATGAGCTATTTCCGAGCTGATAACTCCAAAACAGTACTGGCAGCCCAGGGGAGAATTGCTGGCTGGATGTTCCTGTCCTATTCAGGAAACTGCAGTAAAGGAAGAGCCCACACAACAGCAAGGTATAAAGGCTGTTACTTGCTTTTCAAAATAATAGCCCTTGGCCCCCTTGATGGAGTCATGCTGCTCCTGTGAGTGGCTGGGTTGGAAGGATAGGATGTGGACCGAGGAAGGAAATAGGACCACCAGGATCTGTGTGGTCAGCTCAAAGAGCAAGGGAGTTCATGTCACCACAGGCACAAGTTTCCTCCTTGCCCTGGGGGTGCTCAACCCCCACTCCGCCCAGGCCCCGCCCCCACTATCTCTCTTACCAGCAGGTAGTAGCTCCTGCCTAAATCCTTCACAACGCGTTTGAAGGTTGCTCTGTTTATTTACGCCCAATAATGCATTAATAGTTCCACTATGCAAAATGTTCTCTTAGCTATTCCTTGGACATTAATTTCATTGAATTTGATAGTGAGACCACTCTGACATTGTTAAAGTTAATGGACCTAGTGGTTTACACAACAAGACACATTTCAAGTAAAATTGATCGTATTAATTGTTTTATTGAGCAACATTAATGCCGTATTTCACAATGTCCTCAAGCGAAACCTTTATTATTACATTACCAGTGACAGAGTGTCCGAATTCATTAAGTAAAAGGTGCTTTTTATTTATAAAATATACAATTACGGGTAACCTAAAATTATAGATTAGATACCAGGAACCACACAGCATTGCTCAAATATCCCATCTTTTATTGAAATGAATGGCTAGCTTATGCATGCAAATTACTCCACTGCTGTGGACTGGATCTTTGATTTTCCAGCTGTCCACACTGGGGAAAGGAGAATCCTAGAAAAGAGGCAAACATTGGGCTTGATCCTGCAAGCCGCTGGGCACTCATGAATGCATTTGACTTTTGTAGGAGACGAAGGTACTTAGCACCTTTTGAGCAGAAATCCATACAGGTGCTCAGATACTGATGGGGGCCAAACAGAGCCTGGTGCGACAGGATAGATGCATAGCCAAGTTACTATATATAACACATTTGCCATAAAACTCAGATCAGTAATAGTTCATGTATTAAACCCAAACAAATCTCCATATTACAGATCCTTCCCTCTGTTATAAACCATGAAATGAGATTCCTTTGTCCCACTGCTGATTACGTCCATTTCTTCAGTGAACAACTCCAGTCTCACATCAAAAACTGTAACCAAATAAACAAGAACATACATCACTGGAATGTATATGGAATTTCGTTTAGTTCATTGACCTGACTTCTTATTCTCTGCGTAGTCTCTTATTGAATCTGCTTCAGCTTCCTTTGTTTCGCAGAACACACAGGTGCTGTTAACAAAATTAACTCATAGCTTAGCCTGGTAAAAACCATGTCTCCTGTTTTCATTCCACAAAGAACATCCAGAGAAGCAGGAGAGCTTTCCTCTAGGGTGGGCTTGTGTAGTTGGTCAATACCTGAATCTTTTCCTTTCTGTACAGGGAAGTATCTTTGAGATTATGAACCGCATTTGGGATCCACAGTTTTCACAAAGAAGTATCATATTGAATTGAACAACACAAATTAGATTTCCTTACTCAAGTCTGGTTTGTGCCTTCCTGTAATGATGAGCATAGGGGTGAGGGAAAAGGGGCAGAAAGAGGCTTCCTCCTCTTGTGCCCTTGTGCAGAAACTGAGTTCAGTCTTCTCCTTGTGCTTCTCTGAGAGGGAGGATGTCATAAGAATTAAGTTGAAAGCAAAAAATAATCTCTCCAATATAGCCACACCCATCCTGGGCAGGGGCCAGCAGAGTTAGGAATGGGAGGGAGGGCATGGGGTGGGATGGAACACTGCACCTTTGCAAAATTGAAACAGTGACTACTGAACATAATGCCTAGAACTCTTTGCCAGAGGATATTGTGAAGGCCAAGACTATAACAGGGTTCAAAAAAGAACTTGATAAATTCATGGAGGATAGGTTCATCAATGGCTATTAGCCAAGATGGGCGGGGATGGTTTCACTAGTCTCTGTTTGCCAGAAGCTGGGAATGGGTATGAATCACTTAATGATTACCTGTTCTATTCATTCCCTCTGGGGCACCTGATATTGGCCACTGTCGGAAGACAGAATACTGGGCTAGATGGACCTTTGGTCTGACCCAGTATGGCCGTTCTGATGTTCTTATGATTTACCAGTGTTCTGAGAGGCATTGTGCCCGAGCTAGTCACAATGGGCCAGAGTCACAGTTATGATTTACACCAGGTGAGGGTTTGTCCCAGTTTACACCACCTGATAATCTGGCCCCTGATCTTCAAGAGCACCATCTAGGCCAGTGCAACTCCACGCTACTCTTCACACAGGGCCGGTTGCTCAAGTGACAGTGTTGCCCTTACCTACTGAGAGTCTGATCCTACAAAACCCTACTCACCCGAGAATCAAACTCTTGGTCTTTAATGTAAAGCAAAATATGCAGCATAGCTACAGACAAACATTTCAGATATGAAACCTCTCTCAGGGTTTCTCAAGGTCAGCTTGCACCTTGGTATTTCTATCATGAATGCACAAGAGCTTATTACTGCATTAACTAACTAAATATCTATGATCAATACACTCTAATAATGCCAACAGACATTTGGGGACAGAATATAGGCTGATATGACTTCCTTTATATTGTCTCTATGAAGGCAGGGTCTCCTGCTACATGAGTTTTAGTAGTTAAAGAATTAACAAATCAAACAACCACTATGCAATAACATCTTCCACCTCCCTTCCATCTGGCCGTCTCAAAGAGAATATCTGACTGTCTAATATCTCAGTTCAATAGAAGCAAGCTTTGTTACCTTAAATAATAGGATTTTTATATAAAGTAAGCTGATATTGGGCCCAGTCCTGCAGGCTGCTAAGTGCCAGATCAATAGGAGTTGAGGATGTTCAACACTTCAGGGGATCTGGTTCTAAATTGGGCCCTCAGGATACCAATGAGTTGTCTAAGCCGCCCTCAGCTAGGCAAAGTTCCTGCTATACTCATATATACAGAAGTTAAGTAATAACCATTCCAGGAACTACAGTATAATACAAGGGAGATTTTGTGGTAAATTCTGCTGCCATTTTTCCCTCTCTCTGGTGCTTTCTCCCTTTTCTGTTTTATTCAAACACAAATGGATTCCAGCACTGGTAATTTTCAATAGATAGTCTTTGTAACTTCAGATGATGCAGCAGAGTCTGAAGACAATACAGCAGGGACGACAGCTGAAAAAGAGAGTGACAATTTCGGAGAAGAGCTGCAAACAATTCTACTGAAACCTCGCTGTCTAAATTACAAGCCTGTGTTCGTGAACTAAAAAATCTATCTCAGATAATTGACATTTATTTGATTGAAACAGCAGGGTGCCCTCCATCACCATGGTAGGGGACCATATGGAAGAACAGTATGAGTGAAGATAATGTTTGTCTGCTGAGTGTGTCAATGTGTTTAGAGATTATTCACAGGGCTCTAGGGATTCCCGTATGGTAATGTTTCAGCTAAATTAGAATCAGATTAATTGCTCTAATCTAATGGAAAGACAATGTTTATCAAATTATTGCTCTTTCACCACATGATATTGCAGTGTCATTATTCTTCAAATTTAAAAAGAAAATACCAAAAGGATCTCTTGTAGCACATCTGCTCAAGAGCTCTGTAATAGAGCTGATTTCCACCCAAGAGTCAATACAGTTTATAACGCTATGAAGTAACTAATAAATTAGAGCAAAAGGTTTGTAGATGATAAATCCGCTGTATTCCTATGATAGTGCTGCATATTGGATAAAGCAGTTCTGAGTTAATTAAATTTTTTATTTCAAGCAAGGAATATTTTTCCTCTGAAAATGTAATGGGTTTTTTCCTCAGTAAATAGCATAAAAAAACTAAATTAAAAAAACAGCACCTTTTACTTCTGCTACATTTAGTTGTATTTATTTTTATTTTTTCCTTCCATGTGAAACTTTTCAACTAAATTAGCAATAGATAAATGTCACTGAAGACTCTTGAAACCCTTCACGTATTTTGTTTATTAGATACTAATTTTTAAAAAGTAAGTACTTTAATATTGTTACTATTAGGAATACACAGAATATAGTATTTTTAAAAATACGTATACATCAACATTTTTCAAGATTTTTCCTGATTTTTTTTAAGAACTTTATTTGCCGCACTTGATGAATATACTTATGCTATTCCAACGTTATTAAAGGAGGATCTAGTTTTGAGAGGTGCTGTGCACCCACAAATCCTATTGTAATTTTATGGAAAGTGAAGGAACACAGTATCTAAAACTGGGTGTTTGAAATCGGATCTAAAATGAATCTAGCAATTATCTGATTCATGGACTACCTGATTTAGAGAAAACCTCTTCAAAGTAGAGATGGTACATAACCTCATTCTGAAATACACTGATAAATGGTACCTACCCTTCAGTATTGCTTCCATCCAGCTGGTCCTTTGATCCAGGAACCTACCTGCTGTATCCTTCCAATCTGATTTTCCACTGCACTACCTCAGTTTTTTGCTAGTGAAACTCCATGGATTTCATTGGAGCTCAAGATGGGAACCTGGAGTAATAGTAGAGAGTCACACTCTTCATCTCCAATGTGCATATGGAAAGATAGAGCCTCATCTTACAGTTCTTTGTTTTGTTTTACTTGTGAGAAATTCAAAGTTCATATCATTCCAACTAAGGCTTTTGAATTTTAAGCCTAATCACACAACATGTAGATTAAAGTTAAGGTGGCATGTCAAAATCAAGTTGGGCTGCATAAGCCACATGCTCTATGAAGCTATGACTACAAAAGTTGTAGCAGCTTGTTCTTCTGTTGATTTTATTACAAGGATGATGTTAGACCCTTTTGGCTGCCCGCCTTTTTCTCTTGATATCTGATTAAAGTTAACTGGGACACTGCCCTCTTAACTGGAGCTTTCACACTACTTTTGAAGTGAGTAAGCTTCTGGGAAGAGTCATGGTCTATGGGTAGAGAGTCACTTACTCTGTGATCAGTCAATGCTTGGATCTAACTTCATACCTTTTGTTCTCAGTGACTCAGCAATGGACTCCCCTGTTGTTTTCTGTACAGTAGTAGCTGTGAACTTGCTGCCAAGTCAGTCCACATTATGTTACTGTAATGTATATAGGACAAAGATCTAAATCCACACAGTCTCAGTGACTGGAAGAAATTGATCATGGATATATAAGTGACCAACAGCAAGTCATTATTCTGACAGGATACATCACATAGATTGAATAAACTTTTATATTTTGTAACATACATATTTAATCTAAATATTTAATTTTAATAAATGTATTATTCATATTTTCAACTGTTCACTGCATCTTTATTTGGAAATGATTTAAAGCAGTCATGGCACTATTCAGAAAATTCTAGCAGATGGTAGCTTTGGGGAAATGCTGTAGAAACACTTGTAGGTAAAATATATTGCTTTGTCTTTTTTTCTTTAATACAAAGTAAAAGGTGTTTTGCATTTAGATGACTCAGTCTGGTGCTGAATTAAAAGATTTGCAGACTAACAGCATGGGGTGGTGTTTCTGAAGGGAGGTCGTTTACTAGAATCTGTGGGGTACTTCAAAAGTGCTATTATTATTCTTATTTATTAAAAATCATAGTGTAATAAATGCACACAATGCTTTACAAACATATTAAATTCTCCAGCTCATTCCTTCCTGAGTTGAAAGCTCAATTCTGCCTTAAGATACACTGGTGCAACACCCATTTAAGTCCTGGAAAATGCACTGAAGTCAACTGAAGTTGCACCCATACAATGAAGGGCGAAATTGGGCCTTGACAAACAAACAAAGACAAGACATGACAATGTTCATGATTTGCATAGTGTAAGCTTCATTCTCCTCACACTTTGGTTTTACACTGGTTTAATTTCATTCAGTGAGATCCTGGTCCCATTTTAGTCAATGGGAGTGTAGTAGGTTTCACTCAGGAGCCAGCAGGCCAACTGGGCAGGCCCCCAAAGTCCTTGGTGGAAAAGGTAGGTGACCCAGGCCTGCCCTCTCTACCAGGTCCTGTCCCAGAGCCCAAGAGGGAGAGGTGTGGAATGTCTCAGTTCACCTCTTCCAGAAGTTTCCAGATCACAGGCCCTGGTTCTCATGGGGGACTTCAATCAGCCTGACATCTTCTGGGAGAGCAATACAGCAGTGCACAGATAATCCAGGAAGTTTTTGGAGAGTGTTGGGGACAACTTCCTGGTGTAAGTGCTGGAGGAACCAACTAGGGGCCATGTTCCTCTTGACCTGCTGCTCACAAACAGGGAAGAATTGGTAGGGTAAGTAGAAGTGGGTGGCAACCTGGGCAGCAGTGACCATGAGATGGTCGATTCAGGATCCTGACAAAAGGAAGAAAGGAGAGCAGCAGAATACAGACCCTGGACTTCAGAAAAGCAGACTTTGACTCCCCTCAGGGCACTGATGGGCAGGATCCCCTGGGAGGCTAATACAAGGGGGAAAGGAGTCCAGGAAAGCTGGCTGTATTTTAAAGAAGCCTTATTGAGGGCGCAGGAACAAACCATCCCAATGTACAGAAAGAATAGCAAATATGGCAGGTGACCAGTTTGGCTTAACAGTGAAATGTTCGGTGAGCTTAAACACAAAAAGGAAGCTTACAAGAAGTGGAAACTTGGTCAGATGACTATTTAGAAAAGCTGGACATGCACAAGTGCATGAGGCTGGATCTAATGCATCCAAAGGTGCTGAGGGAATTGGCTGATGTGATTGCAGAGCCATTGGCCATTATCTTTGAAAACTTGTGGCGATCGGGGGGAGGTCCCAGATGATTGGAAAAAGGCAAATATAGTGCCCATCTTTTAAAAAGGGAAGAAGGAGAATCTGGGGAACTACAGATGGGTCAGCCTCACCTCAGTCCCTGGAAAAATCATGGAGCAGGTCCTCAAGGAATCCATTTTCAAGCACTTGGAGAAGAGGAAGGTGATCAGGAATAGTCAACATGGATTCACCAAGGGCAAGTCATGCCTGACCAACCTGATTGTCTTCTATGATGAGATAGCTGGCTCTGTGGATATGGGGAAAGCAGTGGACGTGATATACCTTGACTTTAGCAAAGCTTTTGATATGGTATCCCACAGTATTCTTGCCAGCAAGTTAAAGAAGTATGGATTGGATGAATGGACTATAAGGTGGATAGAAAGCTGGCTAGATCGTTGGGCTCAACGGGTAGTGATCAACAGCTCAATGTCTAGCTGGCAGCCGGTATCAAGCAGAGTGTCCCAGGGGTCAGTCCTGAGGCCAGTTTTGTTCAACATCTTCATTAATGATCTGGATGATAGGATGGATTGCACCCTCAGCAAGTTCGTGGATAACACTAAACTGTGGGGAGAGGTAGATATGCTGGAGGGTAGGGATAGAGTCCAGAGTGACCTATACAAATTGGAGGATTGGGCCAGAAGAAATCTGATGAGGTTCAACAAGGACAAGTGCAGAATCCTGCACTTAGGACGGAAGAATCCCAGGCACTGCTACAGGCTGGGGACCGACTGGCTAAGCAGCAGTTTTGCAGAAAAGGACCTGGGGATTACAGTGGATGAGAAGCTGGATATGAGTCAACAGTGTGCCCTTATTGCCAACGGCATATTGGGCTGCATTAGTAGGAGCATTTCCAGGAGATCGAAGGAAGAGATTATTCTCCTCTATTCAGCACTGGTGACGCCACATTTGGAATATTGTGTCCAGTTTGGGGGCCCCTGCTACAAAAAGGATGTAGACAAATTTGAGAGTCCAGCGGGGTGCAAAAAAAATGATTAGGGGGCTGGGGCACATGATTTATGAGGAGAGGCTGAGGGAACTGGGCTTATTTAGTCTGCAGAAGAGAAGAGTGAAGGGGGATTTGATAGAAGCCTTCAACTACCTGAAGGGGTGTTCCAAAGAGGATGGAGCTAGGCTGTTCTCAGTGATGGCAGATGACAGAACAAAGAGCAACGGTCTGAAGTTGCAGTGGGGTAGATCTAGGTTGGATATTAGGAAAAACTATTTCACTAGGAGGGTGGTGAAGCATTGGAATGGGTTACTTAGGGAGGTGGTGGAATCTCCATCCTTAGAGGTGTTTAAGGCCCGGCTTGACAAAGCCCTGGCCGGGATGATTTAGTTGGGGTTGGTCCTGCTTTGAGCAGGGGGTTGGACTAGATGACCTCTTGAGGTCTCTTCCAACCCTAATCTTCTATGATTCTATGATTCTTTGATTCCCTACCTTCCCAGTTGGGTCATGCCCATAGTCCAGACCCTCACCTCATAGACTTTAAGGTCAGAAGGGACCAGGGTGATCATCTAGTCTGAGCTCCTGCACACTGCAGGTCACAGAATCTCACCCACCCACTCCTGAAATAGATCCCAATCTCTGGCTGAGTTTCTGAAGTCCTCAAATTGTGGTTTAAAGACTTCCAGTTACAGAGAATTCGCCATTTACACTAGTTTAAACCTGCAAGTTCTCCATGCTCCATGCTGCAGAGGAAGACAAAAAAAACCCAGGGTCTCTGCCAATCTGATCCAAAGGAAAATTCCTTCCTGACTCCAAATATGGTGATCGGTTAGACCCTGAGCATGTGGGCAAGATCCACCTGGCAGATACCTGGGAAAGAATTCTTTCTAGTAACTCAGAGCCTTCCATATCTAGTGTCCCCTCTCTGGCCATTGGGGATTTTTGCTACTGGCATTCGCTGATGGGCCACATGCCATTGTAGTCATATCATTCCATCCCTTCAGTAAACTTATCAAGCTCAGTCTTGAAGCCAGTTAGGTTTTTTGCCCCCACTACTTCCGTTGAAGGCTATTCCAGAACTTCATTCCTCTGATGGTTAGAAACCTTCACCAAATTTCAAGCCTAAACTTGTTGATGGCCAGATTATATCCATTTGTTCCCGTGTCCACATTGGCAATTAACTTAAATAACTCCTCTCCCTCCCTGGTATATATCCCTCTGATGTATTTATAGAGAGCAATTATATCTCCCCTCAGCCTTCTTTTGGTTAGGCTAAACAAGCCAAGTTCTTTGAGTCTGCTCTCACAAGGCAGGTTTTCCATTCCTCGCATCATCCTAGTAGCCCTTCTCTGCACCTGTTCCAGTTTAAATTCATCTTTCTTAAATGTGGGAGACCAGAATTTCACACAGTATTCCAAATGAGGTCTCGCCAGTGCCTTGTATAATGGTACTAACACTTCCCTGTCTCTACTGGAAATACCTCACCTGATGCATCCTAGGACTGCATTAGCTTTTTTCACGGCCACATCACATTGACGGCTCATAGTCATACTGTGATCAACAAATACACCCAGGTCTTTCTCCTCCTTTGTCACTTCCAACTGATAAGGCCCTGTTTATGGCAAAAATTCTTGTTGTTAATCCCTGTGAATGGGGTGCCTGGATGAACCACACTGAGAATGCCATGCTCAGGGCAGATTGCAAGGAATAGGGCAATCTCCAAAACTGGTGGTTTATTCTATAATTATATGAATGACACCAGTAACAAAACAGCTTTTGCAGTACCACACTGGTTAACCAGGAACCAAATACAGTCCCCTTTAGGCATTCCAGCCCTTGGTTCCCATCTAGACAACCAAGCCTAATATAGCAAGGGGTTACTGAAAACCTGATTCACCATATGTTAGGTTCACCAATCCCAAAGGACCAGACATTTTTCCCCAGGTCATTATGAAACTCAGATCTTACCCAATAATCACACCAGTGCCAATCCTTTAGTAACTAAAATCAAAGGAAAAAAGAAGAGGAGAGTTTCAAATGGTTAAAAGATCAATATACATACAAGTGACTTCCAGCATCCATAGTTCAGGAAACACGGTAGTGATAGAATAAACTGCTGGCTTGTAAAAGTCTCTTTGGAATCATCCAAACAGGTCAGAATCCAAAGGCAGCTTAGATGCAAAATATGTTAGTCTTTCCATGCATTTTCCAGGGTATTCCAGATAAGTATTTGGAAGTTCTCTGTCTTATGACTTATACTTTCCCTGTTCAAAGTTTAAGCAGACTAGAGATGCTAGATCAGGCCCATAGTTTCACTTTTGTACAGGTCCTCTCAGAGGTCCAGAGAGGCCTGAGCCACTTCCAGCTTTTGAGGTCCCTGGCCATAACAAAAATAAAAAATGACAACACATGAAAACAAAATAAGGCACCAAAAAAAGAGTGAGACATAATTTGAATATTTTTGTATTTAACAAACGCTTTTCTAGCCTTTTTCTGTGCAAATGCAATTGAGAAACAATCTAGCTTTCATGCAATGTCACAGATGATATTAAGCATGGCGAGCCCATTCAAATGCTTTTGTTCCATAGTTGAACGGTGACAGTTCTTTACCTGCTTTCAACACATTGAAGGTGTGTTCACCTGAAGCCACTGATTGCAGGCAAACTGACAAAAATACACAACATGTAGCCAACCATATTTGAAATGTTCTGCTGTAAATAAGTAGCATATCCACAGTTTAAAATGTTCTAGTGTTAATAAGTAGCCTTTACAACTTGAAATGTTCTGCTGTAAATAAGTAGCTTATCCACACTTGAAATGCTCTACTGTAAATATGTAGCCTATCCACACTTGAAATATTCTGCTGTAAATAAATAGCTTATCTACACTTGAAATCGTCTACTGTAAACATGTACACAAATGCTAAATGGTACACAAATGCTGAAAAGACTTAAAACAAAGGAATACTAATTAAGAACACAAAATGAAACAGTCAAACAGGTTATTATCCTTATCACTGAATCAAAACTCAAGCACGCAAGATATAATATAACAGGCTGAGCTGAAGACAAAGGGATGACATATATATAGTAAACACAGACACAGATACAGACAGAGGGATAATGTTGAAAAATTTCAAACGTGTCCTCACGAAACTCACTGTACAAATTTTCACCTTGAATCTGGGCCTATAGATATGACAACCTATGATGATGGCCAAGCTAGGGCTCAACCAACCAGTCAACTCTTTTAGCTGCCATCTGAAGATAATAATGAGGAATTCTCACACATAAATAATTCCTTAATCAACTAGATGTAAAACTATAAAGACACTAAAATGTAACAGTTCTCTACCTTTCTACATGCACTGGATCCAGCACCAGCCACTAGAAGTGGTTTGTTTATATAATCAACTGATCTGAGAGGACACATTCATCACTGTCTAATCATGTGCCATCAGAACTGATATATTTTATTAATATTTATGAACATTTTTAACTCTTTAAATATGACAAAATCTATATCAGTTAACAAAAAAAGTACGTCTTTTACCAAATCACAGCTCTTCTTTGCTTAAATTTACAGCTCTAAGATGAGAGAGTGTGTCATATTTTGGTCCGATAGGGATGCGCATAAAAACAAAACTTATCAAATGCCAAAAAATTAACAAGGGTCTAAATTTGAGGCCCCCTTTGAGCTTGAGGCCCAGGCCAAATGGCCTTCCTGCCCCCCTCCCCCTTATTGGCCCTGCTTTTGTAGCTGAAGCGGGCTATTAAGTGTTTTGAGCACAGCATGTGATTGAGGATTCTTCTTTGCTGAGCACATACTGTCTCATCACTTTGAAGTTAACATCCTATTTACTATGCATACACAGGTAATCCAGTTACACTGATTAACATAAGGCAATTAACTGGTCCTCCATTATAACAAAGATAGTTAAGCTGAAGACAACGTAGATAATGTTATTAGTTTCCTTCAGTATCTTACATCTTTGATCTTAAGGTTAACTGTACACAGTCCTGTACATAATTAAGACATGAAAGGGAATTAGCAACTACAAGCTCATTTGGTTACATTGTTAAACTTCTAACAAGGATATAGGTAAACACAGACAAATATGCTTAGCATCTACCCTTGATTTCTATTACTACAAATGAATGAGTTGATTGCTAGTTTAGTAAATCTCTTTGAAATTCACATACAAGTGGATTGTCTTGGTACAATTTGAATGCCTCATGTTAAATTGTTATGTGTCATACACAGATTGGCTGGTCTGCCAGTGTCACAGTCCCTAAATGCATGACCTTGCACTTTGCCTTCAGAAGCTGAAAACTGGCTTCCTCCCTTCAGACTGCCTTGCCTTGCCTTGCCTTGCCTTGCTTTGCCTTCTTTTTCTTTCTCCTTCTCCTGCTCCCACTGCCCACTTGACTGCAGAATCTGGGAGCTGCTGAGGGGTGGGGCATTCTTGGCCCAGTACTGCTCCTTCCCTTCCTTAGGCCAGGTCTACACTACAAACTTACATTGGTAAAACTATAAAAACAACAAGGAGCTTGCATCTGAAGAAGTGAGGTTTTTTACCTACGAAAGCTTATGCCCAAATAAATCTGTTAGTCTTTAAGGTGTCACCGGACTCCTTGTTGTTTTTGTGGATACAGACTAACACAGCTACCCCCTGATAATTGGTAAAACTATGTTGCTCAGGTGTGTGAAAAATCCACATCCCTGAGCAATGTAGTTATACTGACCTAATCCCTGGTGTAGACAGCTCTATGTCAACGGTTGAGTTTCTCCCGTTGACATAGCTACCGCCTCTCATAGAGTGGATTAATTACACCGCTGGGTGAAGCTCTCCCATTGGTGTAATAGCGTCTTCACTAAAGTGCTACAACTGCAGCACTGCAACTGCAGCGCTGTACGTGTAGACAAACTCTTAGTGTCCATGTGGGGTCCGTAAACCTCATCACAGGGAGTTTTGCCATTTACTTCTGTGGAACTAGGATTTCAATTTACTTCAGTGGAATTACTCCCAGTTCACACTGACATAAGACTAGAATCAGGGCATGTCACTGGTAGGGGCAATTTACCCCCAGGCATCATTAGCTCTGCAACAAATACTTGTTTCTCAGACTATTTAATAAAGCAGCAGAGATCTACATGCTGTTTTTGAAACGTTTTTTCTCTTGAATATTTTAAGGTTTATAGTTTTTGTTTCTTTTTACTGTGGCAATATGGTTCCTGGCACCTGATAATGGAGTTTAACTTATGAACCTGAAACACACCAAGACACAAGCCAGATGGACTTTCACCTCCTTGGTGCAGATATCCAAGAGAGGACTGTTCCCATATTATTTCATTCTAAGCTAGTTATGGTTTCCTTCTAAATCCCTATGCCAATGCATATGTCACACCTGTAAAGATACAGTGGTCACCTCTTTAAAAAGTTCCAGTTTTGCCTTTCATAATACATACCATTCAATATTTTCAGTGCCCCTATATATATTTATCACAGGATATACCTGGGATGTTATGAATGGAATATCATTTAATTATCTAAGGCTTTCGCTAAGGCAAGTGTCAAGGAGTATAGTGGAGCCATGAGCAGCTGGGGTACTTGGTGTTTCATTAGCAATAAGTGATGCAGCAGGCAGGCAGCAATGCAGGAAAGAGAGCTTTACTGAGCATGAATAACAGGAGTACTTGTGGCACCTTAGAGACTAACAAATTTACTCCTGTTATTTTTGCGGATACAGACTAACACGGCTGCTACTCTGAAACCTGAGCATGAATAGTGACCAGTGAGACTTGATGAGAGGAGGCCCACATTTCTCTGGTAGCAGCCTGCCCACCTTGCATTCCTGAACTCCAGGTTTCACATCAAGCCAGGTCCCCACTCAATCCTGATCCTCTCTCTCCAGTCCCACTCCTCACACTTTAGTTGGGAGACCTAGGAGAGATTGCGGAACAGGGAGGTGTTGGGGCCTCAGAGGTCCTGGAGATTGGAGCAGTTGCAGCCAAGAGTGGCAGGGAGGAAAGTGAGCAATAATGGTGATAGCATCTATAGAGGTCTATAGAGCTATTCCACATTGTTGCATCAGTACATGTGTATTTATTTGTAGTTACATTATTGACCCAATAGAGCTTTTCTGATCCCTAATCTAAATATGCTATTATTTGGGACATGTACTACATATATGAAATGTGTAGCAAAACAAAGCAAGTTTCCACAATTCAATATATCAATTTTTTTTAAATTACTGCAAAATTATATTATAATGTCTTGCCAAATATTACTGTCATAATTGATGCCATGTGTGAGCTGTACAAATACTAAAATCCATCTGAAACTGACAAGCTTATATTATAATTGAAACAACAATTTGGGGGACATTTGGGGCTAAAGAAACTGAATTCTTTCAGCTCTACCACCTAGACCAAATTTTTATAGCTGTTTTATGAAAACCCTGTAAATAGATTTCATAACCAAAACTGCTGAGATAACCTGAACTATGGATCTGATCCTTCAGGCCTACCTCTTCTGAATAGCCCCACTGACCAAAGTAGAACTGTTCTACCCACATGGGCAAAGACTACAAGATCAGCTCCTATAATGATGAAAACATATTGCTTTTAGTCACGATTGCAGGTTCTGAAAGACACCCATGTTCCCTGCATCTGTGTCTCGAAAAAAACCAAAACCTCTTTTTCAATTGATTTGCCCTTTGTCACTGTCACAGATATGTTTTCCTTCTTTTGACAGGTAGTTGTAATTCTATTAGCAGCCCATCGACTTGCCTGTGAAATCGATCTGTGTTGGGCTAGCTGGGTCTTCTTAAAGTGGCTGATTTATTGCTTCTGTGTGTTAAAAAAGAAGAAGAAGAAAAAGAAGCCCTTCTGCCTCCACGGTGAACAAAGTACCTAAATAGTGTTTGAAAATGAATAATTTTTAGCCTCGCTGCTGGTTGTCTCAGTAGCAGATGAGCTGTGACCTTTCGTTGGCAGTTTTGCTGAGAAGCCTGCTGATACTGGCATGTATAAATGATTGTCAATTTCCCTTATTAATTTACCTTGCTGTCTCGTGTATAAACTAGAAGATCTCATTCACCCGAAATGTCCTCAGCATCAATCCATCGTGTTTGCCTAATTTTGCAATTTTGTACCGTGCTGAATGTGGAGAACTGCAGGAAATATATGCAATGCCAGTTCTTTCATGCATATTGAAAAAGGGAGTATGCGGGTGAATTTACAGTCGACAACACTTTAGTTGAGGTCAGAGAAAGAGGTTATCATAATACTTGGTGTACTGAGTGCCATCAGAAGAAGTTTAAAGAATCACCATGGTATAAAAGCTGTCCCAGAACTTAAAATGGTGTTTGTCTGGATAGCATTAATTAATTATCTTTTTTTTTAAATGAGGAAAATAAGTCAGCTTTTCCATTGGACAGCAAACAAATTAATATTGCTGCAGTTTGTTGTGTTGTATTTATTGACAAACATGAATTTTAGTACAAAAATATGAAGTGTCATTTTTTAATCTCATGGGTTCTCTTAGCCAGCAGGCTATTCTTGGCAACACTTTCTGATAGACTCTAGAATCAAAGAGGAGATTTACTCTTTGCAAAATATAGCATGCATCCTTATTTATACACTCATTCTCATAGGGTTAAATTCCTTTCAACTGCTATTGATTTTGTTGGTTCATTCACATTATGCACCAGAAATGGTTCACTGTCTTTCTTCCTGACAAGGTAGGAATATTGCCTATTTTGTGTTTCACATGGGCCTCTCCAGAATGGCTGGAGATTTTGGTTATGCCCTGGATGTTTGTGCCAGTTACAGATCCAGTTTCTCTTACAATTTTGAAAAGATGCACAATGTTCTTTTCCCACACAAGGGTGCAGTCTGTTAGATGTCAAACACATTCTCTGTGATGGGAAATGGTATCCAACTCAGCATCCAAGCTAGTGCAGTAAGTATCATCAGCTGTCAGTGCAGAAGTTGACCTTTGAGTGTGACGTTGCAGAACTGGGAAAGGTAGCCTACAGGTGAGTTGAGTTCACTGGTAACCTAATATAAGTTTGTGTGGAGAAAACATTGTTCAAGCGGTTTTCTAATGATTCTAAAAAGGAAGTCTAATGCGTGATTACATTGGGTGATCTTTGAACAATCACATTACCTGCAGCCTATGCCACGCTGGTCTGCACTTTAGTTACACATAATTTGCAGCAGACTTCCTGAAGAAAACAAGGCTCAAATTATGTGCCTTGGTCTCTGCAGGTACAGCTAGGTAGACCAGTGGTTCTCAAAGCCGGTCTGCCGCTTGTTCAGGGAAAGCCCCTGGTGGGCTGGGCCCAGGGCCGTAGCAACAAAGAACGTGGCCCCCTCCGAACGGTGGCCCCCTCCGAACATATGTCCGGGCGGGGCCCCTTACAATGCAGAAACTGGAATGCGGTATTTATTTTGCCACTTTTAGGGGCCCCCTTCCTTGCGGGGCCCCCTCCGGTCGGAGGGTACGGAGGGCGCTCGCTATGCCTCTGGCTGGGCCGGTTTGTTTACCAGCCGCATCCGCAGGTTCAGACGATCGCGGTTCCCACTGGCCATGGTTCACCACTCCAGGCCAATGGGGGCTCCGGGAAGCAGCGCAGGCTGAGGGATGTGCTGGCTGCCCTTCCCGCAGCCCCCATTGTCCTGGAGTGGTGAATCGTGGCCAGTGGGAACCACGATCACCCGAACCTGCGGACGTGGCAGGTAAACAAACCAGCCCGGACTGCCAGGGACTTTCCCTGAACAAGCAGTGGACCAGCTTTGAGAACCACTGAGATAGACCACATATCAGTGCTAAGGGCCAGATCCTTGACTTTGATACAGTCCTTTGTGCTGCTTCAGCAGCTAAAAGGGTCAATGAAGCCAGTTTAAAGGACTACTCAGATCACATAGAGCCAATGTAGGGTCAAAGGGGATATGGCCAGGAAAGGGGGTACAGCTGGATTACTGCTGCGATTCCAAACTGATGGAACAGCCTCTTGGGGCTGTGGGCAGCTGGGCAGAACTTAGGCTATTCCAGGCATTGAACAGGCTTCTGCACCAGCAGAGTTTCATAATGACCTGGGGTGCGGGAGACATCAGAGTGGACTAAAGCCATCTTTGCTGCAACTCAGGTCTTTGTGCTGAGCTCAGATTAGCTAAGCCTAAGAATTGGGCTCTAAGTGTTTCAAGAATGCTCTTTCAATTTCAGTTCTTTGTTGGGAACCAGTACAGCAAAAATATGCTTGAAAAAATAGTCTTTAATCACTAACAAATACTTAATGTTCAAAGACGTTTCTAACGAGAGCCCTTCTAGATCAGCTTGGACACATTCCCATGGTTTTGCTGTTAACAGCATTTACAATGTAGCACTATGCACACTATCATATGGTACCTTATGTTCCTGGCCAGCAGAAGCAGGAAGAAACCAATTACCGACATCTTCTTAGAAATTATATTTATTTAGTGGTTTTAATTTTTTCTCATTTCCCAAATGACTTACTATAGGACTGCCATGCAATAACAATAATAATGTTCTATCTATCTATTTATTTATTTATTTATTTATCTATCTATTTGGTTGGTTGGTTGGTTTGGGATCTTGTTGTGCTAGATCCTGAACGTTACAATAAAACACACTCTGTGCTGTTAGGAGCATAGAGTCTAATTTAAAGTAAGATGTGATTTTTCCAGTGCTACTACTGTACCAGACTCCTTGAAGCTCATTATTCCCCAGCTAAGGCTCTCAAAACCAGCTAACAGTGCACTGAGCCAATTTAAATACATGTTCCTATCACTGTTGCCCTTGTCCTCCTTCTCCCATTCCCCCCATTTTAAAAAGATGATTAAGGAATTCTGATTTGTCCCTCTCAAAGGCTAGAATATGCTTTACAGAAACTCCTTGTTTATGGGCTGAAATAACTCCTTGTTTCTGGAAAACATCTTTAGATTTTACAGTAAAGTCCACAACCACAGAGGAAATAACTGAGTTCCACAGAAGACTGTGTTAAATCTCCAGGCCTTTTTCTATGACAATATGGCCTAATAGTGGTTTCCAAACTTTATTGGTTCATGTACCATTTTCTTTAAAAAGTGTTGTGAAGTGAAATGATGGGCTATCAAGCTCCTGTACCACAGTTTGGGAAGCCCTAAGAACTTGCTTCAGTGCAGGCAAAATGATACTTACTACTAGCCAGTTCAAAGCCATTTTTCCTGAACATTGTAATAATCCTTTCCAAACACACCATTGCTCTGGCCAGTCTTTATGGGTGCAAATTAAATCATCCAGGTTAGCAATCTTATCCTCTACCTGCAACATTTGAGTAAGGGCATTCAGTGCTCTGAAAGGTATAGAGTGCATTGTTGAATCCAAATGGGATACCTCAGCTCTATATCACCCAGTGAGTCTCAGCACGGCACAGTAGGGCAGTTTTACAGTCTGTAGTGGGGCGCTTACCCCGCTCCTGGGATAAAAGGAGTGAGAGCAGCTGAGGGAGGCTGGCTGAGTAGCTCCCAGCTCAATCAGGGCACAGCTGGCCCTGATAAGAGGGCTGTGAGTAAGAAGCCATGAGAGTCTCACGCCAGCCCTGGAGTGAGAAGGACCTAGCTGCCTAGGAGAGACAGGATACCTTTGACAGAGCAGTGCTGGGGAAGGGGCAGGCTGAGCTGGGGAGCTCAGGCCTGGCTACCACCCAGGCCGAGGCCTGGCAGGAAGGCATAAGGAGGTACTGGGGCTTCAGGGAGACAGCTGGGCTAGAAAGGCAGCAGGTCCAACCCCCTTGCCAATGATGAGTGGCCATTACAGACTGCAGTTTGCCCCAGAGAAAGAGGGCTAGATGACGACTGGCAATAGCCACTGAGGCAAGGTGGGCATAGGGGGAGGGTTCCCCTGGCAGGGGAGACCCAGAATGTGGGGGCACTGCTGTGGGGCAGCACCCCAAAGTAAGGGGCACCAGGGTCTGGGAGGGACACGGGGCCAGAGGTGGTGGAGGTTGACGAGGAAGCAGGTACCAGTAAGGGGATACTGGCCAGCAGGAGGCGCTTTGAGGCTGGACTGAGCTAATTCCCAGACTGACCAACAGGAGGCACCGCGCCGGTGAGTTGGCGGCTTGCTACATAGTCCCTTTGCAACAGAGGTGCAGGGGTTAGGATCTGACTGGATTGTATTCAGTCTCCAAGAAAATTCTTGAAAATTATCACAGAACACTTAGCCCAAGAGAAAAGATCTATAGAGATTACCAACCTTTGAAGAAATTTCTTTCCTAATATAAATCAAAGTAGTACTTAAACAATAACCTGCAACAGTGGTTTTCAACCTTTTTTCATTTGCGGACCCCTAAAAAATGTCAAATGGAGGTACGGACCCCTTTGGAAATCTTGGACATAATCTACGGACGCTCAGGTGTCTGCGGACCACAGGTTGAAAACCACTGACTTATAAGAAATCAGTTCAAACCACTAATTAAAATGTTTGTTAATCCTCCTTCTTTAATAGACATGTTCATCACAGGAATGACAACATTTCACTGATTGTATTTAATAGACTATATATAATGAACTTGCTATTAAATTTTTATTTCAGAAATATTACAGAAGCAACTTTGGAACCAGAATGAAATTAAGAATTTGAGCCTTCCTTAATTGAGTTACTTAAATAAAATAAAACTGCAATGGAAAACTGATTATTTATTAATAGTTAAAGGCTGGTTTCCACAAATCAAAATGGAGAAACAGGCCTGTGAGGCTTAACATGTAAAATAGATGTATGCAGTAGGGTTCTCGTCTGGAAAAAAAAATAACAAGCTCGTATATGTCTGTTAATGCTTAATTATGTGTCATCATGGCTACATAACTTTGAGACCCTAAATTGTTACTTTATGACATACACCTGGCATAACTTGTAAAATGCATGGCTCCATGTTTAAACTGTTAAACCCCTATTTAGTAAATCTCTTTTTCCTCAATGACATATACTTATCCTGACTGAAGTTGGGAAAGTGAGGCAGTAAATTTTTTAACAAGTTGTGTTGGGGTTGGGGTTTTTTTCTCTTTTCCTGTTAACAGAAAATCCATGTCAGCACACACCTTCTTGAAGACTAACCATTTTGTTTGATTTCTTGATGTTTGGGTCTATTATATATTCACAGAACCTGTTTGTCTTCTCAGTTGCATAGTTTTACAACAGTGGAGTTACTCCTGATTTACAACAGTGATAGTGGGCAGAGAATGAGAACCTAAAGTGCATAGGTCTTGAGTAATAGTGTACTTGAGAGGGATGTTCCCAAAAGCTCTGCTTATTAACAGAAATGGCCAGATTCTGATCCGGCTTACAACAGTGAAAAAAATCAGCAATAACTCTATTGAAGTCATGGAGTTATACCAGTTTTAAAAAAGGTTTAAGTCAGAGCAGTATCTAGCTCAAAATATTTAAGAGATTATCAGTTGGACACTTTGGATCTGATTCTCCACTCCATCACACTAGATTTACAATAGTGTAACTCCATTTACAGTAACATTTTCTCTGCCTTTTTCTCCCTGTTTCACAGTTCTGTTAGCATCCAGGGCTTGGATGTAAATCATCATTCAAATCATAACTGGAGTCCAATCATAACTGGAGTCCAATTCTTAGATCTGTTTTTATTAATTTAATATCTGCCAGATATAAAACCCATACAAAGGTTACTACTGTAATATTAGTTGGCAAGCAAAGCAGCATACTTGGTGCATAAAAAGATACTATGCAGTAAGTAAATATTTTCATTTAAATCATATTACCTGGCCCTATGATAGCTAAATTGCTACTCAATTTTATGTACAATAGATTCACCAAGAAAAATATTACCAAAGCACTTCTGCATTTCCATATAGCATGAACTTAGTAATATACAAACAATTTTTATCTAACAACCTACAGCCTGTGTAAGATTTGGTACATTGAAAAATGTAGTTCTTAATATTTTTTTTGTCTTTGTATTTGTTAAGAAGAATATTAACAATGTCCCCCTGAGGATATTTGTGTAGGTTCTACTGCAGATTGTTAAAACAGTGGTGAGCAAGTGTTTGAATAAGATCAAGGAAGACAAAGCACTAGGTAGCAATATGTTTCACACAAAGTTGATAAATGCAATTAGGGATCAAACAGATGAACAATTACTTTGAGGAAGTCTTGATACTGGAGAAGTACAACATCAGGTGATTAGAAAACAGAGAATATATTATCATCTCTTTGTAGCACCTCGGAAACACAGTCTGGGTCAACAACTCATTGTACTAGGCATTATACATAGGCACGGTAATAGACATTCCACGCCCCAAAGTACTTAAGGTCTAAGTAGACAAACAGGAAATAGGAAGCACTTGCCCACATTGAAGAATGATGAAACTGCACTACCCCTGCAAAGACTCTGGGAGACATGGTTAGAGGAGCTAAGGTTAAGCATCTGCTGGCACTGCTGATAGTGATATGAGTGTGCACCTGGCCTGGAGGAGCTGAGTTAGCTGAGAAATGTCCCTCTGGGAGAGAGGTGGGACAATGGAGACCCAATACTTTGATTAAAATACAGGGGTTCATAGGTGCAAAAAAACCCAACAACTATGAGTTTGCAAGAGCCTTAGAGTATGTCTACACAGCGAAGAAAAATCTGCCGCTGGCCCGTGCAGGGCTGTTTTATTGCTGGGTAAAATTCCAGGCTCGGGCTGGAGTCAAATTCTGGGACACTCTCATCTCACAGGGCCCTAGATCCCAGGCTCCCGCCCAACCCCAGAAGTCTACACAGCAATGAAACAGCCCTACAGCCTGAGCCCCACGAGCCCGAGTCAGCTGGCACAGGCCAGCCCTGTCTAGTTGCTGTGTAGACATATTCTTGGTATCGCTACGAATTATGACAATATTAGGGAATTTATGCTACTAATTGCCACAATTTCTTATGTAATTGATTTTCTCAAAGAAAAATATTCCTAAAGCAGTTCTGCTGCTTTTGTAAGATGTTGAGCACCTCAGGTGAGTTGCTCACTGCCTGGACCTCCCATTGACTTCAATAAATGCTCCGCTTTAACCAGGATCAAGACCCACAGGATGTGTTTTTGTTTGTTTTTCCCCCATAATCCTCAAAAGCTGAAGCTTTTGTAGCAAAGAATTAACCTGAACTTGATAACTTAACCTCTGACTTTGTCTCTCAGAACTTAAAGGAAAAAGGAATGGGATGATAAAACCTGTGCTGATTAGCTGAACAATTCAAACTTCGTTATTGTTTCCATTATATCGCTAATGGTTTCTTGTGAACAGACTTGATTTTTTCTCTGTTTGTATTACAGCCAATTTGCAGTATAAGATTGGTATTGTTTATTGAATGCTACACCCTGCTGCAAAGTTAAAAGCCTGGCATGTCTGTAATAATTTAATTAAGCTACTTTGAACACAAGGATGTATGGATGCTGTAAATGAGATTTAGCAGGTATTAGTAGCCTAGAGAATGGTCAAATGAGTGTTCCTGTTCCATGAAGCTGCCTTGTTCCCCTCGTGGTGGTTGAGTATATGTGTGGCCTGAGTCCTGCTAACAGTTATTTTTATATATGTGAGTACTCCAAATAAAGTCAATGGCACATCCCACATGTGTAAAATTAAGCATGGGCAAAAATGTTTTCATGATTGGGGCCTATTGAGCTACCTAGTTAGGATTTTATGCCATTGAGCCATCTGAGTATGCCCTCCTGAAGCATGTGTCTTTAATGGGCTCAGGAGCAATAGAAAGATTTTTCTGTGCTAAAGAAATAACTGAAAGTTCTCTCCAGTGATGGAGTAAACTTGATGTAAAGTTATTCCTTTTTCTTTTTCTCAAAATCTTTTTGTCCTAAGTGCCATACTCAATTTCTCTACTTTTCTTGTTAAGATTTTTTGTGGACAACTCTGTCCAATGTCCTGTTTTACCATTTGCTTTTTCCCTTGGCTGCTAATAGCATACACCATTTGATACAGTCGCAGGCCATAACTCACCTACCTGACCTTTTGAGGTGCTGTACACCTTCTAGAAAGTGAAGAGTGCCTTCAGCAGTCATTGATTTCACTCAGAGTTACAGGAATTCAACACCTTCCACCTTCATTAGGGGCTAGTGGGACTAATAATACCAGAGCTGTCAGCTACTCCATAGCCACTGTGAAGTGTGGCTGATGTACTGCTGTGGGCAGTACCACCAGCTGTCAGGAAGAGAGCTTTGGGACATGTCTACAGAGCATCTGGGACCAAGCATCCCAACCTGGTCCACAGACTTGTGCTCGCAGGGCTCATGTATCAGAGAGGTAGCTGTGTTAGTCTGAATCTGTAAAAAGCAACAGAGGGTCCTGTGGCACCTTTAAGACTAACAGAAGTATTGGGAGCATAAGCTTTCATGGGTAAGAACCTCACTTCTTCAGATGCAAAGTGAGGTTCTTACCCATGAAAGCTTATGCTCCCAATACTTCCGTTAGGGCTCATGTTAGCACTCTAAAAATAGCTGTGTCGGCATTGTGGCTGGGGCTGTAGCTCAGACTCTGAAGCTTAGGGGAGAGGATGGGCTTGAGAGCCCAACCTGCAACATCAAAGCACCAGCTACGCAGCTATTTTTGGAATGCTAGCATGAGCCCTGCTAGCATGAGTTTGTGGACCCAGGCTCAGAGACTCACTCCCAGGTGCAGTGTAGACATGCCCTTGGTGGAGCTGAAGCTGTTCCAGCTTCTGGAGGCTGCAGTACATCTAGTTGCCAGCAGGCTGTCTTGGCCCTGGAGCACAGGGAGGCAGCACGGGGTAGGACATACAGGCTTTTGTGAGGCTGTTATGCATTAGCCCTACAATGGCAGAATACAGGGTACCTGGCGGCCACAATCCTTCTCTGCTGCTTCTGCTCCTTCTTCTCCACATCCAACAACAAAGAGGGGGAGGGGAATGCGACAGAATGCACCCCTGTATTCACACCCTGCACACTGCTGAAATAATCTTTGCGCAAAATATGCCTTGTGAGGTAAAATTTAAAAGCTAACAACTCACTGGCCAATCTTATCAGGGTGAACTATATGTAGCAACATCGTAGGTGAAGATATAATATTCCCCTGCATGATGTTATTAGCATATGTTCAAAACCCCACAACCCTGCCCAGGCAGGAGTCAGCAAACAGGCCTCTCCTGAACAAAGGAGTGTGGGCTTGCCTTAATCAGAAAGAAAAGGGGAAGGAAGGAAACAAAGAGAAACCTACCTATGAGCATACACTGCTGAAAGAATCCACCAGGAAACCTCTTTCCACATCAGGCACACTGTGTCCTTATCCTCAACAGGAAAACCTTCTCGAAGGGGGAACTGAAAAAGGAGGGCAAACACCCCAAATTACTCTCTCACCCTATCCATCTCATTCTCACTCTGAGAAGATCAAAGAAACAGCTATTGGACTCTGAGGGGAGGGGTCCTGACCTAAAAGTTTGGTCAGTAATGCCGTTGGGAACATGTGGGTAAGAGCTATGCCTTGAATTAAGTTTAGTTTGTCAAGTTTAGCATTAGAAAGCATTTTATCTTTATTTATCTTGTAACTATTTCTGACTGTATTGCCTATGCTTATTCTCACTTAAAATCTATTTCTTTGTAGTACATAAATTTGTTTCATCTAATCCATTGGGTTTAAATTAAAGAGTCTGGGTAACCCCATTTAAGGTGGCAAACTTTTGTGTATTAGTCCGTTAAAGGAATAACAGACTATATATTTGGACTGTCCAGGACAGGGTTGGGCAGAACAAGACATACATTTCTGGAGGAAAATCTGGGGTGGGCGTGTATTGGGGTCACCCTGCAGTATAATCAAGGCTGGTGAGAGCCAGGGTGTGACTGGCAGGATACGGTTACACAAACACATCTGGGAGTGAGCTGCATTCTGGCATGCTGTTTGTGAGGGGTCCAGGTTGGGAGCTATAACAGTAAGGCATTGCAAGGCACCCCAGGTTGCAGGGCAAGGGTGACAGCCCCCCACTGATCTGGATTGCACCTCAACATGTCACAGGGAGGTTCTAAACCTGGGGGTGTGTTTTATAAATATGAGTAGTTGTGGAGGAGGAGTATTTTGTGCCTTAAGGAGTCAGGTGGGAGAGGATCCAAAGCATGGTTCTGAGCTATGCTAAGGTTGAGGAAGAAGAAGAGGGATTCTCATTCTAGCTGCATGTGGTATGTGGGGGAGTGTTTCTGAGCAGAAGGGGGTTAGGTTGGACAGAGTTTAAGAGGGGGTTGATAAATTTCTGCACTGGAAAGGAGATGGGTGTGGGCATCAGGTTTCAGTACAGAGTGGAATGGAGAGAATTGGTCAATGAAGGTGTAGATTAATTAGTGGTTGATATGTGTATTAGGGGGATGGTAGGGAGAGCTAGACTGAAAGTTAGGACTAATCAAAAAAGGTGAAGTGGTGATAGAGACACATACTGTCTTCTCTCACCCAGCCCTTTACTGTATAGTGTTCCAGTTTTTCATTTAGCAAATTTGATCTGCCTGCAGGGGAGGCAGGGCCGGCTCTAGGCACCAGCGTTCCAAGCATGTGCTTGGGGTGGCCCTTTTCAAGGGGCGGCATTCTGGCCTTTTTTCTTTTTTGCTTCGGCGGCAGCACTCTGGCTTTTTTTTGTTGTTGTTGCTTTGGGCGGCAAAAAACCTGGAGCCAGCCCTGAGGGCAGGATAGGAAGGAGGGAGAAAGGGAAAGGGAGCAGGCAGGGGCTTGCTACTTGCAACTCCACCAGTTATTTTGGACACCAACTGTCATTGCAGGAAGGGCTCAGCTCCTCACTGGTTAGGATCACAGACTTGGAGTTTCTTAACAAAACTGTTTTTCAGAAAACTAAAACAGAATGATGTTTGCCATGTGAAACACCACTCATTTTTCAAATTGCCTTATTTCACATTAACTTTGTCTGATTACTCACAAACTTTCCTAATGAATTAACTTCTAGCAAAGCACAACACATATGACATTTCAGACAGGTTGATTTGTTTTGGGTTTGGTGAACATACATGGGCGGGGCGGAGGCGAGGTCAGAATCAGGTTTGCAATAGAAAGCTAGTCACAATCTTAGCTATGGAGAAACTACCATCTTTCCATAATGTCCTGGTTTATTTCTGTGTAAACCTCAATGTCATAAATTAATAAGTCCTCATTAATGTTGCTGAAAGTGATGATAATCTTGTGCTGACATCACTGAAACTTATAATCAGGAGCTGTTAAAAAGTTGATGTTTCACCTGTAAAAGTTAAAAAATCTGAAAACATCAAAGATCACAAGGTTAAAGTTAAAAAGTATATATTAGAAATAACAGCTGGCCCCAAATTGAAAACAAATGAACTCATGCCTAGGTCTCCGCTGCCATTTCTAAACCACGTGCACTCTGCTCTCATAGCTTATGACTCCAGTTGAGCTGTTCCAGTGAAATTAAGTCTTATATTCATTATGGAGCCATCAGTTGGCCTCTGTATAATTTGTATCAAATTTTAAGGGTAATAGATGTTTTCAGGATTATCTATTTACTGAAGTTGAAGGTGTATTTAACTACACTTGTGCTATTTTTACTAACTGTAAATCTAAGGCATGGCACTTACTTCATAATAACATGATTGCCCATGTACGGGTTTTCAAACACAAATGCAGTCTGAATGCTGTGATTTATGCTAGTCTCCTTTGCTGCACAATACTCTATTTTATCAGTTCCAATTGAGCCTGCTGCACCCTTCCACAGAGATTTAAAATAAGAACTTTAAAAATGGGGAGAAATACGTTTTATACAAACTGTATCTGTAGTGCTTTTGTCTTTTTTTTCTTTTGCAATTGAAAAAAACTTTTGCAAAATCACATGGCAAATGAAAATGAGATAGTGTACTCTACTGCACATACTGATTTTCTTTCCCTCTCCCACTTTTTTTTTAACTTTAATTTGACCGTATGTGTCCTTTAATGGTTGAAATGCAAGAACCATTATGCAAATAGCACTAAAATTAGAAACACCCCCATATACATTAGGATTAGTATTGTTTACAAAGTACATTTTCCTATGCAGTTTCATCCCTTTTTGTAGATTGCTTCTGATTGTTTAGCCAGAGCTGTGGGCTTTACCATCTCCCCATGAGGGCCTCATCCAGAGAATGCTCCATCTGCATGGAACTCTGATTGTTCTCAATGGAAGCTCAGGACTGGACAGTTTACCGGGCTGGGCGCTAAATAGTTTGGTTCTGCAAAGTACTGAGCACTCATGAATGATGCTGCCCGACTTCAACTAGTGGAAGCTGAGGACACTCAGCACTTTGCAGGAGTGAACAACACTTTGACTGATCCATAGGTGTGTGCAGAGTTTCTGAAACCTCATCAAAAGCCATTGTAACTAGGGAGTCGTACATTCTGTTGCTCCTGTAGCTCAAATTCATTGCATGTACCAAGGGCTTCTTGCATCCCTCCATCCCCGCACAAGCTCCTTGTGTGCCATTCTTCCATCCCTCGCTATTGAAGTCAATGGAGCTATGGCAGCTTACACAAGCTGAGAATCTGCCCCGGGCTCTTGTCAAATTCTTCTAAGAGCCATAAAACAAATTAATCCCGGAACAAGCAAAAATCATTTTTTCATACTTAGATATATTACACAGGATTTTTTTAACTTAAAGCAAAAAAGGAGACAGAGAAAATAACTTATTTGATGACCCCATAAATATTACTTATATGGGGCCAGATCCTTCACTGGCGAGAAATAAGGGATGGTGAGAAGATGTTCACATATGCATGGGAACTATACAAACTCCCAGAGCAAGTGGAAGCCCCTCTCTTCACTCACTCCATGCTGGCTTCCTCAGGTGCAAGGCTAAAATAAAGTGGAACAGGCAGAGCACAGCTCTGGTCCCTCTGCTAAAGGCAGAGGGGAGCTTGCCCTCCTCTTCTGGGCTCAGTTAAATAGTGTTCTCTCCCCTTCTTCCTTGGCTGGTGTGGCGAGAGAGCCCCCTCCCTCCTGTTTCAATTGACATTAACCACGGCTCAGGTGTGTATGTACAGTTACAAAGATGCCGGAGTAACGTGCTCTGAACAAAATGGCTTCCGCATACCAGAGTTTCGGCTCTAGAATGACATGTAAGGTGATTCACACATGGACAGTACACTGTCTTGCCACACCTTGCCCTCTTTCCCTCATATCATGCTATAGTGCACTTTTTTTTTTTTTTTTTTTTAATGGAGATATCCCATCTCCTAGAACTGGAAGGGACCTTGAAAGGTCATTGAGTCCAGCCCCCTGCCTTCACTAGCAGGACCAAGTACTGATTTTGCCCCAGATCCCTAAGTGGCCCCCTCAAGGATTGAACTCACAACCCTGGGTTTAGCAGGCCAATGCTCAAACCACTGAGCTAGCCCCCCCATGCACTTGCGGTGCATAGGGAGCAGAGCAAGTATGTGCATGCCATACAGGAGGCAGACAGACATTTCCACACCTGCAGTGACTCCAGCTGTGATGTGCAAAACACCTTATGCTACTGCTTCTATTCCATGTAGGGCGATGCAGGGGCTACAGAAATTATTCTATGTTGTGTTTCTTTAACTTTTTTCACAATTGACAAAATTATTTAAAGAGACAAGACAGATGAGGTAATATCTTTTATTGGACCAACTTCTGTTGGAGCGAGAGAGACACTTTCGACTTACACAGAGCTCTTCTTCAGGTCTGATCCAATAAAAGATATTACCCCACCCACCTTGTCTCTCCAATATCCTGGGACCAACATGGCTACAACAACCATGCATACAAAAAATGTTAAGACATACATAAATGTACACAAATATTGAACTGTGACAATATTCTTCTACTTTTCCTCAGGGCCTCTATATCTCAGAGTTCAGATCTGGTAATGTATAATGCAATGCAGGTCTTGTGTTTCTTATGAAATACCAAAAAGAATAAACAAGTACATGTTATCCCTTTGTAACTCAATGACATGGGAATTATTGCTGTGTCTGGGGTGTTACAACATATTCTCTCTCTTTGCAGATAACATTTCAAAGCATTTAGAGCTAGAAATGCTCCCCCTTTTTGCTGTTTAAGTACTGTATTATCTGCAAGTAAGAAGCCAAGAATTAGCCACTTTGGAGTATAAGGGATGCAGAGTAATGAAATTGCAACATTTTCACACAATAAACTGCATTCCATAGCCTGATGAAACTAAAATTCCCCCACAATAAGATCATTGTGATATGAATTTATTCTTTGAAGATAGGGGCTAATTTAAGACTTTTCCAGTAGAATTTTTAGAGTAAAATGGATTTCCTGGCATCTTGTTAAACTTAAATATGAATACTATTCATATCTAATCAGCATAAATCATAATTAATACAATTCAGTCTTTGATTACTCTAAGAGTGTGTACACATCTCATATTTTCATCCTAAATAGAAGCTTATTACGTTTACTATTGTTTGCTGCTAGGAGACAAAGATATGACTGAAACACAAAAATAAAGCAGCAGCTTTCAGTGATAAAACCAATATTACAGTCAATATTTCACCCTCTGTGAAAAATGTTGATTGATTATAGAAAGATATCTTATCAGAGTGGAAAGCATAGGCATCTTGAACTACAGTGCCACAGGAGACAAACCAGTGCCAAAGCCATTCCTGGTGTAACTTCAGTTAACTTCAGTGAAGTTACACCATGGCTGAGATTAGCCCACTGACTGTAGACTTAAATATGAATCACACTATAATAGCTTGGTTGTTCAAATGATCTTTTAAAATAAAGTCCCTGCAGAGAAGAAGAAATTGTGCAAGCTATAGTCATAGAAAAATAATTGTTACATTTATGATTCTTTCAATTATGGGGACTATTGCTCAGCAACCTCTTCCCTTTCAAGAAGCATGATATGTTTTATAATAGGCTTTTGGATAAAACAACCATTATCAATAGTGCCAGCAATTTAATTGGATACCTTTGAAACTAAGGAGGCACTTTTATTTTGCTACCTTTGATTCACAGCTGTAGTTATGGAAAATACGCCTTCTATTTGTCCAGATTGTTTAATCCTCATTTACATTGCAGGGTTCAGTGGACCTGAAAGAAAAGCTTCTGCTAACACTGGTCTTTTCTATTTACACTCCTTCATTACAGTATTATTAAAAAGGGGGAAATCTTTTTAAAAGATGCTTAGCCTTTAACAAAAAAGGAAAACAGATTGTATATGTTCTGTACAGGCCAAACTACATTCAGTGTAAGAGCTGGGGTGGGCTTTAAGCCATTTTTGCAGCACCCCAAAGCTGGAGCCAATGAGTACTGACCCAGTCTCAAATGCAAACTATCTTACACTGGCTTGCCAAGACAACCAAGGAGCCATTCCAGCAGCCAGGGAACATTGAGGAGCAGGATCTTAACACCAGATCTCACCTTCTTCTCCTAGGGTACAGAGAGGTCTTGCTTGCAGTGAAAGTGGTGGTCTTTGCTGTGTAGGAAGAGCAATATTTTGGACTTCTTCATAGGCAGTTCATAAACTTTGCATGAAGTGGAGTTCTGAACTGCAGAGGCTAGGGAAATGCTACCTAAATGGAGCTACTATCAGGTGGGTGCATAACTAGTTGGAAAACCGTTCCCAGAGAGTAGTTATCAGTGGTTCACAGTCATGCTGGAAGGGCATAACAAGTGGGGTCCCACAGGGATCAGTTCTGGGTCCAGTTCTGTTCAATATCTTCACCAATTATTTAGATAGTGGCACAGAGAGTACACTTATAAAGTTTGCGGATGATACCAATCTGGGAGTCCTTGCAAGCGCTTTGGAGAATAGGATTAAAATTCAAAATAATCTGGACAAACCAGAGAAATGGTCTGAAGTAAATACGATGAAATTCAATAAGGACAAATGCAAAGTACTCCACTCAGGAAGGAACAATCAGTTGCACACATACAAAATGGGAAATGACTGCCTAGGAAGGAGTACTGCAGAAAGGGATCTGGGGGTCACAGTGGACCACAAGCTAAATATGAGTCAACAGTGTAACACGGTTGCAAAAAAAAGCAAACATCATTCTGGGATGTATTAACAGGAGTATTGTAAGCAAGACACAAGAAGTAATTCTTCCGCTCTACTCCGAGCTGATTAGGCCTCAACTGGAGTATTGTGTCCAGTTCTGAGCACCACATGTCAAGAAAGATGTGAACAAATTGAAGAGAGTCCAGAGAAGAGCAACAAAAGTGATTAAAGGTCTAGAAAACATGACCTATAAGGGAAGATTGAAAAAATTGGGTTTGTTTAGTCTGGAAAAGAAAAGACTGAGAGGGGCCATGATAACAGTTTTCAAGTACATAAAAGGTTTTTACAAGGAGGTGGGAGAAAATTTGTTCTTTTTAACCTCTGAGGATAGGACAAGAAGCAATGGGCTTAAATTGCAGCAAGGGAAGTTTAGGTTGGACATTAGGAAAAACTTCCTGTCAGGGTGGTTAAGCACTGGAATAAATTGCCTAGGGAGGTTGTAGAATCTCCATCATTGGATTCAGAGTAGCAGCCGTGTTAGTCTGTATCCGCAAAAATAACAGGAGTACTTGTGGCACCTTAGAGACTAACAAATTTATTAGAGCATAAGCTTTCGTGGGCTACAACCGGAGACTTTTAAGAGCAGATTAGACAAACATCTGTCAGAAATGGTCTAGATAATACTTAGTCCTGCCATGAGTGCAGAGGACTGGACTAGATGACCTCTCGAGGTCCCTTCCAGTCTTATGATTCTATGATAATAAAACAAATAATCAAACCCACAAGAAAATAAGAAACCCATAAGAAAGATATATAGGCAAGAAGCAGGCTAGCCCTATAGGCTACAGAACTGTTCAGAAAGCTGCAAGCAGGGACATTCTTTCCCAACCACCAGATTACCATAGGTGATGTTGAAATGCCAATAGAGACTCTGGGGTACCCAGCCTATCCCTTGCTCCCCTGGCTCATGAAATCATAAATTGGCCACCCTGACACTACCAAGGAAAGATTCATCTACCAGTTAAGCAGGTGCAGAATGACAGCTGAATGTGCTTTTGGTAGATTGAAGGGACGCCAGGGCTCGCTTAGAGTTGCTGGAGCCCGGGTCAAAGCCCAAGCCTGAGGGCTTCAGCCCTGGGCAGCAGGACTCAGGTTACAGGCCCCCTGCTTGAGGATGAAGCTCTTGGGCTTCAGCTTTGGCCCCCCGGCCTGGGGAGGTGGGGCTTGGGTGGGCTCAGGCTAGGGTTGCCAACTTTATACTCACACAAAACTGAACACCCTTGATCTGCCTCTGCCCCGCCCCTACTCTGAGGCCCTGCCCCTCCTCCAAGGCCCCGCCCCCCACTCACTCCATCCCTCCTCTCTCTGTTCCTCGCTCTCCCCACCCTCATTCACTTGCTCATTTTCACCAGGCTGGCTCAGGGGGTTGGGATGTGAGAGGGGGTGCAGGCTCCAGGGTGGGGCCGGGGATGAGGGGTTTGGGGTGTAGGAGTGTGCTCTGGGCTGGGACTCAGGGGTTCGGAGGGCAGGAGGGGGATCAGGGCTGGGGCAGAGAGTTGGGGCGTGGGAGAGGATGCAGTCTCCAGGCAGTGCTTACCTCAAGCAGCTCCCGGAAGCAGCGGCAATGGGAGCTGCGGAGCTGGTGCTTGGGGCGGGGGCAGCGTACAGAGCCCCTTAGCTGCCCCTATGCATAGGAGCCAGAGGGGGGACATGCCGCTGTTTCTGGGAGCCTCATGGACCCAAGGCAGGCAAGGAGCCTGCCTCAGCCCCACTGCACCACTGACCGCACTTTTAACGGCCTGGTCAGCAGTGCTGATTGGAGCCACCAGGGTCCCTTTTCGATGGGGCGTTCCGGTCAAAAAACGGACACCTGGCAACCCTAGCTCAGGCTTCAGTCCCTCCTCCTGTAGTAATTTTTGTTGTCAGAAGGGGGTCACTGTGCAATGAAGTTTGAGAACCCCTGGTCTAGATAATATTTAGTCCTGCCATGAGTGCAGGGGATTGGACTAGAAGACCTCTCGAGGTCCCTTCCAGTCCTATGATTCTATGAATTATACAGTGTGCCAGTGTCCCCCTACCCAGCTTTGTAAATTGTGCAGTCTGTTAGCACAATCTTAAAGGCTGGGTTCAGGACAGCTAAAAAATTGAGCCACAATGTACAGCCTACCCAGGTGAAGTTACACATTGATTCATAGATTTTAAGGCCTCAAGGATATGATCATCAGGTCTGACCTTTTTCATAACACAGGCTATAGAATTTCACAAAGTGATTCCTGCATCAAGCTCATGACTTCTGATTGTTATTTTATTTATAGTTTAGAAAGATATACAGTCTTTATTTATAGACTTCACGGGATAGAGAAGCTACCACATGCCTAGATAAATTGTTCCAATGGTAAATTAGTCTCAGTGTTAAGAATTTGCTCCTTACTTCTAGTCTAGATTTTGTCTAGCTTCAGCTTCCAACCATTGGCTCTAATTTTGCATTTTTCTGCTAGATTAAAGAGCTGTCTACCATCAGAAATTTCCTCCCCATGTAGGTACATGTAGACCATGATCAAGTCAGCTCTTAAAGTTTTCTTGGATAAATGAAATAAATTGAGCTTAAGTCTCTCACTATAAGGCATGATTTTCAGGCCTAGAATCATTCTAGGAGCTCTTTTCTGTATTCTTTCCAATTTTTCAATATCCTTTTTGAACTATGAACACCAGAAATGAACACAGTATTCCAGTAATGATCTGACACCATATTCAGAGATAATACCACCTACTTGATATTCCTTTGCTAAAACACCCAGGATTGCATTAGCCCTCTGACCTACAGCATGACACTGGGAACTCATGTTCAATTGCTTATCTCCTGTGACCCCTAAATCTTTTTCAGTATCACTGCATTGCAATATACCATCTTCCATCATAATGATCACTACTGGCTCAATTTTGTGACCCTTGTTCATAGTGAGCAACCCATTGGTGCACAAAAAGTTCCGTAATACAGTACTACAGAATGAGAGAGGCAGTGTTTCTAAATGGATATTGCAACAGACAGGGACATAGAAGACCTGAGTTCTGTTCCCAGCTCTGGCCTGCTAGGTGACCTTAGGCAAGTCACTTCACCCCTCTGTGCCTCCATTTCTCCATCTGTAAAACGGAGATAATGGTACTGACCTCCTTTGTAAAGCACTTTGAGATCTAGTGATGAAAAGTGTTATATAAGAGCTAGGTATTACTATTCAATGGGCCAGATGATCAGCTGGTGTAAATGGGCATATCTCTGTTCAAATTAATGGAGCTACACCAGTTTACACAAGCTGAGAATCTGGCCCAGTGTGAGGGAGGGTGGCAAAAATAGGCCTTTTATACCCATATGTAAAAATAATGTTCTTGATTCTCCTCTGCCTACTTCATCCTGCTGTCACATAACACAATCCTTTCTATCAGACAATGGAGAAGGGTGGGCAAGGGTACAAGGGGATGTCTTGAAACCATACTAGAAATGTAAGTGTAGGTGGGAGTTCCCATCCTATAGTTAAATTATGCCCTGTGTGTGTGGATAAAAGGAAAGGAGAGAGAAATGGGAGCCTATTCCCCACAGTGTACTCAAGTTGTAGCAGAGCAGGATACTCAGCACTGCTCAAGAGAGCAGTAAGCAGGACCTACCTACTAAGCTGTCCCTGTGGGATTTAGTCTGCCAGTTCAAAGGTGCAACCAGCTGCTGAGATAAGTAGCACATATTACACAGATATGATGTGGTGTGCAAACCCCACCTGGCAAGGGAAGGGTTAATGCACTTCCGTGGGTTCAATCAGTGTAATATGGGATTCAAACCAGTGAGAGGCTGTGTAACTGTTTGTCCATAACCCTGGGTGCCTTAAAATGCTCTGCTGCTGTAGCTCCCTGTCTGGACGCTCCCACCCAGTATACACTGAGTGTCTGTGTGTTGAGCAGCTCTGGTTCAGCCACTCTGACTCTAGCAGCAGTCTGTTTGTTATATCATAGCCACACTCTGGTCTCCACCAACCTTGGTTACTACTAACCAAGTGACCCCAACACACTCCCAGTCCCGAATTTCCCCAAAACCATTTGCACTGAAATGCCCAGCTCTCTCCTGGAACATTCAGAGGAGTAATACGGTTTGTTGCTCCTTTAAAGAGACAAAAGCATAGCCTGTTACTTTAACTGGAGTTAACAATCACTTCAATTCACACGTCATGCTGGGTTAGTTTAGATTAAAAGTAAAACAAGTTTATTAACAAAAAGAGAGGTTTTAAGTGAGTTCAAGTACAAGGGATAAGGTCAGAAATGGTTACAGACAAATAAAAGTGAAAAGCACTAAAACTTAACAAAACTACAGTCTTGGTTCCAGGTAAGATTATCACACCTCCTTCCAGCAAAATGGCTGATCACCCTCTTGGTTAGGATCTCCCACAAAGTACGAAGTGCTTGGTTCCTTTGTTGTCTTATATGAACGATAACTTGGGGTTCTCTGGTCCCTCTGTTTTATAATCAGTGAACTTGTGAAATGTATCTTTGCCAAAGTCCAGTGCCCCCTGCTGTGGGGAAAGGTGCTATGGAGGCTGTGGGGAAAGGTTCCATGCTGGTTTCTTCCCCACTGGTGCTTTCTACAATGCTAATTGATCTGTCCGTTGACTGTGGTTGACAATTGTCTGTGATTGCACCTGGACGAAGGTGTCGACCTTTCCGTTGTCTGGAAAAAAACTGTTTACCAAATACTCGGGTTTATCTGGTTCAAACACATTTTAGTAACATCATCCAGAGAGAATTCATAACTTCACATATAACTTTAGTATGAGTGTAAAATGCAATAATAATAACCAGCATTTTATTAGATTTCATATGATGATACCTCAAGGTATATTTTGTACAAATATTATTGCAGTAGTCTGTAGGGTGTGAATACAGGGGTGCCTAGAGTCCTGCTCTGCTTCACCTGCAAGAGCTGTCAGACTTGGAAGGGTCAGTTAACAGGAGAGAGCCAGACAGCTCAGTTGAAAAGAGACTTGGAGGGACGGCAGATCTCTTGTGCTAGCTCCCTGAAGGAAGGCCTGGTTGAGGCCAGAACCAACCCAGAAACTGCTAGTTGCCAGAGCCTCCCTCAGGGAAGGTAGGTTTGACATGTTACTGTTAGGTTCACTTTGTTACCCAAGACTATTTTGATCAGGGGGATTGTGTTTCCTGTTCTACCCAGGGCCTATTTATGGTCTGATTGGGACAACAGCAGTTGATGTCCCCACTCCTCCCACCCCACCCAAAGGGGATGGCTGCCTTAATAAATCTCTGGTGGTTTTCCCCTCCTGGGGCCCATGCAGTGATATGACATGAGCTCCGAAGTAACACAGTCTCAAGAAGGGATGCTTTTTTGTGGAGTAGCAGTAGGGTTCATTCCACCAAATGTTCTTTTCCTACCGTCATGGCAGCAGTGCTCAAAAATAATTACCTACCTTATAAAATACTTACCTACATTTTCATGTAGCTCAGCTGAACACACTGTGCTTTTGTGCCTCCTTGTAGTTTCCCTGAGTTCCTACAAAGAAACATTTTTGTAAAGCTCACCTTTAACTGTTACTTTATAATCTGAGGTGGTTATCTGCTCTCAGTTCTTATGCTTAATCGGGGTCATTAGCAGAATAAGGAGCAACTAAGAGGTGGTTTGATGCAAAACCAGAGACATCCCTGAAAAGCAGGGACACCTGAGAGGTCTGCCAGTGCCATGCCATAGAAAATAATGGACCCACCTTTTAAAGTTATGGTCCTTTTAAAGCATGAAGATATTGCACTGAAGGTGTTAAAATAACTAATTAAACACGCAGCTCTAGTCCTGAAAAAATACGGGGCATTTATGTGGAAAAATTACTATCAACAAGAATGTGCCATAACTACTAGAAATCAAAATAAATAAATACCTTTAATTGGGAAAGGAATACTTCAGACCACAGTGCACAGTTTTGTGGGCAACATGAAACCATTAGCCAATCTTTTAGTAAGCCTACATTGTGCTGGATTCAGTGTAGCTTTGCTGTGAGCATGGACATACCTATTAAGAATTTAATATGCTTCTGGCAGAGCCAGAATGCTGTAAAGAAAATATAAGCAAAGACAAAACCAAAAAAAAAATGTTTTATTTTTGCAGCTAGGTTGTAAATTAATGGAAAAAACCTCTATCACCACCATGCTAAGTCTGAAAACGTCAAACACAGAGAATTCAAGCCAGGTTCCCAGAGCAATGCTAACTTTACTATACTGCACAACACATCTGACATGTTTCATTTTGGATTATTCTTTATGTTAAAGACACATATGCAGCCTGGTTAAATGCATTGCATCTTCAGAATTTTTTTACTTTTGTGCATCTACTTTAAATTTTTTTATAATGATGTTAAAAAAATAAAAGGAAAGAGGTTGGTACAATTATTTAAGCAATTGCATGTTGTGAGTATGTGGGCTATTGGTCACATGATAGATCATCATTGAAGTTGGGGTGGAGGGAGATCTTTGCATTGTCTAGTCCATCCCTGTGTCAATGCAGGTGATAGTCTCCAATTAGTCCAGATTTTCCACTAAGTATAGGCTATGGATTCCAGGGTACTTAGGGTAGAACTTTCTATGGATTCCATGGTACGTAGGGTAAAACTTTCAAAAGTGCCTACATGACTTAGGAGCACAAGTGCCATTTTCAAAAGTTACTTTTACACACAAAGAAATCTACATCTTATTGCAAGTCAATAGCACTAAAACTTATAAGTGCCTACATAAGTTTTGAAAATAGGACTTAGGGTATGTCTACACTACGAGAGTAGTTCGATTTTAGTTAAATCGAATATGTGGAATCGATATTACAAAGTCGAACGTGTGTGTCCACACTAAGGACAGTAATTCGACTTTGTCAGTCCACACTAACGGGGCAAGCGTCGACATTGGAAGCGGTGCACTGTGGGCAGCTATCCCACAGTTCCCGCAGTCCCCGCTGCCCATTGGAATTCTGGGTCGAGCCGCCATTGCCTTCTGGGTAAAAAAATGTGTCGAGGGTGCTTTTGGGTAACTGTCGTCATCCAACCGTCACTCCCGCCCTCCCTCCCTGAAAGCGCCGGCGGGAAATCAGTTCGCGCACTTTTCTGGTCAGTGACAGCGCGGACGCCACAGCACTGCGAGCATGGATCCCGCTGTGACCATCGCTGCAGTTGTGGCCGTTGTCAACGCATCGCAGCTCATCATCGACCTTTCACTGAGGCAGATAGAGAGAAATCAGGCGAGGAGGCTACGGCACCGGGGTCAGGACCTGAACTCCGAGAGTAGCACACGCCTGTCTGAAACCACGACACCCAGTGCCGAGGACATCACGGTGGCAATGGGTCTTGTGGATACTGTGGAACGGCGATTCTGGGCCCGTGAAACAAGCACGGACTGGTGGGACCGCATAGTGCTTCAGGTCTGGGATGAATCCCAGTGGCTGCGAAACTTTCGCATGCGGAAGGGGACTTTCCTCGAACTTTGTGAGTTGCTGTCCCCTGCCCTGAAGCGCAAGGACACCCGGATGCGAGCAGCCCTGACTGTCCAGAAGCGAGTGGCCATAGCCCTCTGGAAGCTTGCAACGCCGGACAGCTACCGGTCAGTCGCGAACCAGTTTGGCGTGGGCAAGTCTACCGTGGGGGTTGTTGTCATGCAAGTAGCCAAGGCAATCGTGAAGGTACTGCTGTCAAAGGTAGTGACCCTGGGAAACGCGCAGGCCATCATAGATGGCTTCGCCGCGATGGGATTCCCAAACTGCGGTGGGGCTATAGATGGGACTCACATCCCTATCCTGGGACCGGACCACCAGGCCAGCCAGTACATCAACCGAAAGGGCTACTTTTCAATGGTGCTGCAAGCACTGGTGGACCATAAGGGACGTTTTACTAACATCAACGTTGGATGGCCGGGCAAGGTTCATGACGCTCGCGTGTTCAGGAACTCTGGTCTGTTTAGAAGGCTGCAGGAAGGTATTTACTTCCCGGACCACAAAATAACTCTTGGGGATGTGGAGATGCCTACAGTGATCCTCGGGGACCCAGCATACCCGCTAATGCCCTGGCTCATGAAGCCCTATACTGGCGCCCTGGACACAGAAAAAGAACTGTTCAACTACCGGCTCAGCAAGTGCAGAATGGTGGTGGAGTGTGCTTTTGGCCGTCTCAAGGGGAGATGGAGAAGCTTACTGACTCGCTGTGATCTCAGCGAAACCAATATCCCCATTGTTATTGCAGCTTGCTGTGTGCTCCACAATCTCTGTGAGAGCAAGGGGGAGACCTTTATGGTGGGGTGGGAGGTTGAGGCAAATCGCCTGGCTGCTGATTACTCCCAGCCAGACAGCCGGGAGATTAGAAGAGCCCAGCGGGACGCACTGTGCATCCGGGAGGCTTTGAAAGACAGTTTCCAGACTGAGCAGGGTCACCAGTGAATTTTAAGTTTGTGGACTCAGAACCTGAACTTGCCACCGTTTCTTTACCCAGTTACCGTTGACTATCCTCTCCAGTTACATACCCCCTTCACCCCCTTCCCAAAAAATAAAATCTGTTCTGTTTTGTTAATGAACACCGTTGTCTTTATTACTGTTTTCGCGGGAATGTTTTAAACCTGGGACGCAGACTGTGGCGGGGTGCGGGTTTACTGTTGTGATGCAAATGATGCTTCTAAACTCCAGGAATGACGGGTTCCGCAGTGGTGGACTGGTTGTTTCAACAGAGCCTGCCAGCCCTCCTGGGCGGGACAGCGTGTATGTGTCGGCTATGTGACTGTCTGGCAGGGGGAGGAGGGTTACAGCTCCCCTGCTGCGGGGCTCTGTGATGCATTAGATCTGTAACTGCCCTCCCCCGCCACAAAGTCACAGAGCAACCCCCCCCCCCCCCCCAGAACACGAAAACCACCTCCCAGATTGAACAGGGTCACTAGTCACTGCACTGGGTATGTGTCCTGATCCTGGACCTGACCCCGCCTCTGTACCCTGGTAAAGGTGACTGTCCTGTCCAATTACCATGCCCCTTCCCCTCGTTCAGACAGACTCTCCTCCAAAATAAAATCATGGAAACAGTAATTAACAGAAACGAATATTTTATTATGAACCACACATGAAACGTGGGGGTTGAAACTTGCACGGGGGCTTCTGTGAGGTGTGTAGGAAAGGACTTTTAAAATTTTGGGGAATGAGAGCCTTCTAGTGCTAGAGCAGTCTGCAGGGGTTGACTGAAAGTTTTAACGGCCCTTGCCGCCCCTCCTTCTTTGTACTTTGGGTGAGGGGGGTGTGGGACTTGGTGGCGGGGGAGGGCGGTTAGAGATAGACCGCAGCGGGGCTCTGTCCTCCTGCCTCCGGTCTTGCAGAACATCCACAAGGCGCCGGAGCGTGTCCGTTTGCTCCCTCAGAAGTCCAAGCAGCTTTTCAGTAGCCTGCTGGTCCTCCTGACGCCACCTCTCCTCCCGTTCCATGACTGCTCGGTGCATTTGGGACAAGTTCTCCCTCCACTGTGTCTGCTGGGCTGCCTGGGCTCGGGAACAGCTCATTAGTTCTGAGAACATGTCCTCCCGCGTCTTCTTCTTCCTCCTCCTAATCTGCGCTAGCCTCTGGGAGTGTGCTGACAGGCTGGGTTGGGAGACAGTCGCAGATGTGTCTGTGTGAATGGGAAAAATGGAGTGAATTCCTGAGACAGATAAATGAAGTTGTGTACAAAGAACCTAGTCTTTCTCTGTGAACAAGACCATGCACTGCACCTCTCACATGCGCACTCAGGACAAGGTCGAATTTTCGGCCATCGCCTTCAGTGCCTGGGGTCCTGCAGTGGTCTTGCAGTTATCTGAGAAGCGTGGCAGGACACCTGAACTTCTGTAGCGTGCAATCATGGTAAGCCGTAGACTTCTGGCTGCTTAAAACTGTACTAGTAGCACTGGCCTCCTTTCACATTGAAAGCAATGCCAGTCTCTGCTGCCAGCAATCAGGACAGCATGAACTATGCCCCTGTCCCACCCCCTCGCGGCTGTTCCAGGGAAAGATCCCTGTATGCTGCCCCTCTCCCTCCACCGCGTGGCTGTAAAGCAGTCCCAATACTAACATTCCCCTCCCTAATTCAAAGCAGGGCGTAATGAGCGACATCACCCTGCTGAGGATCTCGGAGTCCCAGAGGGAAAGGATGTTTCGAGAAAGCCTTCAGAAACCAGGGCCGTTTGCCGCTATGCTCTGCAGGGCGATGATACCAGACTATCTGATGGTGTCGTGGCGCGGTAACGTGTCCTACCACGGAGGGCCCACTAAGATCGCCCTACCCAGGAACCTGATGAACAGGCTGGAAATGTACCTTCTTGAGACCTACGAGGAGTTCTCCTATGAGGATTTCGCCTCCATCCCCGGCCATATTGACCGGATTTTCGCGTAGGTGCACTGGGACTAAAGAGTGGAGCGTCTTGGGCAGCATAATCATGACTTACCGGACATTGTAAAAAAAATTTTAAATACTTGGGACTAAATTGTGAAGAGCCTAAGGCAGACAAATCATGAAAAACCCTTTGTTACGATTGTAAATATTCCAGTTTTTTTGCAGTTAATTGTTTACATGTTTAAGCACTTTAATAAACAGCCATTGTTAATATTATAAATATTCTAGTTCTTGTAAAAATAAATGTTTAGATATTTAAAGCACTCACTGCTTGATCCTTCCCCTGATTCTGTCTCCGGGGTAAGGGATGGGGACGGTTGGTAGGGGATCTCGGTAAGGGTGATGAAGAGCTCCTGGCTGTCGGGGAAATCAGCGGTGCCAGCGCTGTCGACTGCCTCGTCCTCCTCATCTCCTTCTTCATCTTCCCCGTCCGCTAACATGTCCGACGAGGAACCTGCCGCGGACAATATCCCATCCTCAGAGTCCACGGTCAGTGGTGGGGTAGTGGTGGCGGCCGCACCTAGGATGGAATGCAGTGCCTCGTAGAAACGGGATGTGTGGGGATGGGATCCGGAGCGTCCGTTTGCCTCTTTGGTTTTTTGGTAGCCTTGTCTCAGCTCCTTGATTTTCACGCGGCACTGCGTTGCATCCCGGCTGTATCCTCTCTCTGCCATGGCTTTAGAGATCTTCTCGTAGATCTTTGCATTCCGTCTTTTGGAGCGCAGCTCTGAAAGCACGGACTCATCGCCCCACACAGCGATGAGATCCAAGAGTTCCCGATCAGTCCATGCTGGGGCCCTCCTTCTATTAGATTGCATGGCCATCTCTGCTGGAGAGCTCTGCATCGTTGCCAGTGCTGCTGAGCTCGCCACGCTGTCCAAACAGGGAATGAGATTCAAACTGGCCAGACAGGAAAAGGAATTCAAATTTTCCCGGGGCTTTTCCTGTGTGGCTGATCAGAGCATCCGAGCTCGGACTGCTGTCCAGAGCGTCAACAGAGTGGTGCACTGTGGGATAGCTCCCGGAGCTATTACCGTCGATTTCCATCCACACCTAGCCTAATTCGATATGGCCATTTCGAATTTAGCGCTACTCCTCTCGTTTTGGAGGAGTACAGAAGTCGAATTTAAGAGAGCTCTATGTCGAACTAAATAGCTTCGTGGTGTGGACGGGTGCAGGGTTAATTCGATGTAACGGCGCTAAATTCGACATAAAAGCCTAGTGTAGACCAGGCCTTAGGCTCTTGAGTCATTTAGGGATTTTTGAAAGTGTTACTCCTAGCCTACTGAGTTAGGCTTCCCCATGTCTGGCCTTTATTGACAATGACCGTGATGTGGTAAAGGGGATCATAGCATATTTGCTCCTTATGAACCTAGTCCTAAGGTACTTAGTTTGATTTTACTCAGTGATACAATGAGAGTTTGCCTGAGTAAATAACTGAGTAAGAAGCTTGATTATTTACTTTTATTCTTATTCATAGCATGATAGTGCCCACAGAACTCTATCCAGTTCTGCTATAAAAATACCTTATTAAGAGACAGTGCATGGCCCCAAAGAGTTTACAGTCTAGGTAAACAATGTAAAATGTGCCCAATTACTCCAGTAATGAACTCTATATAAATTTATATCATAATAATAAATAGTAAAAATTGCAAGTGCTTTGCCAGACATATAAACCACACTCCCCTCTTCAGTTTCTCTCTCATTTAATTATGTGTTGATAGTTTCCCTGATTTCAGATGCTTTTAATACAAGACTGGCTATTGGAATTTGGAATTTGGAATGTCTTATTGCCTCGCTCTCTTTTTCCTTCCCTCAAGATCCCCTAAAATCACCTCGATTTCTCTTCCCCCCTCCTCTGTTTTTCAGCCTAAGATTAGAGACAGCTAGTAGAGATCCAGTGTGCTCAGATAGCAGTAGACTTTGCAGTTCTACATTACATTTGACACACTTGTCCAAAATTGTAAGTTTTGTAGATACCAATAGACAGCTCTGGACATAGGCAGAGCTCCACCTCTGATAGAGGCAGTGCTTACTGGAGGGATTTGGGGATCACCGCTGAGGTTGTTCTTGGAGTTAATCCCATTCTGTCAGCTCTCATTCTATCCCTTCCACAAATCTCCCAAGCCTCCTCTCCATGTATGTGCAACAAACAGAGGAATGCCACCAAATAGGCTTCACCAGGTGAGAACAGGGCCGGCTCCAGGCACCAGTGCAGCAAGCAGGTGCTTGGGGTGGCCAATGGAAAGAGGCGGCACATCCGGCTCTTCGGCGGCAATTCGGCAGCGAGTCCCTCAGTCCCTCTCGGAGGGAAGGACCTGCCACCAAACAGGGCCACCCAGAGGATTCAGGGGGTCTGGGGCAAAGCAATTTCAGGGGCCCCTTCCATAAAAAGAAGTTGCAATACTATAGAATACTATATTCTCGTGGGAGCCCCCATGGGGCCCGGGGCAAATTGCCCCACTTGCCCCCCCCGGGCGGCCCTGCCGCCGAATAGCCGCCGAAGAACGAAGCGGCGCAGTGGAGCTGCCACCAAAGAGCCGCCTATCGCTTTACCACGTTATATCCGAATTCGTGTTATATCGGGTCGCGTTATATCGAGGTAGCGGTGTAGTAGATATTTATCTTATGGTAGTACCAAAGGCTCCATTATGCTATATACATGTAGAAAAGAGATGATCCCGACTGTGACACTCTATACCTCAGGGGAGCACCTTTTAACCTCCACATTCCTCATTTATATATAATTGTGATCTTGCATATAAAGCAGGGGTCGGCAACGTTTGGCACGCGGCTCACCAGGGTAAGCACCCTGGCGGGCCGGGCCAGTTTATTTACCTGCTGACGCGGCAGGTTCGGCCGATCACGGCCCCCACTTGCCGCGGTTCGCCGTCCCGGGCCAATGGGGGCATCGAGAAGCGGCGTGGGCGAGGGATGTGCTGGCCGCAGCTTCCCACCGCCCCCATTGGCCCGGGACGGCGAACCGCGGTGAGTGGGGGCCACGATCGGCCGAACCTGCTGCGTCAGCAGGTAAATAAACTGGCCCGGCCCACCACGGTGCTTACCCTGGCGAGCCGCATGCCAAACGTTGCCGACCCGTGATATAAAGCATGCCATGTAAGGTATCAGGGGAAAGGTTATGATTTGCTGAAAGTCACTGTTCTATCTAAATATGTATATCATCAGTGCATATGAAGTTACGAGATTGTGTTGTATGCATGTCAGTAAAACATGCTGTAAGTTGGGGAATTGGCCAGATATTAGCTCCCCACAGACAACAACAAGGAAAGTAACCAATGCCGGGCAGGTGTCAAACAACCCATCAATAGCCATTGTCCAGCAAGGGAGCTACAATTCAATGACTCATCTGCACAAGGCCACACCAGGGGAATTGCTCAACCTTGCCTGTGGACTCAGCAATGCTCACCAGACACGCCTGGACTTGTGGTCTCCCAAGCACATGGACTAAGCATATAAAACAGAACAGAGGGGCCCCATACTTGGCCTTTTCTCCTTCCCCACCTATGCTGCAAGAAACAAAGACACTCAGAAGACTGAAGACTCCAACAGAGGAGACTGGACCAGGTTTCAAGGGTGAAACCTGTGTACTATGAACTGCAATATCCAGTGGGGTGAGAAAATCTGCTTAATCTAGATGTTGCCCTGTCTAATAGGGAGTTGAGAGTTTAGACTGTGTGCTTGTATTTTATTTCATTTTGGTAACCACTCTGACTTTTTGCCTAACACTTATAATCACTTAAAATCTATCTTTTGTAGTCAATAAACTTGTTTTATTATTTATCTTTACCAGTGAGTTTGCCTGGAGTGTTTGGCAAATCTGCTCAAAGTTTTACAAAGGCTGGTGTAGATCCACTTTCCATTGATGAAGTGGGGAACCAATTAATAAACTTGCACTGCTCATCTTGAGCAGTTTGGTTGATGCCTTTCTCTGTGGGATTCATGAGTGGATCTGGGAGCATTATTGCAATGTAGCTGCGTGTGGGGCTCCACATGCGGTTGTGCTGAGTGATAACAGCACCTGGAGGGGGTTGCTGTTTGTCATTAGCAAAGCACTGTGAGAGACAGCCCAGGCTGGGGAGTTAAGGGGCACAGCAATCCCACAGTCCCAGGCTGCACCCTGGGGATCCTGTCACACCGATCTTAAAGCATTTCAAACCCTAGCCCTGTTTGGGCCTCAAACCCACACCCTATGAACACCTCCCTCAGTCAGCTCTACCTCTGATACAACCAGTACACTCAGTATTAATATTTGAGTCCTGTGACTTACTCCACCAAGTTTCTCTAATGTCAACATGTCCGCTATGTTTTACTCCCCCCGGTGCTATCACATCATAATCCTCTTATTTGTTTCTCATGAACATTTGTATATGGAGTAAGATGTTTGAATCCTTCTCTGATGGCATAATGTCCCTTCTTTTGCTGCTCTTCATTCTTTACTTTTATATTTTGGACCAGCACAATCTTTACCCAATTTGTCTGCCTGAACTTTGATGGTCTGATTATTAAAAGCAATTGAAATCTTTTCTTCCTCACACATCTAGCCTAGTTTAAATAGCCATGTCCCTCCATAAAATGAAAACAAAAGTCGTAAAAGCAGCTCTTACCTAATCTTTGCCACTCACCATATTAGATAAAAGCAATAACTCCAATCTAAACAATAAAAAGCTTTCATTGTTTTTTAAAAACACATATATGATGCTCCAGTCCCTGGGACAGAGGCAGGGGGCGAGGGGTGCAGGGATGGACGGGCTAGCACTATCAGGGTCTAGTCAAGCTCAGAACACAACATGCTTTCCACAAACAGAAGGAGAAAGACAGTAAAACACATTTCTGTCAAGTGTCTCTAAACAACTTCGGCCAGATATTGTCATTTTTAACCATGGCTGGTACTGGAGAGGATGCAGAGGTTGTGGGCTGCAGTGAGAAGTAACCAGGAGAATATCTGGCTACTGGGATCCCCAAGGAGCACATGATACAGCAGCAGCTCTGCCATCCCTTCAATGGATGCACTGCATGCTCCCCTCTACACCATGACACTTTTCTCACTGTCCCTCCCTGCCTTCTTTCAGGTCACTGGCATCTGTGGGAGCACAAGCATGGAGTAAAGTCTGCACTCCATAGTATATTGCGACTTGAGCCTGTTCAGGGATGCAAAGAGTATAAAAGACTCCACGCACCCTCTCCATCACCCTTTGAGCACTTTATTAGTAGTAATATTTTATTATTATTTGTATTATGACAGTGCCTAGCAGCCCCAGTTGTAGACCAGCAATCACTCACACTCCCTGTAGCTACTGTCCTTTGTTCCAGTTTCCTTCAAGTATCCTGGGGGGTGGGGGGTGGAGAGGCTCCTTCCTTAGCCAGCTGAAGACCAAATGGAGGGGTCCTCCCATGGGTTTAAATAGACTCTCTCTTGTGGGTGGAGACCCCCCTCCTCCCTCCTATGCAAAGTCCAGCTCCAAGATGGAGTTCTGGAGTCACCTGGGCAAGTCACATGTCCCTGCATGACTCAGTCTTTACAGGCCGAAGCCATTGTCCACATGGTATCTTGCATGTCTCCAGGAAGACTTCTTATGTGGATTGGAGCATTCCAAGATGCATTGTTCCCCAAGTGTTTCCTGATCAGGTACTTAACCTGGCCCATTTGCTCTCCCCAGTAAGGCTCAGAGAGGCTTCAGGGTTGTGCAACACTCGTGTGTTTATTTACTTAAGGTTGTTCCACCACCAGTGTCCATCTATATACAAGCCTTACAGGCCGAGTCAGCCTTCAGCTAGGAGGACTCCAGCTCCCTCCCTGACTGACTTCTCCCCTGCTGCCTTCTGGCTCTCTCCCAGCCTTTATAGCCCTTGGCTTGTCAGGCCAGCAGGTGTTGCCAATCCTCAGGCCGGCATCAGGCCTTTTCCATCAGCCCCAATCCGCTTCCCTTGATTGGAGCTGACCAGGCAGGGGCTAATTAGGTCCTTTTGCACCAGCACCCTGCTACAGACTTGGATCATGGAGTGGACAGTATGCTTATAAATTTGCAGATGACACCAAGCTGGGAACGGTGTGAGCACTTTGAAGGATTAGAATTCTTGATAAATTGGAGAATTGGTCTGAAAGCAACAAGATGAAATTCAGTAAAGATCAGTGGAAAGTACTACACTTAGGAAGGAAAAATCAAATGTACAAATACAAAATGGGGAATAACTGGCTAGGAGGTAGTACTGCTGAAAAAGATCAGGGGTTATAGTGGATCACAACTGAATATGCACCAACAATGTGATGCAGTTGCAAAAAAGACAAATAGCATTCTGGCGAATAGCATTAACAGGAGTGTCATAGTAAGGAGTAAGTCACAGGAGGTAATTGTCCCACTCTACTTGGCACTGATGAGGCCCCAGCTGGAGTACTGTGTCCAGTTTTGGCCACCACTAGTTCTAGACAAATTAGAGATAGTCCAGGGAATGGCTACAAAAATGATAAATGGTTTAGAAAACCTGGCATATGGGGAAAGATTTAAAAAAATGGACATATTTAGTCTTAAGAAAAGAAAACTGAAGGGAGACTTGATAACAGTCTTCAAATATATTAAGGGATGTTCCAAAAAAGGTCAGTGATCAATTGTTCTCCATATACACTGAAAATAAGACAAGCCCTAAGTAATCTGCTTAATCTGCAGCAAGTGAGATTTAGGTTTGATATTAGGAAAAAATGCCTAACTATAATGATACTTAAGAACTGGAATAGGCCTGCAAGGGAGGTTGGGGAATCCCCATCACTGGAGATTTTTAAGAACAGGTTGGACAAACACCTGTCAGGGATGGTCTAGGCATGTTTGGTCCTGCCTCAGCAAGAGGGAGCTGTACTAGAAGACCTCCCAAGTTCTCTTTCAGCCCTATGTTTCTGTGATAATATCATTGTCAGAGCAGGTGGATGTAGACTCAAAAGCTGACTACCACAGAATTTATTTTTTAATTTCAGAAAGAAAATTGAACTAATCTCACTGTCTTGATAAAAGGACTATTTCATTTATAGACAGTGGTCCAAATGATCTTCTCAAGATAACATGTTTCTTTCCCTCTAGCAAATGCTTTGAGAGAAGTCACATTAGATTGCGCTTCCCTCCTTCCTGAATTACTGATCCTGATAATTATTAACAGCAGATACAAATGATGTACATACACTAGCAATATTGGTATCAAATATCCAGCAATGGTGTTAGCTCAAGTGTTGCCTGGATACCGACATTTTTACCACCATGTCATCAGTTTAAAAGAGATATAAATCCTCCTGTAGAATTTGCTGCTATAGAAATCTAGTGAATGATTTAAAACCTATAGAAAGCCTATTATTAAATTCTATAGGGGTTTTTAATAATTTCTATTAAGTTCTGTTATATTTTTATAGAACCTGCTTGGGTTGTTCATTGAGCCTTATATTTTGAGGCCATAAGGAACCATTAGATCATCTAGTCCAGGGGTTCACAACAAATTTTTGGGTGGCCTAAGAGTGCGGCCACCAACTCTTGCTGGTGGCCACTTTGACTATTTTTCCTAAAATACTTAATTAACTTTAGGAAAAACAAAAAAATATGCACATAAATATGTCCAGATCACTGTAATTTATTTATGAAGGTTCTTTATTGCATACTCAGTAATGAAAATAATGTACAGTTGTCTCTATTCTTTACTGGACTTAAACAGAATAGAAACACAAATAAGGTGCTTTGCATGTTTTGCTTTTTTGGTTGCTTTTTTTTTTTTTTTTTAGACTTGCTAACTAGTAAGTCTGCTACTGTGAAAGTGATATTTGTATATTTGTTAATATCACATTTCACAGAAGACTTGCTAGCTAGCTGGGAGGCTGTGAAAAGTGATATTAACAAACATACAAATATCATTTTTTCATAGCAGAATTACTCAGCCCCAGCAACCTGGTGGGCAAATTAAGCCCTGGATGAGGAGGAGGGTAGGGAGGCAGGGGGAGCAGGGGCAATGGGGAGATAAATAGGGGGCTAAAGGAGGCAGCAGGGGACCGGGTGATGGGCGGGGGATGAGACCGGGGCTGGAGCCTGGAGTCCTGCTGCACAGCTGGGGACTGGATGAGGCAGTGGGGGCCAGGGATAATGTGCGGGGGGTGAGCCCAGGGCCGGACCCCTGGGACCAGAAACCAAAGCCCTGTGGCTGGGGGACAGAGCCTGCCACCATATGGCCAGAACCTGCCATGCATTACCCCAGGGTTGAAGCCTGAAGCCTGAACCCCACTGCCCCCGGGAAGGTGGGGAACTCACACTGGCTGCCTACTTCTACAGTGTTTGTGGCTTCAGAAGGGGGTAGGGATTAGCCCCTACTGGGGGCCCCGGGGGAGGAGCGCTGTTCCCCCTCCCCCCCCCCCCCCCCCAATCACCACCCAGGAGGCTGTGGCTGCAAGAAAAGTGCCTGGTGGCTGCATGTAGCCACAGTGGCTGCATTTGAGAAACACTCAATTCTAGTCTGACCTTCTGCATAACATAGGCCATAGAATTTCATTCAGTTACCCCTGTGTGTAGTGTGATAATTTGTGTTTCACTGAAGCAAATCTTCCAGTTTCCATCCCTATTCTAAATAATTTTAATATAAGGGAATTCTGGGTAGAATCCTTTTCAAAGTATGGAAAGAAAGTGAGTAGTTTGAACTGGGAAGAAAAGAGTCCTGGAATAGTGAGCAAAGGTCAACTGATGGCTTCACTTAAATGGGACCTCTCAAGCAGGGGTGGCTCTAGCTTTTTTGCCTCCCCAAGCATGGCAGGCAGGCTGCCTTCGGCGGCATGCCTGCGGGAGGTCCCCGGTCCCGCGGATTTGGCGGCATGCCTGCGGGACGTCCGCCGGTCCCACGGCTTTAGCGTACCCGCCGCCGAATTGCCACCGAATCCGTGGGACCGGCGGACCTGCCGAAGGCGGCCTGCCTGCCGCCCTCACAGGGACCAGCAGGGCGCCCCCCCGCGGCTTGCCACCCCAGGCACGTGCTTGGAGCGCTGGTGTCTGGAGCCGCCGCTGCTCTCAAGTAAAATACCTCAACAGGAAGGAATCATATCTCAGTATTATTACTGAGATGGCTTTTAATGGCAATAAACTGAGCTGGGCTGAGGTAGGTCACTGCCAACCTGAAAAATGATTTTGCACATGAAAAGAACTTTATGTGGCTATCCTACAGCCTTCCTGGAGAGGAACAGATAGGAGATTATCAATGACATCCTTTTGAGAAAATGAGCACATAATGTGGTCTATTTAATTCAAATTACCCAGCTAGGGTGCAATAATGAAATGGGTATGCAGGCAGCCTATGGACATAGTTCTATTTGGACACAAGTTGACCTAATGTAGTCTTTAAGGTGCTACCAGACTCCTTGTTGTTATTACAACAATCTGTAACCTACTACTCTCCTTTATTCTATGACTGCAGAGGTGTTAATTACCCACTTCATCTTGTGTTAACTCCTTATCCTTAACAATCTGCTCCACCTTGCATTTAACTGTGACATTCTGAGAATCTTTCCCAGACCTGAAGAAGAGCTCTGTGTAGCTTGAAAGCTTGTCTCTTTAGCCAACAGCAGTTGGTCCAACAAAAGATATTACCTCACCCACTTTGTCTCTCTAATAAAGTATTAAAAGTTCAAGCCTGTCCCATCCAGACAAAGGAAATATAAAAAACTCTGCTACACGTGGCTCAGATGAAAGGCTTCCTTCATGGTGGAGGAATTATGTTATAGACCTCATTGGCCTCACTGCCTCTCCCCTCTAGCTCCTCCTATCTTTACAAAATACTTTGTTGAGAAAATTATTCTTTTTTTCTACTGTTCTGATCCCACATCAGCCCTCTTTGAAACACACCATTGGCTACCTATCTCTTACTACTTCAACATCAAACTCCTCATAAAGCAACCTACATAATCTTGCCCTCACTTACACACTCTTAATTCCCCTTACTTGATCTCCCGCTCTCTAAGGTCTTCCTCTTGCCTTACTCTTTCCTTTTGGCTTCTTGTCTTCTGTCATGCTGCCCTTGTGCCTGAGAAAGTCTCCCTGTCCTCATTTTCTGAGCATCCTCTTCATCCAACACTCAGCTGGAACCTCAGGGTAACAGATAGACACTGAACCTGAGTACCATTCAAAGGCTGTGGGTTCACAAATCCTGTTCTCAAATCCTGTCTTTGAGCTATTTCTGTGACTGTCTGGTGTGCACGTTATTATAGCTTGGTCTGTGTGGGTCATAATGATCCCTCTGGCCTCAAAATCTATGCATTCTCCTTCAAATACTGACTTAAAACCCACCTCTTCAAATGATTTTTTCTCCTCATTAGTAATCCTCTCATACAATCTCTGCTATAAATGTTGTTTTGTCTTGTGTTTGTCTTGATTAATTTAGATACTAAGCCCTTGGTGACTGGCAATGCGTCTATCAATGTAAAGAACTCTTTAATAAATAAATAAATTTAATAATAATTAATAAACCTGCTGGAAGCAATACAGCTCAGCTATCAAGGACATTAATGACTTCAATGTGTTTCATTTCAGAACATTTGTTATTCCCATGCATGTCTCCCTGTGAAGCAGGCTTCATGGACAATGAGTTCTAAGTGGATATAACTGGCAGTCCCCACCTCCGTGGTCCACCGAGGGCACCCACTGTCAGGCTTCCAGCTCCCCAGCTGTCACCTCTCATGGGTTGAGACACACATCTCTCTCCCTCCTGACCGGGGTATTCTCAGGCTTCACAGTTCTCTGCCTGAATTCCCCACCAATCCAGACTGTGTCTATGCTTTGCTTCTTTCCGAAGGCTATGACCAGATTAATTGCCCCCAGTTATAAGTTACCACACAGCTCTTTCTAAGCAAGCACATTTATTCTTAAGGTGAAAATGTTACAGAGAAAACATATGAAAAACAAGAGTAGAACCTACATGCATCCTAATAAGCTTACCTGAGATCCCCACCTCCCCATCCAACCACCCCCTGCTCCCTGTCCCCTGATTGCCCCCTGGGACCCCCCGCTCCCTGCCCCCATACCATGCCGGAGCCAGCCATGCTGCCCGGCAGGAGTGGCAGGCCAGAGCGCTCGTGGCGCAGTGAGCTGAGGCTGCGGGGGAGATGGGACTGCAGGGGTTAGCTTCCCCAACCAGGAGCTCAGGGGCCAGGCAGGACAGTCCCGCGGGCCGGATGTGGCTCGCGGGCCATAGTTTGCCCACCTCTGCTTTAGATGGCCATCTCAGATAGAAGGCCTCTAACCTTCTTTTTATGGTATCAAAGGTGTGGAAGAGTAATAGAAGAGATTCCACAAAACCCAAAATAGCTTACAGACCATTGAAGCCTCTAGTCACATAAAGTTGGAATCTGTGGGTGTTTCAAATAATGTTAGAGGTTCAATCAGGTTTGTGAGGTGACAAGACTATCTTAGCTGCCTTCTTATGCTTCATGAGAGGCAGTGCTTAGACGTGAATTAAAGTTGAAATGCACAGGACAGATGTTTCAAATGTCCATTAATCTCACTGATGCTTCACTGCTCTGCATTCCAAAGTGTGATAATTTGATCCCCAAACCTTTTGAAGGGTCTTCCACTCCCACTGTGAACTATGTTCTTGAGAAGACACAGGCACAGTCAGGGAAAAACCCCAAAACATTCTACCCAAGATCTGATGCCTTGAACTAGGATTCTTAATTTTGTTTTATTTTATAGTTTGCACCACATTTTAATAAAGACGTTGTTTTGTGGAATACTTCCTCTCCCACCAGTGGTGCAAGTAGAATTCATTTCTTACTGGTACACTGCACCAGCTAAAGGGGGGGGGGCATGTGACAGCCCCCCCCCCACATGTAACCCCTCATGTGACCCCTGTAACAATAGCCAGTTCACAGTCACACCTGCTTTGGGAATTGCTAGCAGAAGAGCTTCAAACCAGCTCCCTCTGACAGCAGAGAATATTTTTTTCAGATACGCTGGCAACCGAGTCCCACGCTGGCAGCTCCTCTGCCACGGCTTTACCACCCCCAGCCCTTCCACACAGCTGCGTCTCCTGAGTCCTGTCTGGGGAATCTGTACAGCAGCCCCGTTGGAGGACAGGGCTGGCGGCGCGAGGCTGGGGACGGTGTGGGGTTCTACTCCTTTTGCTGCTGCAGTTCCTGGGAGAGCCCTGAACCGCAGGGACAGCCCTGGACCGCAGGGCTCTCCCGGGAACCTCAGCGGCAAAAGGAGCAGAATGTGGGACCGCCTAGCGGCCCCATTCTGGTAGCTCCTCCGGCTTGGCTGTACAGCCCCCAGCCCCGTCCCCAGCCCTGTCCTCTGGCAGGGCTGCTGTAGAGATCCCAGGCAGGAGATGCAGGCACGCAACTGGTGGAAGGGCTGGGGGTTGTACAGCTGCACTGGAGGAGCTGCCAGCCTGGGGCCACCCAGCGGCTCCATGTTCTGCTCCTCTTGTGTCTTTCCAGTACGCTGTACCAGCTATAAATAGCTTACTGGTACGGCGTACCAGATTGGACTGCCCTACTTGCGCCACTGTCTCCCATTCACAACTGTGCAGACCACCTTCCTTCCCATTCTTGATAACATAGCGTCCCTGTGGCAACTACAGCAATTTCTTACATGAAAAGACAATGTTAGAAAATTATTAGATGTGTTTTTAGCCACTTTTAATAAGATACAAGTGCTCTTTGTGGTCTACTGGTAGGCCACAGATCACAATTTGAGAACCATTCCCTTTAATATATATCTTCTATCTGGCAATGGCATGATTCTTCTTAAGATAGCTGCTTGTTGTTTTGTCAGAGACTTCTTCCAAACACAACTTAAGGCTTATTGTACTGGGACACCTATCCAGGGCACTAGTCATATTTTCCTCTGAAGAAGAAAACAATCTTAACTGCCCAAGGAAAGAAATATTGAAAACCTGAGAGGGCTTGGAAGAGGTGATATTACTGGCACGGACAGTAATTTGACAATTTAGTAATACATTTCTAAAATGTAAACAAATATACTGAGAGCTTTAAAGGAATTCAGTGTAAAGGTGGGAGGGAAATAAGGAAAGAAGAAAAATCTTTATTAACAACAATCTGATGATGCTGATCATCCAAGAATAGAACCAAGGCTAGTGTGTGCATGTTACTCTTATGGCTCCCCAACAGGTGTGTATGCGCCATCTACTGGTGAGACAGTTTCTTTTGCCACATCCATTAATATCTGTGAACCCCATCCTGCAATTGGCTCTGGGAGCAAAGGGGACCTCTTTGCCTGCCTGGCTCTAGTTGTGGTATCATGACCTAACACTGAGCATTACTTCCAAAAATGGTATACCATTTTATAGAAATTTCAAAAATATAATAGCCATATATAGCCCTCAGATATGTTCCTTGGAAATGTGTATATCTAAATCATATTTATAGAAAAGTCTAGTGAAAAACACTAGAATAGTGCGGAGGTCACGATTTCCTAAAAATGTTTTCAAAAATAGCAACTAAATTTAAATCTGAATTTGTGTAAGTGGAGTCACTTTGATCCTTTGTCCCTGCTTTCTAATAAGGGCCACCCCTGGTCCATATCATGTCTTGTAAAATCAGCATCTGCACAATAGCTGCTCCAACAAGATAAGCTATAATACATGACTGGATACGAGGTGTCAGGATTAAAGTAAAAGTAGTAGAAAAATACACTAATTTACGGAAAATAAAGCTCAACCCTGCAAGGAGCAATCTGGGTCAGATCCAGAAAAGCACTTAAGCACGTTCTTAACTTTAAGCATGTGTATAGTTCCATTGGCTTCAATGGGTCTATGCATGTGCTTAAGTGCTTTGCTTTGAATCAGGGCCAGAGTGCTCCATACCTTGCAGAATCAAACCCCAAGGGTCTGATCCAAAGACTATATAGGCAGTGATGAGCTCCCAAAATCCTAAGAACCGGATCCCTACCGGGTCCTCGGCGGCACTTCGGCGGCAGGAGGGTCTTCACTCGCTCCGGGTTTTTGGTGGCAGGTCCTTCACCCGGAGCGAGTGAAGGACCCGCCGCCGAAATGCCACCGAAGACCCGGTAGGGAACCGCGCAGTGAGTACAAGCCCCACGTGCCTGTCTCCCCCCCGCCACCCACCCATCCGATCCCAACCCACGTCCTGCCCATGACTGCCCCCCTCAGAATCCCCAACCCATCAACCCCCCCCTTGTCCCCTGACGACCCCCTCCCAAGACCCCCCACCCTAACTGCCCCCCAGGACCCCACCCCCTACCCAACTCACCCCACTCCCTGTCCCCTGACTGCCCCAACCCCATCCACCACCACCCCGACAGACCCCGGGACTCCCAAGTCTCCCCAACCCCCCCGTTCGGCGTACCGGCAAGAGCTGGTGCGCCTTACCGGGGTGGCCCGGCTTCCCCAGGGGGCAATTTAAAGGGCCGGGGCTCCCAGCCGGGGCTGGAGCCCCAGGCCCTTTAAATTGCCACCAGAGCCCCACTGCTGGAGCCCTGGGGTAGCGGCAGCGGGGCTCTGGGGGCTATTTAAAAAGTCCGGGGCTCCCGCTGCTTCTACTGCCCCGGCCCTTTAAATAGCTGCCGGAGCCCCACCACCACTATTCCAGGGCTCCAGAGGCTATTTAAAGGGCCGGGGTGGTAGAAGCAGGGGAGCCCCAGACCCTTTAAATAGCCCCTAGAGCTCTGGGGTAGCGGGGGGCTCCAGGGGCTATTTAAAGGGCCGGGGCTCCAGCTGCCTCTGCCACCCCGGTCCTTTAAATAGCCACTGGAGCCCGCCACTTCCCCCAGGGCTCCGGCGGCTCTGCGAGAGGGGGGGGAAGCGGGGGAGGGGCAGGGGGAGCCTTGGCCTCCCCAGCTGGGAGCTCAGGCGGGCCAGACAGGACGGTCCCGCGGGCTGGATGTGGCCCGCGGACCGGAGTTTGCCCACCCGCTGGCCCCTTTAGGAACAGGTTCTACAGCGGCTTCTAAATTTAGCAACCGGTTCTTGCAAACCGGTTCCAGCTCACCACTGTATATAGGTCAATAGAAGGACTCCTATTGATTTCCATGGGGTTTGGATCAGGCGAACAGTGTTTTTGATATCATAATTGATAGGGGATCTGTTGTGGAGAGAGAAGTTTGTTTTCTGCTGGCTGTTTAATTTGATTTAATTTTTTGTTGTTTGTTTTTGGAATTAATGGCAGGTGCCCCTTTTACTTTTGTACAAATCTAAAGCCAATGAGTTAGAGATCAGTTTCTAACTAAACTTACAGTAAATATTGTTCATGTGCACAGTTTGGAGGGGGAAACACTTTTAAATGGTCTGACTGGACAAATAAAATGACTACCCATAAAAGGTTAAGAAATTAAAACCAATATTGGGAAACCGTTCCAACAATTCTATCTTGTAATAAAATTATTTATTTTTCTAAAGTAAAATCAAGGAGAAGCGAGCACACTGAAAAGAGACTCAATAGAGACTCAGCAGAACTTTTGAATAAGAAAGTTTGTCTTGCAACTACCTTCTTTGCTTTTAAGTGATTGAGTCTTCCATCCTAGATCAAAACCTATTCTAAAAACACTTGCAGAAGCTTTACAGAAAAAAATTTAACAGTGCAACAATGAGATTTCTATAACAGAAGTACCACAGTACCACCTTGTGGGGAAATAAAAATGTATTTATCTTTAATTCAGATTTTCTTCCCTGAACAGTTAGTTACAGAAAAGGGAGAAATAAATAAAAAATCCCAACTTAGGAAAAAAATATTTAGGCAGCAGGAACACGTTAAAAGTATTATTTCTGCCAAAATCAAATGACTTTTTTTTAAAAAGCATGTTTTCATCAAAATCTTTGGTAGGTCTTCAGTAACAGCTTTCAAAAAATAAAATATCTCCTTTTATATATGCTTGGATTCTTTTCTTAACTTCCATTCATTGTACATTTATTTCACTCGGAATATGGAATAAAAAGAAATATGGATTAGGTAGTACAAATACACCACCACCACCAAAAATAGTTTTAAAATACTGAGGTCGTGACATAAACCAACCAAGTCCAGGATTTTGAGACTGATTTTTCTTATTGCTCCTCTGGAATTGATGTAGAGATTGGAGCCAGTGGTATTTCTGAGCCCCTTTGAAGTAATATGAACATTTGTCTAGCCCCATTGGCATCAGAAGATAACTACATCGAATTCTGCCCATCCCTAATATAATACATTTATTCAGTGAAAGAGATTTGTATGGTTAACTGATATCTGATTGTCAAAGGGAACTGCTGCCCACTACCCAGAATTTAAGGGCTCTGTAGGGCATATTTTTTCTTAATTTGGTTTTTCTTAAATTATTGAGTGGGTTCAATGCTCCTAATCATGAGAGATAAATAGCACTGACTTATGTAAGTATAATTCATGCTGGGCAAATACCGTGCAGGCTTCCCCACAAAGCTTTATCGATGTACATGATTACTGACATAAGATACATCTGCTTTTTCATTTCTGGGCATTTCTTTAGTGGGTACTGTCCAGTGTATTAAAATGTGAAAAACTGCTGTGGATTTTTTTAATATGTGCAGAAAAGGCTTGATTCTGTTCCCATTCAAGTCAATGGGAAAACTCCCATTGATTTGTATGGTCAAGATCAAGCCCATTGGAAGTAGAATGAGACTAAAATCATTCTCACTTTTCACTGAACTACAGTTTGAACTCAGATATCTAGAGCTTAAAAACTGCATTAATAAGAGGTTGCTCCAACTCCCATTAAATTCTGTGGAAAGATTGCCAGTGATTTTAGGATGACGCCCTAAATGTTCTACCTATTATAGGCTTTATCCCTATCTTTGAAAACTGATAAAACAATATATAATGGAGAAATGGTCTGAAGTAAGTAGGATGACAATCGATAAGTACAAATGCAAAGTATTCCGCTTAGGAAGGAACAATCAGTTGCACACACACAAAATTGGGAAATGACTGCCTAGGAAGGAGTACTGCAGAAAGGGATCTGGATATCATAGTGGATCACAAGCTAAATATGAGTGAACAGTATAACACTGTTGCAAAAAAAAAAAAAAAAAAGCAAACATCATTCTGGGGTGTATTAGCAAGAGTGTTGTAAGTGTTGTATCCTCATGGAGGATAGGTCCATCAATGACTATTAACCAGGATGGGCGGATGTTTGCCAGAAGCTGGGAATGGGTCAGAGTCAGGCCAGGGTCAGAGATCAGAGATTGTTACCAGCCTGGAATCAGGAGGCAGGAGTCCAGGTCACAGTCAAGCTGAGGTCAGAGACTGGAGATAAGAAAGCAAGCTGAGGGCGGGAGTCAGAGGAAGCCAGGAGTCTGTATGGTTGCCCAGACAACTTTCTGGATGCCTACAGGTGACATAATGAACATGACTAATCAGAAGGCCACACGGTGCTGTCACTCTGGACCATTTGGGTGGTACTTCCTGTAGCACCTAATCTCCACAATAGTCCCTCATTGTAGCTCTGCATGACTTCGTGGTGCTGATCTGAACATCAGCTGTCCCAGAACCCTACAGAACTGGGTTCTAGCCCTTACCCTTGCCCCCTTCAAGTAGCCTTTTAAAGGTTATTGCCTCAGCACCTATCTTGCTAGGTTTATGTTAAAATGTAGGCCACTGTGAAGTCATTGGCTTAATACTTCTATCTTGCTGGGTTATTTGAAGACCCAGAATTCTGTAAGAGCTCTAATTTCAGCACCTCGAGCTTGCTGGCCTGGTACCCCCAGAACTAGATTGTTTTATGTCATGGGACTAGCTAGTATGATGCCAAGGGGCAGTCCCCTGACATCACTGGCTCTGCACCTGAAGCTTGGTGGTCTGATGTCAAGAGGAAGTACTCTGTGATGTCCTTGGCTTAACATCTCTGGCTTGCTAGTCCAATATCAATCTTCGTGCTCAATATGAGTTTACTGGTTCAAAAGCCACAACTTGCTGAGGTGATACCAAGGGTCAGGCTCTGTCACCTCTATCATATTGGGTTATGTTTAAGAGCCAAAGTAATGTCAGAAGAACAACTGTTCCTGTGAAGAGTTTCTCCACTGATTGGTCAGGAAGCATTTGACTAGGTTTCAAGAACAATGGTTAAATTTCAGAGGGTGATTTTTCAGTTCCTGTAGTGTTGTGCTCTGTGGTCCTATCTGCTACCACTGCCTTGGGAGCCAAAAATTCTAGAGCTTTGGTAGTGTCATGAATCTTATGCTTGGGAGCGGAGACCCAAGAATGAGAATCCCACAATATCATATTTTCAAACAAGTAGAATTGCAATGTAAGCATGATCATATTAGCTTTATTCTTAGTTAATAATAAGAAATATAATTGCTTTTGGGGTTCATTTCCTTTCAGATATTGTTCAGAAAGATATACCATATGAATAATGAATTCTCTGTTAGCAAAATAAAAATTATAGTAATTATCACAGTATGCTACAATATGTTTATTTTCACCACTTTTGTTTGGTAAAATATGTAGATCAAATATTAACTAGAAATGGCTTAAAGAGGCACTATTCAGTTAGGGGTAAAATTTAAGTTTAGGTTAAGGTTCAGTGTCCAGGTTCAAAATAGAATCAGGGTTAGGATTTGGATTCAAGTTTAGGTTTGACATCTACAAAATCTCACAAGCTATTCTTGTGAAATTTTAGCACAAAATTGAAGTTACACAAGGACAGTTGATTATGTAAGATTCCCACTATGTTGAATGGCAGAAATCTTGCAAGATTATCTGTTCTCATGATCTGTTGGCTGCATCTAAATTGGAATCAGAAACACTCTTCTTTCAATTCTGGATCCCAACTGGAGCTAAAACCGTAGGAATGGATTTGAATGCAGGGATCTGAATCACATCTGACTCCCCATAATCTGAAAGGACCTGGTTTCAAAGTTCCAGTTTTGGCTCAATCTAATATTCACAATCAACAAGAGAAAACAAAATTAGTCTTGTGGTCTTCCAGGACTGTTCACATTCTTAAAGTTAGAACCTTATTATCATAAAATCATAGAAATGTAGGGCTGGAAGGGACCTCAAGAGGTCATCTAGTCCAGCCCCCGGTGCTGAGGCAGGACGAAGTAAAGTTAGACCATCCCTGAAAGGTGTTTGTCTAACCCAGGGGTCGGCAACCTTTCAGAAGTGGTGTGCCGAGTTTTCATTTATTCACTCTAATTTAAGGTTTCATATGGCGCATGAAGCTTCTTAAACATTTTTAAAAACTTATTTACTTTACATACAACAATAGTTTAGCTATATATTATAGACTTATAGAAAGAGACCTTCTAAAAACGTTAAAATACATTAAGTTTTTTAAAATGTTTAAGAAGCTTCATTTAAAATTAAATTAAAATGTAGAGCCCCCCGGACCAGTGGCCAGGAGCCGGGCAGTGAGTGCCACTGAAAATCAGCTTGCGTGCTGCCTTTGGCATGCGTGCCATAGATTGCCTATCCCTGGCCTAACCTGTTCTTAAAAATCTCCAATAACACGGATTCCAGAACCTCCCTTGGAAGCCTATTTCAGTGCTTAACTATCCTTATAGTTAGAACGTTTTTCTTAATACATAACCTAAATCCCCACTCCTGAAGATTAAGTCCATTACTTCTTTTTCTACCTGCAGCGGACATGGAGAACAATTGATCACCACACTCTTTATAACAGCTCTTAACATATTTGAAGACTATCAGTCATCTTTTCTCAAGACTAAACATGCCCAGTTTCTTTAACCTTTCTTCATAGATCAGGTTTTCTAAACATGTTCTCATTTTTGTTGCTCTTCTCTGGACTCTCTTCACTGTGTCCACATTTTTCTTAATGTGTGATGCCCAGAACTGGAAACTGTACTCCAGCTGAGGCCTCACCTATGCCAAGTACAGCAGAACAATTACCTTTCATGTCTTACATACAATGTTTCTGTTAATACTCTCCAGAATTATAGTAGCCTTATTCTCAACTTCATGATATTGTTGACTCATAATTGATTTATGATTCACTATAACCCCCAGATCTTTTTCAGCAGTACTACAGCCTAGCCAGTTAGTCCCAATTTTGAATTTGTACATTTGATTTTTTCCTTCTGTCATGGAGTCACAGGCCCGATGCTCTGGAACTGCTCTGTATGAAGCCAGACAGGACTCTGGGCTAGCATGACTCCACTCAGGGCACACTGTCCAGAGCAAGAAGCCTTCTTGGCTATGACCTTCCTGGGTCTGACCTTGGAGCATTCAGCACTCCTGTTCTCACCATGCACTTCTCACAGCAGGTCCACCTGGATGGGACCCCTGGGGAAGCCAGAAGGGCCCTGCACCCCAACTTCACAGTCAGCAGTGACTCTCAGCCAGCGTGTAAAACAGAAGGTTTATTAGTCAACAGGAACACAGCGTAGAACAGAGATTGCTAGCACAGAAATTAGGAACTTTCAGGAAAGTTCATCTTGGGGGGACCCAGGGCCTGGGGCCTCTGGACTCTCCCCTCCGAGTCCCAAACAGGAGACTGACTTGCTTCCAGCGGCCTGACCTCGGAAATGCCCATTGCCCCTCCTCCAGTCTTTGTCTTGCTTCCTGGTCGCATCTCCCTCCTGATTCTCAGGTTACGAAGGGATTCAGCTATCGCTTATGTGCAGGCAGCTGGAGCAGCCTCACCTGCCCCCGAGGGTCGCAGCAAAAGTCACACACTCTTATTTCCACCACCTAGGCATTGATGTAATACATAGGGAAACTGAGGTACACACAATATTCATGCAAAACAGTAAGACTCACATAGGCTAACATACAACATAAAAAGGGGGGAAACCCACTTTATCACACCTTCCAAAGTGATGTACTTTGCACTTGTCTTTATTGAATTTCATCCAATTGATTTCAGACCAATTCTCCAATTTGTCAAGGTTGTTTTGAATTCTAATCGTGTCCTCCAAATTGCTCGCAACCCCTACTAGCTTTATAAAATTTGTGTATGACACAAACATACTCTCCACTCCATTATCCATGTCATTATTGAAAATATTGAATAGTACCCGACCCAGGACAGACCCCTAAGGGACCTCACTTCCACTTTATAGTCATTTCATCTAGATCACATTTCCCTAATTTTCTTATGAGACAGACATGTAGGACTACATCAAAAGCACTGGTGCTGGAACCATAGGAGCTAGGCGGCCACGCTCCCCCACTTTTTAATAAACGAAACATAAACACAGAATTAATGTCCCCCACAGATTTTTTCCCCACCACAGAATAATATATTCTGCTGGGGAAGCACTGCAATTACAACTTTTGCCCACCAGGGACTGCTGTGGCACCAGAGGAGAGGGCAGCTTGCTTACCACCAGAGCAGCCGGCCGAGGAGAGGGAGGGGGCACTTTGGCCTTGTCCCCACCCCCCACTTCTACAAAGGTTCCAGCGCCCTTGATCAACAGCCTTACTAAAATCAAGATATATCACATCTACTGCTTTCCCGAATCTACTAGACTAGTAACCTTGTCAAAGAAGGTAATTAGGTTGGTTTGGCACAATTTGTTCTAGACAAATCCATGTTAGCTATTACTTATAACCCTATCATCCTCTAGGTGCTTACAAATTAATAATTTATTTCAGTATCTTTCCAGGTATCAAAGTTAGACAGACTGGTCTATAATTGTCTGGGTCCTCTGTTCCCTTCTCCAATCCTCTGAGACCTCACCCATCCTCCATGAGGTCTCAAAGATAATCACTAATGGTTCACAGAGTGTTTCAGCTAGTTCCTTAAGAACCCTGAAATGGGACCTTAAACTGGTTTACCTAGGGTGACCATATTTTCCCAAAGGCAAAACAGGATACCCCCGGTTCCAAATGGAAAATAGCACACCCCGGGCCAGCCTGCCCTCTCCCCTGCACACGGGGCCATCCCAAGCCCTCCCTGAGGTCCCCCAGCCTCTCCATGCGCAGGGCTGCCAAAGGCCACCCAAAGCCCGCCAGCGCTTGGGCCGGCCCGAGCCCTCCCTGCCTCCTGCCCAGGGCTGGCCTTACCATGAGGTGAACTGAGGCGGCTGCCTCAGGTGCCAGACTGGGGGGGGGGGGCACTAGGACCCAGAGTGTAGAAAATTGTGTCTGCTGGTGGTGCACATGTATTCTCTTTGCTTTAGATGCACAGAGATGGTGGAGTGCTGTGGTGGAGGAAGGAGGGCACGAGAGACATAACAGGCAGGCAGGAGAAAAGGTGAGAGGGAATAACAGAAAGCAGCTGGAGCTGCAGGGAGAGAGAGGAGGAGGAGCCTCTTATGTATCTCTCTAGCACCCCCAGGAGCCTAGACTGATTAACACCAGCTTCTCAGGGAGCTTCCTGTTTCCTGCTGCTTCCCTGAACTCACTTGAGGAGAACAGGCAGTCAACTGAAGTAGTAAGAGCCACTTAGGCCCTTAAGACGCTGATATTTCCCTCACTCAGGCCCTGCTACCAGCCTGCTTATTTGTCCCCTTAAATTGAGCGTTGAGAGCCACTATAGCTGGCACAGAACAGCAGTCATGAGTGAAAGAAGAAAACGCCCCTCTGGGGCAGCATTCAGAAAAAGCAAGCAAGCAAAGGAAGCTTTTCTATCTAAGCAGAAAGGAGCTCTCCTGAGATACATAGACACAAATGTTCACGGTGAGCCTTCTGAAGGGTTAAAATCCTTGTGCATTTTATATAACAACCTGGTATATGGATTGTGCCAGCTTTTTTCCAGACCCAAAGTCCAGAGTATGGTCAAGAGACCAGAGGCCTAGCAAACAGTGATCAGCTAAGCGAAAGCTGGGGTAAACAGAAAGCCTTGCTTGCTAAGATAGGCCTGGTCAGCAAATTGCCAGGTCTTGAAGCTAAGAACTAAATAATTGTGTCTTATTCAGAGTTGCAGATTGAACAAAGAATCCCTATTCCTATTGTGTTTGTTTCTTCTGTAGGGAAACATTCTTCCCACAGATCCAACCTTGAGTTTATGAAAAGTTGGCACATGTCAGTATAAGATATGGCATCCTTCTACCTCCCTTCCAAGGGACCAATGCCTACCTTAAGACACACAGAAGACAATCTTTATTGCCATATACTTTCACTGTTTCTTTGCTTTAACCCCTAGGAATGTACCTGTTGGACAATCAAAGAAGTTGCTCCATTCCTATGGATTCCAAATCATAATTCAACATATATATTTTATACTAATAACATTTTATCAAAGTGTTAATTAAATGTTAACTTGCTAACTTGAGACCATGGGCGGAGACATTATGTAACCTGTTAACCATTGGCTACTGTGCTATCTTGTCCTGCTGCAAAACCTATCCTGGGGTGTGGAACTGCCTACCCCGTCACTTCCCCCGCCCATTGAAAATCTATATATTCTATTGTAATCAATTGATTGACAGTGTCTCTGAGCCTAATAAGCCAGGTGACACTCCGCCACTGCTGTGTGTAATAAACTCCTATGCTTGACCTCTACACTGTGTGGATTTATGTCCTTCACCTTCCATCCCCAGTGAGGATGTGAGTGGTGAGGAGACGCCTGATCTTCCAGTTAGTCAGAGTGCAGGTGACCTGGCAGACACTGCAGCATCCATATCTCCATCTCAAATGGATGTAACCATGCACATTACTGAAGAAAAGTGTAGATCAGAGAAGAGTGTGGTGGAGGCACAAGAAACAGCTGCTGCTGAGTTTAGTTCCTTAAGTCTAGATGATCCAGGACTGTGGACCCACTTGAGCAGTAGCCTGAGGGACTTCCTTGTACTGCTTGGGCCACAGCAAGTGAAATACTTCATGTTCCTCAAGGACAATGAAAATAGAAGTTTCCATCCAACACATTACTGGCGTGAAATCCCCAATGGTGACAAAGTGGAGAGGCCATGGCTTATGTACTCAAAAACCCAGAATGCGGCATACTGTTTTTGTTGCAAACTCTTCCAGTCTAATGTTCCAGCGACATTGGGTCCAACAGGAACAAAGGACTGGAAAAATCTGGCTAGAAATCTGGCATGCCTTGAGAAGGCTGCAAATCACCAGAGAGCATTTCATAGGTGGAAAGAGCTTGAGATGAAACTAAGGTTAAAGGCCACCATAGATGATCAACATCAAGAGAAGATTGCATCAGAGTCTCTTTACTGGCAAAATGTTCTGAAAAGGCTCATTGCCATTGTGAGAATGTTTGCTACCCAAAATCTAGCACTGCGTCGCACTTCAGATCAGCTGTATGTGCCAAACAATGGAAACTTCCTTAAAATTGTGGAGCTGATGGTTGAGTTTGATGCTGTACTCCAGGAGCATCTAAGAAGAGTCACCACCCAAGAAATGTACACACACCACTACCTGGGAAAAACAATTCAAAATGAGGTCATACAGTTACTGACAACAAAAGTCAAACAGAAGATTGTGGCAGATCTGAAGTCAGCAAGATATTACTCTGTTATTCTGGACTGCACACCTGACATCAGCCATACGGCACAAATGACTTTAATGGTGCGTTTTGTAACAACAACAGAACCTAGTGAAAATATCCCTGCAATGGTGACTGTCAGAGAGCATTTTCTAGAATTTATTACATTGATGATACTACAGGAGCTGGTATGACAAATGTGCTTTTTAAAAAGCTGGAAGATACAGGAATTGCAATAGCTGACATGAGAGGTCAGGGCTACGATAATGGTGCCAACATGAGAGGAAAGAACAGAGGAGTGCAGACACGGATCCGCGAGTTAAACCCTCAAGCTTTTTTTGCCCCATGCATTCATTGAACTCGGTGGTCAGTGATGGAGCATCAGCTCCTAGTGAGGCTGCTGAATTTTTTAATGTAATTCAAAGCATCTATGTATTTTTCTCTGCATCAACTCATCAATGGCAAATTTTGAAGCAACATCTGGGAACATCCTCTCTGACACTGAAACCACTGAGTGCCACACGATGGGAAAGTCGAGTGGAGGCGATAAAGCCTATCAAACACCAAATTGGGAAGATAGATGATGCCATAGTTGCCATTATGGAGGATAATGCTATGACAGGAACTGTTCGTGGGAGAACAGTGGCAGAGGGAAATGGAATCACCAGAAACATACATAACTTCAAATTTCTGTGTGGCTTAGTGTTGTGGCATGACATACTATTTGAAATAAATGTTGTAAGCAAGAGACTCCAAGGTGTGGACCTTGATATATCTGGAGCAATGGAACAACTGGACAAAGCAAAGTCATACCTACAGTCTTACCGGTCAGATGAGGCATTTCAAAACGTTCTGAAGAGTGCACAGAAGTTGGCAGAGGAACTTCACACTGAAGCTATTTCCCCACCCATTCAAGAATACAAGAATCACCAAAGAAGAAGACATTTTCATTATGAGGTACAGGATAATCCCATAAGAGACCCCAAACAACAATTCAAAGTTGAATTCTTTAACCAGGTGCTAGATTGTGCAATACAGTCAGTTGAAGAATGTTTCATGCAGCTCAAGGAACACAGCAGTATATTTGGGATGTTGTGTGATATTCCAAAACTCCTCAATATACCTGAAGAAGACCTACACCAGCAATGCAGTGCACTAGAGACAGTGTTGACACATGATGACACGTGCGATATTGATGCAAGTGATTTCAGGTGATGAACTGAAAGCCCTTTCAAGATACATTTCAGCAGGATCAACTCCAAAGGCTGTTCTGGAATATATGTGCACAAATAAGATGACCACCCTCTTTCCAAATGCTTTTGTTGCTCTGCACATACTTCTAACACTTCCTGTAACAGTTGCCAGTGGAGAATGCAGCTTCTCCAAGCTGAAGTTAATAAAAACACATCTACGCTCCACAATGACACAGGAGATGGCTTGCAACCATCTCAATAGAGCATGAGCTGGCCCAGACTGTGGACCTTCAGGAAGCAGTTCAAATCTTCGCAACCAAGAAGGCACGGAAATCACCACTATGATTATTCAAACAGATAAAAATGTCAGTGTTTACTATGCAGACAAGAAAAGTTACATTTGCTGTTCAGGCGTTTGAAAGTTAAGTGTTACTTAAAATTTTTGAACAAGGCATTTTAAGTTGTTAGTTCTCCTTTATTGGGGTAGGTAGCAGAGCAATACCATGAGAGGAGTAGAACAGGAAGAAGGCAGAATTGAGACCTTTCCAAGTTTGGGCCCAAGCAAGGTGGCGTCATTTGAGCTCCCCGCCTCAGGTGCCAAAATGTTGTGGGCCGGCCCTACTCCCGCCCATGCAGGGACAGCCTGAGGTCTTCCTCCCCACTGGCACCCGGGGTTGGCCCGAGCTACCCTGCCGCCTGCCCGTGTGTTGGGCTGGTCCTCTGAGCCCCCCCGCCACCCACTGCCCATCTGCGATCCCCCCGCGGTCCCCTTTCCCCCCAGGGGCAGGGCTGGTCTGAGCCCCCCCCCCCCACTGCACAAACACCAGCAGGGCTGGTGGTCCGAGCCCCAGCCACCCCCCACCACATGCCCACACGTGGGGCTGCTTGAGCCCTCCTCTATAACCCTCCCTCCAGCGTGGGGCTGGCATTGCCACTCCTCCACCACGACATTCCTCTTGCCCCACTAGGGGTCCCACGTGCAGGGGGGTCGGCAGTGAGGTGAAACGCTGCTTTCAGCCTGCTCCCCCCGACAGAGGGCCAGCGGAGCCCCTCTGCCCGGGGGAGCAGGGACCCCCATCCCCATGGGCTGCCCCAAGCACCAGGCAGGGTGCACGGGCAGGTGCACTGAGGAAGTGGGGGCACGCCCTGCCCCGGCTACTCACCCATGCAAGGTGGAAGCTAAATTATTTCCCACCTGGTGAGACTTCCTGAGAACGCTACAGACAGCCTGTGAGTGATGACTGCTATGACTCTACAAGGACATTTGATCAGGCCACATGATGCTGGACTCCATCTTGGGATGTCAGTATTTTTCCACAGACTGGTCTGAGAACCAAGCTTTGGAACAAAGGGTTCCCACCATATGCAAAAGCTATGTAAGGGAGGGAGTGACATCATCTGTGGTTCTTCACTTCCCACACAAGAAGACTCCTGGAAACACCTGAGGAACAAAGACTGAACTGGGGGAACTGCTGGACCCAGGCTGAAGGGATTTCTAGCCTGTGTATGAAACACCTGGGGAATCTAAGCTGTAAAGCAAGTGTAGCTTGCCCCTTAAGAATTTGCAGCCTGCTTGTATCATCTTTTAGGGTGAGAATCTGCTAATTCATATCCAATCTGTCTAGTATATTAAGCTTAGTTTGCATTTTTTGTTTATTTTCTGGCTAATATGCTTTGATCTGTTTGCTATCCCTTATAATCACTTAAAATCTATCTTTTGTAGTTAATAAACTTGTTTTTGTTTTAATCTAAACCAGTGAGCTTTGACTGGAGTGCTTGGGGAAAATCTCAGCTTGGTTACCACAAGTGTGCATTGTTCTCTTCACATTGAGGGAGAGGCGGACCGGGTATTAAACCCATATACTGGCCAGATTTGACCAGGGCAGGACGGTACTGCTCTGGGGTCCCAGGCTGGGAAGCTGGTGGTTAGAGAGCCTGTGTATAACTGAAGTTGGGTGTGTCCTTACCTGTATGAATGCTGGTCAAAGTGCAGGCTGGAGGGCTTTGCAACTTATCACAGCAGTACAGTGTGAGAGGGAGCCCAGGCTAGTGGGTCAGGGGGCTCAGTGGTACCCTAGTTCCAGGTGGCACTGCGGGAGAAACCCATCACAGTATGAACCTCTGAAAATCTCAATTTGCACATGCATGGTAGAAATGTTTTAGAATGGCTGAATTTGCCAAAGATTCCATCGGCATGGAGCCCCTGTCCAGGGCTTCAGGGACTAACCAGTACTTACCTTGAAGTAATCAGGGACCACTGTGCTGCCAGGCACTTGAACTGACAGCAGGAAGTCTGTCTCTCCAGCACTCTCAATGCTTCCACTGCTGGTACCCAGGCAGTGAGTAGCAGCAGGAAACAGCCTGACTGAAATGGAGAGGGGTGAGGAGCTGGGCCTGGGGGTGGGACAAAGGACTGCGAGATAATGGGATGAAGAACCAAGGTGGGGAAACTGGGCCAAGGAGGGGAGGCTGGACCAAGGAGATGATGGAGGAGAGGGACTGGGATGTGGAGCCATTGGGGTAGGACACTCTGATTTAGAGCTGAGTGAGAGGGAATGCAGGAGCCAAGAAGGGGCAGGAGGAGAATAGAATTCCAACAAGGAGCCAAGGAGGTCTGGTGGGAGACTGGAATAAAGGAAAGCTGGAGAGGCCAGGAACCAAAGGGGCCAGACTTGGGAGAAACTGGATCAGAAGGGTCTGTAACCACTACTGTATACTCCACTCAGAACTTGGAATAGAACCCAGGATTCCTGAATGTCTATATTTCCTGCTGTAACCAAATATCTGTGTAATCCACTAACAAAATGTGTGCCCCATCTCCCTTTAGGAGACAATGACAATCTACTACTGCTTTCAGTTCTAAGGGTTCCAGCCCTGCTGGTGAACCATGAGGGTGTCAATGGTTCCACATGATGGAATTTCTGTTTTTCTAGTTTATTTTTTTAAAACCTAAGAAATTTCATACAAAATGACATTAAGGCAGCAAAGTCAAGCACTCAAAAGTTAGGAAAATCCAGAATTAAGATTGTGTGTGCTACCTTAATTAGGCCTCATTGTGCATATACCTTATGAGACAGTCCTTAATTACATGATCGCATACTACGTTTTTGCAGGATCTACTGGCTACTTGTGGATTTCCAAAGTGTGAGAACAACAAAATCATAGAACTGGCCCCAGGATGAAGGAGCTGCAAACAGCTCCTTTGTGGCTATCTCTATCATAGGTACTTATTTGGTGTGATGCTTCCTGGGGGTGTCCAAGGTTGTGAGGCACCTTGCTACCACCTGCCCTCAAAGTGTTTCCCTGGAGTGCCCAGACCCTGTTCCAATGGACATTCACAGTATTTACAGATACAATATTCCCAAAGGAACAATACACCTCAGCTTACCAGTTTCACTTTAGAATCACCGCTCCACTTAACTCATGGCACTTAGATTTGTTTATAGTGAAAACTAGTATAAGTGTATTTAACAAAGAACAGAGATCAAGTAATAGCAAGGAGGTAGAAGTATTGGAAACAATTGGTTACATCTAAACAAAAATCATGATACGTCTTCTAGAGCCTAGACTTAAATAACAAGACTTTCTCTTGTCTCATAAAAGTTAACTCACCCACAGTCTTTCTCCCAGCCAGAACAGCTGTGACCCTTTATTCATATGGCAATCACACTGGCAGCTTGTCCGCCAGATGAAGGATACTGTGTGTCTCCTTGCATTCTCCTGCTACACCAGACTAATTCTTTAATCTTCATCATAAACACCCACCTTTCCTGTAGTTTCTGTAATCTCTTGCAAACTTCACAATTTTCATTAGTATGCAAATAGAGATACATTGCAAGATATACAATACACAATGACCAGCCAGGGAGATAAGTGTCTACTGCCCCTGCCTGACCAGAACTTATCACCTTCTGGTGACCTGTTAACTTACATACCATAAGAATATGGTTTTCAGTATAGATACATAATTTTTTAAATAATATCCTTGCATACATTTTGCACAGTGGTGTTGGAACAATTTTTATAGTGGGGGTGCGGTCGGTGTTTAATAAAGATTTTAAATGTCCTTTTACAGTGCTGTACAAGCAATATTTAGTCCCTGGCAACAGCACTCCAAACTCATCATACTTTTGCCAGTCAAATTTTTTTTTAAAATGAGTAACTTAAACATTATAACATCCTGTCTGATCTTCACTACAGTGACATTCTCTGATAATGATTATGATTTTGCTTTTGCAAACAGAGAACTCATTATTAGTGTGATACATTCTACATCAATTTCTTACCTTACAAACAACTATAATTGGAATTCATTCCTCTGTATTCTTGCTCTCATCAACAAAAATAAAGATAGCATGATCACAGAAGAAAAGCACAGCTAAAATATGAAAAGTAATAACTGTTACTTCCTTGATAAGTATCCTCAAAAGAGGCCTTTGGAACCTGACAATAAGTCTAGTCTGCAATTAATGTGACGAGTGCCTCAGTTGTTTTAGAATATCTGGTTTTATATTTTCTGGAAAGAAATCCATACTCTAAATCTTATATAAATTGATTACCTATCCTGGTTTACTAAATCACCTGGACAGAATTCATGGGGCACCACACGCAGAAAGACTCACCTCTCAGACTCAGTGTTATATATTAAAAATAATGCAAATAGCTATGCAACAGTCTGCCAGGGAAGTGAAGGGGATGTGTTTTTATAAATTTTGTTTCTGAAATGAAAGAAGGGGACTTAGGTGAGCAGCTTGACAGATGCTGGAATGGAGAATATTCTAACATAGACATTTAAATAAACAAGATATTGCAATTTATTGATAAGATCACTTTTGTCATGTGGCTGTGAGCTGTTAATCTAGGGACGCATTATTTAGATTCATAGAGTCATAGTTTCTAGGACTGGAAGGGACCTCGAGAGGTCATCGAGTCCAGTCCCCTGCCCTCATGGCAGGACCAAATACTGTCTAGACCATCCCGGATAGACATTTATCTAACCTACTCTTAAATATCTCCAGAGATGGAGATTCCACAACCTCCCTAGGCAATTTATTCCAGTGTTTAACCACCCTGACAGTTAGGAACTTTTTCCTCATGTCCAACCTAAACCTCCCTTGCTGCAGTTTAAGCCCATTGCTTCTTGTTCTGTCCTTAGAGGCTAAGATGAACAAGTTTTCTCCCTCCTCCTTTTAGATACCTGAAAACTGCTATCATGTCCCCTCTCAGGGCAGGTCTACACTTACTTCCTGGTCCGGCTGTAAGCAATCGATCTTCTGGGATCGATTTATCGCGTCTTGTCTAGACGCGATAAATCGATCCCGGAAGTGCTCGCCGTCGACACCGGTACTCCAGCTCGGCGAGAGGAGTACGCGGCATCGACGGGGGAGCCTGCCTGCCGCGTCTGGACCCGCGGTAAGTTCGAACTAAGGTACTTCGAATTCAGCTACGTTATTAACGTAGCTGAATTTGCTTACCTTAGTTCGAAGTGGGGGGTTAGTGTGGACCAGGCCTAAGTCTTCTCTTTTCCAAACTAAACAAACCCAATTCTTTCAGCCTTCCTTCATAGGTCATGTTCTCAAGACCTTTAATCATTCTTGTTGCTCTTCTCTGGACCCTCTCCAATTTCTCCACATCTTTCTTGAAATGCGGTGCCCAGAACTGGACACAATACTCCAGTTGAGGCCTAACCAGCGCAGAGTAGAGCGGAAGAATGACTTCTCGTGTCTTGCTCACAACACACCTGTTAATGCATCCCAGAATCATGTTTGCTTTTTTTGCAACAGCATCACACTGTTGACTCATATTTAGCTTGTGGTCCACTATAACCCCTAGATCCCTTTTTGCCGTACTCCTTCCTAGACACTCTCTTCCCATTCTGTATGCGTGAAACTGATTTTTTCTTCCTAAGTGGAGCACTTTGCATTTGTCTTTATTAAACTTCATCCTGTTTAACTCAGACCATTTCTCCAATTTGTCCAGATCATTTTGAATTATGACCCTGTCCTCCAAAGCAGTTGCAATCCCTCCCAGTTTGGTATCATCCGCAAACTTAATAAGCGTACTTTCTATGCCAATATCTAAGTCGTTGATGAAGATATTGAACTGAGCCGGTCCCAAAACAGACCCCTGCAGAACCCCACTTGTTATACCTTTCCAGCAGGATTGGGAACCATTAATAACTACTCTCTGAGTACTGTTATCCAGCCAGTTATGCACCCACCTTATAGTAGCCCCATCTAAGTTGTATTTGCCTAGTTTATTGATAAAAATATCATGCATATCAATTGCCTTACTAAAGTCTAGGTATACCACATCCACCGCTTCTCCCTTATCCACAAGACTTGTTATCCTATCAAAGAAAGCTATCAGATTGGTTTGATATGATTTGTTCTTTACAAATCCATGCTGGCTATTCCCTATCACCTTACCATCTTGCAAGTGTTTGCAGATGATTTCCTTAATTACTTGCTCCATTATCTTCCCTGGCACAGAAGTTAAACTAACTGGTCTGTAGTTTCCTGGGTTGTTTTTATTTCCCTTTTTATATATGGGCACTATATTTGCCCTTTTCCAGTCTTCTGGAATCTCTCCTGTCTCCCATGATTTTCCAAAGATAATAGCTAGAGGCTCAGATACCTCCTCTTTAGAGTGAATGTTGAAGAGTAATCTGTATCTGCCATTTTGTAATAACTTTGAAGAATGGAAAATATTGCCCATGTTTTTTCTATTTTGACTAAATTTCAAACTCTTCAAAATATTAAAAATCTTTATTTGTTATAAAATACAAGAATTATTCCAATGCCATCTGTGCCAACTCAGAACAACTGGTGGATGGCACTGGGTCAAAAAAATGTGGAACCATACCGTGAGGCAGTGCCAGAAAACAGCTCAAAATCTATGGCCGGAATTTCAAAAGAGCTCAGAACCTGCCGTTGGGGCCAGATTCTCAAAAGAAGTCAACTTCCATTTAGGCACCAAAATAAGTGGCCAGATTTCCAAAAAGAACTCATCATGTTGGCTCTTTCGATAAGTGTCACAATGAGAACTGCTAGGTGCTGAGCACTTGAAAGTTTGGTCTTCATTGACCTAATGGCATTGGAAATGGCACAGAGACTTGAAAGATTGGATGGGAAAATCAACAAACTGCCTCACACTGAAGGGAAAAAAACTGCTGTAGAAAAGAATACATAATTTGTATATATTTCAAAGCACCATGACACATTTAAAGGGATCTGACAGAAAGTACTTTTTTCTTTTCTTTGTGACTTTTCATGAGGAGAAGTCTTTTATTAATAATTATTATCCTGTTAGCTGTGGTAGCACCCACTACTAGTTAGGTGCTTTCCAAATATTCAAAAAGAATGGTCTCTCCCTGCTCCAAACTGTCTTTCTCTTCCCCCTCTTCCCCCCGACATCACACCATAAACTAAGGACAGACAGACAAGCAGGCAGAGAATAGGGGAAGGGGAACACGTGAAAGTGTCTAGCCCTTAACATGCCAGTCCAGACTGCAGGGTGGGAATCTAAGGGTATGTCTACACTACGAGAGTAGTTCGATTTTACTTAAATCGAATATGTGGAATTGATATTACAAAGTCGAACGTGTGTATCCACACTAAGGACAGTAATTCGACTTTGTGAGTCCACACTAGCGGGGCAAGCGTCGACATTGGAAGCGGTGCACTGTGGGCAGCTATCCCACAGTTCCCGCAGTCCCCGCTGCCCATTGGAATTCTGGGTCGAGCCCCCCAATGCCTTCTGGGGAAAAAAATGTGTCGAGGGTGCTTTTGGGTAACTGTCGTCATCCAACCATCACTCCCGCCCTCCCTCCCTGAAAGCGCCGGCGGGAAATCAGTTCGCGCACTTTTCTGGTCAGTGACAGCGCGGACGCCACAGCACTGCGAGCATGGAGCCCGCTGCGACCATCGCTGCAGTTATGGCCGTTGTCAACACCTCGCACCTTATCATCCACCTTTCCCAGAGGCAGATGCTGAGAAATCGGGCGAGGAGGCTACGGCAGCGCGGTGAGGACCAGAAGTCTGAGAGTGGCACAGACCTGTCACAAAGCACGGGACCCCGCGCCAAGGACATCATGGTGGCAATGGGTCATGTTGATGTTGTGGAACGGCGATTCTGGGCCCGGGAAACAAGCACGACTGGTGGGACCGCATAGTGCTGCAGGTCGGGGATGAATCACAGTGGCTGCGAAACTTTCGCATGCGGAAGGGGACTTTCATGGAACTTTGTGAGTTGCTGTCCCCTGCCCTGAAGCGCAAGGACACCCGGATGCGAGCAGCCCTGACTGTCCAGAAGCGAGTGGCCATAGCCCTCTGGAAGCTTGCAACGCCAGACAGCTACCGGTCAGTCACGAACCACTTTGGCGTGGGCAAATCTACCGTGGGGGTTGTGTGATGCAAGTAGCCAACGCAATCGTTGAGCTACTGCTCTCAAAGGTAGTGACCCTGGGAAACGTGGAGGTCATCATAGATGGCTTCGCCGCGATGGGATTCCCAAACTGCGGTGGGGCTATAGATGGAACTCACATCCCTATCCTGGGACCGGACCACCAGGCCAGCCAGTACATTAACCGAAAGGGCTACTTTTCAATGGTGCTGCAAGCACTGGTGGACCATAGGGGACATTTTACAAACATCAACGTCGGATGGCCGGGCAAGGTTCATGACGCTCGTGTTTTCAGGAACTCTGGTCTGTTTAGACGGCTGCAGGAAGGTATTTACTTCCCGGACCACAAAATAACTCTTGGGGATGTGGAGATGCCTATAGTGATCCTCGAGGACCCAGCCTACCCGCTAATGCCCTGGCTCATGAAGGCGCCCTGGACAGTGAAAAAGAACTCTTCAACTACCGGCTGAGCAAGTGCAGAATGGTGGTGGAGTGTGCTTTTGGACGTCTCAAGGGGAGATGGAGAAGCTTACTGACTTGCTCTGATCTCAGCGAAACCAATATCCCCATTGTTATTGCAGCTTGCTGTGTGCTCCACAATCTGTGTGAGAGCAAGGGGGAGACCTTTATGGCGGGGTGGGAGGTTGAGGCAAATAGCCTGGCTGCTGATTACACCCAGCCAGACAGCCATGCGATTAGAAGAGCCCAGCGGGACGCGCTGTGCATCCGGGAGGCTTTGAAAGCTAGGTTCCTGAGTGAGCAGGGTAACCTGTGACTATTAAGTTTGTTTACAGAGAAGCTGAACTTGGCCCCGTTTCTTTACCCAGTGAATGTTCACTATCCTCTCCAGTTACATACCCCGTTCCCCCCCTTCCAACACACGTTTAAAAATAAAATCACTTGAAATTTGTTAATGAACACCGTTTTCTTTATTACTGTTTTCGCGGTACAGTGTTGAACCTGGGACGCAGACTGTGGTGGGGAGCGGGTGTAGTGTAGTGATGCAAAGGACGCTTCTAAACTTGAGGAATGACAGGCTCCGCACTGGTGGACTGGTTGTTTCAACGGAGCCTGCCACCCCTCCTGTTCGGGACTCTGTGTGTGGGGGCTATGTGACTTTGTGGCAGGGGGAGGACGGTTACAGATCCCCTGCTGCGTGGCTCTGTGATCCAGGATAAGGACCACTGCATATGATCTCTAACCGCCCTCCCCCGCCACAAAGTCACATAGCCCCCCCACACACAGAACATGAAAACCACCTCCCAGACTGACCAGGGTAACTAGTGACTGCAATGTGTGTGTGCCCTGCTGCTGAACCTGCCCCCGCGTCTGTACCCTGGTAAAGGTGACTGTCCTGTCCAATTACCAACCCCCTTCCCCCCCTTCAAACAGACTCTCCTCTAAAAGAACATGATAGAAACAGTAATTAACAGAAACGTATTTTTTATTAGCAAGTACACATGAAACTGGGGGATGAAACTGGGACGGGGGCTTGGGTGAGGCGGGAAGGAAAGGACTTATCAAATTTTGGGGAATGAGAGCCTTCTGGTACTTGAGCAGTCTGCAGGGGTGGAGTGAGAGTTTTCACGGACTCTGCCGCCCCTCCTTCTTTGGACTTTGGGTGAGGGGGGTATGGGACTTTGTGGCGGGGGAGGGCGGTTAGAGAGAGACTGCAGCGGGGCTCTGTCCTCCTGCCTCCGGTCCTGCAGAACATCCACAAGGCGCCGGAGCGTGTCCGTTTGCTCCCTCAGTAGTCCAAGCAGCGTTTGAGTCGCCTGCTGGTCTTCCTGCCGCCACCTCTCCTCCCGTTCCATGTGTGATCGGTGGATTTGGGACAAGTTCTCCCTCCACTGGGTCTGCTGGGCTGCCTGGGCTCGGGAGCAGCCCATAAGTTCCGAGAACATGTCCTCCCATGTCCTCTTCTTCCTACGCCTAATCTGCGCTAGCCTCTGGGAGTGTGATGCCAAGGTAGGTCGGGAGACAGTCGCAGCTATGGGATGGGAAAAAGGGAGTGAATTCCTCAGAAAGATAAATTTTTTGGTGAACAAAGAACATAGTCTTTCTCTGTGAACAAGACCATGCACAGCACCTATCACATGCGCACTCAGGACAAGGTCGAATTTTCGGCCTTCGCATTCAGTGCCTGGGGTCTTGCAGTGCAGATCAGACAAGCGGGGCAGGACAGCGGAATTTGGGTAACAGGCTGACATGGTAAGCCGTAGACTTGTGGCTGCTTAAAACTTTAATAATAGCACTGGCCTCCTTTCACGTTCAAAGCAATGCCAGTCCCTGCTGCCAGCAATCCGGCAAGCATGAACTCTGCCCCTGTCCCACCCCCTCGCGGCTGTCCCAGGGAAAGATCCCTGTATGCTGCTCCTCTCCCGCCTCCACCGCGTGGCTGTAAACCGTCGGTTAAAGTTCTGTAAAGGAACAGGCAAGCAGTCCCAATACTAACATTCCCCTACCTAATTCAAAGCAGGTCACCATGAGCGACATCACTCTGATGAGGATTTCAGAGACGGAGAAAGAAAGGATGCTTCGGGAAAGCCTGCAAAGACCAGGGCCATATGCCGCCATGCTCTGCAAGACAATGATCCCCGAGTACTTGCTTGTCTCCTAGCACGGAAACGTTTCCTACCACGGAGGACCCAATAAGGCCGCTCTCCCCAGGAACCTGATGCAAAGGCTTTCCAATTACCTCCAGGAGAGCTTCGTGGAGATGTCCCAGGAGGATTTCTGCTCTATCCCCGGACATATAGATCGGATTTTACTGTAGCTGCACTGGCAGGGACTAAACAGTAGAGCGCCTAGGGCAAACCAATCATGCTAAACCGGACATTGTTAGATTTTTTTTCTGTAGTTGCACTGCCAAGGACTGAAACGTTAAGCGCCTAGGGCAAACTAATCATGCAAAACCCATTGTTAATATTGTTAATATTCCTGTTCTGTAAAAAATAAATGTTTAGATGTTTTAAACACTTATTGACTGATCCTTCCCCTGATTCTGTGTCCGGGTTAACGCCTGGGGACGGTTGGTAGGGGATCTCTGTAATGGTGATGAAGAGATCCTGGCTTTCGGGGAAATCAGCGTTGTAAGCGCTGTCGACTGCCTCGTCCTCCTCATCTCCTTCCTCATCTTCCCCATCCGCTAACATCTCCGAGGAACAGGCCATCGACAATATCCCATCCTCAGAGTACACGGTCAGTGGTGGGGTAGTGGTGGCGGCCGCACCTAGGATGGAATGCAGTGCCTCGTAGAAACGTGATGTCTGGGGCTGGGATCCGGAGCATCCGTTTGCCTCTTTGGTCTTCTGGTAGCCTTGTCTCAGCTCCTTGATTTTCACGCGGCACTGCGTTGCATCCCGGCTGTATCCTCTCTCTGCCATGGCTTTTGAGATCTTCTCGTAGATCTTTGCATTCCGTCTTTTCGATCGCAGCTCGGAAAGCACGGACTCATCGCCCCACATAGCGATCAGATCCAAGACTTCCCGATCAGTCCATGCTGGGGCCCTCTTTCTATTCTGAGATTGCATGGCCATCTCTGCTGGAGAGCTCTGCATCGTTGCCAGTGCTGCTGAGCTCGCCACGATGTCGAAACAGGAAATGAGATTCAAACTGCCCAGACAGGAAAAGGAATTCAAATTTTCCCAGGGCTTTTCCTGTGTGGCTGGTCAGAGCATCCGAGCTCGGACTGCTGTCCAGAGCGTCAACAGAGTGGTGCACTGTGGGATAGCTCCCGGAGCTATTACCGTCGATTTCCATCCACACCTAGCCTAATTCGACATGGCCATGTCGAATTTAGCGCTACTCCCCTCGTTGGGGAGGAGTACAGAAGTCGAATTTAAGAGACCTCTATGTCGAACTAAATAGCTTCGTTGTGTGGACAGGTGCAGAGTTAATTCGATGTAACGGTGCTAAATTCGACATAAACTCCTAGTGCAGACCAGGCCTAAGTGTAGGGCCCCACACCTGGTGATGACACAAAGACAGGCAGCCAGTCACCGTCCTCCTTTGTTAGGGGAACTGACACTGATTGATTCCCAATGTTTCTTATAAATTATGGGCTTGGCTGTCAGGGTCTGAGAACAGTCAATAAAAGGGAGATGCAGGAGGACATCCCACTCCAACCTCACTTTCTTCTACCCTAACAACAGTGAAAAAGGATATAAGAAGTGTTGCTAAAAAGGCAGAGGGCCTGATTTATCGCTGTATTATGCTAGTGTTATGCTGGTGTATGTCCATTGATTTTGCTGGCATTAATCTGGAGTAATGTAATGATGGATCAGGCCCAAAAGAAGAGTGCCTGCGGGAAGGCAAAGCTCCCTATCCAAGCACCAACTAGAGCTGGGCAACATTTTTTAGTCAAACCTTTTTTTCACTGAAAAATGTTGATTAGGATCAACTGAAACATTTCACTAATTTGTGCCGACTTCAATATAGCTTCAGTCTAAATAAAAATGAAAAGTGTCTGCCAAAATGAAACATTTTGATTTTTTTGTGTTAGATTCACAAGGGGATTTAGGTGCTATTCACAAATTTTGAGAAGGAGGTCCCCTTATATCAACAGCCAATGCACTCATTTGGGAGACCTAGCTTTGAATTCCTGTTCTGGAGCAGAGAGTTAAACCCAGGTTTTCCCATGCTAGGGAGTATCTTAACCATCTGTTTCCTTTAATAGCTCCTGTTAAAGCTGTTCCACTTTGTATAAAATACTTCAGTACTTCTTAGGCCAAGGAGTATGACAATGACTCTAGCCGACTGGTTAGGGCACTTATCTAGAGAGATGCAGGTTGCCGATCCCTGATCTAGCCTGAAAAATTGAAACATTTCATTCTGACATTTCAGAATTTTTTTTTTCATTTTGACTGAAACTATTTGTCAAAATTGACATGCTTTAGTGCCCTAATCTGTGTGCTATTAGGTATAAAGGCGGCACCATCACCTCCTCCTCAATTTTGTGACTCTAGACCTTCATTTCCTTTACTTTTATTTAAAAAAAACTTTAAAATGCCCAAAATGAAAAAGTAATTTTCATAATCATGGAATCCTGGAATACAAAGGGCCCTGCAAGTGGTGTTGATGTGTCCATGAGACATATGTGCTAGGAAAGTGGCTAGCACTACATCTGGGACAGGAAGAGCCAAGATTTGTTTTTCAGGAGTCTAGGAAGGGCACAAGCATTGCTTCTGTGTGGCATCCTGTACTTAGGAGACACACACATTCCCTGCTGCTATACATGAGGGATATGTAATTCCCATTATAATTAATGGGGTTGAGACTAAACATGTATAAAGATGCAGTCAGTGGCCTCTGATATACAGCTGTCTGACACATACCATGGAAACATCATCCCGCCACATTCAGTAACAGTCCACACCATGGGTTGTCAGCAGGATGGAACCTAGGAGTCTAAGCACTACTTGAAGTAAAAGGCTACATATACATCAGGGATCAGCAACCTTTGACACGCGGCCCGTCAGGGAAATCTGCTGGTGGGCCGGGACGGTTTGTTTACCTGCAGCGTCTGCAGGCTTGGCTGATCGCAGCTCCCACTGGCTGCAGTTTGCCGTTCCAGGCCAATGGGGGCCGCGGGAAGCGGCACGGGCCGAGGGATGTGCTGGCCACTGCTTCCCGCAGCCCCCATTGGCCTGGAATGGCGAACCGCGGCCAGTGGGAGCTGCGATTGGCCGATTCTCGGGGTGGGGGCAGCTCCGTGGTCCCCACGCCTAGGAGCCGGATCTGCTGACCAGGGTGCAGCATGGAGCCAGGATAGGTAGGGACTAGCCTGCCTTAGCTCCGCAGCCCCGCCGACCAGACTTTTAACGGCCTGGTCAGCAGTGCTGACCGGCGCCACCAGGGTTCCTTTTCAATTTGGTGTTCCGGTCGAAAACCGAACACCTGGTCACCCTAGCCTTCAGCCAAAACTTGATAGATTAGATGCATATTTTCACTTTTATTTGCTTGTAACTATTTCTAACATTATCGCCTATACTTGAGTTCACTTAGAAGCCTGTCTTCTTTTATTAATGAACTTGTTATTTTTTTAATCTAAACCAATCCAGTGTTCTGTTTAAACCGACCTGTTTGGTAACTGCAATTAAAGTAGCAAACTGTTGAATATTAACTCTATACAAGAGCAACAAACCTTCAATATCTGACCTGTCCAGGAGAGGGCTGAACAATGCAGAACACACATTTCAGGGAAAATCCAGGACTGGGAATGTGTTGTGATAACTCTGTAAGTAGTAACCAAGGCTGGTGGAAGCCAGTTTGTGACTGCAGTGTTACTGACAAGCTACTGAGGTCAGAGCTGCTGGACCAGGATTGCAGCTATACACAGACACTCAGGGTGTGACTTGCACGGCTAGTAGGTTCACTAGGCTGGTTGTGAAGCAAAGCATTGTGAGGCACCCATAGTCACAGGGCAAGCAGTGATGCAACCCCTCACTGGCTGAACTGCACCCTGGAATGTGACACCCTCTCTCTGTGGGGTGGATGATTGAGGTAGTGTGCGGGGGTATGGGTACAGACTGTGTGTCAGGAGATGATACTATGTTATAACCGCCTTTCTGTCTGCTGGGGGGTGGGGTGGGACGGTTGCTGTGTGTGTTGCAGTCCCTCCCAAGGAAGGTTGGGATGCCACTTGTAAATCAATCCCCGGGGGTATGTGGGCGGAGGGGTGTTACCACGTCTTCCCCCTGCCGTTGCTATGCTCATTACACCCCTCCTCTCCCTTACAGCCTCTCCCCGCTCTCGGGGGAGGCGGGGTGCGCTCTGCGGTGTGTGTCCCAGCCGCCTGTACAGCTCGGGGGGCGGCTCCCCCTGGCGGGCGGCCTCCGGCGGGGCGGGAAGGGAGGCGGGGCCGGAGCTGGGACGCCGCCGCCGCCGCCAGGCCATGGCCCCGCTTCGGCGGCCTTAGCAGCAGTCGGGGACTCCCCCCTCGCTCGCTCGCCCGCCCTCCCTCCGCCTGGGCAGCAGGAAGCGGCTCCTCTGTCCGTAGCGGCGGCTGGAGCTCGGATCTGAGCGGCTCCTTCCCGTCTCGTCCTCTCTCCGCCGGGGCTGGCGGAGCCGGCGGGCCCCCGTCCCCGGGGCCGTCCCGTCTCCTCGGCTGGGGACGCGCAGCCCAGGCGAGGCCGCGGCCTAGGGCGAGCGGAGCGCGTGAGGCGCAGGATGCGGAGCGAGGCCCCCCCGGCCGGGGGCTGCGCGCGGCCCCAGTAGCCCGGGATCGCCGCGGATGCGGCCTCGCCCCGCGCGGCGGCCCAGGAGGCGCCTCCGCCAGGCCCTCGCTCCCCAGAGCCTGTGCAGCTGGGGGCCGCCGCGGCGGCCCGCCTGAGCCGCTCCTCTGCCCCGGCCCGCCTGGCCCTGCCCTCTCCTGCCGCGGTTGACAGTGAAGGGATGTCTGCTGCCACCTCCGCTGAAATGATCGAAACTCCCCCGGTCCTCAACTTCGAAGAAATTGACTACAAGGAGATTGAGGTGGAAGAGGTGAGCGAGCTCTGTGCGGAGCCGGGGATGTTCGGAGACTCCCCACCACCACTTTCCTGCACCCGGCCCATGGGGCGATCCACTAGGTGTACAGCTCCCTAGAGCTTGTAGGGCAGCGTTTACCTTTTCGGACCCCAAAGCACTTTACAAACTACTACATAAGTATTGCAGCCCTGGCACTGGTAGGCCGGGAGGGGGGAGGGAGAGGAGAGTGGCAGTCAGCTGCCACAAAGGTGCCTGGGTGGGAGGAAAGATTCTGCTCATAGAGACTGAGGCAAAACCCTAATCTTATGAGAGAGGCTGTGGGACCACTAACAGGCTGGTAGAGCTGGCCCTCTCTGATCTATATAGTAAATTCTGTGCTATTCCCCCTCTCAGAAATGCCTAAATAGTGCAATAATGGGCACAGTAAACATGCATAGATAGACAAAGGGCTGTGAACCTGAGCTGTCAGGGAGCTTAGGTATTCCAAACCTGAGGAACAGATCAGCTTTTGTAAAGTGAATTTTAGGTTAGTCTAAATTTAATCCAAACTTTGGTGGCAGTTGATAAATTTGAATTAATTTATCACAGTCAAATGGAGATTTTTTTTAAACTATATTGTAATGCTTCCATCTAATGTGTCTATTTTTGTAGGTCTCTGTTTTCTCCTCCATCCATCCTATTTAATGCACTTATAATACATCTATTACTATGGTATCTAGCTGCTGATCATTATTATCCAAATTTCTTACGCATACATTATCGTGTTTAGGCATAAAAGACCCTTTTTAAAATTTATTAAACTAATTTAAGTGATGCTACAATCCAGTGGCTGTTACATTAACATCAGTACTGCATTTGTGACCCATGTTACATCTTTGGTATTGATTACACATGAAGTAAATTCAATTGTCCATTTATGTTTTACTTAGTTTGAAGAAAAATGTTTCCCACTTGAGTATTACACGGAAAGGTTGGCTATAGAAGAATTGCCTTAAATTCTTTGCAGTTGGTATGTAATTGATTAAGAAGGAGTTTCTAAGAGTATTTGTGGATCAGTTTGGTTTTTCTGTGGAGGCAGAGTGGATTTTCTCAAGAGCAATCTATGTGTTTTCCAAAAAGGTTCAATGGAGATAAGGGCCTTGATGAGCAAGTTAACATATCTTGCAAGTTGTTGTTCCATACAGCTGTATCCCTCTGCCCTTGTGAAGTCCCTGTTTAAGTCAAGGTGTTGTGTGCATGGGCAGACCCCCGTTTAACTCAGTAGAATTTACACATGCAGAACGACTTGCAGACTCTAGACTTAACAAACACTGGCATCATTATTACAATCTTTGTGCTTTTAACTCCTTAGCAGATTAATTACTGCTGAAAGAACAAGATCTCTTCTGAACACAGTAACCGTACAGAAGTGAACATAGCCTCATATAGCACCCTTCATATATAAGATAACCAGTAGCTCAGAGCTTTACAGAGTCATTTGCTAAATACTGATAGTTAGCCTGTATCCTACTGAATTTTGGTCCACACACAGTCTTGGAGACTATAAATTGTTTTATTGAGAAGGAATGTTTTCCAAGGACACTGTGTTCGAAAAGCATCATGGTATCTTTGATTTCCACCTTGAGAGTCACCAGAAATCTGTAGAAGGTACTTTGGCTTTAATCTCTCTTCAAAAGGATTTCCTTTTCTATAAACAAGATAAGAGGTTCTCAAACTGGAGGAGGGCCCCCTCTGGGGGGCAACCGTGGAATGTATTCTGGGGGGGCATGAGACGCTTTAGGGCAGGGATTGGCAACCTTTGGCACGTGGCCTGCCAGGGTAAGCACCCTGGCGGGCCGGGCCAGTTTGTTTACCTGCCGCGTCCTCCGGTTCGGCCAATCGCTGCTCCCACTGGCCGCGGTTCGCTGCTCCCACTGGCCGCGGTTCGCTGCTCCCACTGGCCGCGGTTCGCTGCTCCCACTGGCCGCGGTTCGCTGCTCCCACTGGCCGCGGTTCGCTGCTCCCACTGGCCGCGGTTCGCTGCTCCCACTGGCCGCGGTTCGCTGCTCCAGGCCAAAGGAGGCTGCGGGAAGCGGCGTGGGCCGAGGGATGTGCTGGCCGCCGCTTCCCACAGCCTAAAAGTCTAGCTAGCAAGTCCCCCCCCCCAAAAAAAACAAAACCCAAAAAGGCAAAAGAAAACAACAACATGCAAAGCACCTTATTTTTGTTTCTATTCTGTCTTGGTCAAGTAAAGAATAGAGGAAACTGTACATTGTTGTTGAGTTTACAAATAAAACCCTACATAAATAAATTACAATGATTTGGACTTGTATATGGGCATATTTATTTTTTTCCTAAAGTTAAGTATTTTAGGAAAAATTGTCAGAGTGGCCACTAGCAAGAGTTGGTGGCCACGCTCTGAGGCCACCAAAAAAAATTATTGTGAGAACCCTTGGACTAGATAGTCCTGCCTCAGTGCAGGGGACTGGACTAGATGACTTATTGAGGTCCCTTCCAGTTCTACGTTTCTATGACTCTATGAAATGTCTTGTGTCAGAATTACACATACCTCTTCCTTTTAAACATTTAATTCCATCATTTCCAAACAGTGTTTCTGTATTAAGGAATTGGAAGTACTTTTGTATTTGAAGAAGACTCTGAAATTTGTATGTTTGCCTATGTTCAGTAATCAAACAATTAAGTGTCTTTTGAGATATTGCTTGTAGCTAGCCCTTACCCCCATGTAAAAAGTTAAGGTTGTGGTAATTTTAGAGATCATAAACAGGTGCCCACTGATGACCCATAAAAGTGAGTATCACATAGTAAATATAATATGTTGTACTTAGCACTTTGAACAAGTAAAATACTATACAAATGTTTAATCCTCACACACCTGAGGACTGTAAGGATTACAACCTCATTTTACAGATGGGGAAATTCAGGGCCACACAATGTCTAACTGGGAAGTAGAACTCTGAGGCTTGATATACAAATCTTGGCGTCCTCTTACGGATGTACCTCTGTATGCATGCTGACACCTGCACAAGCAGGATTTGGTGCACCAAAAATGTGTGCCTAGATTGAGGCCTCAGCAAGAATTAAACTATAGGAGTCTTGAGTCCTAATTAGTTTACTATATCACACTGTCATCCTGAGACTTGCCTCTCAATCTGAGGAAAAAATGAAGATGATCCATTCGTTTTAAGACCAAGGGAAGGGGACTTTTGTCAAAGGGTAGGGAGAAATTTTTGTAACCGTTTTTTAGCAGTTTGAGTTAAGTGTATGTGACCTACCAGCAGTTCTTGATAGGCCGCTGGATACCACAATTCTGAGAGTAGTAAAAATGCCTAGAGGATAAACTCGTATTACAGTGGAAGCAACAAAAACTGCTTTGCAATGGAACAGGTGAACTAGAAACAGAACTTGTCCACTATGATGAAATTCCAAGATGTATGAACCCCTTCCTTGTCACCCCTTTCTTTTTGTGCCTTCATTGATTTCACAATTGCTAGTGACTATATGCTGTAACTAATGACATAGCATTGTGCACTAGAAGAAAACTGTTAATACTTTACACCTAGAGAGCAAGAATTCTAAAATAATCACCCTTTACAAGGAGTTAAAATGGTTGTTTTATTATAGTATGTGGACATCAGTTAGATGTCCCAAGATGAACATCAACAAATCTAAACTGAAAAACGCAAAAGAATTCTTGTATAATCCCAGCTTTGCTCTTGTATTATTAAGGTTGTCTGGTCAGCAGATAGCACTGCCACTGGTTTATTAATAGATTTAAGTTCTGGAATAGTTACAGGCCCCAAGTCCTAGCTAATAAACATAAGATCTGTGCTTGTGCTTTCAGTTTGGTTTGGCCAAGTTTTACTGGATAACACATGAATATACCATATTTTGTTCATCTGCATGGCTATAATTTAGGAGGTGAGAGGCACACACAAGCCAAACATATATCCAACTTCCGGGTGGCATTTTGTTGTTTAAAGTCCTCAAGTTGGGGTAAGGTGGGTACGTAATTATCATGGTGAATAAAAGTCAACCCAAAATTAATGTGCCATGAAAGAATATTCAAAGCAAGAATGAAAAACAACCTAAAACTCAGGTTCAGCAGCAACCTTCCTTTCCTTTACCCCTGGGAAACTTCTGATTGCTTCTGATTGTCTTATTTTTAACTTAAGTACAAAATAGTCTGAAAAAGCATTAATAATTAGGGAACAAAGCTACAGACCTTACCCTAGATTTCAAGCAGCACGGAAAAGAGCTAATTTTTCTAAATGTTGTGTTCTGCACATCTGTTTTATGATGCTAGCTAAATTAGAGATCTCATTTTAATATTTTAGGAGTTGCTAGGAAAATGTGGCTTTAAATTTGCTTGAAAAATTGTGGATAAATAAGCCTTCAAAGGAATATGTGATGCCTTATGCTACATTTTAGAAAAATCCAGAAGGATTTATAAAACAGTATATAATTCTGAAAGTTTGGAAATGAACTGAAAATTTTTGTCTTGAAAGTGGTGATGATACCAGTGCAGATTCATTCAGTTGTTGAATGAAGGCCCATCTGATTAAATAATTAGTAATAAATGGTATCTCTCTATTTGGGAAGTTCAGTTAACAGATGCTTTGCAATACAGTGTGTGGGTTTTTTTTTTTTTTTTTTTTTAAACCTGATCTTAAGGGTACATGTATAGGAAAAGGTAAACTTGACTTTTAATTATTTTATTTGTTAAAGTATACTTCCTTTCCTTTTTTGATACTTTGTTTCTGGAGTATTGTCCTCATGTCTCTGTTCCATTCTTTTCCATAGTTAATTTGCTTCTGCCACCACACATCCACTGTAACTAAATAGAACCTGTCTGATTTGTGCACGTTTTGGTTGTTGTCTGTTGTTGGTTTGAATAGTGCAGAATGTACACAGCTCCCAAGCCTTGGCACCCAAATCCTACAATGCTGACCACTCCACTATGGAAAAATCTAAACCCAGTATTGGGAGTGGTGTGTGTGTGTGTATATGTGTGTGTATGCAATATTATATATTTTTCTTACTTAAAGTGACTTCCAAACAACTTTAAACCATATACTATTTGAAAGTTTGTTATCCTCAAGTACAGTAATCTGTGAGCTGCAGGGTGCTGGTGGCATCTCCACCAAGTATTGCATGCAATTTGTTGTAGAAGTGCCAGTTCTCCAACACAGTACCAGATCTATTGTTACTCTCCCTAGCCTTGTAGAATCCCTGGCAAAGTTCCTTTACTTTCCCATAGTACTGCTGATGATCCCTATCAGACCCTTTTGCCTGCACCTCCCCCATGCAATCTACTTGTAGTTGTCCGTGTTTCTGTGTCTGGTTCATAGCTGTGCTTCCATAGCCTCATCTCCCCACTGGCTCAAGAGATCCACTACTTCCTGTCTGCTCCAGGCAGGAGCGTGTCTAGTACCTCTCTGTGTGCACGGAGCTGGCGTGGTCTATTGGGCAGCTGCACACAACAAAGCTGATCTGCTAGGTCTGCTCGCCAAGTTGGGCAATCAGAAAAAATTCAAAGGTACGGAAGGTTTTAAAGAGTGTGGCTTCCCGTCTCTCTGACCCCTGGTCAGTGGAGTTTAAAATTGTGATCAGAGTGGTCTCTCTTGCAGGGAATGGGGCATTGTGGGACAGTGACTAGAGGACTGTTAAAGTCAACACATATCATGCAGTGTCTTCACTCATATTGCATCGACTTAAGTAGGTCAACTATGGCGTTTTGGTGGAGGGGCAGGGGTACTGTGTTGATGTAATGAGGCACTTATGCTGGCTAGAGATGAATTTGATGTAGACACAACCTAACTTTGTAGTGTAGCCGAAGCCTTAGTTTCAACAGTCCACTTGAACAGTGGTAGTTAATAACTAGAGTATTTTGAGGGAATCCTCTTACAAAGAGGAACTGATAAGCTTTCTAAATATATATTTAAGAATAACTATTTAAGTTTTCACACCACTAAGAGGACATATTTGTAATGTGTACACCTATACATAATACATTTTTGGAAACAGCTGAATATGATTTTATCTGCCCACTGGGGTCTGAATTTAGGGTTCTTTGTCTTCTACAGCTGGGCAGGAAATGGTTTTCTAGTCCCATGAAATTTAGAATATTTTTCTCGTCCTGATTCAGGACAGGAAAAATAATCTCAAATTTTTGTGAACCAATAATCCAAAAACATTTCAGATCAGGTTAATTGAAACACTTCATTTTGATTTCACTTTTTAAATTCTTTTTAGTATAAATTAACTAACATTTCCAATGGAAGTTATTTAGAAACAAAACTTTTCATTTAGAAAATGTCAAAGCATCCTATTTTAACAATTTTGAATTTTTTCCCAGTAAGTTTTAGAATCAGGATATTCATCAAAGCTGATCCTTTTTCCTGCTAACAATTTTGGTTTTGACAAATTGTCATTTTCTGATTATAAAAAAAAAATGGTCTGAAAATTCCTGACCAACTCTGTTTTCCTCTCAACTGTTGATGGCCTGGAGTCTTAACTGTGGTCCAAAGCCTTGATCCTGTAATCATAGGACTGGAAGAGACCTCAAGAGGTCATCTAGTCCAGTCCCTTGCATTCATGGCAGGTCTAAGTATTATCTAGACCATCTCTGACAGGTGTTTGTCTACCCACTCTTAAAAATCTCCAATGACGGAGATTCCACAACCTCCCTAGACCATTTATTCCAGTGCTTAACTACCCTGACAGGAAATTTCTCCCACCCTACGTTTACACCACAGTGGCAGCTCCTGTCCCACAGGGCTGGGTTTGACTCCCTACTCCGGGCATTGCGACCTAACGCACGGAGTTACAGTGCCACTGAAGTTTGGCACATCCGCCCTGCCATAAATGGACACAGAGGAGTGGAGGGCTATATCGCAATACCACTTAGTTTGGGGGGCATTTTACTCTGAGGACATTTCACAGACTTTATTCAAATTCATCGTTTCCATGATTAGTGCGGCAAAATCATATCCCTATTCATGTTAGATAACAAGAGAACGTGATCTCGCAGTGCTGTGGCTAGAAGAACTAATGTAGTTCCTTGTGTAAACAGGAATATTGAGCAGGAGAATGGAGGTGATGTTAAGTTAGTATATAGCATTGCTGAGACAACTGCTGGAATATTGTAGCCACACTCTTTAAAAATATATTGAAAATTTGGAAAATCATTCAGAAAAGATACAAAAATTATTTGAGGTCTGGAAAACATGACTTATAACAAATGGCAACTGACTTTCTGTGTGCCCAGTTTGAGACAATCAGATCCTGATTTTGAGGAGCGCGGTGTACTCCAGTTGAAGTCAATGATAACTGTAGGTGCTCAGCATCTCTGAAATATTAAGCTCTTGATGTTTTAAGTTGGGCAGCACAAAACAGTAGACACTTGAAATTTTTGGTTTTTATTTCTGTGGCCTTGATTAAATTCAGACATTTCACTGGTTTAACTTAAAATCAGTTTTTAAACCCATTGAGTTAAACTGTTGGGAGTTTGTGTGTAGACACTTAATCTGGTTTTAAAAAAAAGCTTCAACTGAAATAAACAACTATTGAACCAAAATAGTATTGGCATGGCATGGCTCCCACCTGAGGTGCCTTCTTGCAGCAGGCCACGCCACGATAGGCAAACCTGCCTCAGCTTCCTTCCTTTGGAGGCCCCGGTAACTCCATGACCGCTCCCTTGCATAATAATACACTTCCTTGGGCCAGTTTATTATAAAAATGTAGTGCAAAATAGTCCATAACAAGTCCGTAAATATAGTTCATTTATCACTGTCTGCAAATGTGCATGGCATGTAGTCTTTAAAATCCAACACCTTCTAGTCCATCCACAAGTGCGTATCATTCTCCTGTGTCTTTCCACCACACGCAAGCTCTTTGATCCCCTCCTGTCCTTTTACCAGGACAGCCACCCCAGCCCTTCCAGCTTGAGTGCAACCCTTCTCTTCCCAGCAGGAACCCCCACAGCTTCCCTGCTGGGAGTTCATCCTCACTAAGGAAGCATCCCTAACTGCCCCTGACTCTCTCATTGTTCCCCTAGATGCAGCTCTCCAGTTTGGAGACTTGAGCAGGTAAGCCCCTGTGCTGTTCCCCTGTCTTTCCAGCCCTCAGTGTTGGCTTTTAGCCTTAGAAGTCAGCAAGCAATTCCCTCGTGCTGTTCTGCTACCTTCAGCCCTCTGGCTCCTCTTCTCTTGACTGACTCAGGCAGTTCTTACCTGCTCCTTTTCCTGACTGACTCAGGCAGCTCTTAGCTGACCCATTTCCTCACTGGGCCTTCTGTCTCAGTCTGTATCCATTTATATGGCTCAGGTGCCTTTTCCTAAAACCCAGTTAGCAGTCAGCTGACAATCACAATTGCACTGGCCTCTACCCTCTTAAAGGGCCAGTGTCATCTTGCGAGGAAGCGTCTATACACAAGCTTGCACCAGTTTAACTAATCTGATTTAAAAACATAGTTAGTTATGAGTATAATTTTTTGTGTGTGAAGTTCCCTATCTGTAAAATGTGGATAAAACATCTCTCTCTCTGTTAGGGTGCTAGAAAGTTGAATTCAACAATGAACGTGGGGCGCTCAGTATTATGGTGATGAATGGAAGACCAGTGTTTATGGGGAAATAATAAATTCTGTGTTCAGTGCAGTGAATGATGAGAGGATAAAAGAAAATCCTGAACGAATGCCTTATTCTCTGAGCACTGTCCATCTTATGCACTGTATGTGCACAGGGTCCTGTGGAAAAAAAAAAATGTGATTGGGGCCTTTGGGCATCACTGAAATAATAGTAATAACAATAAAGTGCACCCTTTTATAAAACTCAGGAGGTGTATACATAATTTACACACATACAAACAACTTTACCTCTGTTGTAATAGAGACATGCCCTTACAAAAAAATCCCCCTTCTTCCTACCCAACTGCCCTCTGAGAAATGCCTGCAAAATGAAATGGATCCTGCAGTGGGCATTGAAGGCCTGTAATGTTGGGCTCTGTCAGACCAACAAGAGGACCGACTTTCAGAGTTGAGTCCTCTGTCAACAATGCCTAGGCACCAGCCTTTAATGTTTAAATCTAGGGCCTGTTAGTTTGAGCACCTCAGATATTATGACAGAGGATAATGATCCATTCCAATATATGGAAAACAAATTTTACCCCAATATATTTAAATTACTACTGGGTATAGTGAGTTTAATCCTTAAAACAGATTACTATTCAAAAAAGGCTGGGTAAAACTTCATTAAAAATAAACTTAAAAAATAACTTATCTGAAACTTAAAACTTAATGTACATATAAAATGTACTGGGGTCTAAAATAAACCTTTGCTGATAAATTGGTACCTTAGTCTGGAATACAAACACTTCCTGGAATGAGTAAACTATCTAAATGCTAATAATCTCTTCAAAAAGAATTGAGTTTAGACTAAGCAGGGAAATGTCTGTTTTAGGAATACTCCACAGAACGTTTAGATGTTAATTGCCTATTCACTAGACTCTTTGATGTGAGCAAGTAAGCCTTAATATACAATTACTCTTTGAAAAGGAAACTCCATTGGAAAGTATGGATTTGTGTGTTCTTAAAACCCCACTCAGTCCTCAAGATCATAATTAAGTTGATGTCTTATGGGCTTTCTTTTGTAGACACTGCAGTTAATAAGGGGTGAAGGGTTTGGGGTGCAGGAGGGTGCTCTGGGGCTACGGCGGGGAGAGAGGACTCCCCCCAGCACTCTCTCCCCACAGCAGCACCTGGGCTCCGTGGGAGCTCTGGGGCTGCAGAATAGGTGCCCTTCCCCGGCCCCAGCAGGTCTGGGCCGGGGGAGGGCTGCTGTGACCGCCGCGCCTGGGTCGGGCTGCGCCGCGCCTGGGGCCGGGTTACTCCAGGGTTGGGCTGCTCTGGCCGTGCCGCAGGCTGAGTTGGGGGCCGGGGGAGGGGCACCCCTCCCATGGTCGGTTGGGGGCTAGGGAAGGGGTGCCCCTCCCCGGCCGCGGCAGGTCCCTGGGCGGGTTCCCTGAGCACCTGCACGGTGCTAAATAGGTTGCTTCACAGCCACGCAGCTTACAGGGAACTTAAGTTACAATAATCATAGGGGTCACTTGTAACTATACTGTGTACAACATTTTCAGACAGTGATATTTTTTTTTCGAGTTGGTGTCCATCAAATGTGTAAATTAGCATTAAAGCAACAAAAAAGAGAAGTGGAAGAGGATAAAGAAAGGAGAAATCTTTTAAAAGGCCTTTTTCCAAGACATGCTCACCAAGTAAAATACTAGAGATGGTTAAGTCTTTGAACATGTCTTATTACTGCTGTTATATACTTATACCCAATGTATACAGCGTAGAAAGGCTGAGAAATCAGGAATTTCCAAAAGTTGTTTCCACTGAATCATTAAACTTTACATAGTAATTTGTGTATTTTATGTAACATTAATAGTAATAAGGCCTTGCATTTAATAAAGATATGAGAAATAGAAAGTACTGCCTTTATGCAATGTAGTAGAAGTAACTTTTCTGTAGAAAACTTACTTTGAATTTCAAAAAAAATTTTGTAAAGTGTTTGATTTCTTTGCAACTTACAAATAAAAATGAATGTTAATTTCTTTTTTAAGGCAAATGGTGAGCTCAGATTCTATTGTATGTAATTGTAATAACCCCAGTCATGCATAGCATTTGAAGCCTTGGCCTTCATCGCTGCAGCACAAATTGCTACGACTTGAACTACAGGATTAACTGTGTTAGCTGGCATCAGCAGAAAGCTGTGATCCAGGAGGCTGGGATAGATTGCTGGGGCCAGGTGTTAGGTTTGAGTGGTGGTTGCCCAGCCCATTTCTCTTTGTCTCCCTGCACCCCACATGAATTGAAGGAGCTGCTGCCCCATGTGGGAGAGATGGCCCTTCGTGTGCCATCCCCACACACAAAGCTACGTTGGCACCTCCCATCCCCTCCTTTGGTGACAGCACAGGCGTGGCCATAAATCAGAGCGTTCATGTTTGGTTATTATTTTGGCATGCTTCCAGGATTTTCCTGAGGAATGCGAGCAAGAAAAGGGAAATTGAACTTTTCAACAGTTTATATCTCCGCCAAACCTAAATAGAATTGGATGGGTCCAAGAAAAGACATTTCTATTCCTAATGGGGCCCCCCTGCTGAATTTCAAGGGCCTGCTCCAAAAAATGGAGGTGTTCGAGCTTCTCCCAGAAAAAGATTCAAGAATCTCTTATAATGGGAAGTATTTTGAAATCTAAATGTAGGGATCTCTGTCTAACCCCCTTTAGTGAAGTTAAAGTGCAGGATTATATCATCTACCCACTCTTACGGAAATAATAGTAAAAGTTAAAATTCAGTATTATGGCTTCATTAGAGGGTTAATTGGAGGCAAACAAGTGAAATGGAGAGAACTTGTTTTAGTGCACATTTTGCTCATGAGGGGGAGTGTTAAAGGAAATGACTGTGTGTAAATTCTCATTAGTCTGAAAATCTCAGTATTGAAAGTATGGGGGTGGGGGGAAGAGGTACCTTGGTCGTATTTGACATGTATCCCTTACTCTGTCTTCTACTACACTTCAGCATAGTGCTAGAATACATGCATTTATGTAGTTTTATTCCAGACGTCAAACTTTGAATAACTAATGAGCAGGAATATATGCAATAAGATACTATTTCCCAGACCAAGTTTTATAAAGGTGAACTTTGCATAGGAAGGATGAAGAAAAGAATAAGGGGGAAGCAACTATTCTTCCTTTTTCCTAGGTTCTTTTTGAGTAGATCTTGTGTGAAATAAGTAACTTTACAAATTTGTATGCAATATAAATATTTCAGAAAAAATGTGAAGAATTTAATGCATGTAGTTTACTGTTTTTCCCTGTAGGTGATCTATGGGAGAACCCTTATGCACATGCCATTTATGACAATAGCCCTAGAATTTGTAGCTGTTCTTTATGACTGCATAAAATTAAAGTTCTGTTATAAACTTGGACTTCACTTCATATGTCTGATTTCTTTACACTTAATTTTTGACACTGTGTAACGTGTTTAAATATTTGTGAAGTGCTACGGGCAAGCTGAAATTGTTTCCTTAACTACAGTATTCCTTGCTATCTTGATCTAGGTTGTTGGAAGAGGAGCCTTTGGTGTGGTCTGCAAGGCAAAATGGCGAGGAAAAGATGTAGCCATTAAACAAATAGAAAGTGAATCTGAAAGAAAGGCCTTCATTGTGGAGGTACAGTAAGCTTGCTTGAAAAGAAGTTATGGGATTTAGTATGTTCTCACCCACCCCCCACCCCCCACTAGTAATGTGGTATGGCTTTTCCACTGACATACCCCGCCTCCAGCCACACGTCCTCCACCAGAACTTGTAAGAGGGTCCTCGGAGAATGGCCTGTGGCTGTCTTCCCCAGTTCCTGCACTGAAGGAATTCTTCCCTGCCAGATCTGGGGTATTTAGAGCTTCTTTATGCCACTCCAGCCCTTTTAATCCGTGTAGAGAGACCAAAGAGGGAGTGAGAATCTCATCCAGTGTCGGTTAACATTGGGGGAGGGGTCATGCTATGAAAAAGTTTGGTTTATGTTTCCATTAATGTAGTAATTTATTTTTAATTAAAATTGTAAAAATCTAGAAAATACATGTAACCTATTTATTTGAGAACAAATCCCTTATTTTCTCCATTCCACCTCCTTTTTTTTTTTTTTTTTTGGTTAAGATATAGGCATTTAGCCTCTCACATAATTCGTACTTTTCCTAAAGGAGAGACAACATTCTAGGATTGAATGTTGATACTATGTAACTTCAATGAACTTCATTATGCCGTAGTTCTGTTTGTTTGCATTTAAAACACAGTAGATGAAAATCTAGGATGCCCAGGATATATGGAGTAAAATAAGAATAAATCCCTGAAGAGTTACAGTTCCTTTAACCATACTATTTTGTGACTAAAAATGTATTTATAATACATCTCTCTGTGAATAGAATATTTATACTGTGCTCATTGCTATGTTATGTGAGTGCAGAATAACATTCACATAAATCTAAACATGGTTGAATGGTAATTCGTCTTGGTTGGGCTTTATGTGAGAGAGAATCTAAGAAAGAAAATCCTCAGAAATTATTTTGAATTGGTTTCAAGATATTACATTTTGAGTTCTTGCACTGTGTAGATTCAGTTCTGTTCTAATATCACTTCAGACTATATATAAAGAATTTCTAGGAACATAGGGTCATGTGCCCTATCGATTGGATAGTGAAATTCAGAGGGTACTATTAAAAACTCCCTGAAAAGTCTGTGAAAGCCAAAACTTCCCACTTGGTTTGATTTTCTGCCAACTTGCAAAATAAAAAATGGTTCTTAATTTCTTCAGTGGGTGTATCCACATATGCGTACTATCAATTACTACAAGCAAATTTTTCTCATAACTGGATGGCATAAATGTTAACTTGTAGAATTTATTTTATAGTTCATTTTTGTGGACATTAGTTCTCCTTAACACAAAAGGGAGTATTTTTCCCATAAGATGTTCTGTAGTGATTCAGACCATTTGTCTCTGAAGTCAGGTATCCTTGCCTCCAACTGTGGCCAATAAACAATGCTACAGAAGTATTGCAAAATCCTCAGAATGCCATATTTAGTTGTGCAATGCTGTACTTGGAAAGTGGATGATCTGCTTGTTCATCAGCTTAAACTCTGGCCTTGAAGCATGTGACTTAATTATGTTCTTAACGTGCATAATTAAAAATTTGATTTGTCATAACATTTTCTGACCCATTTTAATAGGTCTGCCTGGCTAATATGTTACGAGATAGGGGAGTGATATTATCTCCATTTTACAGATGGGGACCTGAGGCACAGGAAAACTGTGATTTCTTTCCAAGGTCATGCACGAAGTCTGTGGCAGAGCCAGGGTCCCAGGTTCTAGGCTAGTACCCTAAGCATTGGATTTTTAGAGGATGGTCCAGTTTTAAAATCCAGGCACAGTATGTGACATAAATTTGTTAGTTTACAACCTAATTTAATTATCTAAGACATCAACTTTTTCACCCTAACTAACCATGCTATGTAAATAATTTTGTGTTCATTTAATTGTTAACTCTGTATATGAAACTAAATGGTAACTTGAAGTATTTTGTGGTTGGGAAAAAAAGTGGTGAACTTTTGTGTTGCAGCTTCGACAGTTGTCACGTGTGAACCATCCTAATATTGTCAAGTTATATGGAGCCTGTCTGAATCCAGTAAGTTGTAATCCTCCAGCTTTTGTCACCCCAATAACGCTCACTATAATCAAGCAATAATGCAAGAAATACATTCAGCCAATATACCCACCTTAGTATTGTGTCTCTAAAATGGTTGCTGGTTTTCTTATTAATGGGTTGATTTTTCTAAACATTAATTTTTTACTTGAACCAAAGTGTAGCCTCCAAAAACCTATTCACACTTCATCTTGTCCATTTGCTCTCCCTATGCTGATTTTTTTTGATTGCAAAGAAATTTAGTGTGATATATATCAGGGCCGCCCAGAGAATTCAGGGGGCCTGGGGCAAAGCGGGGGAGCTGCGGCGTTTGTACTCATCCGGCGGCGATCCGGGTCTTTGGCGGCATTTCGGCGGCGGGGGGCCCTTCAGTCGCTCCGCGTCTTCGACAGCACTGAATGGCCCCCCACCGCCGAAGTCCTGGAGCGACTGAAGGGGACCCCCCGCCGCTGAAATGCCACCGAAGACCCGGACCGCCGCCGGGCGAGGGCTCGCGGGGCATTTCGGCGGCAGGGGGCCCTTCAGTCGCTCTGCGTCTTTGGCAGCACTGAAGGGCCCCCAGCCGCTGAAGACCCGGACCGCCACCAGGGATCGCGGGGCCCCTGCGGGGCCCAGGGCCTGGGGCAAATTGCCCCACTTCCCCCCCCCATCCCCCGCGGGTGGCCCTGGTGTGTGTGTGTGTATGTATATATGTATATGTATGTATGTATATGTAACTTCGCTTGTGTGCAGTCCCCATATTGATTCCAAATCAGCACTACAAAAAATGATTTATTTACAAATGACACACACGATTGAAAATCAATTCCTTTACACTTACCTGCCAAGGTCAGGATTCTGTTTTTGCCCTGCAACAGCTGATAACACTACAAATGCCTCAGGTGATGCAGCGAGTACTGTAGCAGGACAAATATGAAAGCTTCAACTCACAACATGGTAGGCTAACGTAGACATATATTATTAGTGGCCTGGGATATTAAATTGGTTAAAATAATAATTTATTCTGGTCTAATAAAAATTGGCAATTTTAGTTAATCTTTTCTAATCCACTCTTATAGTAAATCCATTCTAACTTTTAATCTGAAGGCAATCTTAGCCTTAAGGGGGTATACAGTGATGCATTCTCCTCTTTGCTACCCTTTAATAGGATCTAAGCATCAATTTAATTCTGCATCTGATAGATCAATGTATCAATTATGGACACTTTGCAGTTCCTCTCAAAGAACTTTCCTTTCAAATTACAAAACCTATTATCTGCCCCTACACTGCACTTTAAAACATCCCTATTTTTTGTCCTCTCCCCCAAAGGTGTGTCTTGTTATGGAGTATGCTGAAGGAGGTTCTCTGTACAATGGTGAGTATCATTTAAACATGGTGTCTCCCTGCAGTGTTAGTGTTAGGAGAACCTTTTCTTAAAATATAAAATGGGGTTAATGTTTATTTTAAAGAGCATTTTACAACCAGAATAGTTTAAAAACACTTTTTAATCATCTAATTTTTTGATAGCAAATAAATGGTTTAAATTTTGTGACTCCTTTCATTTTTCCCTGTAAAAATCTCTGACTTTATTAAGTGACCACCTTCAACTTCTTGTCAATTTCTTGAGTGATCATTTAATACCGACCACACCAGATACAGCTGAAAATGATTGACTTTATTTTATAACTAGCAATGAAGTGGCAGAATTTGTGTGTATAAGTATTTGCTAATGAACTAAATACCATTTTAAAAACTTTGGAAATCACTATTCAAGTAACTTCCATTAATGGTGATATATAAAGTTCAACAATATAAAAAGAGATTTCAACAGCAACACTAAAGAATGCGTGTAAATAACTAGTTGAATGTCATAGAGCTTGTTACTGGTATGTTGTTAACTCCATTGTTTCTATGGTAATATGCAATAAAGTTCTTTTTAGTTTGTGCCTTTGTTTTGCAGTGCTGCATGGTGCTGAGCCTCTGCCTTATTATACTGCTGCACATGCAATGAGTTGGTGTTTACAATGTTCCCAAGGAGTGGCATATCTCCACAGCATGAAACCAAAGGCTCTAATTCACAGGGACCTGAAACCGCCAAAGTAGGTTTCTAGTCAGAGTTAAACCTTTTTTTCTTAAAATTGCAACTTGGGGTTTCTCTTTATCCTGTTTCCTCCAGTGGATTTGGAGGAAAACGTTAATTGATAACTTTTATTTATTAGATATAAAGTAATTGAATCTATATGGGTTTTAAATTTCAGTTATAAAATCAAGACACGCTGATTGTTTTGTGTACCACTAATCGTGTTTTCAGTCCTGCATGTTATGCAGACATAGAGCCTGTTCTTGCCCCATATCGTGGAAGTGGGTTTTTAGTAGGGACCTGGTTACCTGAATGGGGAAATTAAAAAGGCGTTGAGGTCTACTTCAAGTGGCCTGCATTGTTTTGCAGGAGAACCTGCATTTGATGCTCCAATGCCTTTTTCCTTCCCCAACGCTCATCCATAGGCAATCCTTCCATTTGAAGAAAAAGCAGCATTGGCTGGCCCTAATGGGAGTCCTGATCATCTCCCTTCTGGCAAGATAGCAGCCATGATGGCTGGCCTCCTGTCTGCAGAGCCTATATAAAATGTTTGTGAATCAGCATATAAATGGCTAATTTTGTCTCCATTGGGTGCTTAGTGGATTGAAATAATTATTCCAAAGAAACTGTTTTCTATTTAAACATATTTCAAATAGAGCTATAAAGATTAAAAATTAAAATTCTGCAGTTTATCATAATTAGCAAGTCACAGCCTACTGATATACTATAGTTATTTTTAAGAATATATTTATACTTAGATGAACAAGTTTTGCCATGTTACTATACAGTACTGTGAAGCAAGGCCTCAAGTGAAAGTTGTTGGAATAAAATAGTAATGTTTTATTATTGTACCAAGACTACTGAATTCTATAAAAAATGTTTTGGGATTTTCTTGACAGCTTGCTGTTGGTAGCTGGGGGGACAGTTCTAAAAATCTGTGACTTTGGTACAGCCTGTGATATTCAAACACACATGACCAACAATAAGGGAAGTGCTGCCTGGATGGCACCTGAAGTTTTTGAAGGTAACAAAATAATGTACAGTTTGACATGTATTCCTCTACTTAAGGACATTATTTTGAATGATTTGATATAAGAAATCAGTTGTGAGAGCATCATTTACATGCATCGTTTCTGTTAAATTGCATTATAAAATATAGAAATAAATTTTGAAGATTAAAAATAACTTGGGGGGAAAAGTATTTAATTTACATTTAAAAACTAGGGACAAAGACTGCTGTACAAGTATCTTTAGGAAAGGAATTCACACAAATGGGGAAAAGTTTGATACTTAGGAGTTCACAAATGGCAAAACCAAATAGACTGTAACAGTAAATTATGCATCTTGTTTGGCGTTACCATCCTGAGATATTGTTGTTTCTGAGATTACAAAATAATCCCAAATTCTTATTGCACTGAAATATGTTGTCATTCCTTTCACCCCATATTCTGATTCGCTATGGTCTTCAGAATTCGCCACGTATATTGTCGAACAAGCATAGCCACCTCCATTTTTGATCCCTCCCTATCTTGTAACTCCACCTATCCCCATTTTTCTCTATATCTTCCTTCTCTTCCTTATCCCTTGAAGTTTAGTTCACCTCTTCTTCTCCTCTCACCCTATAAATAATTCATTTTAAAAAATTAATTTGTATTTAATATTTAAGTGGGGAGAGGAATCAAAAGCGATTTGTTGGCATATGGTGGGGAAACCCAGTGATGGTATACAATAAAATCACAAGGATTTGTGTAATTACTGTGTGGTTAAATGGGGAATAGCTCGGTCATTATGAACATCAGACCACATTCAGACCAGTGATTAACTGGTGCTGATTTTGCCCCCCTGTGAGTGAGTAAAAGTTTCATTAAAAGTTTAATTGTGGATGGTTAGAGCAGGTTTTTTGTGTATGTTTTGTTTTTCCCTAGAGGTCTTAATAGTGAATTAAGTTTTCCAGAAAAGTATCAGATTGATAATACTGTAAAAAGAAAGTCTGGGTAGCCACCTGAAAAAAGCACAGACAACCACCTGCCTTTAAAGCTTCTCCACAACAATATCCGTAGGCTCTGGTCAGATGTTCTGGACTTCTGAGCATGAACATTTTAGAGTATGTCTATGCTGAGACTAATGTGGCATACTGACATCACCATAGCTATGCCAGCATAACCCTGAAGTGTAGGCATAACCTACACTGATGGAAAGGGGTGTTTCCATTGGTGCAGAAGCACCACCTGCGGGTACTTAGGTCAATGGAAGCAGTCCTCCATCAACATATCTGTATCTACACTTGGGGTTAGGTCAACAAAGCTACATTGGTCCGCGATCAGTTTAACACCCCTGACCAATGTAGCTATGTCAACCTAAATTTTAAGTATAGATTAGGCCTCTAGTTAAATCACCATAGTTATTCAGTCCTTAATCTCTCTCCTAAAACTGGCAATTTTATGTCAGTTTCTGTGCTACAAGTATCAGTTTACCAGAAACTGCCCTGGGCATACCTCCTTGTTCACTTCAGATATTGGCCAAAACTTATTCTTAGCGTTCATTTGCCACTAGAAGTTAGTTTCTTTTCCTTTAAAAAAAAAAAAAAAAGTTGAAGAGCTGATTTTAAAAAAGAAAAACAACCCCAAAGAAAATCCTGATTTTTAAATTGGATTAAGGGCTACATTTAAAAGCCTCGCTGTTACTAGGAATTCCAGTGCAAATGCTAAGTCATCCACTTCTTAGTGACTCTCCAGTCCATAAATTCAACTAAGTAGGAACATGTAAAATTTCAGTTCTAAATTTCCTGCTTTTAGTACTGCAGCAAGCCTTTTATACAACAATTTTTATATGTTTTTGTTTCCCAAAATTTGTATTGGCACCATTGAAACACATTACACAAAATGATTGAATACCTTATGTCTGAAAATGGTGGAATGTAAAATTTCAAATTAATATATTGAAATACAATGGTCATTCAACTTTATTAAACCAATGTTAAAATTTTTAATTTAACAATTTATATGCATTAATTACTACCTCAGATATCAACAATAAAATCAGAACAAAACCTAAGCCAATCTGCATCTAACTCAACAATTTCTAAATTTTCTCATATCTGTTTGATAGGTCTTTGGAGAAAACTGAAGCTATTCTTATCAGAATGATAAGAGTAGAAAGAAGCTTTTATTTTGTAAATGGCAGTCTGTCAGAATTCCTTGTGAAATAATTACTTCAGTGCTGCTGGGGTTTTGTTGCAATATTAAATGTGTGTCCGGGCTCCTAGAGCTTTATATACATGCCTTTTTATTATTTAAATTTAAATAAATAAATGTCATTCTAAAGTAAGGAGGGAGGAAGTACTATAAACTCAAAACTGTCTCTAGAAGTAAAATAGTTGAGCAAGCTGTAGTGTAGCATGTATATGCCACTATCCTATGTCACATGGTGTCTTCCTATATAAAGAAATTCTCTATAGAAGTGTCTCTTTAAATTATTAGATTGTTTTTCCATATGTTTCCTGAGAAAACAGAACAGACTCTTTATTAGGTAGTTAATGTCATTCTTGTTTCAGATATTGACCAGAAAGGATAAATTCATAATGCTGACTGTTATTTACATACTTTATATCTTGAATTTGTTTATCATTCATGTCTATTTAAGACATTCATGGCTTTCTCTAATTAACAAAGTATTTATCCTTTTGTAGTCTCTCGTCTCCCTCTCTGAGCTTTATTATTATTCATTATTTTATATCACCCAACGTCTGCTGTATGCTTCATGAGACACCTAGAAAGGCTCAATCCCAGCCCCAAAGAACTTGAAACTAAACTTTAGGCACGACAAAATGAGTGAGGATAATAAACAGGGAGGCATTGGGGTGATGAAAACAGAGATACAGTGACATGATCACATGGTTACTTAGTATAGGCATGGGCACATCTTGCTGGTTCTTTTAAGGACATCTTGTTTTTAAATATAAAAATGATAGATGATGGTGAATGATGACTGATTTACTGTGGCCATTATGGAAGAAGTGAATTTAGGAGAAAGATTTAAAGGAGGCACAGATAGTCAAAATGACAATGAAATAATGCTAAATTTGAGAGATTGATGATCATAATAAAATCACATTTGATATTTCAGAACAAGACTGTCCTAAGCATTATGTGTTTTATAAGTTTTATGAAGGAACTAGTTTGCAAAGAAGAGAACTCGTAGTTAAACATATTGGCAATAATAGCAAAAGGGTTTTTAAAACCTTGAAACAAATGTTTTCTATAAATGTTTTTTTCAAATTTATTCTGGGTAAATTAGACGTTTTAAAAAAATTGGTATCGAGTGGACTTATGACTGCTGTTTTCTCTGTGAAAAACAAAAAGTTATTCTACTCTGAAGGAAAACTGAAGAATACATAGCTAGTTCTCTAAACTTGTAGGCACATATCATGTAGGAAAGACAAATTATATTGATGATTTTTTTTTCCAGGTAGCAATTACAGTGAAAAATGTGATGTATTCAGTTGGGGTATTATTCTTTGGGAAGTGATCACCCGTAGGAAACCTTTTGATGAGATTGGTGGCCCTGCTTTCCGCATAATGTGGGCAGTTCACAATGGTGAGTTGAATTTTTTTTTTCATTTTGGTGCATTTAAAGTTAAATTGTATATTTGACATGTAACACTATTAATTATTTCATATTTGCAAAATTATTCATTATTCAGTAGGTGGCAGTTTGATATCTCACTGTAGATTGTGTTGTCATTAATAATTAATACTTAAGCACTCTTGCTTCTGACCAAGTTCATTTTTGGTTCTCTTTCTTGTCTGTTAGACTGTGCTTACTGACAGTGCTACATGTAATTATGATGTATGAATTAATAGGGAGAACAACCATCAATTTATTTTTGTTGTGATAGTGAAGTATTCCATTCATCCTGAGTGAGCAATAAGTGAGATACAGATCACCTATCTCAAAAAATAAAATGGCCAAAATTGAAGTTGAATGTAACGCTAGTTAAGATTTTCAAACCAGGACACCCAAAGTTCGTGTCCTAAGTGCTAAATAACTGGGTTGGTTTTTTCAAAAATGCTTATTTGATTACGTTACTAGGAGATCTTGTTGCTCATCACTTCTGAAAAACCAGCCATTTATCTAGGAGACATTCCCTGTAGAGATCCACTAAGCTAACTCATTTTCCTCCTTAAAACTCTGCTTTTCTGTGAGACCTATACAAAACCTGACAACAGCTAGACTACTGTTGTACTGAAATCACTGGCTATCATGATGACCAGTATTGTCTCATTGTTTCCCTGTATCTTCCCACCTCTCTGTATCGATCTATTGTCTCTTGTTTTAGACGAAGTTCTTTGGGTCAGGGACTATCTGTTCTGTGTTTGGACATCACCTAGCACAATGGGATCCTAGTCCATGACTTGAGACTCCTAGGTGCAACGATAATATAAATATTAGTTTGAAGATGTAAAGCACTGTTGTTAAATTTTCCACTCTGTCTGCAGGGGAAGCTAGGTGAGGAAAACACTATGTAAAGTGCTGCTGTTTCTATTTTTTCTGTTTTCCTCTTGTCGTTTAAATATATTCATAAACTGACCAGACATATAGTGCATTCGGAGCATTATTGAAAGACAACTCTCTTTTTACTTATGCTTACCTAGATGTAATTTTCTAATGAGTATGTAATATAAACAAATAAGAAAAAATAGAATAAATGATTGGTGACTTTTTTTTTTTTTATTAAATGGAGGTTGGTTTTCTCCAGACAATAGATAGTTACCATGCATCTTTAATGAGTTTGTTTAAATAGCAAAATAAGTTGTTTAAAAAATTCAGGCAATGACAGAATTTTCAAGAATAGTTTGATATATAAATTAAGATTTGTCTAACTTTAATTATAGGTACTCGGCCACCGCTGATCAAAAATTTACCTAAACCTATTGAGAGTTTAATGACTCGTTGTTGGTCTAAGGATCCTTCACAACGACCTTCCATGGAAGAAATTGTCAAAATAATGACACATTTGATGCGGGTATAGCTTTTTTTTTTTTTTTTTTTTTTTTAATCTGTAAATAATTTAACGGGTTATGTTGTAGTATTGGCTTTTGAAGGTATGCCTTCCATGAGCCCAGTGTTGTATCTGTTGTTCTAAGTTGTGTATCCAGTCCCTAAAGATTTTTCCTCAACGCTTATACCACACGACTTGCTGAAAAGACTATTAAAAACTGTTACGGGCTGTAGGATCATGTGAGGTTTTTTACAGATGTTCTGGTTTGACCTTACAAAGTTATAGTTACTCAAGTATTTTACTATTTTAGTTTCTCTGCCATTTTTATGAGCATTGAGATGCTGATAGCTGCTCTGTAGTTTCAGGACCTTCATTGGCTCCTTTAAGGCAGTGGTCTCCAAACTTTTTTGATCACGCACCCCTATCAGTAAAAAAATTTTGAGCATGCACCCCCTGCCGCGCCGGCTCTACCATTTTTGCTGAAGCAAAAAAAAAAAAAAAGCCGCTTGGACTGCCGAAGCGCCCACCCCCCAAAAAAGCGCTCTTCCTGCCGCACCCCACTTTGGAGATCACTGCTTTAAGGAAAAAATAGGCACTTGCATGGTAACTTTGCAAACTTCAGGAACAGAATCTAGCTAAGGGTGTATTACCTATCTTCATCAGTATCACTGCTAATTCAACTTAATTTCCTTCAGAAATCTGATCCTGAAGAATAACAGTATTCATTTGTTTTGCTAAATTTCAGAAATACAAATCAAAATCAAAATACATTAGCTAAACCAAACAAAATGTTCTTCATAGAGGTAGCACATGTATTACTCAGACATGTGCCAATCTGAATATCTTTATGCTGAATGCAAGCGAACAAGAATAATTAGAAATTTAAAAATAGTTTTTATTTGCATTATTATCTCAACAGATTTGTTTGTATTAGTCATATTGGTGATCAAGTTCACAGAAATTTAGCCATTTTTTAGGTAGTGAGCACTACCAGGTGTCTAAATAAGCTAAACAAAAAGAGTGTTTGAATGGCTTGTGCCATTAAGCCATAGAGGGTTTATTCTCAATATGTGGTTCCATTTTCCATCCTCTCTCTTCTTAACTGCTAACTTACTTTCCCTGACAAAACTCCCTAATATCCACTAGAATAGAATGTGTATCAGCCCATCCTTATGCTGAATTAAACTGTACCTTGCCTGATTTATGCTATTGTAAGTGGCTTCCATTATGCTGCATTTTTCTTAAAATACATAACAAATCTGTCTGAAGGCACTTAATAAAAATAGGTTTGTGCTTTGTTTTTGGGAGGTGTGAGGAAGGAGTGTTACTGAAAAAGCAAGACTTGAGTTGTTGCAGATGGTTCTGCAGTTAAACAACATAGCATTCTCAAATTATCTTTTTTTTCCTCTGCATTTATTCAGAGAACTAGGATCTGTTGAGGTGTATGCTACCTCTATTGTTGCTTTATGTACTTTGAAAGCATTAATTATGTTAATACATAACAATTTACTCTCTACACAGTACTTTCCAGGAGCTGATGAACCTCTGCAGTATCCTTGTCAGTATTCAGATGAAGGCCAGAGCAACTCTGCCACTAGTACAGGTATGATTGTATAAATATAAGAATAAAACCCACACTTTTTAAACAGGATAAGCAGGGAAATGAAACAGATCCAGGAATGTATTATAAAGTGCAGCCTGAAACCCCTTCCTAAATGCCTGGTTCAATGCTGTGGTAAAGGGCCTCATAACAAATATTCAAGTCTTGCTTCCTTCAGCCTAATCCCTAGGGTTCAGCCAATCTCTGAATCCCCTTGCCCTCCTCCCACAATGGAGAATGAGGGTGGTAACATGAAGGATAACTCAGTCTGCAAAGACTTAGGGTCTCCCTTTTTTCCTGCAGGTTATTAGGGTCCAATAGCCATCTCTCAGATCTTACTCATGTTTGCCTCTGTCAGCTGGTCCCTTTTGAGCCTCTCTTCTGCACTGGACAACCTCATCAAATTTTGATGAAATTACAGATTCCACTGATTAAACATACAACTTTTTTTTACCTCCTATTAACCTAAAAAAGGGGCCCTCAGGGTGCCATGAGGAAGGTAAAAATACCCACCAGACATTCTACCAATCTTGCCTCAAGAGAAATTCTTTCCTGGTGCACAAAACTGGTGATCACTCAGACCCACAGCATTTTGCATGGGGAAAAAAATTTAAATGCTCCCTTTCTGAAATTTTGCCCTATTTTCCCCATTCCCTTGGGTTCTTGTAACTTAACAACTACAGTTGTCCATACCCGCCTTCTTCTCTCTGCCCCCAAACTCTAAATTTCTCTCTCGCACACAGAATATTTTGGACATAAGGTACTTTTGAATTCACCTGTACATTTTATTGCAAAATCCCATCAACTCTGTTATATACTTGATGGTCTTCTCTAGCCAGACTACATGAAACATGTTTAGCATACTTAACATACTTAAGAAAATAAAGTTTTAAATCTATTACTTGCAATTTGTAAATCAGTGTTTTAAGTATGCTTATCCTACAAATATATTTTCATTATACAGTAGGATTCATGATGGATTTTAGGAGAAAAACTACCAATCGTGTTCATAATCCAAGATTTTTGTTAATGATTTGAGATTAATAGCTAAAGCTTGACTTTAAGATCAGAGGTAAACTTGCTGTTCAAGCAAGGAAAAATATTTTGTTATGAATTTTTTGCTTTTGAGCTATATTCTTAAGAGGTTGGTTTTTGTTTTTGTTTTTTAAACTGCAGTGCTGCAGTTTCCTTTGTCAAATGTTTTAAAAATTTACTTTAAAATTATAAGGTTGGTATTAGGGAAATAAGAATGGGTAGCTAAAGAATTTCAGTTTGATTTAATGTTTTTCAAAGAAGTGATTTAAATAGAAAAAATGTTTATTTTGGGGGGCGGGCTTTTAAATAGGCTCGTTCATGGACATGACTTCTACAAACACCAGTAACAAGAGTGATGCTAACATGGAACCAAGTGACTTTCAAGGAACTGCTACCAATGATACCATTAAACGCTTAGAATCAAAACTGGCACAGCAAATGAAAAATTCAGCGAAGCAGTCGGTAAGCAAGTGAATAAAATCTTGTGCCTTAATGATGAAATTGCCATTAGATGGATAAAATCACTATATTAAAACCACACTGCTCTAAAATACAGGAGTTTTTTTCATAACAATAAGCTTTTCTATTCAATAAAGGGCAGTAAGTAAGTAACCCCAAGGATAATGTAGTACATCAGCCTCTCCAAATCTATGGTCCACTCTGCACTTACTGATGGTCCATGGAGAACATATGATGCTGACTCCCCATTTACAGCTGCTTTTACAAAAAAATTCTTATTAGTGGTGAGGCTTATCTGTAAAAGCAGATAGAAATAAGGAGCATGTCTAGTTGTCTCCATAGGACCTAGTGGTGCAAAGGGGAGGTAGAAAGGAATGTAAACAGTTACCCCCTTCAGGGTTGTTGGCCACCACTGAGAGAAGAGCCAAGAGATTCCTCAAGAAGGAATATGAGTGCGGGCGGTGGGAGAGTAGAGTACAATGGCAGCCAGCCAGCTAGCTAGCATGACCATGGTAGCGGGGAAGGAGTAGAAGGAACAGGAGCAAAGCAGCATGTGCAGGGGAGCAGAGAAAGAGAGAAGATGAGAAAGTCAAGGTGAAATTAAGAGCAAAAGGAGACTGTTCCTTCGGGGGGGGGAAGGGGAAGACAAAATACATCATATACATAGCTAAGCATGGAGGCACACTAGTGTCTGTCTTTTTTCCTTTCAGAACCAATGAGAGATTGGGATTTCTTAGTTTAGGGAGGAGAGGAATAAGGGAACATGAGAGGTACACCAAATCAGAAATGATACTAAGAAGATAAATCAGGGAGCTCCTATTTATCTTTTCTCATAGTACACATTCAGTGAAAGCTTCAGTCAGCAAATTTAAAATTGATGAAAGGAAATGCTTTATAAACAGTATCTAAGTGACATGTGGAACTCATTGCTACAAGAAGACATTGAGACTAAGAGATTGGTATGAGTCAAAAAAAAAATAGACATGTATTTGAATAATGAAAATATATCCACAGTTTATATTACAACGGAAAAATACAGCTAAAGTACAACCTCAGAGTTACAAACACCTCGGGAATGGAGGTTGTTTGTAACTCCTGAAATGTTCATAACTGAACAAAATGTTATAGTTGCTCTTTCAAAACTTTACAACTGAACATTGAGTTAATACAGCTTTGAAAATTTACTATGCAGAACAAAAATGCTGCTTTCCCTTTTTTTTAGTAGTTTATGTTTAACACAGAACTGTATTTGCATTTTTGTGTCTGCTCCTGCCTGATTGTGCATTTCCTGTTCCAAATGAAGTATCTGGTCAACTGGTCAGTTCATAACTCTGCTGTTTCGTAACTTTGAGGTTCTACTGTAAATCTTCAATCAGAAGACTTTAGTGAGAGCAGAGTTAGGCCAATGCTGAGTGCTTTTCAAAATCACAACATATATGGTGCTGTCTGTGTATACTATAATTATTGGTTATACAATTTTTGTTTAAAAATACAATTTAATTAAAAATACCACAGTATAAGTATTTACTACAGAAATATACTGGGGATATTTCTCTTATCACTGTTCTTAACTGCTGATTTCTGAATACAGGTGTAAGCTCAGAAGTCACTTGTTAAGTCTTCTGGAGAAACACTTATTTTAAAAATAGGGCTGTCGATTAATCACAGTTAACTCACTCAAGTATCTCAAAAAATTAATCTTGATTTAAAAAAATCAATCATCAATTAGTTTTAATCGCACTGTTAAAAAATAGAATATTGAAATTTATTAAATATTTTGGATGGTTTTCTATATTTTCAAATATATTGTTTTCAGTTGCAATACAGAATATAAAGTGTACAGTGCTCACTTTATTTTTATTACAAATATTTGCACTGTAAAAATGATAAAAGAAATTGTATTTTTCAGTTCATCTCATACAAGTTCTGTAGTGCAGTCTATCGTGAAAGTGCAAGTTACAAATGTAGACTTTTTTTGTTACATAACTGCACTCAAAAACAAAACAATGTAAAACTTTAGAACCTACAAGTCCACTCAGTCCTACTTCAGAGCCAATCACTAAGGGCTGGTCCACACTAAGCCCCCAGTTCGAACTAAGATACGCAACTTCAGCTACGTGAATAACGTAGCTGAAGTCGAAGTATCTTAGTTCGAACTTAAAGGTACTTACCGCGGGTCCACACGTGGCAGGCAGGCTCCCCCGTCGACTCCGCCTACTCCTCTCGCGGAGCAGAATTACCGGCGTCGACGGCGAGCACTTCCGGGATCGATTTATCACGTCTAGACAAGACGCGATAAATCGATCCCAGAAGATCGATTGCTTGCCGCCGAACCAGCGGGTAAGTATAGACGTACCCTAAGACAAACAAGTTTGTTTACTTTTACGGGAGATAATGCTGCCTGCTTCTTATTAAAACAATGTCACCCGAAAGTGAGAACAGGCATTCGCATGGCACTTTTGTAACCTGGATTGCAAAGTATTTATGTGCCAGATATACTAAACATTCGTACGGATGCCCCTTTGTGCTTCAGCCACCATTCCAGAGGACATGCTTCCATGTTAATGAAAAAATGTGTTTATTTAAATTTTTGACTGAATTCCTTGGGAGAGAATTGCATGTCTCCTGCTCTGTTTTACCTACATTCTGCCATATATTTCATATTATAGCAGTTCGTTGTTTGTTCGTTTTAAGAACACTTTCACTGCAAAAGGCAAAGAAGGTACCAATGTGAGATTTCTAAAGACAGCTACAGCACTCAACCCAAGGTTTAAGAATCTGAAGGGCCTTCCAAAATCTGAGAGGGATGAGATAGGGAGCACGCTTTCAGAAGTCTTAAAAGAGTAACACTCCGATGCGGAAACTACAGAGCCCTAACCACCAAAAAAAAAAAAAAAATATCAAACTTATGCTGATGGCATCTGACTCAGATGATGAAAATGAACATGCATTGTTCTGCACTGCTTTGGATCTTTATCGAGCAGAACCCATCATCAGCATGGACGCATGTCCTCTGGTATGGTGGTTGAAGCATAAAGGGACATAGGAATCTTTAGCGCATCTAGTACATAAATATCTTGCGATGCCGGCTACAACAGTGTCATACGAACGCCTGTTCTCACTTTCAGTAAACAAGAAGCGGGCACCATTATCTCCTGCGAATCATAGAATAGAATCATAGAACTGGAAGGGACCTCGAGAGGTCATCTAGTCCAGTCCCCTGCACTCATGGCAGGACTAAGTATTATTCCTGACAGGTGTTTGTCTAACCTGCTCTTAAAAATCTCCAATGACGGAGACTCCACAACCTCCCTAGGCAATTTATTCCAATGCTTAACCACCCTGACAGGAAGTTTTTCCTAATGTCCAACCTAAACCTCCCTGCTGCAATTTAAGCCCATTGCTTCTTGTCCTATCCTCAGAGGTTTTTTCTTCCTCCTCTTTGTAACAACCCTTTACATACTTGAAAACTGTTATCATGTCCCCTCTCAGTCTTCTCTTTTCCAGACTAAACAAACCCAATTTTTTCAATCTTCCCTCACAGGTCTTGTTTTCTAGACCTTTAATCATTTTTGTCGCTTTTCTCTGGACTCTCCAATTTGTCTACATCTTTCCTGAAATATAGCGCCCAGAACTGGACACAATACTGTAGTTGAGGCCTAATCAGCGCGGAGTAGAGCAGAAGAATTACTTCTAATGTCTTTCTTACAACACTCCTGCTAATACATCCCAGAATGATGTTTGCTTTTTTTGCAACAGCGTTGCACTGTTGACTCATATTTAGCTTATGATCCACTATGACCCCCAGATCTCTTTCCGCAGTACTCCTTCCTAGGCAGTCATTTCCCATTTTGTATGTGTGCAACTGATTGTTCCTTCCTAAATGGAGTACTTTGCATTTATCCTTATTGAATTTCATCCTATTTACTTCAGACCATTTCTACAGTTTGTCCAGATCATTTTGAAATTTAATCCTATTCTCCAAAGCACTTGCAACTCCTCCCAGCTTGCTATCGTCTGCAAACTTTAAGTCTGCTCTATGCCATTATCTAAATATTGAACAGAACCGGACCCAGAACTGATCCCTGCAGGACCCCCCTTGTTATACCCTTCCAGCATGACTCTGAACCACTGATAAATACTCTCTGGGGACAGTTTTCCAAACAGTTTTGCACCCACCTTATTGTAGCTCCATCTAGGTTACATTTCCCTAATTTGTTTATGAGACAGTCATGCGAGACAGTATCAAAAGCTTTACTAAAGTCAAGATATACCACGTCTACCGCTTCCCTTCTATCCACAAGGCTTGTTACCCTGTCAAAGAAAGCTATCAGGTTGGTTTGACAATTTGTTTTTGACAAATCCATGCTGACTGTTACTTATCACCTTATTATCTTCTAGATGTTTGCAAATTGCTTAATTATTTGCTCCATTATCTTTCTGGGTACAGAAGTTAAGCTGACTGGTTTGTAATTCCCTGGGTTGTCCTTATTTCCCTTTTTATAGATTGGCACTATATTTGCTCTTTTCCAGTCTTCTGGAATCTCTCCCGTCTTCCATGACTTTTCAAAGATAATAGCTCAGATATCTCCCCAGTCAACTCCTTGAGTATTCTAGGAGGCATTTCATCAGGCCCTGGTGACTTGAAGACATCTAAACTTGTTTAAGTACTTTTTAATTTGCTCTTTTCCTATTTTAGCCTCTGATCTTACCTCATTTTCACTGACATTCACTATGTTAGACATCCAATCACCACCAACCTTCTTGGTGAAAACTGAAACAAAGAAGTCATTAAGCACCTCTGCCATTTCCACATTTCCTGTTGTTTTCCCCCCCATTGATTAACGGGCCTACCTTGTCCTTGGTCTTCCTCTTGTTTCTAATGTATTTGTAGAATGTTTTCTTGTTACCCTGTATGTTTCTAGCTAGTTTGATCTCGTTTTGTGCCTTGACCTTTCTAATTTTGTCATTTTATGTAAATAAACTTGTTTGTCTGAGCGATTGGCTGAACAAGTAGTAGGACTGAGTGGACTTGTAGGCTCTAAAGTTTTACATGGTTTTATTTTTTAATGCAGTTATTTTTTGTACATAATTCTACATTTGTAATTTCAACTTTCATGATAGAGATTGCACTACAGTACTAGGTGAATTGAAAAATACTATTTCTTTTATCATTTTTACAGTGCAAATATTTGTAATAAAAATAATATAAAGTGAGCACTGTACACTTTTTATTCTGTATTGTAATTGAAAATGTAGAAAACATCTAAAAATATTTAAATTAAATGTAGTCTATTGTTTAACAGCATGATTAACACGATTTTTTTAATCACTTGCCAGCCCTATTGAAAATGTAACACATTTTTAACAGGGTGACCCTGGCCGTTTGAGTTTACCTCCATCTCGCGGGAGCAGCGTGGAAAGCTTATCAGATGTTCGTGGACGACCACAGTCAACTCTTGTTTCAGGAGAAGGCAAGAGGATGAGTGCTGACATGTCTGAAATAGAAGCAAGAATTACCGCTACCATAGGTAAAAATAAATAATAAAGTTAGGGGGCAGTGAAAGGAGCTACTTTTAATAAGATGAGCCCTGTGAGGTAACTCTTAACTGGGCATGGATTCTTTATTATTAACTTGTCCGTTATTTTTTAAGAATTTATATGAATAGGCTTGGCAGAATTTTTTTTTTGTAATTTTGACAATTGTACACTTTTTTAAATTATTTTTTATTCTATTTTTAACTATATTTAGTTTTATAGTTGCAGGAATTTAAGGGTAGGTTGGAGTTAGGGCAGTGCTGAAAACCGAATTGCAGGGGGCTCCCTCCATGGCCAAGGGGCCCAAGACACTGTAGTACATGGTGCAGATGAGGGTGTGGTCCTGGCCAGGGGTCTCTGCTCCATGGGACAGGGCTCTCAGGAAGAAGACAAAGCTGTCGGGGAGGCCACACCGGTGCTGAATAGCTCTTGCTCAGCAATGGCCCCTGTGCTCCTGGCTGGTGGGTGAGTGAGCAAGGTCATGCTGCAGAGGACTCCCAGCACGGCTGTGGAGCCAGTGACACCCAGCTTCTGCAGGCATAAGGTGCGGGGAAGACTACAGTCCTGGTGAGGCTGAGCAGAGACCCCTTGCACTCCCAGCTGGTGAAAGAACGTGGCTGTGACAGTAGGGCTGCAGAGGGCTCCCTACACTGCTGAAGGGCCGGTGACACCCAATCCCAGCAGGCCCAAGGTGCAAGGAAAGTTGTGGTCCTAGCCAGGCAAAGCAGAGAGCGCCTCATCAGGACTGTGGGGAGGAGGGTTCCCTGAGGGAGGTTACCCCGTTGCCAAATGGTTCCTACCTAAGGACAGACATTCAGCAGCAGGGTAGCTTCCTCCCTGTCCGGGGGCTTGTCCTCTTCCTCCTCCTTGCAGTCCTGGCCATGGGGGTCTCCACTCTGCCCCACATGGACCATAGCCTGCAGGGATCCAGTATCACTGGCACCACATCCTTACAGGGGAGCCCTCTGCAGCTCTACTGTCATGACCCCACTTGCTCCCTCCCATGACAGCAGGGCTGCAGCGACCTCTCTGTGCTGCTGTAGCGCCACTGAGGTCAATTCCTGTAGGCACAAAGTGTGGAGGAGAAGCTGTACTGTGTCCAACGGTTACACTAAAACTGAGGAAAATATCCATCAGTATCAGCTGTAATCGACATTTACCGACCTCTATCCATTTAAATCAAATCCTGCCAAGTCTAGATATGAAGAGACCAGCTCCTTTCACCCTTGTGCACTCCGATCTGAGAGGAATTTTTTTTTTTAAATGTGTGTAGTTTGAGATTACAGAAAAGATTACTTTTGATTGCCTTTAAAATGGCTAGATTAGATTTTCCTTGTATTATGTAAATTTGTGATTCTTTGGTATGAGCCTTGTTTCGTTAATACAAGTTTCTCTTTGCTTCTGAGTGTTATTCTCCATCCATTGTCATTTTTTTTTATTTGAATTCCATTCCATTCAAAACTACATTCAAACTATTTTAAAATGCAGGAGGTGGGTTTAAAAGCAGTATTATTTCCACCAATATATTGAAAAACAAGTTTTGACAGAAAATAGGTGCAAAGTGGTAATTTAGTTATGTTGTTGGAAAGATCAGATATAAATATAACCCTCCGATTTCTCCCCAGAGAAGCAGAACTTGGATGTCTTTGTAAAGAATTTTAGCTACACGTATTTTGCCAGGTTGCAAAAGCTGCTCATTTATTTACATGGTGGATCATTGATGTAAGATGAAGTTTAGGATACTAGCCACATTAAATGCATAATTTTATGGTGAAAGCAGAGTGAGTGAGTATTTGTTTTCCCAATAAGCAAATTAACAAAACATTATATCTGGCAGGCAAAAACTGCTTTCTAGTCCCCATTTTCACTGTTTATTAACTTGTTTTGTAATTTTAAATGGTCCTTTTTATTGACCTACATCCTTAGATTTACAGAATCCAGACACAATAACTACCACTGTTAGTCAGACCTTATCTAGTCGAGCCAATATTTTTCCATCACTCTGAACATTTGTAGTAATCACTTTTTCACATATTGGAATATACTAGGTGTTCTGACTCTCTTGTGCACCATGACTATTAAACTGTCTTTTTTTAAACTTTTCTTTTTTTTCTCTGAGTTGAATAAGAGTTTTTAACTTTGGTAATGTCTAAAGGCCTATTGTGGGATGACATAGTCCCTGTCCTAATGAGTTTACAATCTCATTTGAACATTATAGTATCAATCCAGAATGGATTACTGTTTTGTTTTTGTTTTATTACTCTTTTATAACTAGTTGACTGCAATTACTTCTTGATAGCCATCACCCCTATATTGTTCAGATATGTATTCATCAAGGGTCTAGCCACCACAAGGCAATTGTGTCCTTACCCAACAATAGTCTGTGGTGTTCTGATTTATTTTAATATTCTGGGCCTCATTCAAATCTCTCATTGGTACAGAACAAATGTAACTCATTTGACCACCCAGTGAGAGTTTGGAATCAGCCCAATCTACCTTCCTTAACTAGATTCTTTTAAGTATTGCCAGTAATTATATCCAAGTACGTTGTTCTGAGTTTTTGCTATAGCTGTTTTTTTTTATTCCTTCTTCTAACTAAAGCTAGTTGATTTGAATGGGACAAGTATAAAGGAACAGAGTTCGTTTCAGGCAGTGGCAAACTAGTAGAAATCAGGCTACGTTAATCTAAGCAGGTTTTTGTGACTTAAGTTGGAAACAGCAAAAACAATGGTGGTTTCTTAGTCTTATTAACTGTTACAGAGAACAACATACTGTGATCTAAAGAAATTTTGTTGCTATGTGAGGATAAGGCTATTGTCAAGAATAAATAAATCAAAGTATTTTAAGAATTACCTAATCCTCTTGTTCCAGCTATTATTAGACTGGCCATAGAAACAATTCAGGCAGTGCACATTTATGTCTGTCACTGAGAGTTCTTTCAGGTAAACATGCCAGAGCAGTTTTCCTTTGGGAGCTGCATTCACAAATCTATTTCAAATGGAACGTAGTTATTTAATCTTTAAACTACAGACCTTTATTTTACCACCGCTTCCTCTTACCACATGTGGCAAAATGAACTTTTGTAAGTTCGTTTTATGCTGTTTGATGTGATTTAGAATAGATACAAATTCCACTTTAACAAATATGGGGATGGAGGGTTGGTTTTGTTTTCAATAGTTCCATGAATGGGATGCTTAATTCTAAAGTATTTAGGTTGGTATGCAATGGCCATTTTTACAAAACAGCAAGCATTTAATCAGAGGGCACCTTACCAGTGCTTGAAGCAATTCTTCAAATTTTGTAATATTAAAGTGAGCTTATCTTGGACATTGATTGGATTTCACTTTACAGGAGATGTCAATTAAAGAAAATGAAAGCACCAAACATGAAAATGTAAACTTATTTATAAACAATGTTAGCCTGAGACTAGAATAAAACTATGGAGGAAGTATTATATAACTTAAAACAATTAAGGAAATACATTTATTAGTAATATGCAGGTGAACTGGAATAAGTCAATATTTGTCTTCCATTCTGATGGTTGCACTTTACCCTTCCTCATTGCCATGCTGCTTTGTCTGTTGAGTTTTGTGTTGCTAACGACAGCTAATTATGTTGTATTGACAGCTAGTTCTGTTTTGCTTTTAACAATTTCTTTACTATTTTAAGCATGAATAGAAAGCTGTGCAGTTTATTCTGTGTGACATGTTTTGCATGTACTTTAGTTTAACAATATATGAGAATTGCAGTGTTATGTATTTAATAATTTGCTGTGTTACCATTGTAGCTGTTTGCATGTGTATTGTGTATGTGTATTTTTTCAGCCTATTCCAAGCCTAAACGGGGCCATCGTAAAACTGCTTCATTTGGCAACATTCTGGATGTCCCTGCAATCATCATACCAGGTATCACAGACCATGTGAGCGGGTCTATTGACTAAGATGCTGGAATAATGATCACATTATTTAAAAAAAAAAAAAAAATACTTTTTGCTCCAGTTCACATAGGGTGCAGATGGAGACCATCCAGTAAGATTTTTCATGATGTCTTTTTTAAAACAAGCTTGCCAGCAATGGTCCTCTTTGCCTTGTGTCTCATAGATAGGATTGAGCCCTTGGCTGGACCGATCTCTTGGTACTAAAGACTATCTCACATATGAAGCAAAATTGCAGAGAACTTCCTGTATGTGCAGTATTTTATATATACATGTACACACATATGTATAGTCATTGGAGCAGGGATTTGAACTTGTCTCCCACATCCTAGGTGAATGCCTTACCCACCACACTGTAGAGTCATTGTCACACTCTGGCCCAATAGCTATTCACTGTCATCATGAATGACCACACTGCACTTTTAAGCGGGGAGTGGGGGGTGTATTTGGCTGGCTGACCAAATGAAGGGAACAGTGTTTTAAGGATGGGGGGGATGAAAACTGCTACAAAAGGGTCAGCGTAGTCACTGACTCATCCCCTGGGAATGCAAGGTTTACAAGTGGCAGCTCTGTGCCTGAAGCCTCCCTTTTACATGGAACAGGCTGAGGCAGGACCCACCCTCACTCCATTTTAGGTGGTTAAATTCCAGGTTTGGTCAAGACCTGCTGTGGTTATTACGCTAGCGCCCCTTTTTTAGGGGAGTTGGGAAGGGATTTTTCCCCTTCCCCCTCCCCTCCCCCCCCACCTTCCCCACAGCAGGTTCAGGAAGGGCTCTGTTCATGCATGGCATAAAGGGCGGTAGGCTGTATCTCCCAGCTCATTAAGTGTAGGGTGGATGTCCAGTGCAGGTACTCCATAGGAAAGGTATACAGTGACCAGATAAATGGCTTGGAAAAGAACTTAAAAGAGGTGTTTTGTTAAAGGAACGAATGGGAGGCAGTTGGGGACTCCCATTCTTATAGCCCACCTTAATCCTCCTACGACGGGAGGTAGATGGTATGGTCCCGGCAATGGATTTGCTGGAGGTACCCGGATGGAAAAAGAGGGGGAGCTGGTAGAAGCCCCCTGGGTAATTACAGAATAAACATGGGGTTACCTGCACTGTACACTTTTATCTGCCGGGTAGTCCCAGACATCTGTTGATAAAGTTGCAGCCTGATTAAACCTATGTCAAATATCTCCCGTCCTTTTTTCGGTATAGCCAGACAATGACTGAATAGCCACTATGAATGACAATGAATAGTCATTGGGCTAGAGAGCAAGAATAACTCTCTAGCCCAGTGGCTAGGGCATTTACCTAGTATGTGGGAGATGCAAGTTCAAGACCCTGCTCCAATGACTGTTTTTTGTTTTTTTTTTTCTTTATATATCATGGAACAGCTTCAGCAAAATAGATTGAAACCCACATCAGGATATCCCATTTCCTGATGTTCAGGGCACCTCTCTTGCAATGTGGGAGATCCATGTTCAGATCCCTTCTCCACAGCAGGCAGAGGGGTAATTGAACCTGCTGAGACCACCACTTCTGGCACTTTCATGACACCAGCCCAAAAATGTTATGGTAATGTTGAAACAAACCATTTAGTTTCAATATTACCGAACAGAACATTTCAAATTTTTGTTTCAGTTAAAACTATTTTTGACAAACTCAACACAAATTAGTTTCAGGTCACCCAAAACTGCATTTATCAGTAAATAAACTATTCACTGAAAATTTTTCCCAGCTCTAGTTCAGACTCAGTGTTGTCATCTATAAGCAGTATATTGGGTTGCAAACTGTTACAGTGCAGCCAGGTTTTCCTCTAAAGCCCTCAAGATGGCAGCCCCAACATGCTTTTATTGTTTTTACCCCTCACTTTCCCTTTCCAGAAAGCCTTCCCTCTCATTTAACTTCACCTTTTAAAAAAATATATCAATTTTGTTTCAGACTTCCCCAGTGTTGAGATATTTACTGAGATCGTTAATAATAGACTGACATTTTGTATATACTACATATAATCATAACTTTTTATCCAAAGAGCTTTGCAAACTAGATATACAGATCTCTTCCACTGAAATACAGCCTTGTTCAGGGTAGATAACAGCAAAACTTTACTGTGCTTTGGGACAAAGTGAAGACTACCCTATTTAAAGAAAGCTTTCAGAGGAATTTGATGTAGACCAAATGTATTTTGCCCAAACTAGAATAGGACTAACACCCCTGCTCTTCTACAAGTGTTATAGGATTTTAAATGACCACAAGTGGTTAAGAACTTCATTTTGTATCTTATCCAAAAGATCACAAATGTGCTCCCTAAGGAACTGGGAGAGTACTGACTTAGTATAAGAGCTACCTCCTGAATTACCATTTAATGTAAATATGCAACAACTCAAAGTGGTATGTTTGCAAGATAAATAGCTTTGATATATATTTTCTAAACTCCCATCCTTTCTAAACACTTTTTGAAATACCCCGCATGAGTATAATGCTTATTCATTTGAGACCCTGACATTTAAAACAGATAAAACTTGAGTTTGCCATTAGGGTGCAAAGCTTAAAAAAAAAAAAAAAAAGAGTAAAATGGATTTACGAAACTCATTTCCAGTTTGGTAGCTAATCTTCCAGGGTTGTTATAGGTATGTATCCATATGAACATACAAAAGTACACCTTTCTTATTTTTAGTTCCAGCAGATATAGCATAGACACTGCAAACCAGCATGTTAAAAAAGAAAAAAAGCCTGGCCCACCAAAGTATTAATAGCCAGGTGTTTTAAAGTATGTATTGAACAACAATGCAAAATATAACCAAGATAAGTAGGCAACCAGTTTTAAAAAGCTAGTCAGTCAGGAAGTATCTGATAAATCCTGTTTACATTACAGTATTCTTGCAGTGGCAACTCCATTTATTAGATAGTTTATGCATATACCTTATGTGCTTTGGGCTGTATGTTACATCAACTAAAAATGCTGGACTACCAAAGTGAGGCTTATTGTATTTATAGTACTGTGGTCCTTAGTTTAAAAACTTGATTATCACCACTCTATTAGTAGCACTGTTTTCATACTATATTCCATATTCCAAATATAGGAGTGTCATAAATAACTGCAATAAGGCTGATTTTACCTAGACTCTGTAGTTTTAAATTTTTAATAGTGGATTCTCTACATAGTGCCATGTAAAGCATAATGTCTCAAACAACAAAGTCCCTGCCCCAAAGAAGTTAGTCAAGTCCCAAGTCAATTCAATACATAACTGCAGCACAGAATAAATACAGAGCTTTGCTGATCTGTATAGCATTGATGTTATGTATCTCACAGGTGAGACTTGGGGATGGAGATTAAGGGAGTTAGTTGATATTTTGCAGAATATCTATAGAAAAACTGTAGAAAGGCATAGATGCTTTAGAGGCTGCTATGCCAATCAGCTGATAGCATTGTTATGTAGTCATCAATAGTACCTCCATGTTTTTTCAGTTTAAATAGCTTTAAATTTTTGGTACACCCAAAAAACAAATGTTCACAACTAAAATTAGACCACTCACTGCTAAATGTGATTTGGAGATAAATTACACAGTCAACAATTAATACAAACATAGAATATGCTTTTATAAACTTGCATTCCTTTTATTAGAATGTCCAGCTTTTTCCCCCTTCAATACCTCTCATTTACAAATGACTTAGCTTTAACAGTTTTTCAGGTGAGGTATAACCTTCAACAAAATCTTTTGCATAGATTAGTTTTAAAAGAAATAGTTAAAACCAAAATATTAGATACCTCATTAATATTACATCAGGGCTTTTATAATAGCAAGAGTAGTATTTTCTTTTCAGCGGCCTTAAAAAATGTTCATGACTATTCCCTTTTTAAAGAAGGAAATGTAAACATTCAAGCCTCCATGAATTAGACTGACATGGAAAACTTCGTGTTGGAAGCATAATTTTCTGCAGTGAGATGCACCTTAGGAGGTGCACAGGACAGGAGGGGAAAAACCCATTTCTATGGATATGATAAGGTCCTTGAGACAGAACATGCCTTCTAAAAGCATGCAGTAAAGGAATCCTACCACCACAGATCTATGGTTTGTAGGAGAGGTACTCCTCTTCTTTGTACTTAGAAGGCATGCCAGCAAAGGTGCCACGAGGAACACCTGAATTAAAATAATTTTATATTACCGGCGTCAGGGATGTGTGTCGGAATATTTTCAGGAGAAAGTGCCTGGCCATTGGATCTTCAAGCTCCACAAAAATCAGGATTTTACTCCAAGTGAAGTGAGGACTTCCTCTTTATGTAAAAGTTAACCAAGTTTTGTGGCGTGGTTTCCTTTGTAGTGTAGATTAATTAATATTGGCCTTATGCAAAATATATAATCGCATTACCATTTAAACAAACCCCAAACCCTATGCGTTAAAAAGGCTGTCAATGATCTGCTAACATAACCTATTGCATACAGGAAAAAACTACCTTAAAAACATTAAGGTTGCAAAAAGAAGCATTCAGAAGTTAGGAAATGCTAGATTTAAGGTTGCCTGTGCAACCTTATTTCTGCCCTCTTGTCTATATGAACTATGATAACGGGAAGTCTGTAGCAGATCCAGGAATAGAATCCAGCCTTTCCTGGATTCCAGATTCATGCCTTTAAAATTCAAAGAACACACCATTTTTTCTCTTGTAACCCTCTGCTTCATTCACTGACCATGCTGCACTGAATGAGGAAAAATAGTGTGTGTTTGTGTAATTAAAAACAAAGCTAAAGGAGAATGAAAAGGGAGAGAGCTTGGAGAAAGAAGAGACTCTTGGCAGGGGACAAAACACGAGGGAGATTCTGTGGAGGACAGAAGGAGGTGGGTGAGAGAGCCTTGGGAAGGTTAGAGAGGGGGAGAGTGTGTGGGCGTAGGGAGGATTTACCTGTGCAAGACAGTGGGGGAGAGGAGGCAGCACGTATGTGTGAATTGTTGCTGGAGCAGAGAGAGAACCAGGGGAAGCTGCAGATATTTATTAGGGGCAATTGAGTTGCGTGTGTGGGGACTTTTGGGGTATGTCTGCACTGCAACTTGGAGATGCGATTCCCAGTGAAGATAGACAGATTTGAGCTAGCATTCTAAAAACTGCAGCATGGACGTCGCAGCATTGGCGGTGGCTTGGGCTAGCCACCCAAGCTCAGATCCAAGGGTTCAGGCAGGTTTGGACTTGCACAGCTAGCCCAAGCCATTGCCGATACCACAACATCCACACTGCTATTTTCGAGCTAGTTCAAGTCTACATTGGGAATCACACCTCCCAGCTATAGTGTGGACATATCCTTAGAGGCTAAGAGGGAGCCTATATAATTTTTTTTTTTTTTTTTTTTTTTTTTTTTTTAAGCGTGTAGGAAGTGTTTTGGGGATTTTGATGCGCAGGGAAAGTGTGAGAGAGAATTTTTTGGGCAGAGAGGCAGGAGAAAGGTAGAAATTTCTTCGTTCCATCAACTTTTTTGTGTTTTCACTTTTTACCCTTACAGTTTATACTTTCAGTTTAATGGCAGTATTGACATATATATGAAAATACACCATACTCATTCCAGTAACCTTAACTCTGACCCACAACATCTATGTAGACTCTCTTGACACATGCGTAACTGCACAAAAATTTAGAAATGGCCCTTGCCCCAAATATCTTCTTAAACTTTTTATGTTACCTCAACTACCATACCATAAATGGTATATATTGCTCCATTGGTTTAGTTACATGTTCGTATTGGCATCCCATCCTTCATTTAAAAAAAAAAAAAAACTTCTTTTCTAGTTCATGAACAAACACACTCCAAAGAACATTTTATTTCCTCACTTGGTGATCCAGGCACCTGAAGTTTCTTTTTCATTACAGCTGCCTTTTTCAAACCAAATGAGTAATTGGTTGACAGTTGAATTGTAATCTTAAAATCCAGTAAATTGTTGCAATCCTGCATCACTTTCTGCCTTTAGGTATTGTACATAACTGATGTGTATTGACTTTTTGTCAATTTTCATCTCTGTAAAGAGAAAATTTTAAACCAGTTATTTTAAAAACTAGAGTAAGAGCAAGTTCAAAACAACTTCAAAAAATGTACAAAGACTAGAACTAATTATTTAAAGTCAAGGAAATGTATTCCATCTTCATATTCCTAAATTGACATTAATCTTGATTCTGGAGCAACAAGTATTTGATTTGCCGTCTTTGTTTCTGCTTTGTCTGAACGTTTTGCCAGATGTCTGTAGTAGTTATGCTAATTAAAATGACATTGCGTAATAGAGCTTGCTTTTGCCTCATGCTACTAACTTGGAGATCTCTCATTTAAAGGCATTCTCATTCACTATAACACAATCAGTTGGTCTCTTCCTGCCCTCAAAAAGTGTTCATTTTTACTTCCACCCCACCCTGATTATTTTAACTTTTTGGCAACCATGATCTAATGTTTCAGAAACACATGTGCTGGGTTCTTTAAATTCACAGATGTTGCTAATCTGAAATGAGAATTCCAGATATTTTTTTGCAAGCTTATTTCAGACGGGCTAATTTTAGAATGGTGCTGTTGAATGAAATGTGCACATAATTGTTGTATCAGTCATGAGTGGATCATCTATATCTTGAGTTCCAAGATGAGTTGCAGCTACTATCAACAGCATAATTCTTCCATTTATGAATAATCCTGTTTTTAATGGCCAAGTAGTTATATTAAATGGAAGAGATTAATAATTCTCACCTGGTGCTTTACGGGTTCTCTGGTCGCTTTACAAACATTCATTAAGCCTCACCACATCACTTTTACATTGGTAAGTATTTATTTATTTCCCCAAATTACTGATGTAGAAAACTAAGTTACTGAGAGGTTATAACTCGTTTATGGTCAGACAGCAAATCAGTGTCAGAGCTGAGAATATAACCCCAATTTCAGACAGCCTTGTCCCATTCTCTAACCTATAAACTGTTCTCTCCCTTAGGTACTTTTAGAATTTCTTGAATTTAAATGTCAGGTGACAAACTGGAGACGATGGTACTGAGAATTTTTCACTTTCTGGTAGTGTGTTTCTAGAACAGACAGGACTGCTGCACAGAAATACTGGTTAAAGGGCTTCATAATTTGTGATATCTTAAACTGTGTCGATGAGATTACATAGCCATTCTCACGTTTTTGTTTTAATTGATGTGGAAATTAAAACTTCTATCTAGAAAGGCGGCTAAGTCATCTTGAAATGACCCAGCGTAAATATCTAAAAGTTTAAAAAATGAGCCGCATGTTACAAAACATTGATCGAGTTCTGACTGTTGAATTCTATGGGAGTATGAGGCTGTAACTGTTATAGTACATGTTCTAAATGCTACCTACTGGTAGAAAAGTTACATAATGCAGGTTGAAGACCAAAAATTTTGAGCATTGTCAGCTGTTACTCATGATGTTTTGGTGTTTCCTTTTGGGCAGCTGACCTGTCATCTCAGGAGACACTATAAACAATATTAATAAAAATCAAAGTACCAAGGGAAGTTGTAAAATACAATGGATTATGTAACATAAGACTTAGTTTCATTAACATTTCCTTGATGGACTAGCAGTGTTAAAATTTAAACTATTTTCTGTAGCTTTCAGTGATGGATAATTGCTAATGGGTGGAAAGAGAAGAGGAAAGATTACAGCATTGTGTTCAGTAGATTGATAGCAAGATGTGACATAGCTAGAGAACAACTTCCTGCCCTGATTTTCAGAATAGGAAATATTTTTGCTCATAAAAGATGACTAAGAGCTTTATTTTGACTTAAAGTGGAATAAGTTTTCTTATAGCTTCTTAATATATGTGAGAGGAACATAACACAGACAGAATGCTTTGCTGTGTGCTACTTCAAAGAACAACAGGTTAGAGCTGGCAGCATCTTGCTCTAGAAATGCCCATAACGTAACTCACTTGAAATAGATGTCGTCATCAGCCCCAGTCCCCAAGTGCTAAGCCTGTTCAAACACATGTGACAGAACATGGTGGAGTAGAGTGCAGAAGCTATTCATATGGTAGGAGTGGTTATTGTATTAGGATATACTTTCTCTTGACAGGCCAGCATTTTTTGAGTTAAAATTCTGCAGCTGTCTCTCTCTCTCCCTCTCTCACTTTCTCTCTGTGGATTTGTACAAATTCCAAGCTCCTGCTGCAACAGTCGCACCCTTCTTATTTTGTTTCTGAGCAGATTTTAGTGTTTTGTTTTGTCTTTTTTTCCAAGCAGGAAACGGACAACAGAGGCGGAGATCCATTCAAGACCTTAGTATTGCTGGAACAGAATCCAATCAGGTAAAATCTTTCAGCCTATGGCTTCTTTATTTGTCTTTCTTGAACATTTAGGTGAAATCAACTGTGAACTTGTACTGTGTAGAGCTAGTCTTTAAAACTTCATCTATGTGATTAGGGATCATTTAATTTACAAAACATAGTATCTGTTGTTTTACCATCTAAAATAAAATCTGTGAAAGGGCAGCTTGTGAAAGATGTCTAGGCGACAAGTTTCTTGAGTACAACTTGCCTAAGCAGCACATATAATATTTATTCAAAAATATATTTTGTTTGTGCATGCTGCATAATTTTGTATGTACTGGTAATGAACCTCAACATAGTATTATCGCTCGAATGTAAATGGTTAGTTATAATGTCTCTCTCTACTTTTTGGAATAAAATGTAATAGTGAAATACTATAGCAAGGTCTTGTTACTAAGACTTTATTACTTTTACAAGATATTTACTAGTAACTATTGCTTTTTGTATCATGATGTCTAGATACCATGGTAACAAGCACAGTGATACACTCTGAAGTATGAAATATTAAAAGTAAACAGATGTCTCAAATGACCAAAGTACAGTTAGTGCTTTAGATTTGTTTGTTTTGTGGTGTTCATTTAATTGCTAATTTGTTGATGTCAGTAATTCACAGTGGGTTTTTAATCATTAGTGTGAATTAGCAAGGTTCTACTGTAATTTTAAGATCCCTGCTGTAGTTTGAACATGGAAAAATAGGAGCTCAGTGTGTTAATCAGGTTAATCAGGTTTCCATATTAAACAGCCTACTGTAGTAATCCAAAATAGGTGGTAATTTTAGGGGTGTATACTCATCAAAGAGATTAAAATTTGATCTCTTTTCAGTTTCATGCAGTGTTGTAGCAACAGAAACCTTGTTCTTCCCCCAAAATCTCATTTGTCTGGTTTATTTGGGAATATGTGCATATATCAGAAGAAAGCATCAGAATCAATTTTAAAATTTCAAAACACTTTTATTACATACCAAACATAGGGCTTTTTAAATGAAAGCATTCTACAAATATGAGCACAGTAATAAATCATTCTACATTTACTTAGTCAAGCAGTGTAATTAGAGAAAAGACTTGAAAGAAAATTGAAACAATTTTGGTTATTATTCTGTAACATGTTTAACTATTTTATGATTAAGGTTTCAATGCACTTCTATCACACCTATATGCCACTATTTTATGCAATATTAAAATATTTTTATGTAAGTTTTTATTTGTAACTTTCAGTTCCTTCTATTAGCTTTAAAAATTATTAATGTTTGCAGATACCAGATTACAATACTAGTAGGCTAGACATATAGCATTTGTATTGGATCTTTTTAACTTTCATGTATCCTGCCTTTGTGCTACTTTCTTAGAGATTTTAGCTGTGTTCCTGCCAAATAATTGCTCCTTCGACCAGGAATAACAGCAATTTTCCTTTTCTTCCCTCCTACCTGTGCCAGCCTAAGGGTTAGAAATCTGTATATTTTTTGTTTTACATTTCTGTTAGGTCTGTCAGTCTGAAATTCTATTCATATTCAATTTATATTTTGAAATTCAATTTATATTTTGCATTTTGAAGTGCCCTGTTATAACTATGAATCATAGTGTAGCGTACAAGATAAGCAGAATAAAGTAATACCTCAAAAGTTATAAGTACACTGTGGATAATGTTTTGCACTATCGGTATAAATAAATCACAGGTTTTTGTGTTCTTGTTTTTGAGGTCTGTGAATGGGAAGCAATGGAAAAGTCTAAAACTAAGGCTCTCGAACTTGTAATACCAAGCCAGAACTTTTCAATCACACAACACATTAGTGTAGAAAGCAAGCAAGTTTGTCTCCTAGATATGCCCACTGCAGTCTTCACACAAGTGGGTCTTTGTCCACTAGCTGGAAGAAAGTGGTTATGTGCCTTCATCCGCTCCGTTACAGCAGGTTGGGAGAAGCGGAAAAGTGTACAGAGATGGACAAGAAGGGCAAGAAACATTTGGTGCCATATCAGGAGAAGGTCACTGCATTGTCCTTCCTGCTGACCGGAAGAGTTTGTGGGAGGGCAGTGGTATTTATTGCCCATGAAGCCCTAGAGGGCTTGGGGTACCCATATTTCATAGAGTGGGGAGCCAACCCCTTCCTTTTCCTAGACCCCCTTTAAGCTTGCTGAGGAGGGGGTTTTGGGCTCCTACATCTGGAAAATTGGGGAGCCAAGCCCCACCTTCCCCTCCTCCTTCCTGCACTGTACAATTCATTGCCAGGTACTCCAATATTTTAAGTGAATGAAGTTGTGGTCTAATAAACCACATTCATGGCCTCCTGTTTTTCTTCAGGTGTGAATGGACAGAAGGACCTGAGACTGCTCCTAAAGTTCAAGGCCTATATTTATGGATTTCCATAACTCTGAGCTGAGCTCCTGCTATCCTTGAATTTTTTAATTTAAAACTTCAAAATAATGATTAGCAGCAATATAAACAACCTACTAGATAAAGGAGAAAAAATCAGTTTATATAGAGGTTAGAAATCCACACAGCTCTGATCAGTTCACTTATGTTCTCCACATATACCATTTCAAATTATATATAAATATATTATCCTTCCCCCACCGCTTTCATTGCAAACATCCTTCTTCTCTACATCTCTGTAGTCTCTCCTTAAACCCACTTCTTTCACCTAGCCTTCATCAATGATCAGTTATGGCACTGTTTGCTTCCATTCCCACGCCCTTTAAACCCTTGTACTCCACACACTGCATTGGTTGCCAGTGAAGTGACAGGTGATTTTCAGAATGTTGGTTACAATCTATAAAGCCTTAAATGGTCTAGGCCTGCTAAATTGGAGATTGCTTCTCCCTCTCTGCTCTGTCGTGCTCTCTATTTCACTAACAATTCCGAGGAAAAAATTGGCAGGAGTTTGCAGTAAGTTATTCTCCATACCTAATTGCCTGCTCTAGCATTCGTTCTTATTAGAAACTCACTGGAGCCAAACATGGCACCCCCTTGAGTGCCATGCTCATGCGTCTGTATATCAGGCACTGCCAGCCCTACGCCCTCTCAGTTCCTTCTTACTGCTTGTGGTGGTTGGTCAGAGCGCCTCTTTCCTTTGCTTCACAAGTGGTCAGCGTTTTTTTCCTACTCAAACCTCTGGTTCCAGCTGTAAATAGTTTGTTTATAGTAGATTCATTAGTAAGTAGCTGTTAAGTACTGTCAGGGTCCCGGCTGGGACTTTGCCCCAGGCCGGGGCATGCCCAGTCTCTGGGTTTTAAGCCATGCTCTGACTGCAACAGGCCTTCTATGCCTGTAAGTGACCCGCATAGGGGAGTCCAACGTTAAAGAGAATGTCGCATCTGTAAGAACTTTCGTCCCAGGATACAGAAATAATAAGACATTCGCTTGAGGACCCTCCTCATGGAGGCTGCTTTTCGCCCAGCCTCGGAGCCGGCCTGGACGCAACACCCAGCGCTTCGGCCTCGGTATGTAGCAGGCCCCCGGCACCGGGCTCTTCCCAGCACCGATCCACTTCACCGGTGCCCAGGAAGAAGACTAAGAAGTGGGACCCGGCACCGAGCAAGTCGGATCAAGGGGCATTGGGCAAAGGACCCTGCTTGGGCTGTTCTCCCACGCTGGAGCTGCAAGGGGGCACCCGCCCCCCGAGGGGACCTTCTGCCCCCTAAGGGTTCCACCACCAACTCCGGGGAGTGGTAGGAGACCCAGGCTGATGGCATAGTCCACGCCCTCCCAGTGCCCAGAGAGCAACGGACTCTCCTGTCGCAGCCAGCACCGTATGTGGTGATGGACCCAGCGAAGGATCCCTATGAGGGCAAGCCAGCCGTGAAGGTCTCCCAGAAGATACGTGAGCGCTGCCGGTGTCCGGAGCCAAGGCAGAGCCCTTTTTCGCCATGTCCTTGATCTCCGCGTCAGCCCAGGTCACCAGATCGCCATTACAGGTCACCGGCACCATGCTCCCGGTCTCTGCCCTCATTCCGGACCTCACCCAGAGGGAGGCGCCGGTCGCCTTAGTCGGCACCGGTCGTCTTCGCACCGACGGTCACCGGCACCAAGACCTCAGGGATGCTCCCCAACACGGCATCACTCCCCATACTCCCGGCACCAGTCTAACAATTCGAGGCAGCAGTCACCCATAGCAACAGTTAGCCACCAGACTCAAGTGTCGATGGCCTCGCCCTGGTCACCGGAGGAAGATTTCTCTGGCACGGAGAGGGAGTTCAGCCCCTTGCTGAGACAGCACCGTCACAACTGGGCTCCGGGGGTTGCATCCACCGCAGTGATGCCAACTTGGCAGCAGGGCCAGTAGCCAGCGCAATGGCCTTATTGGAACACCTGGGGCATGCCGGTTATGCTGATGACCCGTCTCCAGTCCTTGGTCGCTGTGGTGGAGGAACAGGTGCCCACCCAGAGACCTCCTTCCCCTGCGGGGGATGATCCCCCGGACCCTCCCCCAGTGGTTCATTCATCGTCGTTCTCTCCAGACGAGGCGGTGGCATTGCCCTCCCATGCTAGCCCACCGGACAACTTTAAGGAGTACCAAGCCTTGCTTCAATGGGTGGCCACTAACATAGGCGTTGAGGCAGAAGAGATGGCAGAGCAATCAGACCCATTGTTCAATGTACTCTCGGTGTCCACCCCCGCATGTGTCACACTCCCGGTGCACGAAGGGGTCCTGAACATTGCCAAAGCAAATTGTCAAATGCTGTCCTCCATCCCACTCATTTCCAAGAGGGCCGAGGAAAAGTATTTGGTTCCTGGCAAGGGGTTTGAATAATTATATACCCACCCACCCCCGGGGTCATTGGTCGTGTCAGTGGTCAACGAAAAGGACAAGCAGGGGCCTGCTAGTTTCACCCCAAGAAATAAGGAGGCCAAGAGACTGGATCTTTTTGGAAGAAACATTTATTTCACGGCCAGTCTCCAGTTCCGGGTAGCGAACCACCAGGCTCTTTTGGGGCATTATAATTTTAACCTGTGGGACTCCCTCCACAAGTTTAAGGACTCCATGCCCCAGGAGGCAGCCCAAGAGTAGGGGCTCTTATGGAGGAAAGTACCGCAGCAGCTCGGTGCTCCCTCCAGATGGTCTGGGATGCGGCCAACTCGGCAGCCAGGGTGGTCGCCTCGGCAGTGGTCATGAGGCGCAACTCCTGGCTTAAGACATAGAAGATCTTCTTCTGTTCGATGGAGTCGGGCTGTTTTCCGATTAGACGGACACGAGGCTGCATGGTCTGAAGGACACTCAGGCCACCCTCTGCTCCCTGGGGATGCATATGCCTGAGTCTGCGATGTAGCCATTCCGGTCATCGCTGCCCTTCCTCCTTCCGTTCACCTGTGCAGCCTGGCCCAGCAAAATACCACGGAGGCCTGAAGCAGGCGTTTTGAGGGAGAACTCAAGAGCAACACTCCAGTTACCTCCCCGAATCTGCCCTATCTTTTCCTCAACCATCACGATCTCCATCCCTATTGTTCGACCTGGTTGAGACTCACCTCGGACAGTTGGGTACTAGAAATTGTGTCACTGGGCTACACCCTTCAGTTTTTGTGCCTCTCTTCCCCCTCCCCCCTTCTTCCCCGTCCCTCTTCAGGAACCCTTCTCACGAACAACTCCTCGTTCAGGAGATAAACAACCTCCTGCAACTGAGGGCAGTGGAGGAGGTCCTCAAGAAATGAGGGGGGAAGGTTTCTACTCCCGCTATTTCCTGATCCCGAAGGCAAAAGGGGGCCTACGTCCCATTCTGGACCTGACATGACTCAACAAGTATCTCAAGAAGTTGAAGTTTTGCATAATATCCCTGGCCTCCATCATTCCTTCCCTGGATCCAAGAGACTGGTACGCTGCTCTCGACTTGAAAGATGCTTCTTTCCATATCTCTCTTTTTCAAGGGCACAGAGTGTTCCTCCATTTTATGGTGAGCCAGTGCCATTTCCAGTTCACGGAGCTCCCTTTTGGCCTCTCCTCGGCCCCACAGGTCTTTACAAAATGTATGGCCCCAGTAGCCACTTACCTGAGGCATCGGGGAGTTCAGGTCTACCCTTATCTCCACGATTGGCTCATCAAGGGCAGATCACAGTATCAAGTGCAGAGCAGTCTCGATCTGCTGTGGTCCACATGCCGCAACCTGGGCCTGTTAGTGAACGAAAAGAAATTGACCCTCGTACCAGTGCAACGGATAGAGTTTATCGGGGCGGGCCAGGGCATTCTTTCCGGAGACCCGGTTCCGAGCTATGTTAGACGTAATCTCCCATGTGAGGGACCACCCACTCACCACCGCCCACACTTGCCGAAGGTTGCTAAGCCACATGGATGCTTGTACTTACGTGGTCCATCATGCCCAACTCCACCTCCAGCTGCTGCAGGTGTGGTTGGCATCGGTCTACATTCCCAACAGGCACAACCTGGACCTGGTTGTCAAGGTACATCTGGGCATCACTGGCGTGGTGGATGGACCCCACATCAGTGTTGCAGGGAGTCCCCTTGGCGGCCCCGTCCCCGTCGCTAACTCTGGTGTCGGACACCAGGCTGGGGAGCCCACCTGGGAAAGCTCAGCACACAGGGCAGTGGTCAGGAGTCGACTGCACCCTCCACATAAATGTCAGGAAGTTCAGGGCAGTTCGCTTGGCCTGCCAGGCTTTTCGGTCCCAAAGTGGTTCAAGTTGTGACTGACAACACTACCACAATGTTTTATATCAACAAGCAGGGTGGAGCCAGGTCATCAGCCCTCAGACTATGGGACTTCTGTGTGCAGCATGCCATTCATCTTGTAGCAGCGCACCTCCCCAGAACCAGGAACATATTGGCAGATTGCCTCAGCAGAACCTTCTCGTCTCACCACAAGTGGTCTCTCCACCCCGATGTGGTCAACCAGATCTTCCAAAAGTCCTCAGGTGGACTTGTTCACGACTCTCAAGAACAGGAAGTGCTACCGGTTCTGCTATTTCAGGGGGTCAACCGGCTCCCTGTCAGACACCTTTCTACTTCCTTGCTCAGGGGCTCTGATGTACGCTTTACCGCCAGTACCATTGCTTCACAAAGTCCTCATGAAAATCAAGCAGGACAAGGACAAGGTTATCCTGATAGCCCCAGCTTGGCCTCACCAGCACTGGTTTGGCACGCTCGTGGATCTGTCAGTGACGACGCCGATGCCACTGCCCCTGTCAGGAGAGCGCTAGTCTTCTACATTGAGAGGACAAAGCCATTTCGTAAGTCAACGCAGTTGTTCATCGGGGTGGCGGATAGGATGAAAGGTCTGGGGGTATCCACCCAGAAAATTTCATCTTGGATCACAGCCTGCATCCAATTCTGCTTTGATCAGGCAAAAGCGCCTCCACCAGCGATCATGACCACCCACTCAGCTAGAGCACAAGCCTCATCGGCAGCCTTCTTGGCCCATGTGTCAGTTTCTGATATCTGCAGGGCAGCCACATAGTCGTCCGTACATATGTTCACCTCTCACTACACGCTTAACTTTTGAACTACTTCCAGCTGTGTGCACTTGTTTAATTTCTTATTGTGGAAACACTGGAAATGAACTGGGTTCCTTAGTTTTCTCATAAGCTGAAGCTGACATGTTCTAGTGCAGGGGTCGGCAACCTATGGCACGCGAGCTGATTTTCTGTGGCATGCTGCTGCCGGCCTGGGGTCCCTGCCACCGGCCCTGCTCAGCCTGCTGCTGGCCTGTATGGATGGAACCCCGGGCCGGCAGCCAGGACCCAGCTGGCAGAAGCTGGCAGACGGAACCCCAGACGGAACTCAGCCCGCTGCTGGCCTGGGGTCCCAGCCACCGGTCCGCTCAGCCCACTGCCAGTCTGGGGTTCCATCCTCCGGCCCCTGTAAATGTAAAATTTATTACTGGCACGTGAAACCTTAAATTACCGCGAATAAATGAAGACTTGGCACACCACTTCTGAAAGGTTGCCGACCCCTGTTCTAGTGAATGCAGCTTCTGACTCTACTGTGATAATTATGTAGAATCATAACGGGATGCTCAAAATGCAACCTCCTGAGTACATTGTATAAGGCCGAGCCCAGCCGCCCAGGGAGGTGGGGCTCAGGCCTCAGCCCTAGGTGGTGGGGCTCAGGTTACAGGCCCCCGGCCCACAGATGAAGTCTTGGGCTTTGTTGTCCCCATTTCTTTCCCCATCCCTCCCCCCCTGGGGCGGTAGGGCTCGGGTAGGCTCAGGCTTCAGTCTCCCGTCCTGTGGTTGTGTAGTAATTTTTGTTGTCAGAAGGGGGTCGCGATGCAATGAAGTTTGAGAACTGCTGTTATAATTCAAAGATAAATTTTAGATGAGGGTGAAATGATTCCTATATAATTTCTATATATGCTCGTAAAGTTTATCAAGCATTTTGAGAACTTTCAGAATAAAAAGAACGATAGAAATGAACGCTCTTGTTTCTTTATATCAGTTAGCCAGCTCCAAAACGGCTAGTAAAACAAACTCTTGAACCAGTCTTCCCTTGTTTTGGTTTTGTCACTGTCACATGAGACTATAATAAGAGTCTTATTTAAAAATCTTGTTTTATTTGTGCAGGAGAGCAGAAACAGCAGTAGGTCATCTAGTCCTAGTGTGAGAATGATCACTACCCCAGGACCAACCTCTGAAAAGCCAGCTCGTAGTCTTCCATGGACACCTGATGAATCTACAGGTGATGTTTTGGTTTTGTTTTTGTTTTTTTGTTTGTTCTTGTCTTAACATTCTGAAAGGTTTATTTTATAATGTATTTTGATTAAGATCAATGTGTGTGTAAACTTTACAAAGAAATTGAATAATAGAGTAATTGGTTGGTTTTAGTTTTCTGACTCATTTAAACCATTACTGCATTTGCTCACTGGTTGTACAAATTCTTTAAGTAGACTCAGTGAAATTACATAAACTCTTAACTATAGTTCATTAAAAGCAAAATATATAATTTTCCTATGATGCTACTATAAATAGAATATTCTACTTAACAGTTTTGAACATGAATTTTGATGCTACATTTTTTAAAACACAAGGCAACATTTTATTTGTATGTGTACATTATAAATACACATGTCTAGATTTCAGTGAGCCACCCTTTTGGATAAAGTACTACTCAGGATAAGTAAGGGTGGCAGATTCAGGCCCATATCTCTGGAGAGGTGTGGGGGGAGGAAGAAGGCATGTACACACATGCTATTGCAAGGTGTTTTACAAAAAGTTAGCATGAACTTTTATTTCAGAAGTGTGTAAAATATTTGTTTACCAGAGTATCACTCTTTTTTGTTACATTACACTCACTCAACCATGTTTTATAATAGTGGAATCTAGTTAAAGAATTCTTATACTCTTAGTCCAGTGCTTACAAACCATTATAAAAGGATCAGAACTTCAACACGCTAACACCGTCGGTTCTCTGTGACATCCTAAGATCACAAGTGGGCAGGCTTTCTGACATATTTGTCTCAGAAATGATATGTAGCACTGGGAGCCCAGAGTCTCGGTTCCTTTCCAAGGACAGTCTTTAGTTCATGGTTTGCGTAAATCTGAGTAGGAAAAAAAAAATACAAGATATCAGAAAAACTGTTTCAAAAAGTTCTCATTTTAAGGCAAGGTTGGTTACAGCATGACCTTGGGTAGCCCTCTCTTTTGGTACTCAGTGTCTACATGCGAGTCATTATCTTTAGTTCTCATTTTGCTGTTTGTTAAGGAGGAGAAAGGCAGTTTCTCCTTTCTCGCCCTCCCATTTCCTTTACCTTTTTGAAGTTGTTTTTGGAGATATGGTAGGTAATCTTTGGGAGGCAACACCTTTTCATTTTCGCCACCGCCACCCCACTACTTTATGGCAGATACTTTTGGGGTATGGCTGAGCAGCCCACTTCTTTCCCACCTATCCTCTACCGTTTGCTCTCCTGATAGCAGTCACACAGTGCTGGAACCCAGTAGTTTCTCCACTTAACCCTACTGCTGTATCTTAAGATTTAGCAATAGGCTTGTGTCACTCAGATCTTGGGCTTCTAAAGATACAAAGCATGTAGGATTCCAGAAGCATGCAGTGTAGTTCGGAGGGAAAGTTCTGGGAAGGCCCATGGTGTTACTGTTTTGGAAGAGAGTAACAGCAGCGAGGCCCAGCAGAGATGTTATAGGGTTCCCCCATTACTCATCTGCTATCCCTAAGAGTATTGAAGAGAGAGGTGTCCTTGGGCATATTAGGTGGGAGAGGTGGTATTTGCCTAGGTTTAATTTCATGTCTGAGTAAAGTCAGTCATGTCATGACTGAACAAAGTTTGTGTTCATTTTGTTTTTCAGAGCTGGTTTTGCCCAGCCTTAATTTACATTCAGTTAATGGGTAGTAGGGTGACCAGATAGCAAGTGTGAAAAATCAGAACAGAGGGTGGGGGGTAATAGACACCTATGTAAGAAAAAGCCCCAAATCTCTGGACTGTCCCTATAAAATCGGGACATCTGGTCACCCTAATGGGTAGGCTGACTGGCTGATCCCTCATAAACAAGAATGGCATAGCAAATAACTTTATAAACAGACAGCCAGAATGCAAACTGTGCAAAAAACCTATATTCAACTAAAATGGCCTCTAGGAATTTATAAAGGTGTAATATTTAATCTTTTTTTCTTTTCAGTACAATAGATCATACTCTGATAATGTTGTCATTCTCAACTAACTTTACAAAACACAAACCAAAAAAACCTGATATTTCCATATATCATTCTGCATATTGATGTTTAGCTTTGTTTAAATAATAATCCTTTTTTGCTAAGGAAGTATAGTGTCTTATGGATGTCCTACATGGAAATGTACAATTAACTCAATTGAAAATATATTATAGCTGTGGTATTGTTGTTACAGATACCAATGGGTCAGATAACTCCATCCCAATGGCATATCTTACACTAGATCACCAGTTGCAGGTAATAATTGTATATTTTATGAGCAATTGAATTTTTAATTCAGTCTAAACTAGTCTAAAAGCATTTTCATCTTTTTTTTCCTGAGTGACATAAATATGTGCTAAAAAAAATTGTTTTTCGTATTCGTTGATGTTTGTGTACTGCCTAACTTTTGAACAAGGCTAAAAAAAATTATTCTGTAACCTGAGATTGGTTGACTCAGATTTAATCAAGCTATTAAAAACAAGCCCTGGGAAATATGATCCTTAAAACAAATTGAAATCTTAGTTTAAAAGTATGAATAAGAAATTTGCTCGAGGTCATAGAATAAAATTGCTACGGTCTCATCCAAACTTTATTTGTTCTATGGATGATCAAATAGTGCTTTGATCATCATCCTTTGTAACAAAGAATGTGGTAGAGCAATAAATGTAGATGTTAGGTCTGATTCAGCTTTGGCAACAGTGCACTAAGATTTTTCCAGGGCATGGTTTAACACTTATTTTTAAAAGCTTACTAGTTTCTGAAAGCTGGTATAAATATATTGCAGACACATTCTAACACACTATTATTGAGATATCAGTTGATTAGATTTTAACATGTCTGATTTATTTTCAGCCTCTAGCACCATGCCCAAACTCCAAAGAATCTATGGCTGTATTTGAACAGCACTGTAAAATGGCACAAGAATATATGAAAGTTCAGACTGAAATTGCATTGCTGTTGCAGAGAAAGTAAGTACAATGCTTGTAAAGAGGAAAAAATAGATTTAGAAATATTGAGATGAGACAAGTGAAGTGTATCTTTGTGTACTGGAGTATTATATCTCTGTCTCAGTGACTTTCATTTTTATGGCTTTATTAGAAAGAAGGGTTTGAGTGACAGAGAATAGCAGTTAAGAATATTTTTTCAACGAATATTTATTAGTGTCTGAAGTAGGAGTGCTGCTTTTAACAGATTTTACTTTTTAAGGTCCCAATCCTGCATCGACATCTGTAAGATTACTCCATGTGCTTAACCTTAAGCACATGTACTTACGTGCAGGATCAGGGACTAAGGGCTGGTCTCCACTACGGGGAGATCGAGGCTGCTGCAATTGATGCAGCAAGGATTGATTTAGCAGGTCTAGTGAAGACCCGCTAAATCAATGGCAGAGCGCTCTCCTGTCGACCCCGGTACTCCAGCTCTCCGAAAAGAGGAAGGGAAGTCAACCGGAGAGCATCTCCCGTTGACTCAGCGCCGTGAAGAGACAGGGGTAAGTCGACTTAAGCTTTGTCGACTCCAGCTACGTTATTCACATAGCTGGAGTAGCATAACTTAGGTTGACTTAACCCCAGCCATTCGTCTGAATAAATTGTGGCAAGACATTAGGCCCCAGTTATGCAATGAGCTCTGAGCAATCAGACTCCTTCACCCATGTGGAGTCCTAGTGATTTAGAGTGACAGTATGTACGATGCAGGTCCCGTTGCATGAACTTTATTGTAGGTTTGGAGCCTTTACTTAGTGAGATTTTAAAAGAATTTTACAGATTAGAATAATATATAGAAAAGTTCTGGGTTTGCATTCAGTATTGAGTTCATGTACTGAGAAGTATAGAGAATAATGTAAAAACCAATTCGGTTGTTGTGAACTCTTAGGCCTTTCTGTTGTACTAAATATTACACCTGAGACATGATCTTCATAAACTCAGTGACAAATGAAATAAAAAGTTTAATTTGGTTAAAAATAAAAATATATTGTAGTGACTACTCGCAAAAACAAGCAGGTGTCAGTCTCAACGGGTAGTGATCAACGGCTCGATGTTTAGTTGGCAGCCAGTATCACGCGGAGTGCTCCAGGGGTCGGTCCTGGGGCTGGTTTTGTTCAACATCTTTATTAATGATCTGGATGATGGGAATGATTGCACTCTCAGCAAGTTTGCAGATGACACTAAGCTGGGGGGAGAGGTAAATACACTGGAGGGTAGGGATAGGGTCCAGAGTGACCTAGACAAACTGGAGGATTGGGCCAAAAGAAATCTGATGAGGTTCAACAAGGACAAGTGCAGAGTCCTGCACTTAGGAAGGAAGAATCCCAGGCACCGCTTCAGTCTGGGGACCAACTGGCTACGGAGCAGTTCTGCAGAAAAGGACCTGGGGATTACAGTGGACGAGAAGCTGGATACAAGTCAGCAGTGTGCCCTTGCTGCCAAGAAGGCCAACGGCATATTGGGCTGCATTAGTAGGAGCATTGCCAGCAGATCGAGGGAAGTGATTATTCCTCTCTATTTGGCATTGGCGAGGCCACACCTGGAGTATTGCATCCAGTTTTGGTCCCCCCACTACAGAAGGGATGTGGACAAATTGGAGAGAGTCCAGCGGAGGGCAACAAAAATGATTAGGGGGCTTGGGCATACGACTTACGAGTAGAGTCTGAGGGAACTGGGCTTATTTAGTTTGCAGAAGAGAAGAATGAGGGGGGTTTGATAACAGCGTTCAACTATCTGAAGGGGGGTTCCAAAGAGGATGGATCTAGACTGTTCTCAGTGGTAGCAGATGACAGAACAAGGAGTAATGGTCTCAAGTTGCAGTGGGGGAGGTCTAGGTTAGATATTAGGAAACACTATTCACTAGGAGGGTGGTGAAGCACTGGAATGGGTTACCTAGGGAGGGGGTGGAATCTCCATGCTTAGAGATTTTTAAGGTCAGGCTTGACAAAGCCCTGGCTGGGATGATTTAGTTGGGGATTGGTCCTGCTTTGAGCAGGGGGTTGGACTAGATGACCTCCTGAGGTCTCTTCCAACCCTGATATTCTATGATTCTATGATTTTTATTCTCCATAACATTTTAATGTTAACATTTTTTTATCTTTAGACAGGAGCTAATAGCAGAACTGGACCAGGATGAGAAAGACCAGCAAAATACATCCCGTCTGGTACAAGAACATAAAAAGCTTTTAGACGAAAACAAAAGTCTTTCGACTTACTACCAGCAATGCAAAAAACAGTTAGAGGTCATCAGAAATCAGCAACAGAAACGACAAGGCACATCATGATTCACTGGGACCTTTCAAATCAAAAATATGCACAGAAAAGACTTTTGTATTACCCCTTATTATGACAGCTCATGAGTGTTAGCTTCTTGATGTGTTCAGAATGCCTATATTTGTCTGCTGCACTTAGAACGTCATTTATTTTCCTTTTCTTATGGTGGACATTCAGTTCACCAGGTTTATTGAATGAGGTGGGAGAACAGTGACTTGAATTAATCACCAGCACTCAGCTTACACAAATACAGTGAACTGTGGCTGTACACATGCTCAGTGTGTGAAGGCTAGCCTCAACAAAAGCATTAAAATGGCTGCTAAATTGTAAGATCTTGTTTTAATTTCTGATGTTACCTCAATAAGAGCAAAACAAAAACTTCTGTTTTAGAATGGTTTTGTTCTTGTCTCATCTCAAACAAATTTACAATGACAGTCATTTTCTCATGCACCATGCTGCAGAGCTGATGTTGATTGACCAGAGTAATTCATGATGCATTAGTGATGCCTTTTCCCTTAGATTTAGTGCATTTTTCCACATGCAAAATGGTAGTCAGACTGATGCCAACATCACTGGTTCAGTGCTTGATAGCCCTGCATTTTGACTAATATAATTCTTGTAATCTTGCATTCATAAAATATTTGAAGCAAAAGGCTCTATTTTCTTTACTTTTTTCGGGTGAGGAGTGGGGTGGCATGCAGTTTCACCTAATCATACTGGACAAAAAATTATGATGGTGATTCATTGAGCAAAGTGGGTCTCTTGTATAAAAGGGGGGGGAAATCAAAATGTGTGGAAGCATCTGTTAACCTTTAAAGCTTTTGTGCCTGTAGGATCTTTGGAAGCCAATTCAGAAAGCAAATGAATATAAAGTTCTATATAATCATTCCCTTCATATTAGTTATTGGGATCTTTTTGAACCCTTATTGAAATGCTGAAAGGAAAACATCCGTATTCACCATACATGTAAATAAGTTTGTTTTGGATAAAGAGCTGAGGACTTGAGTGATTTTTATTTATTTTTAAATACAAAAACATGATATGAAGTAGGGAATGCAGATGGACGAAGCTGGTAAGAAAATGAGAGAAATGGCTTAGTCTGCTTTGTGAATCCTAGTTATTTCAGTTGTTTGAGAAATGTTCAAAGCAAGCCCGCCACAGAATGCCTGCTGCCTTTGTGACTGAAGAGTTGCATTTAACAAACTCAAACAAAACATGGAATGGTCAATATCTGTATTTGCCATGATTATGTGGGCAGAAATCACCGAAAATGGATTGTTTGGATTATAAACTAACTTTCAATTGAGTCACTTTTTAATAGAATCCTAAACTATTTTTAAGTTTCTCAGACTCGGGTTTTAATAACATTAATCTTTTGCAAAGAGAAAATATAAAATGAAAACTTAGTCTCTTGTATCATCAAAATACCAGCGAGATGATCAAAAGTTTATTGTGATGATTTAGTTGTTGGGATTCATTTCAGATGAATAAATTAGTGCAAGAGTTCATTAGTAGCGCTTGGTAAAATACTTAGTGGTAAAAACCTCACTAGTTTTCTCTTCTTCTCTTCTTCCTATCTGATAAATGTTGATATTATTGTGAATGTATAAGAATATCAAAGATGAAGGATAGCTTACTGAACAGTGTCATTCTAACTTTAAAATAAACCTATTATTGGCAAGCCTTTCGGGAGTTAAAACCCTTCCCTCACTTTATTTAAATAAAGGAAGGGTTATCATTCCCGAAACCTTAGCAGATAATTTGATTAGTTAGCTGAAACTGATATTGGGATCAACTTAAGGGCACACATATTTATAGCAAAATGTAATTGGCAGAGAAAATAACTGTAGTATTAGGAATAGCACAAGTGATCCAAAGCATTGCTGTTTGCATACATCTGTCCATCTACCAAAATGGACACAGTCCGTGCTCAGCAGCTTCTTAGCATGTGTTTAAGCATGAAGTAGAGTAGAATGAATACTAATGCTTGACTTCACATGCATGGTTAATAATTGCAAAATCATTTCCCAGGACAGTTATTGAGGTTCTTCTGTGTCATAATGAAACATGTTTAAATAAATTAATATTAACACTTCATATGCAAAGTCACTTTATGGCAAAGTTTGAATAATGGAAGTGAAAGCAGTGCTAACTTCATTTAATGGTACATAATACAAAAGTCTAAGTTAGAACAGTTGCTTATAACCTTTTAAGTTTACATTGAAAAGGGTCTCAGATTGTAAAATTCGGAATTCAGCTCCATTCACTACTTAGATTGTGTTGCCATTCTAACGATATTTTCCAGGGGGAATATAGAGTTCATGTCCTTTTGCCTTTCAATCTTCCCTTCCCTAATTCCACCAAAAATTTGAACTATTTGCCCCCACTTTCTCAGTGAAGTCTTCTGTGTGGGCAAAATCCTTGTACATCTCCCCCAGCAAACCTAGAGGATAGCAATGGCTATTTGAGCCAAGGAGAATTAACAATTTATCTTCTTATGACTTCAGCATTTTCAAAAGGCTTTTGTTTTTAAGTTGTTTACAAATGTGCTTTTATTTTTTCTGTTAAGCTATTTTGGAGTGTTCAGGACATATTTTTCATGTCATCTTTTACTCAGTTAAAGCTATCCCTCTAGTCATGGATGTGTAACATCTAGTTTTGTCTGGGCGCTGCCTCCTCATTCTCAAAACGGTAACAGGTTCTGCTTTTTGTCAAAGTATGTGTTGTGTAAGACATTGTGTAATGAAAGTATGCTTCTGTATACTGTGCAGTTTTACCAAAAAATGCTTTTTTAGGCTTTATTTTTGTTTTTTGATGAAAAGTTGAAGATTGTAATTCAGAACTTGTACATAAAATGGTGAATGATTTCATATGATGTGGGAATGAGCAGTGTGGCTTTCTGCTACAGGGGTGTTTTACATTACCAGGAATCAAATTAATAAAAGCTGAGAGACTTTAACAGACTTGTAATGCCCCACCACTTGCCAGGGCATCTTTGATCTGTGAGGGAATCCCACGGCTCGTGGGACACAGCCATCGGTACCACCAAGAGAACACTCTTCTGTTCTTTGCTGTTTTCCTTGATGCATGCGGAGGGACAGCTATGGACAAACAGATCCCACCACAGCTGCATGTCAACACTGAATCCACCTCGGACAACCCTATCTGGAGACATTTGCCTGGTTCTGTTCCTAACACACACTTATGCCTTTGTGTGAGAGGCTTCACTGGAATACAGAGGCACTCGCAATCAATCCATTGAGCATCCTGTCTCCCTGGATAACAGTAACTTTATCCCAATTCTGTCCCATTGCCCCCGGACTGCCTGTCTTACCAAGGGGTTCCCAGATGCCATGCTCAAACATACTTTTATTTATTTATTTATCTATTTTAAGTAACAGTAGGAGCAGTGTGGGAAGAGCATTCCCAACCCCTGGGAATAGGAGTTCCCCACGCTAGTGGTTGGGGAGAAAAATCCTCCTAAGCCAGGTCTCACATACGTGTGTGATGCTGTTTAAAACAGTAACTTTTTTAAGGACTTAAATATATTCCAGAATTGGTTGTTGTGAAGTAAATTGTCTGTAGTCAACTTTAATACTTTCACTGGTTCAGGTGCATGGGATTTTTTTAAATAAGTTCCAGTCTTGTTGCTTATGCTCTTTATTTAATTACTAAATCCTGACGGAATAGAGTTATATCAAAAAAAGGTGCTGCAGTTGTTTGCACCTATCAGTAAGAGTGTGTCCGTTTATTATTTCTGAGCATTTTTAACGCCTTCTTTAATCTGGCAGATTGAGGAATTAGGTCAGTTTAGTGTGCAACAATTCCTCCCATCTGCTCCACACAGTTGAAGTGTGATATCTTTCCCTTCCTCCTGTACTGTACATGGCTGGCTGTTTTAATCAGTGTGACACAACAGAATTGAATTTAGACTAAATGAATACAAACCTATTACAAGGTGTAAAACAAACCGTGAATAAGAATTTGACGTGATTTCAGTAAGGCGGTATTGTTACTAAAGTCATTATTTATGCTTTATAATTACATTCCTGGATCTCAAAAGTATTTTCAAAATTAGTTAACGGAGCCTCAGAAGGGTTTTGGTCCAATTTACATATGGGTAAATAGAGGCATGAAAATGTTAAATGACCAACATTATACATGGTCAGTGACAGAGCTGAGAATGAAAGCAGGAAGATCTGAGTCTGTCTCCTAGTTGTAAGAATGGACTGTTCTCCCTCGGTCTAGTTTCAGTACAATCGGAGGAAAGCAAGTTGGGTGGGATTGTTCTTCTAGATGCACTCATGTGAAGCAGAAGGGTCAGCTACCTCCCGAGCTCCAGCTTCCCCATCTGTGCCTACAATGGGTTCTGCATGGGTCTAAAGATCTGCAGTAGGATAGGACTGATGGGCTGCTTGGTTATGCCATCACCATAGAGGTTGAACTTGAGAATGTAATCTCTTTTCTTCAGAAATGCACACACCCCAGGGTGGCTGCCAGGACAGGAGGCAATTATGACAGTCATCATCTGCCTCCTGCTTACACTAGTTCACAGATGGGTGACATACTCTGAGCCTCATAGAGCATAAATCCATTAGCACAGGAGTGCCCAGCTGGTGTGAAGTCAAAGTTCTTTGTATTCCTTGAGTGCTTGCTCATGTCTATTCCATTCTAGGTGTGTGCGTGCCCACATGCGGTCGTCTGAGTTTTTTGCCTTTGTGGTACCCGTAGGGTCGGCAGTGGTGCCCACTTGAGTGACACGCTCATACACCGGTATATCAGGCACCGCCGACCCTACGCCCTCTCAGTTCCTTCTTACCATCCGTGAGGGTTAGTCGGAGTACCTTTCCTTGCACTGCAAGGGCTAGCAGTTTTTCATCTACTGACTTCAAGCCTTAGGGCCTTGTAAATCCTTTATTTATAGTAATTTACTCCCGGGGAAATTCTGTGCCAAAAAATCCAAAATTCTGCATATTTTATTTGTCAAAATGCCAGTTATGGTGATGTCCCCTTCACAAAGCTCATCGGGCAACAGCTGGTGGCACAGACTGCACCAGGCTCAGTGCATGAGGCATGCTCGGAGATCGAGGCAGAGGGAACTGCACCCACCCCTGAGCCTTCCTCCCCTGTGGGGTAACATGCCCTGGAGCCTCCCTCAGCGATGCAGTCACCATCTTCGTCCCTAGATGAGGCAGTTGCGGGACCCTCGAGGGCCAGCCCGCTGGATGATTTCTAAGAACGCCAGGCCCTGCTGTGTTGGGTGGAGGAGAACTTGGGCCTGAAGGTGGAGGAAATGGCTGAGCAGTTGGACACCTTGTTTAATGTCCTGTTAGTCTCTACCCCAACCCATGTAGCACAACCAGTGCATGATGGTGTTCTTAAGATTGACAAGGCCCTCTGGCAAACTCCTTCCTCCATTCTTCCCACCTCAAAAAGGGCCGAAAAGAAATACTTTATCCCTGCCAAAGGGTTTGAATACATCTACACCCACCCTTCCCCAGGCTCGCTGGTGGGCTCTGTGGCCAATGAAAGAGACAAACAGGGGCATACTAGCTCAACCCAGAGACGCCAAACGGTTGGACCTGTTTGGAAGGAAAATTTATTTGACGGCCAGTTTGCAATTCCATTGGCAAACCATCAGATCCTCTTGGGCTGTTACAATTTTAACTTATGGGCTCCCTCCATGAGTTCAAGGAGTCCCTCCTGTAGTAAGAGGAGGCCCTGAGATATAAACCTTGGTATCAGAGGCCTGGTATGAGGCCTAAGGCCTGAACTAAAGTAATGGTCAAGACTTTGCTAACATAAAGCAAAGTTAAGCTGTGAGCCAGAGGCAGGCCCTGCTCACAGAAGCTGGCAGGAAAAGGGCTGATGTTGCATAAATATATATTCACCTAGCAAAGTTAAAGTACAGAACACACTATACTGGAACATTCCACAGATAACATGGAACAGGCCGACCCATCCCAATGACAGGGGCAAAAGGGTAAAATGATGGATAGAGTTGTTTTAATCGAACCAACATGTACAAGGTGAGAGGCGGCACCTTACTACGTAGGGAGGTTGTACCTTGCTACGTGGAGGGGTTGCACCTCAATACGTCAGGAGTGATGTGTAACTTGTTTGTACCCGTGTATAAGAATGTATCCCTGGGGTGGTGTCTTTGTCCGGCCACGGAGGCAGTGGAAAGTCCCGCCACTGAGCCGGGTCCTTGCCAAGAGGCACTTTCTCGTAGTATGCCCTGAGTTAGGCTCAGAAACCTACAGGGAACTGCAATTGTGTCCGAGGTCGCAATAAACCTACTCGGCGTGATTTTGCATCTTACTAGATTCTGTGGTTATTGGGGGTTCTCGTCGGGTTTGCTGTGTCAGCTATCTGCGCAGAGCTGGGGCAGCACGCAGAGGGAACACATGCACGCAGCCGAGTGATATCAACAGGAGAAAGCAGAAGCACCACACCGGTAGCATCTGACAATACCTCCCACAGCGTTTGCCCCAAGAATGTGAAACCCTGGTGGAGGAGGGCAATGCGGCTGCCAGGTGCTCCCTCCAGATGGCATGGTATGTGGCAGACTCAGCAGCCAGGGTGGTTGCATTTGCAGTGGTAATGAGGCGCAGCTCCTGGCTTCAGACCACCGGATTCTCCCAAGAAATGCAGACCTCCATCCAGGACGGATGTCTTTTCGGACCAGATGGATGCTAGGCTGCATGGGCTAAAGGACACCAGGACCACCCTTCGCTTGCTGGGCATGCATACACCGCAGTCTGGGAGAAAGCGGTTCCAGCCACTCCCGCCTCCTAGGCCTTGGCAGTCTCATCCAGGGTCTGTAAGGAGAAGGGTCAGAGATGTTAGTTTCAGCCACCATCATCCTTCCTCCTCCCGCTTACCCACGCAGCCCAGCCTGGCAAAACACACCAGGGGCCAGAAGCACTCATTTTGAGGGTGCAGTCGAGAGCAACACCCCAATCACCTTCCAGGATCCACCCCACTCTTTCCTCAACCATCTTTGTCCCTTCCGTTTGGCCTGGTCCCAAGTCACCTTGGACCGTTGGGTGCTGGACATAGCATCTCAGGGTTACACCTAGAATGGAATGGACAGGAGCAACGCATCTCTAAGACCAACAGCTATGAAAGGTAGGTAACAGTTTTTCCCCCGCTGCTCCCACCTACACATGGGGGGGAAGGGGAGAAGGGAATATAACAGCTGCATACAGACTGCTCTGTCCTGGATACTGAGTGCAGGGACTTAGAGTGCTTTACATCTGCTTGCACACTGTATTGGCCACTATCTAGCTGCTAACAGAAATAGTGAAAAATTCCATGGTACTACATGAGACTGAGATAAATGTGACAAGGGGGTGTGCCCATTGTAGCTCCTCACTGGTTCCATCCTCCCCCAGTAGGACACTAAAGCATATTCCTTGCATACAAGGGTTTCTTTGGGTGGAGTGGAGCATGCTGTAGAGTCACTACTTTCATGTGGTTCTCCCAGTTCTTCCTCCTGCACTGCTGTCATGTCTACAAAAGTTTTGCTGATGCAAGTTACATTGGCATACAGCCACCATGGTATATCACTTGTGCATGTGCATACTTGGCTCCTTGCGTCAGTGCTGCACATACTCACCAGAAGTGCTTGTGTTGATGAATAGTGCAATGCACCATTGGTAGGTATCCTAGCATACAACCTGCCACCGTTCATTGTGCTCTTAGGTAGTTTTGGCAATGCATGGTGGGACAGAAACAACTCGGACAAGGGTTGTTACCTGGGGTTTTATTGTACACGTGGTCAGTGTTCCCTTTTAATTTTTTATGTCCATGTGCGGAATTAATTTTATGTGCACCAATATGGAAGTGATGTGTGGTGGGGGTGGGGCCGTGGGGTTCGGAGTATGGGAGGGGGCTCAGGGCTGGGGCAGAGGGTTGGGGGGTGAGGAGAATGAGGGCTCTGGGGTGGGGCCAGGGATGAGACTGGGGTGCGAGAGGGGGCTCAGAGCTAGGGCAGAGGGTTGGGGAGTCAGGGGATAAGGGCTTGGGTGGGGCTGGGGATGATGGGTTTGGGATGAAGGAGGGGGCTGAGGCAGAGGGTTGAGTGAACAGGGTGAGGGCTCCGGCTAGGGGTGAAGGCTCTGGGGTGGGGCCAACAATGAGGGGTTTGGGATGCAGGCTGCCCTGGGGCTGCGGCAGGGAGAGAGTACAAACAGTAGTAAAAACCTACTTTCGTCAGTAAGATATAGGGAGCACAAATGTGGAAGGAAGATGCCATTTTTCCATAGTCACTTTTCTGTGTACAAATGCACTGACAGTGGAGTGCAACAGCTGAAAGTTAATAAACAGACCTATTGGTAAAGTCACATCAACCACAACCCCAGCTCTAAACTGGAGAAGGGATTGGGGAAGTTTGGAGCTGTATCTAATTTTATGGTTTGGGTCCTCAAACTATGCTGCAAGATATGACTGATTAGAGCTTTTTGAAAACTAAGGGTGATGTCATGAAACATATGAAAGACTTCAATCCTATTTACTATATACCTTTCCTGAAGCTCAGGAAGTGTAACCCGTAGCACTGGCTATAAACTTAAAGCAGGGTTTGGTTCTGAAAAGCGAATTGATAAAAGTGGCGCTGGTGGGGGTTCTATGTTTGCCTCTCAATGATGCTACGTTGAATGTACTTGCTTTACAGATGTGGGGAGATATCTTTAACCGAGAGCCCTGCAAACTTCACATGAGATCAGAGAGTCTGGGATCAGAGCAATGAAGGTGCTTCAGACCAAGTTGAGCCCTCAATCGCAGCGGTATAACTCCCATTGTATTGAGATTGCATTTTCAGTGACACCTGTGCAACTCCTTTGCCCTCTGTGGCTTTGTCAGATGTAACTGCTTGGAATGTAATAAGCCATTCTGTTGATGCACAAGGAGTAGTAGAAGATAGTTCACTCTCTAAGCTGTGTTGGCTCTGCAATGTTAACTAGCAATAGCAGTAAAAAAAAACTCTCTTCCTCAAACTCAGCAGCTTTGACTCTGAATACATACAAGGAACAGATCTGTTGGGCAAGGTGCCCTTTTTACATAGTCACTGTCTAGAGTAGAACTGTACTTGTAAGTGACCTTAGTCTAGTTTGACTTTTTTCCTAGAGTGGTGAGAGACCACTTGCATCCAAGAAGGCTAGGATTGTGAATCTGATACAAAAGAAATAATGTCTGAGAGCTCTAAACTTTCTTTCCTCTGCCTAAAACACAATTGCATAGCAAGAAAAAGACAGTTAACTGGTAAGAATAGCCTTTCTAGCCAAATATAAATAGCCGAGGGTCTATATCCTTTTAAACTCCATTTACAACAGTATTGGGGGGATTTCTTGTAAAAAGATTCTCTCATAGACTGACTAAAAAATAATAATAAAAGGGAACGGCAAAGGAAATCCTAGAGACTCAGAAGTTTAACCTTCATTAATTGATTTATTTGGGGCAGCTTTTGTAATAGTAGTTTTGATCTCATGTGACCAAATTTAATGTGAAACTTCGAGACCTTTATAACATCCTCAGTAGGGATACTATCAAAGTCTGTATACAAGATATGTTAGATTTTAAAAGTGACTTTGTATGCTACAAGTTCTAAGGCAGTAGTGCATTTCCTGTCTTCCCCTGACCAAATTATTATTTGTTACATTCTCATGATCTCTGCTAATTAGAGCTGGTTGGGAAAATAGAGTATCAGTTTCACAGGGAATGTAAAAATCCTTGTCATTCAGGAATCGTAGAAGTGTAGGATTGGATGAGACCTCAGTAGATCATCTAGTCCAGTCTCCTGCACTCAACACAGAACCACGTAATAACTAGACAAGAGGTGGGCAAACTACGGGCCACATCCGGCTCGCGGGACCATCCTGCCCGGCCCCTGAGTTCCCAGCCAGGGAGGCTAGCCCCTGGCCCCTCACTTGTTGTCCTCCCTCCCCCACAGCCTCAGCTCACTGCACCACCAGCGCTCTGGCCCGCTGCTCCTGCTGGCAGCATGGTGGCGTGGCTGGCTCTGGCATGGTAAGGGAGCGGGGGCTCCCGGGAGGCTGTCAGGGGACAGGGGCTGGTTGGATGGGGTAGAGGTTCTGGGAGGGGTCGGGGAACGGGGGGGCTGGATAGGCGTGGGAGTCCCGGGGGGGCTGTCAGGGGGCGGATAGGGGTTGGGGCAGTCAGAGGACAGGGAGCAGGGGGGGTTGGATGGGTCAGGGGTTCTGGGGGGGGAACAGTCAGGGGACAGGGACCAGGGGGTGATTGAATAGGTTGGGGGTTCTGGGGGGCAGTCAGGGGACAGGGAGCAGGGGGTGGTTGGATAGGCGTGGGAGTCCCGGGGGGCCTGTCAGGGAGCAGGGGGTGGTTGGATAGGGGTTGGGGCAGTCAGGTTACAGGGAGAGGGGGGGTTGGATACGGGGTGGGGTCCCGGCGGGGCTGGGGTCCTGGGAGGGGGTGGTCAGGGGACAAGGAGCAGAGGGGGTTGGATGAGTTGGAGATTCTGAGGGGGGCAGTCAGGGGACAGGAAGTGGGAGGGAGCAGATGGGGGCAGGGCAGGCTGTTTGGGGTGGCACAGCCTTCTCTACCCGGCCCTCCATATAGTTTTGCAACCCCGATGTGGCCCTCGGGCTAAAAAGTTTGCCCACCCCTGAACTAGACTATTCCTGACAGGTGTTTGTCTAACCCAAGGATGGCCAACCTGTGGCTCCAGAGCCACATATGGCTCTTCAGAAGTTTAATATGTGGCTCCTTGTATAGGCACCGACTCCGGGGCTGGAGCTACAGGCGCCAACTTTCCAATGTGCGAGGGAGTGCTCACTGCTCAACCCCTGGCTCTGCCACAGGCTCTGCCCCTACTCCATGCCTTCCCGCCCCCTCCCCTGAGCCTGCCATGCCCTCGCTCCTACCCTCCCCCCCCCCAGAGCCTCCTGCACGTCATGAAACAGGTGATCGGGAGGTGTGGGGAGAGAGCGGGAGGCGCTGATCGTCAGGGCTGCCAGTGGGTGGGAGGCGCTGGGAGCTGGTGGGGAGCTGATGGTGGGGGGGTTACATATTACTGTGGCTCTTTGGCAATGTACATTGGTAAATTCTGGCTCCTTCTCAGGCTCAGGTTGGTCACCCCTCTTCTAACCTGTTCTTTAAAATCTCCAATGAGAGAGATTCCACAACCTTCCTAGGCAATTTGTTTGGAATGGAACAAAACATTGAGATTTAAAAATTTCCTGTCAAACAAAAAATTCTGACTGTTTTAGAAGGAAAAATGTGGAAGTTTTCAATAAAAAAATGAATGGCAATTCTAGTCAATTTGGCATTTTGACCCAGATGCCCAAGAATGACCATTTTGAGTTTCAGTGAGCAGAGAAGGGAGGCAGACCCCAAACTGCACCAAATCAAAGCACAAATACACCATAGTATGTAGTGGAGGTGATGAGGGGATGTGAAGGAGGTGGTGGTGGTGGTTGGGGGCAGCATCACCATCTCCTAAGCCCGGGGCAGCCGTGGCACTCCACTGTCTGGGAGAATTTCTCTGTGATTGCAAGGAAGTCAGATTTGGCTTCCTTGCAATCACTGCAAGGGAGTGAAGGGGTGTTTCATCTAAGGGTTTTTTAGGGACTGTTGTTGAGGGGAGATTCCATCCTTGGATCTGCAGAGTGAAGAACTAGTTAGCCTGCATTAACCCATTGCACCAGCAAACCTTATTATGCCCAAATTCTCTTAAGAGAAGTATTTGCCAGAGTCACTTTAAAAGACAATGCACAGGAAAGGGGATGTGTTAAGCAACTTGATTAGATAATTTTGTAAAACTTCATCAGCTTTCAATACTGATTTTCAGGGCAATGCAGTGTGAAAATTACCTACCAAACCCCAATTACATGGCTGAGTCCTGCCTGGTGCTGAGACTCTTCTGCTGGGTACTGAAACTTTTCAGTGGACACTCAGAGCCTTACAGGATCAGGTCCATACTTACAAAAAGCTGAGAGATTTAGCCTTGGCTTAATGTCCTTCTAACTCTGGAATGAACAAACACTTGTAAATTAAAGCTAAAATAGGGAAAATCTCTAGGAAAGAAGTTTACAGGCCTGGATTTAAGCCAACATAATATCTCTGCATGGGGAAAATATTTGTGGGATCAGCACAATGGACAAAGCCATTCTCAAATAACGTTGTTACCAACTACACTGTTTGTCCTGTTGTCCAGTCTTATTGTGTTAAGCCTGGAGGGGAAGAGGGGAGAAGCAGCTGCCTCCAAATACAAGTCAAAAATTGAATGTAACACTAAACGTTGCTGTGGTTATTTGTATGAAAGCACAGAGATACAGAATGACCAAATGAGTCATTTATAGACTATGTCTTCACTTATTAACTTGGCATAAATACAAATCCCTTAAGAGTAAGATGATGAACACTAATCACTTTGAGCTCTCGTGACCCTCTATGATCCTGTCTGGTATTTACTTAGGCTAATTTTCCCAATGGTATCTGAATAGACCTAATCATTGCTGTGTGAGTTATGATACTGTATGGCAAAATATTGAGTAATAGTGTCCCTTTTCCTGTTCTTTTACTCAGTCCAGTCACAAAACATTAAAGTTCTCAACGTGTGACACAGTTTAAGAACAGGCTGTGGTTCTGTGATTCAGGCCTGGCTGTGGCTTGGAGATTCTTCATAGCAAGGATAGTGGTGGATGGAAGGAACTTCAGATGTTGCATCACCAGAAATGTGCAGTCTTAGCAGTGGGATGGATCGGAGCTATAAGAGAGAGAAATGGGGTTTCCTTTAGTGGGGATAGTATGATTTGAGACCCTGGTCCTATTCCCATTTCTGCCACAGTGATCTTGGGCTAGTCACTAAAACACTCCATGTGTCAGCTTACCCCACTGGCAAAATAAGGGTTATACTTGTTATACTTATCTGAGCAGGGTGGGCTGTGTTTGCAATGCATAGAATAATCTGACAGATCAGAGAAGCAGAAGCTAGTGGGAATACTACTAACATACAGGACAAAATTACAGATTCAGCAGGTCTGATTAGCCTTCACATTAATAAAAACATGCAGTTAATACTTTTAAGGAAATTCTCTATTTATCCACATAACTGGTATAACACATAGAGCAGCCAATGCAGAATCTCCATTCAACCAGCATGTCTCAGACACCAGTGCAAGAGGGACCACGTATACAAGAGAGAGACTAGTTCAATCACCATGCAGATGGAGTCTTTTGGCCTGGCCCTTCACACAACCAACAAGGTTGTCAGTGGTTTTGTGATGTGACTATCTAACAACTAGACTAAAAACTCCAGTTCATTCCACACAGGCCACCAAGTAGAAAAATGAATGGTATTAGTCACTACCCAACTGGTAGTAAATAAACTAGTGACCTAGACATGAAAGGCTCCGTATCCATATTGTTTTAAATTAAATAAATTAATTTAAATAAAAATAAATTAATGGAGATATCCTATCTCCTAGAACTGGAAGGGACCTTGAAAGGTCATCGAGTCCAGCCCCCTGCCTTCACTAGCAGTGACCAAGTACTGATTTTGCCCTAGGTCCCCCTCAAGGATTGAACTCACAATCCTGGGTTTAGCAGGCCAGTGCTCAAACCACTGAGCTAACCCTCCCTCACTAATTATATGCTGGACAAGGACAGATTTAATTCCAAGGACAGGAATATTAACCTCAATTCACCCCCTTAATCAAGTGTAGAGATACAGGAGGCATAAGCAAGGGAACCATGACATGGATCATCAACATTGTCATCTGCTTTTACAGGCAGCAGCATCTTGTGAAAATATCACTGCAATCACCAGAAGCCAAGAGTTTCCATGGCAATGTGTGGAACATGGGCAAAAAGAAATCAGAACCCTAGGCTACATTTTCAAAGGTATTTTGGTGCCTAAAGATGCTGATAGGCACCTAGTGGGGTTTTCAAAAGCACCTAAGTGCCTGTGCAGTGTTTATAGATTACCAGAGGGGATGAGAATGTGTTGCAGGAGGAGTATAATAAATAGAGGGACTTCCCAGCCAGGGAGCTCTCTAGTAACTGCTTAAGGCATGGCTTTTTGTGTTTATGTTGACACACTACAGTGCCTAATGGGAGTTAGGCCTTTGGTGCTTTTGAAAATCCCATTAGCTGCCTATGTGCATCTTTAGATGCCTAAATACTTTTAAAAATCTGGACCGCTATGTGCTACTACGATTCAGCCATCAAATGTTGCAGTCAAACTTTTTACTGGTTCAGCAGCTCCAAAGAAATAATCTGGAGAGGTTAGACATAATGAAGCAAAAGTAACGCTCATGGTGTTTTGTTTTAAAAAAATGCTGATTTGTGTTTCATCTTCTAATAAGGTTACCTACCCCCATCCACCAGAATGCAATTTCTTACCACCCAGCAACCAGTTCTGCCACTGTAACAAGTCTCAAAAATGGAAGATCATTTTGCAGTTCTTAACCAGTTTTAAACATCTTAAAATAAAAGACTTGAATTCAGTGATTAAAGCTTTCCTCCTATGCATACTAGATTGCAGAGATACATCTTTAGGTACATTGTTTAATAATGATTCCACAGCATGTTCCTGTAATAACATGCAGCCATACAGGGGGAGACCTCAAATGTATAATGCATTAATAGCTCTCTAGCTATTAATTTCAATCAGAACCTTATTTTTAATTTTTAAAATGCTTTTACAGAATTTTTAACAAGCAGCCATGTTGCTTTTTTTTTTTTTTTTTACTACCCAATCTATAAAGCTTTTTAGGCCTTCCCAAAATATTGAGTCTTGAGTTATTTTATTTCATTGCCATTATTTCAGAGAGACTTTGTGGAACAAGTCTCATGACTGGAATATTGGCATAGAGGGGCATAACTTGTTCAGGAGGGACAGGTGGGATGAAAAGGGAGGAGGTGTTGCATTATGTGTCAAGAATATATACACTTGTATCGAGGTCCAGAAGCAGACCAGTAGAAAGTCTCTGAGTAAAGATATAAGGGGTAAAAATTGGGGTGATATCATGGTAGGGGTCTACTGTAAACCACCAAATCATGAAGAGAAGGTGGATGAGGCATTTCTAGAACAAATAATAGAAATATCCAAAACACAAGACCTGGTAGTAATGTGGAACTTTAACTATCAAGACATCTGCTGGAAAAGTAATACAGCAAAACTTAAAAATTTCAATAACGTATTGTAGATGACTTCTTGTTTCAGAAAATGGAGGAAGTAACTAAGAGGAAAGGCATTTGGATTTGATTTTGACCAACAGGGTAGCAAATCTGAAGGTGGAAGTCAATTAGGGTGAAAGTGAGCATGAAATGATAGATTTCATGATTCTAAGAAAAGGAAGGACAATGGACTTCAAAAAAACAGACTCATAGACTTTAAGGCCAGAAGGGATCATCTAGTCTCACCCCCTGCACATCGCAGGCTACAGAACCTCACCCACCCACTCCTGAAATAGACCCCTAGCCACTGACTGAGTTACTGAAGTCCTCAAATCATGATTTACAGACTTCAAGTTACAGAGGATCCATCATTTACACTAGTTTAAACCTGCAAGTGACCCATGCCACATGCTGCAGAAGAAGGCAAAAAACAAACAAAACCCAGGGTCTCTGCCAATCCAACCCAGGGGAAAACTTCTTTTCTGACCCCAAATATGACAATCAGTTAGTCCTTGAACATGTGGGCAAGACCCACCAGCCAGACACCTGGGAAAAAATTATCTCTAGTAAATCACAGCTCTCCCCATCTCAAATTCAGAGAACTGGTAGGTAAGGGCCCATGAGAAGAAAATCTAACGGAAAAAAGAGTGTAGGTTACCTTGCAGTTTCTCAGGGAGACAATATTAAAGGCATAACTGCGAACAATCCCAATGTGAAGGGAAGATAGGAAGAATAGTAAGAGGACAATTAAGCTCCATCAGGACCTCTTTAGTGGTCTGAAAATCAAAAGCAGATCCTACAAATAGTGGAAACATGGATGAATTGCTAAGAAGAAGTACAAAAGAACAGCACAAGTATGTAAGAACAAAATCAGAGAGGCAAAGGCACAAAATGAGTTATACCTAGCAAGGGACTTAAAATGCAATAAGAAGAAGTTCTTTAAATACTTTAGGAGCAAGAGAAAGATGAAGAACAATGTACATCCTCTGCTTATGGGGGAAGGATAGCTAATAGCTGATGACAACAAGAAGGCTGAGTTGTTTACTGCCTCTTTTGCTTCAGTCTTCACTAAAAGGTTAAGGGTGACCAGATACTCAACACAATTAGTATTAACAACAAAGGGGAAGGAATGCAAGCCAAAATAGGGGAAAATCCAAATATTCTTTAACCATTAAGTTAGATGTATTCAACAGAACCTAATTAATTTCATCCTAGGGTACTTAAGGAAGTAGCTGAAGCAATCTCACAACCATTATCTTTAAGAACTTGTGGAGGATGGGTTAGGTCCCAGAGGATTGGAGAAAGGCAAACATAGTACTTAATCTTTAAAAGGGGGAACAATGAGGACATGGAGAATTATACACTGGTCAGACTAACTTCAATACCTTGAAAGATACTGGAACAAATTATTAAACAATCAATTTGTAAGCACCTAGAGGATAATAGGGCTATATTAGTCAGCATGGATTTGTACACAACAAATCATGCCAAACCAACCTAATTTCCTTCTTTGACAGGGTTACTGTCCTAGTGGCTGGCGGGGAAGCAGTAGATGTAATATATCTTGATTTTTAGTAGGGTTTTTGACACAGTCACATGTGACATTCTCATTAACAAATTAGGAAAATATGATCTAGATGAAATTACTACAAGGTGGGTGCACAAATGATTGAAAGACCATACACTCTCCCTGAGCAAACCATTGGGTATCAAGTAGGGTCCTACAGGGGGTCAGTGAGGGATGCTGTATTATTCAATATTTTCATTAATGATGTGGATAATGGAGTGGAGAGTATGTTTATAAAATGATGACACCAACCTGGGAAGGATTACAAGCACTTAGGGGGGATAGGATAAGAATCCAAAATGACCTTGACAAATTGGAGAATTGGTCTGAATTCAACAAGGTGAAATTCAATAAAAATAAGTTCCAAGTACTTCACTTAGGAAGGAAAAATCAAATGCACAAACACAAAATGGGGACTAACTGGCTAGGTGGTAGTACTTCTGAAAAGGATTTGAGGGTTATAGAGGATCACAAATTGAATATATGAGTCAACAATGTGAGGCAGTTGCAAACAAGGTTAATACCATTCTGGGTGTATTAACAAGAGTGTTGGACGTGAGATATGTGAGTCCCGCTCTATTTGGGACTGCTGAAGCCTCGTCTGGAGTATTGTGTCCATTTCTGGATGCCGCACTTTAGGAAAGATGTGGAGAATTTGGAAAGAGTCCAAAGGTAGCTCAGGCCTGGCCTGACATGAGCAATTAACATATGGAAGGAGGCCTCATTTTTTGGAAGAGAGAATTAGGGAAGGAAATGAATCATCAGTTTGAAAACAGAACATTTGTGCTAAATAAGATAAGTAAATAGGTCAGTAGGCTAAGAAAACAGAATGCCTAAGCCAACTAAGATAAGCGAGAGAACATGCAGGGAAATATTTACTATGAATTAGATAACACAGGAAGTTAGAAATGTAGAGATGTGGTGCATGCTGCACAGGGATTGGTTCCTGCAAAGTAGCCAATCCAATCCAAAAATGTGTGACGCAAATGCAATTAGATTTGTAATGTGTATAAAGGGAAAAGGTTTCTGTGTAACTTTGTAACTGTGATGTACCCTGCATCCATTCCCCACACTGAGCGTAGCACTGCTATATGCCAAATAAAGATACCTGAATGACGAAGGCTGGAGTCAAACTGAGTTCGTGGGAAGCTGAATGGAACGAGGTCTCGAAGGGAGTTCCAACACCAAAGGAGAGTGACAAAAATAACTAAAGTTTAGAAAATCTGACCTCTGGGGAAAGATTAAAAGAACTGGGCATGTCTTCTCTTAAGAAAAGAAGACTGAAGGGTGGTCTGATAACAGTTTTCAAATATGTTAAAGGCTGTTATAAACAGGAGGGCGGTCAATTGTTCTACATGTCCAATGAAGGTAGGACCAGGAATAATGGACTTGATCTGCAGCAAGGGAGATTTAGCTTACGTATTAGGGAAAACTTTCTAAACTCAGAAATAGGCTTCAAAGGATGATGGTGAAATCCTCATCATTGGTGGTTTTTAAGAACAGATTGGACAAATACCAGTCAGGGATGGTCGACGTTTACTTGGCCCTGCCACAACTCAGGGGACTGGACTTGATGACTTCTCAAGGTCCCTTCCAGCCACATATTTCTGTGATTCTATTATTGTTTTTATAATTCTGAGCAAGACCAAGCTGACTTACCAGTTCCCTCATTCTGTAACAAACCTGAGACCCATGTCTTACGCTAAGATTGTTGGTTAGCATACACGTATACAGTTCTGGTATTAAAATGTTACAAAGAGAAGGCCCTCTCCTACCACCCAGTTCTGTGTGTGCCTAAAGTTCATCCCCTCACTTATTACTATCCTGCAGATGCCGGGTATAATACTATAGTACATATTTTATAACTGGTTGATTTAAACTAGTTTAGGTTTTTATTTGTCTATTTTACATACTCTAGTTGAAGAAGATGGTAAAAACCTTTCTGACTATAATGGAGGCAATGTGGTCCCCTGGATAGGAATCAGACTAATTCTGCTCCTATTATCCCTTTTGTTTGTACCAGTGTAGCCCTACTGACTTCACCAATGATTTACACTAGTGTAAGTGAGAGGAGGGTGCACTCCATGGCTGGAATCTTCTCTGTCAAACATAGCTGTAAAGGTAATCTCCTTGACCAGCTACTGAATTTGTTGACTTGTATAATGAATTTTTCTTCTTCTCAGTACAGTTTGAAAAGAAGTAAATGTAAATATTTTGTTTGAATACAATAGGTATTTTATTTTAAAAAACAGTAAAATACTGTGTGTGACAGATATGACAATATCCTGCACAAACCTTGTTTAATTAAGTTAGTGTTTTAGGAGTTGACTGTATAAAAATGCAGAAGTTTATATATATTGAAGGATTGTTTGTATTTCCAGGGGGAGGAAACTAAGGAACTAAGAACAGTAGGAGGTGATTAGGCAAATTCACTCAGGTTGTAACATCTCCAGAGACCACCACCAGAGAGAGGCTCACATATACCAGTTCAAACTGGATTCTCCAGGGACCAACAGACAAAGAATGGATTTTTGGTTAAATAGCTTGAGTTTAAACTTACTCAGGGCTTCTTTCTGATCCAGCAAACGGACAAGACCTCTGGTTAGGCTGACCAGACAGCAAGTATGAAAAATCGGGACAGGGGGTGCGGGGTAATAGGCGCCTATATAAGACAAAGCCCCAAATATCGGGACTGTCCCTATAAAATCGGGACATTTGGTCACCCTACCTCTGGTCAAAGTGGGGTCCCAATCCTTAGGTAAGGGTTGGAAGGTCTTTGACCTGCTGAGGCCCCATAAGATTTGGGGTTTAGTTCTCAGCAAAAGCAATTATGAACTGGTGACCACAGGAAAAGCCCTGAGTGGGGTTTGAAGGACTAATCTCCAACTAGAGCCCTCATTGGAGTTGGCAGGTGATCTCTGGTAAGCTTATTAGCATGTTTGTAGGTTCTTTTATTGTTTTTGATATGTTTTCTCTGTAATGCTTTCACCTTAAGAATAAAAGAGTTGCTTAGCTGTGTGGTAACTTACAACTCTTGGCAATTACACTGTCTACCATCTCTGAGGAGAGAAGTGAAGCAGGTCTGCTTAGGCAATCTGACTTTTGCTGGGAGAGGTCACAGTACAGTCAGTCAGTGAAATGGTCAGCCTGGAAATACCCCAGTTAGAAGGGAGAGACATGCATAGCTCCAGCTAAGAGAGGTGATGGCTCAGAAGCCAGAAGCCAAGAGTGGGTGCCCTTGCTGGACCACAGAGGGGGAATATAGGTGCAATTGCCCTGAACTTTGAGACTGTAAATTAAAAATTACCAGGCCATAGAGCTTCTTTACAGCTATATTGCAGGGGTGGCCAAACTTACTGGCCCTCCAAGCCACATACAACAACCTTCAGAAGTTTGAGAGCCAGGGCACACCTGCTGGGGCCCAGGCCTCGGGGCTTCAGCCCCACTCCTGCTGAAGCCTCAAGCCCCAGCAGGTGGTGCCCTGCAGGGCTGAAGCCCCGAGACCCTTCCCTCCCTACTGGGCAGAAGCCTCTAACCCACCACCCCGCTGCAAGGCAAAGATCTAGAGCTCCTCCACCCCAGTCTGGTAGGTGGGGAATGGGGGTGAAGCTCTGTGAGCCGCACTTTAATGGTAAAAGAGCCACATGTGGCTCACGAGCCACAGTTTGGCCATCCTTGCTATATGGGATCCTGATCCATGACTATGGCTCTAGGTGTAATGGTAATATAAATAAGTAATAACAATAATAATTTACACCAGGTAAGGATCTGGCCCACCATCTACTTTAAAATTGTATTCACTTTACATATCATATATACTATCAGAACACATGAACTGCAACTTTGAAAAAGAGAAGATGCATTTCATAACAAACTTTTTCATGCAAATGTAAATTTGAAGTGCAGCTGCAAGGCAACAACATAGTTAATTTTACTCTTGCATAAATGCTTTTGGCATTAATGATTTTCAGTGTTATTTTGGATATCCTCATCCACCAATGTTTCATCCTTTTAGTCTTCCAACATCAGCATATTTTGTATTGTGCTCTACGAAAAAATATTTTAACTAGCTATTATCTTTAAACTCAGCATTCTAAACATGGCTTTCTTGCAGCTCCAACGGACTATAAATTGTTTAGTAAGCATGAAGCTTGCAACTTAGCCAACAATTATCATCTATCATATATAAAGCTTGTTGTGGTTTCCTGAAAGGACTGAAACTTGACCTTTTTCTATGTGAATGACTAGTGATTGCAGTGTCAAGACTGTGATGTGTCTCATCACTAATCACAAGCCAGATTAGTTTGGAATCTTGTTCAACAGAAAATGCTAAATTATAGAGGGTTTTATAGTGGAAAGAAAATGCAACCACTGCTGTGCTCCTCTCGATGGTGTCCTTTAATACAGTGGAATACAGAAGCTTGAACCCTGCTATAGTGAAACTTGATTCATAGCAAAATAGAAACAATATCCAAATGCCGTCATAATGAAGTGGTTCTGTGAATGTGAAACGCTTCACTACAAAAGAGTCTCCCTGAATTTTGAATGGAAAAACATATTGTGGAACTGTTTCTATTGACTTTAGTGTTATAAGTTAGTAAAAGAAATGTTCTAATTAATTGCAAGTGTTATTGCTGTTCAAAATATGTCCAGAAGGAGACACTGTACTGTAGTTTGTAGGCGGGGGTGCCATGAATCCTGTATAGATGTTCAACGTTTCTCTGAGGCACAAGGGATGTCTATTCTATAAACCTTTTCTTTTCTTGGTAGCTCTTTTGTGGATTTAGTGTAGATCTGGACTCCATCAAGTAAATGAAGAGGATTTGCACATCCCAGTTATCTCGACCAATTATATTGGAAAAGCTGATATGGTCCTTGTTATCCTGAGAAAAAGGTTGAGCTCTTAAAGTCACATTTCTCCTCCCTGTTACTATGTATGGCTCTGTTTCTCCAATCTGTTCCATTCAGGCAGACCCTTATGCCCATGAGGGTTCCATTGAAGTCAGTGGAACTCTACCCAGGTGCAAGGAGTCAACTATGTGGATCAGATTGCAGGATTAGGATTTACAAAAAGAAAAGGATTAGAGTGTTGCGTACTCCCTCAGTCATCCAGAGGAGGCTTCCTGGATGATCCAAGAGCCTGTGAGAGTCTGGTAATACTTTGAATAGAAAGAAGAAATGTATAACAAGATCCAGTGGCTGGAAGTTGAAGCTAGACAAATTTAGACTAGAAATAAGGCACAAATTCTTAACAGGGAGAGTAATTAACCATTGGAACAATTTACTAAGGGTTGTGGTGGATTCTTTATCATTGGAAGCTTTTAAATCAAAATATACTCTAGTTCACACAAGAATTAGTTCAGGGAAATACTATGGCCTGTTGATGAGGGAGGTCAGACTAAATGATTGAAATGGTCCCTTCTGGCTTTCTAATCTATTAATCTAAATCTAGAAAGGGACCAGTAAGTGCTTTTATGATGAGTAATTTTTCCTCTGTATTTGTGTATTTATTTTTATAAAGTGTGCAGTGTTTATAGTTCTACTCTTGTATTAACTGGGCACTCTGTACCTCAAAGCAGCACCCTATAGCACCACTATATTCACCACTATCATATAATTAGGATATATTTCATTTAAAGCATGCCATGTAAGATATCATAGAAAAGGTCATGATCTGCTGAAACCCATTGTTCTGTCAAAATATGTATATCGTTAGTGTGTATGAAGTTATGAGATTTTGCTCTATGGTTGTTACTGAAATATGTTGTAAGTTTGCTAGTGACAACGAGGAGGTGATCCACGCTCAGGAGAGCGTTAAACAACCATTAATCAACAGGGGGGTTGTAAACAAGGGATTTAAAATACTGTAAAAGGCTGCACAAGCATCACACAGTGGGGGCTTGCTCAACTCTGTTACCAGTCTGGGCTAGTGTTTTCTAGGCACATGGACTGAGGATATAAAATAGGCGACAGTGGCATCATGTTTTGGCCTTTCTCCTCCCCCACCTACGCTGGAAGAAACAAGAACGTTGAGAAGATAAAGACTTCAACTGAGGAGACTGGTCCCAGGCTTAAAAGGGGAAGCCTGTGTATTAAGAATTGTAACATCCAGTGGGGTGACAAAAACTGCTTGATCTAAATACTGCCTAATATACTACGGTTTAAGATTAACCTGTGCACTTACCTTTTATTTTCTTTGGTAACGATCTCTTACCTTTTGTGCCTACCACTTATAATCACTTAAAATCTATCTTTCTGTAGTTAATAAACCTGTTTTATGTTTTACGTAAAACAGCGTGTTGTGGTTAAAGTGCTTGGGAAATCTCAGCTCAGTTTACAAAGGCTTGTTTGTGTCCTCTCCACATTGAGGAAGGGGCAGACTGGGTAATGAATTTACACCGGTCAGGTTTCCGAGGTGCAGGGCTGGGAAGCTGGGGGGAATTGGCTGATGCCTTTCTCTGTGTGATTCTTGAGTGGCTCAGGGAGCATTCATGCATTCTAGCTGGGTGTGGGGCTCCACATGCTGTTGTGCTGAGTGATAACAGCGCTTGGAGGGGTTTGCTGCTTATCACTAGCAAAGCATTGTGAGAGACAGCCCAGGCTGGAGAGTTAAGGGGCACAGCACTACCCCAGTCCCAGGTTGCCCCCCGGGTATCCCATGGCATCCCCTGCTGGTGGTCTTCCTACTTAGCTTGAAATTTAATTAAACTTTGTTTGGGCTCGAGCTGTGGTACCTGCAAGGGTGCAAGTATGATTGTAGCTTGGGTAGGCATACCCATACTATCTTTAATTTAGCTAGCATGGATAACAATAGTAGATAGCAACCAGAGTTCAAGCCCTCCAAGTACTCTAGGTATGTACTCTGGTTGCTAGCCCATGCTGAAGCCTGTGCCACATCGACACTGCTATTGTTACCAGTGCTAGCTAAATTAAGCATGGGTATGCCTACCCATGCAACAATTACACCTTCATTTCCAATGTAGATGTACTCTTAGGTACTTTTGAAAATTTTACCCTACTTTAAAATCTCTCAAAACTGATCAGTATTGCATAAGAGTTATGAAGCTTAGTGAACATTTTGATAAACCTGGTCAATGTTTTGAGTCCGTAATAAAACCCCTGGATTTTACCTGGCTTTGGAGTTCCTTGTAAGTATTTCTCCCATCATTCTTTTACCAGTAGATACAAAGAAAAAAAGGATCAGCTTCTTTATTGGGAAGCTCACTTTCTGGGACGCTTCTGAACTCTGCAGGAGTTCAGAATGAGATCTTGGATACAGTGAGGGAGAGTGGTTGCTACTTCCGTCTAATCATAAAAGGAAACCTAAGTGAGAGCTTGAAAAAGAGCTGTCTGCTTTATTTCAATGAATCTGTATTAAAGCAGGTGGGAAACTTTAAACCTATAATCCATTTTTATAAAGATTGTTTAAACAACAAGAATGCCTGGAAGCATCTTAACTCTAGACAACTGGAAATCATTTTCTAAAGCCTCTTGTTCAAGGAGAGTCATTTAATTCTTTGAAATGTAGGCCATTTTCAAGTCATTTAGTACAACAAATGGGACCAGCTCAATCTGTTCTTCACATTTTAGTAATTTAAAAGGACATAACTGAATTTTATTTTAATGGTAATTGCAAGTTCATGCAGAAAATGTAAATGCACATTTCACAATTAGCTTGCAGCATAAACCCTGGCTTCTATTAATGTATTCCAATTTGTAATTCTTTGCACAGTATGAGATTTGAAAGCTGTGATTAAAATTAATTAGGTTAAGTAAAGTTTATCCCCCCTGAGCACTGCTATTTGAAGAAAGAAATGGTAAAACACTAGCTACATCTGGCACTACAGGAAGTTAAAGCTTCACAAGGAGCAGCAGCATTGCTTTTTCATAGAAATTGCATGCTGCTTATTTGGCACACCTAAAGAGCCCTTCCAGGAGCTAATTGAACTATTAAGCTACTCTTTGCCACATATCAAAGCTTCGGAGGTAATAGCTACACCATCCATCTATAGCTATGGGTATCGGACAAATTAATCAATGTTTGTAACACAGCAGGTCACAAAACTATATGTACTTGATCATTTCTATCTGTCTTAGGGTTTTATGCTGCTGTCCATCACCATGGTATCTGAGCTTTTTCCAGGTAAAATCAATAGCAAAGTCCCTAGTAGTCTTGATGGAGTCTCTGGCATTTCTCCCCTCTTGGGGTAAAAACTCTGGGGTATTTTTGCTTATTAGTTTGTTTGGTTGTCGGTTTTGGCTGGTTGATTTGTTTGTATTACAGGAGGGGTAGAGAGTTTATTTCTTCATGTGATGGGAGCGTTTAGGCAGATGGGGTGATGTGAACGTTATCCTTGCTATGGTGGAAAAGCTTTCTTCAAAGGTTTTGCAGTGTTTCCTAAAGATAGTCAGAGTCTGGATTTACCTCATTTACTCTGGAAATTCAGTCCGTCGATTGGGAATGCTTTATGCCTAGCTCTCGTGTGCTACGTCCTAGCCTTTGTGATCTGCATTGTCTCAAAGGTTCATAGATTGAAATCTGGTCATTGATGTAGCTGAGCCTTGAACCATTAACTGCTTTGAAGATTAGGACCAAGGTCTTACTGGCATCTGAAACTGACTGGAAGCCAGTGGACGGACTTGAACACAGACCTGACGTGCACTAGACCGTGGAGGCCTAAGCCATAGAAAAGGCAGGCAGCCACATTCTGTACCCGTTGGAGCCTGTGCATCATCTTCACGTTCAGATTCAGACACACTGAATTACAGTAAGCCAGCCCAGAGGGGATGAATGCATGGAACACTGTAGTCAGGTCCTCATCTGGGGGTAAGGTTTCCTACAGAGCAGGAGGAGAAAAAAGACACTTTTAGATACCGAAGTTCCTGGCTGTCCAAGCTTAGAGAGGAGTCAAACAGGACTCTGAGGTTTCATACCCCTTTGGTGAATGGGAGCTGTTTGCCATCAGTGGAAGGTGCGAACAGTATCTCAGCTAGATCTTGAAAGTGTTTTCCCTTTTCACCCTGCATCACCTCCATCTTGCCTAGATTCAGCCTGAGCCAGCTGCTCTTCACCCAAGAGCCAGGGGTGGCAGGTTTGTAGAAATTTTGGTGGTGCCCAGAATGCCCAGAGCCCCCCCCCTCCCCCCAAACTCCACCCCCACCTACCTAAGGCTCTGGAAGGGAGTTTGGATGGGGGGAGGAGGTCTGGGGTGCAGGCCCTGGGCTGGTGCAGGGGATTGGAGCGCAGGAGGAGTGCAGGGTGCAGGATCTGGGAGGGAGTTTGGGTGCAGAAGGGGTGAGAAGTTGGGCTCTGGGACGGAGTTTGGGTTGGGGAGAGGGTCTGGGGTGCAGGCTGTGGGAAGGAGTTTGGGTACTCGGTGCAGGCTCTGGGCTGGGGCAAGGGGTGGGGGTGCAGGAGGGGGTGAGGGGTGCAGGCTCTGGGACAGAGTTTGGGTGCAGACTCTGGGCTGGGGCAAGGGGTGGGGGTGCAGGAGGGGGTGAAGGGTGCAGGCTCTGGGACAGAGTTTGGGTGCAGGCTCTGGGTTGGGGGTGGGGGTGCAGGCTCTGGGAAGGACTTTGGGGATGGGAGGGGGTGCGGAGGGAGGGGGTGCAGGCTCTGGGAGGGAGTTTGGGGGCAGGAAGGGGTGTGTGGGAAGGGAATGGGGGTGCAGGCTCTGGGAGATGGCGGGGGGGGTGCCGCGCTTACCTGGTGCTCGTAGGCAGGGCAGGCCGTGGGGCCTCTGCATGCTGCTAGCCGCAGGCACTGCCCTTGCAGCTTCCTATTGGCCACGGGGGCGCTTGGGGCGGGAGCAGCGCGCGTAGACACAGAGACCGCTCCTCCACCCCACCCGGCAGCCGCAGGGAGGGGCTGGCAGCCTCGTGGAGCAAGCAGGCAGGAAGCCGCACAGCTCCTCTGCGCTGCCGGTGTGGGTGGGGACCAGGGGGCAGAAGGTGGGGCCGAGGGAGAGACCTGGCCTCCAACATTGCTGGAGCCGGGCCCTGGGCCAGGAATATTCCTGGTGCCCAGGCACCATGGGCCCATAGAACTCGCCAGCCATGCCGAGAGCTGACTTCCTGTAGCCATTCTGATATCTTTCTAATGGTGGTGGTGGTGGCATCAGTGGCAAATGAGCTATAGGGTTGGGTGTCATCTGCATATTGTTGACAGCTGAGCCCATGGCATCTCACTTCTTCTCCCAGTGGTTTCATTGACGAGAGGGGCAAGGATAGTATGGATCCCTGTGGGACCCCAAAGATGACAACCTTCAGAGAGGAGGAACAGTTACCCATCACCACTCTGCGTTCTATTGGAGGGGAATGATTGGAGCCACTGTAGTGCTGAGCCATCTACTTCTGCTATGTCATGTAGATGGGTTAGCAGCAGTACCTTGTGGGCACTGTGCCAAAGGCTGCAGAGAAGTGCAGCAATATGAGCCTGGAGATCTGCCTGTGTCTATAGCAAGGAAGAGGTTGTCATTTAGGGTAACTAGGGATGTCTCAATGCTGTGTCTTGCTGGATCTTGGTGGTTATTACTTTCTCTATTATTTTATCCAGGAATAGGGGACTGGCGATGGGATGGCAGGAGAGGTCTTCAGGGCACAATGCTGGCTCTTTGAGGATTGGGTGGACTATTGCTTTTTCAAGGCTTTTGGTAGGTGTGTGTCTCTAAAAGAGGAATTAACAATTTCCACGAGGCAGTTTTTTCTTTGCTAACTTTTACCAGCCAGGAAGGGTACAGAGCTGTTTCACATGTTGTTATGCTGACATTTTTCAGGGTGCTTGAGCTTTGGCCAGTGTGATGGGGCCAAACTCAGCCAGGGAGCCCAGCCCGAAGGGGAGAAGGGGAACTACAATTTCCATGAGACAGCAACTCAGGCAGACACAGATTAATATCAAATTGGCCCAAAATTAAAAATTTTGATTTAGTACCACAAACCAAAATATTTCAATTTGAGTCAACCTGACCCAAATCAAAATATTTCATTTAGATTCTCCCAATAGAAAAATCAAAAAATTTCTGAAAAACTGAAATTTTCCTGCATAAAATGAGCATTTTGCTCTTGTCAGCAAAGTACACTGACAGCTTTTCTGAGCAGCGGCTGCTCAGATCCAATGGATGGGCTGTGCAGTCTGGGTTGATTAGCCAGTTAGCTATGCAGAATAGTTCTTTTGGTTGTGATTCTGCTGCCTTGATTGCTGTGTAGTAGTAAAGTGTATTAAGTGATTTTGTGATCTCACTTGCTGGTACACAAATTATGAATAATAAAAAGAAACCCACTACCATAATTAACATTAATTGGACCCTTGCTGACACTCTAAGGGAGTGTACTGATATGGCATCTAAAATACACTCATTCTCTGGAGAGGCTGTGTGGTCTAGGTGGTGAAGCACTGGATTAGGCCTCAGAAGACTTGGGTTTTATTCCTGGCTTTGCCATTGGCCTGCTGGCTGACAATAGACAAGTTACTTTACTACTCTCTGCCTCAGTTTCCCCACCTGTAAAATGGAGATGAAATACTGACCTCCTTCCTAAAGCACTTCAAGAGCTACTGATGATAAGTGCTATATAGGAGCTAGGTATTATTATTGTTTTACTGGTGTTCCATCCAGGTAGGTAGTGAGGCACATTGTAGGGAAGCTTACACATCGCTGCATCTCTGGTAGTGCCTAGGTATCTGGTTAAGAGGCAAAGAGGGTTCTTGACTATCTTTCTTGCTCAGAATGGTTGTGACATTCCCCTGGTGTTATCTGGACCAGTGATCTGCTAGGTCACTCCAGTCCTCAACTTTGGGAGCCAGCCTTACCCTGCTCTGCTGTGAGAACCCCCACTCCCGGGATGTTCCCGCACAGCCTCTAGCATGTAAGCTGCTCCCAGCTACGTGAGTGAGCACTTTTGGCCAGCCATGCTTGGATTGTGCAACCGAATGACACTAGCCAATATCTCTGGTCCCAGACACAACCCTAGGAACCTCCGTCTTGTAGTGTCCAGTTATGCCCGCTGGACGCTGCAAGCTTATATGAGTTCGTCAATTTAACAAAGAAATTGATATGTTATCCCAAGGGAAGTTTCTGATACACTTCAAACCAAATGCACTGCTTCAGGTAGAATAAACAAACAAATTTATTAACTACAAAAGATAGATTTTAAGTGATTATAAGTGAAAGCACTACAAGTCAGATTTGGTCAAATGAAATAAAAGCAAAACGCGTTCTAAGCTGATCTTAACACTTCCAGTGCCTTTACAAACTTAGATGCTTCTCACCACAGGCTGGCATGTTGCCCTTTAGCCAGGCTCTCCCCCTTGATCAGCACTTCAGTCACTTGGTGGTGGTGTGTGCAGATGTGGTTGCCCCATCTCAAAAAAGATATATTGGAATTGGAAAAGGTTCAGAAAAGGGCAACAAAAATTATTAGGGGTATAGAATGGCTTCCGTATGAGGAGAGATTAATAAGACTGGGACTTTTCAGTTTGGAAAAGAGGCGACTAAGGGAGGATATGATGGAGGTCTATAAAATCATGAGTGGTATAGAGAAAGTAAATAAGGAAGTGTTATTTACTCCTTCTCATAACACAAGAACTAGGGGTCACCAAATGAAATGAATAGGCAGCAGGTTTAAAACAAGCAAAAGGAAGTATTTCTTCATACAATACACAGTCAACTGGTGGAACTCTTTGTCAGAATATGTTGTGAAGGCCAATACTATAAAGGGGTTCAAAAGGGAGCTAGATAGGTCCATCAATGGCTATTAGCCAGGATGGGCAGGAATGGTGTCCCTAGCCTCTGTTTTCCAGAAGCTGGGATTGGGTGACAGGGCATGGATCACTTGATGATAACCTATCTGTTCATTCCCTTTGAGGCACCTGCCATTGGCCACTGTCAGAGGACAGGATACTGGGCTTGATGGACCTTTGGTCTGACCCAGTACGGCCTTTCTTATGTTCTCTGTGGTACCAGGGCTGGACCAGGGTTGAGGATCTCACTCAAAGAGTGGGAGGAAAGGAATGCAACATACAAGCGGAATAATCACAGTGATGAAAGGCACATGTCTTATTAGTTACAATGCTGTTCTCTGATTGTTTTTTAAATAACACAATAAATTCACCTCCTTTCGACTCCAACCTGTCAACAACACTAGCCTGTTTCTGGAAGGCAATCATTGTCCTGGGAGAAGAGTGCCTAATTGTGCACTAGGAACGAGCAGGACTAGTTCATGCAGTTGCTTGGGAAGCAGACTTTTGCCAGGGCTAGTAAAAAGTCATAACAAACTTGCAAAAGCTGCTTCACATGTCATGATAAACAATTCCTCTCCCTCGTTAGTGTCTACACCCTTCAGATGCTTAAACCACAAGAAACCACAAACCACAAGAAATATGCAAACTGAATAAACATCTGCCGCTCCCCACTCAAAATCGAATTTACAGAAGATTCTGCTAATGGACACATATTTGCTCTGCAAAAGTAGAGTTCACTTCACCTGTATCCATGCCATCATTAGGCTAAAATGAACACTTTTAAGTTTAAATGAATGCATCATTAGTTAAGAAACTAATAGCTTTAAAGAACAAACTTTTTTTGAATGTCAAAAGTAAAAATGCAAGAGGATGTGGATGTTTTTACATCTCAGGTAGGTGGGATTTACTAGATTAAAATATACCACATAACAATGGGCTCCCTTGTTTTTTAGAGCAAGATATCTCTAAGTCCTTTCCAATATTATTGGTTGAATGCTTATAATACAACAATTCAGTAGAGAAATGGAGCAGCCGTTGTACTTGAAAACACATGATGTAATGTCTTGGACATTAGAACTTGTTTTTGTGGGTATGGGCAGGCCACTGGGGTTGAGACCCTACTTTTTCTGAAAGTTAAAGAATGGAGGCAGGTGTTACCAACAACTGGAGCAGAGGATCAAGAATCAGGACTGATCTAATCCCATCTCTGACTTGTTGTGCATAAGTTTTGGTCACTTTGAGTTTGAGATGATGACAAGACACTCACAAAGAGATGTGAGAAAGAGAGGCCATAGTCATCAGGATAAAGATGTTAGTCAAAGCAGTGCTTGTAAATAATGGGGGAAGAGGACAAAGTGGGGGGCTATATCACACCAAATCTTAGCAATCTTTTTCAGAGAAGAAATCTGCAAGATTCTGAACAGAGATGGAGGAGGGGGGAAGGATTTGGTACAGGGAAAATGTGGCCAAAAGGCAATTGGAGTTTCAGGTGAAGGATTCAATCAGGAAGGAGAAATAGAGCTGTTTGGCTAATAAAATTATAGAATTAAAGGAAAAGAGAGTGAGTTTGTAGTGGAGAAACTCAACATGGTCTTGAGATTTACACCAGAGATGCTCAGCAGCATGAGAACAGGAGCAGAGAATATGGGTATTAAGGGCAAGCTACAGCTCAAGATTGGACCTTGTGATGAGGGAAAGTGGCAAAGGAGTCAAGAGTGGCAGAGAGAGTGGACTGGAGGAAAACAATAACTAAGTCAAGAGAGGAGCCATCTGGGTATCAGTGTTTCTTTTGCCTGAATAACCTCTCCTTAGGTCACCCTACCAGCAACAGATCTTCTGGGACAATTCTAAAACCCTTTCATCAGAGATGGACTTAACCAGACACAGTTATCTACCACCAACTCCCTAGCCCAGAATGCTAAAAAATCAGATAAAATGGTACCTGGATCTGAACTACCCCAGCTTTGCTTTTGCAAACCCAAAGCCACTCCCAGACTTTGCCATCTCAAACCCCAGTTATTTTCTTAACTAAAACAAGGAGTTGATTCCAGAAATCCCAGACCTGAGGAACCCCATCCTTTGGAAATGTACCTTGATCCCATCTTCCCCATACCTCTCCGTCCCTTCCTCTTCTAGACACAAATCTAGATTTCTTTTGAATTCAGTTAAATTCTCTGATTCAGTCCCCTTTAAAATGAGTAACTCCCTGGTACAAGACAAAATTCTAGTGAAAAAAAATCCACTGGAAGGTAAACTCTGGACAAAAAGACATACAGCAAGTGATACACAGACCTCCCTGCCCTAAGGAAATCACTACAGTGTGTTTATAATTAAGACTGCGAGTCTGTCATGGAAGTCACAGATTCCATGACTTTCTGGAACCTCCGTGACTTCCGCAGCTGCAGCAGCCAGTGTGGCTGGCCACAGGGGCTGCTGAAGCAGCAGCGCTCCCAGGGGTGGCCCCGGAGCAGCGGTCCCAAAGCAGCAACAGCAGCCCCCCCACCCACCCCCAAAAGCAGCAGCAGGGCCCCAGGGCCCCAGGAGCAGCTAAGATCTAGTCATGGGTTTTTATAGTAAAAGTCATGGACAGGTCACGAGCTGTGAATTTTTGTTTATTGCCCATGAACTGTCCATGACTTTTACTAAAAATACCCATGACTAAATCTGAGCCTTACTTATAATCTTATACAAGGGCTCACTCCATCCTAAACATCCTGACCACAGGATGGCAGTATTATCATGGCCTTGTATTTATCACCAAGATAACAAAATCAAAATATCGATCCACAAGATACTTGCTGTGTCAAGTACAATCATTTGGAAACAGTGTGAGTTATTCAGAGCTTTCTTTGTACACTCCACTTCTTTGTCTAGCTAGTATTTTACTTGGTAACTTGTCTGCATGTTTTGAAGCATAATAAACACGTATACAGTGTTGTTGTAGCTGTGTTGGTCCCAGGATATTAGAGAAACAAGGTGGGTGGGGTGGTAATAACCTGGTGACAGAGTTGAACTGAAGCCAGGAAATGTGACTCCTCCTGTTATACATACTGTTTTTGGCTTTTCTGGGCCACTCAGCATAATCACAAGTAAGCTACTCCCATTAATACCAATAAATTCTGTGTAGACAATAGACCCCAAATTCTCATCCTTTTCCCTTTGTTCTTTGGTTCTACAAGTCAGATGTGAAAGGAATTACAGAAGCATGGTGGCTAAGCCCTGCTAAAGTAAGCCTTTTAATACTAGGTTACATTATTCACACCCACTTTTCTCACTCCTGCTGTGAAGAAAAATATACTAAACTGTGGTTTAAAGCAGAAAAGACTTTTTGCAAAACTAGCATGCCATCCCATACTCACTGTCCTTTGGTTATTACATCCCCTAGCAAACGGGCCGAGTTTTCAACTCAGTGGAGAATGGCTCTGACTACATCTGTCTTCACTCTAGAACTGGGTAGCAGCTCTGCCTGCTGCTAACTAGGCACCCAATCCTGCCACTGTTACATTGAGAAGTACTTTCCTCCAGGAGTAGTGCCATTGAAAGCAATTCAGTGTGAGGGCTGGAAATGGAATTGAGCCCTTGGTATGCAGCATGTATGCAATGAACCCAGAACAGCTCCTTGCTCACTGCAGCTGCATCACAGCTGTTCCTTGGTGCTCCCCACTCCCTACTCGCTTCAGCTGCATGGGCGAGACACTCCCCACCACACCCTTCAGCTGTCTCTCTCACCACTAGGAGGGACCTATTCCACCCCTCAGATGCCTCATGCTACTAGGAAGAGATCATCACCCACTCAATTTCTCCAGCCTTCCACTACTTCTCACCACGAAGGGGGGACATCCACATCTGACTCATCTTGTTTCACTGGCAGGGCAACCTAGGGTGACTAGAAATCCTGATATTAGGGCTTTTTCTTAAATAGGCAACTATGCCACCCTTCCCCCGCCAATAAAGTGTCCTGATTTTTCACACTTGCTATCTGATCACCATAGGGCACTCTCACCATCTCACTGACCCGTCTCCCTCCTGTCAAGGGAAATAACATGTAAATGAACAGGAAAAAACTCCATCCCCTGCAGGCTTTCAACCCACATCCTTCATACCTGCCTTGACAGCCAGTGCGCTCACCTTCAGCACCAAACAGCCAGCTCAGTCTCTGTATGGGGTAGGTATCATGATTCCAGCAGCTGCAGAGTTGCCAATAGCATATACTGTAAGGCTAGTTATCTTTTGTTCCCTCCGAGTCCTACCACAGCAAACTCAACATGGTATCTGAAAAAAATCAAGTGATGTTGATCCTGTCTCTTGTGTCTTCACCAAACATAAGAATTCTGACATCATCACAACTTAACAGCCAGTGGGATTGTTCATGGGAGGAAAAAATAATCCAGTTTGCTCTTCTGTGCTGTAATTGTACTGGCTCTATTGTGCTAACAGTAATCAACCATTGTTATGCCAGAAAACAAACCAGAGCGCTGTTTAAAATGTTCTAAGTTTGAAATTTCATCACAATTTCAAATTTTGAAAATTCACCAACTAAAAGGGGAACTTTTGATGAATTGTTCACAATCCCCCCTCCCCAGTTGTTGTGCAACCCTAAAATTTATAAATTGATACCAAGAAAAAAAAAGTAAAACTGTATCAGGTGAGCTAGAACTGATCAAAAAAGGTAGAAACATTTTGTAGCTTTCCACATGGGTGAGCAGATCAAGGTAAACACAATGGGAAGCCCAGTCCTTACCTCAACCTGCTAACATGTTGTGTAAATACTACAGCTGTCTTGTCTTCTCTAGGATTTACCTCATGTTTGTTCTCATGTCTTAACTAACACGAGATAAGAATGTACCTTTTGTCCTTAGTAACTTTTGGAAATAGGATTTAGGCTCCTAAGAGACTTAAATTTGACCCTAGGTCATTAGTTGTGTAATTGAAAATTCTAAATCAGAAATCCTTTCTGAATGTATCGAATGCTAGAGCACTAATAAAAACCTTAACACACAGACGTTGAGAATAACAAAGATAAACACTTCTTGTGCTGCCATCTAGTGGAATTACACTTAATTTAACATTTTTTGTGGGTTTTATTGTTTATATTTCCCTCACTGATGGCGTAGGCACAGAGGATCTTCTCATCACTTTACCCTGTGCATAGTCAGTTGATGTTGACTAGAAAGGTATCCATTTTAAATTTTGATTTTTAATAAAGGAATGAAAACCAGGGCTCTTTTCCTTGCAGTTCTGGGATCTTCCTTCTGTTTTAGGGACTTGAACACATGCCTAACTTTAGGTTTGTGAGTAGTCCCTTTGAAATCAAAGGCGCAACTCATAGGCTTAAAGCTAGACCCATGCTTAAGTGGCTTCCTGAACTGGGGCCTAAAAGCTGATCTCCAAGGAAGGGCTAGATTATGGCTACAGCCAATGCAGGAGGGAAGGTTGGAGGGCCATGCTGCAACAGGAGCTCCCAGGAGGATATCTGAGTGGTTCCCGAGGTGCATGGACTGCAAGGGCAACTCCACCACTCTCTATTCATAGCCAGCTCTGCTTCCTGGTGAATGGGAAGGAATGGCAGGAGTTCTCAAATTATGGGTGCTGGGGGTGCGGCAGCATCCCCTGGTTAGAAGTGGTTTCCATCATATACAGGGTTTACAGTTCTGTCCAGTGGCTTTCAGCACCCCCATTATAAAATCATTACAATGTCACTGAGGAATAGGCCAGGTTCCCACCATCACCCTGCTCCTTTTGGGAGGGCTAGCACTGATGGTATGCTCTTTATCTCCTTGTGCACTTTCCCAGCCCCCTGAGCTAACTGCAGTCTGACCCACATAATTGCACTGTCATCAAAAGATGCCCGATATTCACCTTTCAGATTCTTTTTCAGCTTCTTCTCCCTTTCCGCAGCCCTCCCCTGAAGTTTTATGATAGGAACATAAGAAGAGATCAACAGGAGCTCAGGACTGGGGGGCAGATATTTTTACCTAAATTTTATCTGCAGCTAGGGCTCCCTGGTTTTGGCTAAGTTAGCTAACCCTGCCTCACTTTCCCACTCAATGAAAACAATTACAGGGGTGTTTTGAGAATAAATTAAGCTAAAGTTTATAAAGCATTCTGCAGATGAAAAACACTGTATAAATGCTAATTACTAGTAGGACTCAGCGCTTATGCCAAACTCCAGAGTAGTCCCCCTCTCAATATCAAAGCTGGTGTCAAAGTGGGACAGCCTTTATAATCAACTATCATCAGGGCCGGCCCTAGATCAAATGGCGCCCCTGGTGAGGAGCGTCTTTGGCACCTTCCATCTATTTGTTAAACTTTTGAAAACCTTTTTTTTAATTGCATTTGTGGCCCATTTCACGACTTTGATGCATGATTTGCATGCACGATTTAACCTTATCATATAAGGTGATAAATTTGCACGCTGGGATCTGTAAATCTGTATTTATGCATGCCATATACCCATGAGGACATGGCTGACAACATTCTAGGCGGTTCAAGGAAAATGTAGTTCTCAGAAATTTTGGAAGGTTCCACGAGATTCTACAAAGGTGCAGAACATTCTAGGAGGTTAGTGAAACACGAATCCACATATGGAATATCTAAAACATATTCCTTCAAACATTCTATTTTCCCTTTTGTTGTTAACAACAAAAACAGCACCCCAAGCCTGGCGCACCCCAAGCCCAGCACCCCAGGCAGTCGCCTGGGCCACCTGCCCCTAAAACTGGCCCTGACTGCCATAATATGTAGATCTCTACATATACAGTTTCCTTCTGGAAATTGTTATCATTAGATCTAAGTTCTTTACCACACTAATCACCAACCCTACAAATTCACCTGGGTCTGACCAAAACTTTTCTTGATGCATCCCACTTTGGATGTTGTGACCTGGCCCCTGGCGCATGGGGTCACGTCGCAGTGCTGCTCAAGTTTGGCCCTGCCCCCCGAGAGTGGGGTGGCCAGACCAGATTTGAGTGAGTGGAGTTGCGACCCCATGTGCCAGAGGCCAGGTTGCAATACCTGCAGTAGAGAGCCAACCCCTGGCAGCCCCCAGGGACAGGAGCTGCAGGAGTCTCAAGACCCCCAATGGCGCCCTTTCATTGGTCACAACCCACAGTTTTGGAAATACTGTCCTAGACAAGATCTTTTAGAAAAATGTCCAATCTTGATGGAAAAATTGGCAGCAATGGAGAATCCACCACAGCCCTTGGTAAATGGCTCCAATGGTTCATTACTCTCACTGTTAGAAATGTACACCTTAATTCCAGTCTGAATTTGTGAAGTTTCAACTTCCAGCCATTGGCTTGTGTGATACTTTTTCTCTGCTAGATTGAAGAAACCATCATTAAATATTTGTTCCCTATGTAGATACCTAGGGACTGGGATCAAATCACCCCTTAACCTTCTCTTTGTTAAACTAAATAGTCTTGAGTCTATCACTATAAGGCACGTTTTCTAATCATTCTCATGGCTCTTCTCTGAATCCTTTCCCATTTATCAACATCCTTCTTGAATCGTCGATATGAGAACTGGACACAATATTCCAGCAGCAGCCACACCAGTGCCAAATCCTGAGGTAAAATAACCTCTCTACTCCTACTTGAGATCCCCCTGTTTATGCATCCGAGGATCGTATTGGACACAGCGTCACTCTGGAAGCTCATGTTCAGCTGATTATCCTCCCCACCCCCACCCCGCAAAATTGCTTGCAGAGTCACTGCTTCCCAGGATAAAGTCCCCCATTGTGTAAATAGAGCCTACATTTTTTCTTCCTAGATTTATACATTTACCCAGTTTACCAGATCACCCTGTATTAGTAACCTGTCCTCTTTGTTATTTACCACTCCCCCAATATAGATGTAGTGCAACAGCTCCTAGTTTCTTCACTGCTCGCCAGATGCTCTGATATCTTTTGTGATGTGCATAGTGTGATAGATCAAGTTCAAAGTGCAGGACAGTGTCACTTCCCATAAGACTATTCTCCTTGATGAGTCACTTGGGGACACACTTCTTCAAGTATAGTTGTTATTGTGCAGAGAGAACATTGCACATTAAACTCTGACATGAACAACTCCCAGACTTTGTGGGCAATTAATCTTAAGGGATAGGCTTAGAGTGGGTTGCCCACAGTTTGACCGATGCCTATCAACCTTCCAAGGCCCAAATGCAGAACACAATGTGTGACAAAGGCACATAATATATTTAAAGTAAAAAGAGCGTTGTGATTTGATAATGTGTATATATAAAGATAATATATTAAATTCATTGCTATCAACCAAGCATGCACTGTAAAAAGTCCTACAATAACAATCCAGAGTAGAAGGAGGAAAATAAATGGTGAGGAAACAAAATGTCATTTTCAAGTTTCCAAAAGCCTGTTATCAATAGAAGTGAGTAAAAGACTGGCTTTAAGTTGTGATGAAAAACACCTTGTCAGTGATCTTTAAGTGCCAGGTGTACAAAGCTTGTAAAAATATACAGCATGTGATCAAAGTGTTTTAGGCATGCAGCAGGAGCCAGGAATCTGAGTGAGGCATGGCTCCATTGTTCACGTCTTGTTCATCCCTGTCCTTTGTCCTGAAAACATGAGGATACCGCTGTATGCTTACCCAGTGAGGGTCTGGTGCTCTAATTCCTATTGTGGTAGCTCACATCCATAAAATTATAAACAAGAAGAAACTGAATTACAACTACATCACAGACCTCACTTTAGCTTTTCAGAGGAAGGATGGGCTTATGATTAATGTACTTGGGTGGAGTTTAAGAGATCAGTAATAATTTCCCACCTCTGCCACAGATTTCTGGTTTGGCCTTGGGCGAGTCACTTAATTTCTCAGCACCTAATCAATCCATTTCCCCCCCCACCCTTTGTCTTTTTCTGTTATACATTCTTTGAGGCCGGGACTATCTCTTTCAGTATGTATGTACAGCACTTAGCACAATGGGGCCTTGATCTCAGTTGGGGCCTCAAGATACAACACAGAAATCATCTGAGTGGGCAAGTCCTAGGGTCTGATCATGCAATGTGATCCACACAAGCAGGCTCTGAGCCATATGGAGGCAGAGCTCATTTCAGGATAGGACCTTAGTCAGTTTCTCCTTTGTGGAAAAGATCCTTGCAGCTATCAATGGAAGAGCAGAAAAACCCTGTATTTGCATTTATTTCTTTATTGTTAAATGAGAATATACTCCATAGTGCTCTACCAGAAATGAGATTGTTGTTCTAATTACTCAACTGAAAAAAACTTTAAGTTGACAGTGTTCTATAAAAGCTGGAACTAATTTTCCATGTATAAGCCCAATTTGCAGTCCCCTTCCTAACTTTTCCAAAAGAAATCAACCCTTTTAATATTTCACATGCTTCATCTCATCCAAGAGTGATTTTTTTCCCCTTGGAAGTTTGGAAAAAAACAGGAATGTTAAAGTCATGGCATTTATTGACAGATTCATAGATTTTTTTTTTGTAAGGCTAGAAGAGGACTGTTATGATTATCCAGTCTGACCTCCTAAATAACACAGACCACAAAGCTCATAGATCATAGAATATCAGGGTTGGAAGGGACCTCAAGAGGTCATCTAGTCCAACCCCCCGCTCAAAGCAGGACCAATCCCCAGACTGATTTTTACCCCAGTTCTTGCCTCAAGCCCATATCTTCTGATTGAGTTAGAGCAGGGGATCTCCATTAAATTACCCCCCCCCCATTTTTAATTTATAAGGGGGGTCACACTCAAAGGTTTGCTGTGTGAAAGGGGTCACGAATACAAAAAGTTTGAACACCAGTGAGGTAGAGCTTCTTTTTAGAAAGACATCCAATCTGGGTTATTTAGTTGTTTCTGTGCCAGGGCCCCAGCAAGAGGTTGTGGGGTACATGTCATCCACTGTATCAAGCCATGTCCCATCTGTATAAAATCTACCACTTCCAGTGTGAACATGCATGCAAGCTTCAAATTCCCTTTCCACAGGCATGAGTGTGCATAAACCTCCATTCCCTGACTGTTCACAAAAAGTGAATCCAAAAAGGGGTGTGTGAGTGCAGTCAGATCAAACTTATTTTAAACGGACGCTAATATTTCTGAAAGATTTCTGTGCAGTATTTGCTGAACTCTGATTCGGTTTTCTCTCCAATTCCCATGTGAAATCTTACATCCCAGTCTACAAGCTATAATTCAACTCCAAATGCTGCATCTGTTCAAAATTGTTTGCAGTTCATTTGCTTGTAGGAATAAGATATCAGTGTAGTGTAAAAATCCATTATGCTCTTACCAACCCCAGTTTATATATAGTGCGCAAAACTGTGAAATCATTGATTTATTACAGTTGCCTGGTTAGAGTTATTTATCAGACAACGAGATCACCTTGCTATGTGGAAACTGTTTGGAGCAGTCTGCTGTTTTAAGCACGCTTGAGGTGTGCCCACAAGAATGTTTATTCTCATGTATCTCATGTGGTCAGGGTGGTGGTGCTGGAGTTTTGTATTGTTGAGCTATTTCTTTTACCTTATTAAATGAATGTAGTTTCAAATGGAGTGCTAGGTTTTCGTTTGCGGTGCTGCTTTTCCTGCTTCTGTTGTTGTGGTTTACCGTCCACCTTGGAGTGTTCAAAGCTGCTTTTCAAAATTCACTGAGCTTGATTTGTTTACAGTTTTGTACACTAATAATCTTGGAGAGTTTCGTTTGGACAGGAATTTTTCCAAGGAGGATCACCACGTATGCAGGAAACACAGGAGTATTGTAATTTCAACCACCCACATTACAACTCCAGTCTTGCAATGAACTCTCCGTGGGTGCAGGGATACGCCCATACAGAGTTCATTATAATATTGGGGCCTAATATAATATCCAGATCATCTTAAAGGGTTGTATTTTGAGTTTGGTTATCTCCTTACTTATACAATTTATGGGTAGTTCTCAAGATGTCTCTGTATCATTCTTTGGTTACTTTTTCATATCTGGCAGTGGTTACAGCAACATACTGGGAGACAGGAAAAGTTAGTTTTACTCTTGGCTCAGACAGTAAACTATGGTGTGACCTTGGGCAAGTTAATCTCTCAGTGCTCACTTTCCCCATTTGTAAAAGGGGGATAATGAGATTTACTATGCAGTATCTATCTACACTACCAGTAATATTTATAAAGTATTTTGAGTTAGTCTGATGAAAGTTGTTGTACAGACTTAGTTGTTTGAGGCCTACTTATCTGAGAGAGAACTTCTGTCCCCATCTCTTGTGACAGCAGTTGCGATTACACTGGTACCTCACTGGTTTAAGCAAGGAAGGGTTGCAGACAGAATAGTCTCAGTGAAAGGCCCTTGATTCTGGATCTCCTGATCTGACAAAGCCTGAGGCCTGGTCCACACTACAAATTTAGGTCGACGGAAGCCACTTTAAGTTAACCTAATAATGTATGTATCTCCACTACCAGGTCCCTTCCACCAACCTAACTCTCCTGTAATGTCAACTTAATTACTCCACCTCCATGAGAGGCGTAGCGCTTAATTCAATGTTGATGGGTTGACAGAGAGGCAGTGTAGACACAGCGTTGTGTAAGTCAACTGAAATGGACTCCAGGAGATGTCCCGCAATGCTCTGCTGTGACCGCTCTGGAGATCATTTTCAATTCTGCTGCACAAAGCAGCCAGGTACACAGGAAACAGCCGCTAGCCCTGTTAAAGCCCTGGGAAGTTTTGAATTCCCATTTCCTGTTTGATCAGCATGGAGAGCTCACCAGTCCAGCTGATCATGGAGACTCAACACATCAAACACACTCCCGCCTGGAGTACACAGGAGGTGGTGGGTCTTATTAGTCTGTGGGGAGAAGAGTCTGTGCAGGCTCAGCTCCGATCCAGCTGTAGGAACTTAGACATCTATGCAAAGATCGTGTGGGGAATGGGGGAGAAGGGGTACAGCAGAGACATGCAGCAGTGCCATGTGAAAATAAAAACTTCAGCAGGTGTACAAGAAGACAAGGGAGGTGAACAGTCATTCTGGTTCTGCCCCACAGACATGCTGCATTTACAATGAGCGGCATGCGATTCTCGGCGGTGACCCTACCACTACCCCCAAACACAGCGTGGACACCTCCCAGGAGTCTGAGTCCCAGGCCATCTCAGGCAACAACATGGAGGACGTTTTGGAGGAGGAGGAGAATGGTAGACAGGCGAGCAGTTTATCCATTTTCCCCGATAGCCAGGAGCTGTTTTTAACCCCAGAGCCTAGCCGGTTGCAGGACAGCATGGTGGCCAAGCGTGATGCTGGGGAAGGCACTTTTGGTGAGCATACATTTCCAATCAAACTGCAGGAGTTACATGCTCTTATATTTTATGTTTAATCTGAATAAAAAGAAAGGTGCAGTGGATATCTGCTTCCCAGTGGCCGCTCCAGCTACGCAGAGGGTGCTCCCCAGAAAAGACTGTTTATGTGTGCAGGGATGGCCCAGGAATCCTCCATGGAGATCTCTAGGAAATGTTCATGGAGGTACTCTGCAATCCTTTGCAGAAGGCTTCTGTGGAGGGCTGCCTTATTTCATTCGCCACAGTAGGACAATTTACCATGCCACTCCAGTATTAACTCTGCTGGCATCATTGTGGCACACAGCATAACAGCATAAGGACCAGGTCTGTACCCAGACACTTGCAGCATCTGTTCCCTTGCCATTTCTGTTACCCTCAGGAGACGATATCACATAGGGTCACCTAGGGGAAATGGGGGGAAGTTTTCATTACAAGTGCTGTCACTGCAAACAATGGAGCATGTGATCCACCCTCCACAGTGAATTCCAGGTCCCTCAACCACACTTTCCCTTACATGCCATTGCTTTGGTTGGCAGGGATTGGCGTCTACTACCAGCAGCATTAAGGGAAGGGGCAGGCTTCCTATGTTCTCCCCCTTCCCGCTGGAGCCACCAGGGAAATAGACAGCAATTTGGGAGGCTTAACACTGGTCCCTGGTCTCAAAACAGCAGCCATGTTGCTAGAGGGAGGGGGCATTGTCCAACTGCCCACCTGTGCTCCCGCCGTGGGTTTGCCACAAGTTGCAGCACAAGGCCTGTCATCAATGCCTCGGGGCCATACTCACCGTGGCTGGAACAGCAAACTGGTTCATTGAATAGCTAGGGATTCTGATTATGTTCTGGCTTGCACTTCCGTGTAATAAGAGGAATGTTTTGTTTAAAATAGCAACCTTGCCCTAGAACCAGGGTATGCGCTGACTATGGTTGACTTGTGCTTTGCATGCCTTACAGCAGAAAGCATGGCCTTCGGCGCATCATCCACACCAGGAGAGAGGCTTTCGCAGATTAGAAGGTGGAAAAAGAGGACAAAGTATGACATGTTCAGTGAGATAATGAATGCCTCTGGGACAGCTGAGATGGAGCTCAGAGCCTGGAGAATTTCACTCTCAGAGAAACTCGACATGGATATGGAGAGCTGGAGAGCATGCCAGGAGCAGAGCATGCCACGCAGGAGGAGATGCAGCGGATTATGAAGGACCAATCGGACATGTTGAGGCATCTTGTTGAGCTTCGAGAAAAGCAGCTTGAGACTAGACTCCCTCTGCAGCCCCTGAAGAACAGCCTGCGAGCATCGCCCTGTTCCCAATCCTCTTCCCCCAAGCATTCTACGAGGTGTGTGTGGGGGGAAGTTTAGTATTCCTTCCACTCAACACCGGGGGAGGGTACCAAGAACAAAAGGCACCCATTCCAAGACCTTTGGTGGACAAGACTATGGTGCTTTCAAAAACAAAGTGCCTTGTTTTCTCCTCTCCCAATTTTATCAGACCATTTGACCAAAGTTAACTTATTATCCTGTTCTTTCAATTTCTTTGTGTTTGTACAATAAAAGTAAACACTTTTAGAGAAAGAAAGGCTCTTTATTTATTCCAGTCGTGAGGGTTGCAGAGGAGGGGGTACAGGGAAACTGATGCAATGGAGGGGATGGTATGGGAAGGCACAACACAGATAACCAGTGCACATTACTGTGGCTCATTACTGAAACAGGTTTTCAAAGCCTCCCGGAGATGCAGAGCTCTTTGCTGGGCTCTTCTCATTGCTCTTATATCTGGCTGCTCAAAATTAGCTGCCAACCTCCATGCCCTATCCCTGCAGAAACTTCTCTCCCTTTGCTTCACAGATATTTTAGAGCACACAGCAGGCAGCAATAACAGTGGGGATATTGCTTTTGCTGAGGTCTAACCTAGTGAGCAAACTGCGCCTGCAACCTGTTAAACATCCAAAGGCACATTCTATCACCATTCTGCACTTGCTCAGCCTATTGTTGAACCGCTTCTTACTGCTGTCCAGGTGGTCAGTGTACAGTTTCGTGAGCCATGGGAGCAGGGCGTAGGCTGGGTCTCCCAGGATCACGATTGGCATTTCAACATCACCAATGGTTCTTTTGCGGTCTGGAAAGAAAGTCCCTGCTTGCACCTTTCTGAACAGACCTGTGTTCCTAAAGATGCGTGCATCATGCACCTTTCCTGCCCATCCCACGCTGATGTCGGTGAAATGCCCCCTGTGATCCACCAGCTCTTGCAACACCATTGAAAATTATCCCTTGCAGCTTATGTACTCTTTGGCAAGGTGGACTGATGCCAAGATAGGGATATGCATGCTATCTATAGCCTCACCGCAGTTAGGGAAACCCATCCGCTATGTCCTGCACATTGCCCAGAGTCACTACCCTTCTTGGCAGAAGTTGACTAATGGCCCTGCACAGTTGGATCAGAACAGCTCCCACACTGGATTTAACAACTCTGAATTGATTCCCCACTGACCAGTAGCAGTCTGGCATTGCAAATTTCCACAGAGCGATTGCCACTCGCTTCTTCACTGTCAGAGCAGGTCTCATTTTAGTGTTGCTGCGCTTCCTGGATGGGGAAAGCTCAGCACAAAGTTCCTGGAAAGTGGCCTTCTGCATTTGAAAGTTCTGCAGCCACTGCTCATCATCCCATAGCCACATAATGATGTGAACTCGCCAGTCAGTGCTTCTTTCCCAGGAGCAGAAACAGCTCTTCACCGTGTTCAGCTGCTGCACGACTGCCAACAGCATCCAGGAATCATTTCGGTCTATGGCTTGCAGCAGAGCTGCTTGCATGACATTGCAATGTTCCATGTGCCGGCTCCTGTCTCAGTTCTGGAAATACTGCAGGGTAAGGCGCAAGGTGTTTGTAATGCTCACAACAAGAGTGCACAGCTGAGCGGGGTCCATGTATCTCAGGCTATGGCGTTTGCACGGCTAAGCCAGGCTTTCGAAAAAAGGCGTGAAAAAACATGGGTTGTTTGCCATTGATAGTAGGGGACAGAGGGAGGGAGGGCTGGAGGAAAATGCATCACGGAAGGCCAAAGCCATGCTCCCATTCCCCCTGCGGCAATGTTTTGGTCCCATGAGGTGCTTGCAAGACCTTCAAAAAAACCCTGTGGCTAATTGCACTGTGGGATAGCTACCCACAGTGCACTGCTCTGCACATCGATTTAAGCACTGCTAATGAGGACGCACTCCACCAACACAATGAGCAGGGTGTGGACACATATGACTGACTTAATTACTGCAAAGGCTGGATGTTGACTTACATTAAGTCTACTTACCTTTGTATTGTAGACACCATGGGCATGAAGGCACATAGAGATAGAACTGAGGGTGTTAAGTACTAATAATCTTAATGGATTGATTAACTGAAGAGCTGAAGCTAACTTTTCTCCATTGGTCGATTTTTGTGTTGTAACATCTGTATATATTTCATTGTACATTTGCTTGGAGTTTTGACAGGTGCACTTTAAACATCTCACTAAATACAGAAGCACAAAATATTACTTCTCTTTCTACCTTATCTGCAACTACGTATCATTCTCCTCCACTGTTCCTACAATGGAACTTTACTCTTCTAGAGCACTTTTCATATGACAAACTCAAAGAGACTGATCAACATTAATCAACTGATATTCACAATGCTCCTGCAAAGTAGATGATTATTACTGTATTATTTATTATCATTATTCTTATCTTACAGGAGGCTAAACTGAAGTGCAGGGGGCCTGATTCTTCATTGCTCTGCATCTTGTGTGATCATCCATACCTGTGCAAAGTGGGTGTTACGATACTACCAAATCAGGATTCTCCACTCTTTCACATGGGTTGTAGCATTATACCCACTTGTACCAAGTATAATTTACTACACAAGGTGCCAGATAAGGGTGAATCAGAGCCAGAAATACTAAGATGATTATTGGTGCCACAGTTTTTGGTTGCACAATTTAAGCCATTTGGGGCCTGCTTTTCAGAAGTGCTCACTATTTACAACTCCAGTGAATCAATGGGAACAGCTCTAAACATATAACAAGATCCAATGGTTAGAATCTGAAGGTAGACATTTTCTGACAAGAAAGAAGGCACAATTTTTTTAAACATTGAGGGTAATTAACCATGTGGATGGGGATTCTCCATGACTTGCCTAAGCAGGCAATGGTGGAGTTGGAAATAGAACTCAGCAGTCCTGATTCCCAGTTTCCTATTTCCTTTCTTATGTGCTTGGATCTATCTCTACTCTCTCAAGCTTTGCAAGCATCTCTAGTTGAGGGACATATTTATCCTTCCTCTAACTGTGAGTGGCTGAATGTTTTTAATTCTGTGCTTGCTTAGTGTCCTTTCCTAATTCATGCCCAAGATACAGATTCATAGATTTTAAGGCCAGAAGGGACATTATGATAATCTAGCCTGACCAGCTGCATAAAACAGGCCAGAGAACCTCAGCCACTAGCTTCTGCACCTAGCCTGTATCTTCTGTTTCAGCTAAACAACATCTTTTAAAAACATACCCAGTCTTGATTTAAAGACTGCAAGTCGTGGAGAATCTCCACCTCTAGGTAAGTTGTTCCAATGGTTAAAAATTTGCACTTTTATTTCTTGTCTGGAAATGTCTAGCTTCAGTTTCCAACCATTGTTATATCTTTTTCTATCAGAAATTTACTCCTCATTTAGGCACTTGTAGACCCGGTAGATCAAGTCACCTCTTAATTTCCAGCTGGAAAAACTAAATTGATAGAGTTTCTTTAGTCTCTCACTATAAGACAGGTTTTCCAGACCCCAAATCATTCTGGGAGCATTTTCTGAATCCTTTGCAAGTTTTCAATAGCCTTTTTAAAGACAGGATACCAGAAAAGGACACAGTATTTCAGCAATGGTCTCTCTAATGCTGTACACAGAAATAATACTACCTACCTATTCCTAGATGATATTCCCTTGCTTATATATTCAAGGATCACAGACTCTGTTTAAGCTGCAGCATCACACTAGGATCTCATTTTCATTTGGTTCTCCACCATAATCGCTAAGTCCTTATCAGAGTCACTGCTTGCCAGGATATGGTCCCCCATCTTATACGTGTGACCTACATGAGTCCATCTTACCAAGTGATCCAGATCAATATATGTAACTGACCTGTCCCCATCATTCCTCGTCACTTCAACAATTTTTGTGTCATCTGCAAATTTTACCAACAATGATTTTATATTTTCTTTAAGATCATTGCTGAAGATATTGAATAGCGTTGGGCCAAGAACAGATACCTGAGGGACACACTAGAAACACCCCTACTGGATGACAGTTGCCCGTGTACAATTGCCATTGGCGATCTATCACTTAACAAGTTTTTAATTCATTTAATATTACTACATTGATTTTGTACAGTGCTAATTTTTTTCAGAATGGGCTGCAGAACTAACTCCAAAGCCTTACCAATCTCTCTCTATATAATGTCAGCACAGTTACCTTTATCAATCAAACTTGTGATCTCATAAAAAAAATCAACTTTCTATGATATAAGAAATCCACTAACTTGTGCATAATTTTACTAAGAAGATCAGCGAATTGAAGGTGCTGGTGTTGTTGGGGAAAACAACCAAGGAGGGGAAGAAATCGATTAGATATAGAGGGAACATATCTGTACTTGTAAAATAAAGAGAGATGTATTAAAGGCCAGAACTGAACATTACTCTAATTTGATTGCTTCTGGTAAGCATTAACTACCCATACATTTCTGGATTGTTTGCAGCCTTCTTAATCCTGCCCTCTCTGGGCATTCAACGCCTGGTATTTCTAGTGAACCTTGTAATCATGCTTTACAATATTTTCGTGGTAAGATTTGGTGGTATTAGAGCTCAGCTTCCAATCTCTGATGCATGTGATTGTATTACCTTCTCCTTCAGTGACTGTGAAAAACCTCTGTAAAGGTGCACTACTGATGTCTGAGGAAGTCATGTCTGTTATTGTTTCAATGTACAGCACGTTGCCACTTCATTGCTTTGATCCTTGGCCTTATGTGGCTTTTTAAAGCTTTGAGGGAGGAGGGTTACTAGGCTTGTAAATGTTTCTGTTACATCAGATTATTTTCTTTCCCATGTACAATCTGCTTGGATGACTCAGACTTTCACATATTATTAGATCAGCTATTTCTCAGAAAGACCTAGAACCAATCTGAGCGTCTCTGGATAAGTTTGAATCTGTTTTATTATTGCCTTACAGTCCCCAAGACTGCTCTTTCATTGCATTTTAGTGCATAAATGCAACTGCTGGTGGCTATTGAAAGCAAAGGGTCTGCTCTCCCAATTCTTTATTACTCTGTGAGTGTTCCCCTCAATGCAATTGTAGGACTAATGCATTCTCACTCTCACTCTTCCCAGCCCTCTCTTTCCCCACTGTATTTCTGTGGTTGACCACACTGATCCTTCCATGAGGACTGCACCTTGATGGGGCAGAAAGGCTTGTGTGTTCCAGTGACCCTGGGGGTTGTGCCTGCAGGAGTTTTAACTCCTGATAGGGTCACCCAAGCCAGACACATAAAAGGGTAGAACCAAATGAATAGCACTCCACTGGTCAGGTGGGGGCTGAGTGACAGCCGAACAACCTACCCTCGTAAAAAGCTACAGAAATACAGCAAGGCAGCCTTTCTGGCAAACAGCATGTTAGACAGAGATGGCAGAGCCTTGTTCATGTCCCATGCAATGTCTGATGCCATGGAAAGGATTCAGGTTCAGACCACAATGATCTGAGCTGGCTGCCATTAAGAAGCTGGATTGGTGTTTCTTATAGTAGCTCTTTCAGCAGGTTTTCATAGTGTGGCACATAGAAAGCCTTTGCACTACTTTTAACTGTGGGTCAGGCAGTCTGATATTGCCTCTTTTTTGTTTTGTTTAGGGCAATATCTGTCAGTGGGGTGAGGGGAACATTCATTTTAATTATCCACTATTTTTCTAGGGTTTCTTCTAGAATAATTCAGGGCACCAGTCTTTAACATTAACATAGTAAGAAATAGGGGAGGGATTTTCACACTGCCAGAAGGGCCTAATTCCTTTCATTGCAGGCAAACCCTTACAACCTGGTTATCTCTTCTGTGCTTTCTCTCCTGATGTTTACACACTTGTTTGAGTGCATCTCTTAGTAGCAGTAGCGCCTTATTAGGACAGTGTGTCATTTAGAATGTGCTAACAAACAGGTGGAGTTCTCGCTTTGCTTAAATAACAACCACAAGGTCTTCAGGTTAGGGACCATGCAACGAGTGCCTCTGACATCGTGGGCCCTACCAGAAATAAACAACAAAGACATATAAACCCCCAACCTAAGCTTCCCCCCAAATTTGGTTATTCCCAGAGTTTTCCTTACAGGACCTTCTGCCTCATAGGGGCACTTTAACGAGGGATATAAGAACAGTTGAATCTAATAGGACCCACTTGCCAGCTTGAGTCAGCAGAAGTAACTATGCAACACCTAACATTAAGGTGACTCTGCAGAAGAACACTGAATTCTTATACAGGGGCCTGGAACACCTTCCCTCACCCCTCCAGTCGCAGTGCTAAGTATGAATGCAGAATCGAAGTAATATATCAGGGCCTAATCACAGAGGAATAAATGCAATGAAAAAAGAAATGATTCGGGAGGTCTTGAACTACCATTCCTAGTCCCAGAGTGTTTGGGGTTGTTCATTATGTAATCACTAGCCTGCCCAACTACAAGGATAAACATAAAATGTTACAGATATTCAGTGGATCAATCATCACAAGGTTATCTAGTCCAGCTGGTCCTGTAAGTGTGGCAAAGTGGGAACTATTCCCACTCACATGGTGTAGGGGCTGATCTAATAGACTCTAATATAAATCATATAAGAATACTGATGAGCTCAAGATCTAATAGAATATATATTTTTCCTTTGTTTCCTCTACTTCCTTACCTTAGTGTGTTCCCCCCCCCCCCCGCATTTGTATTTAACCTGGTATTTTTAGGGCTAGTTTTAAACTTGGGGGCCTCTTATAGTACAGCCCAGTCCATTGCCAACATGCCACAAGTAGACTCAGCTACTGAAGATTAGTTTTAGCTGTGTTGTGTTACTATTCCTTTAAGCAATGTAGTCTTTTAACCAGGGCACGGTGAGCTGGCAGATTGTGGGAGAGGTCAGGAAGTTTTTATCAGTTAGAGAAATGAGTCAGTGCAGGATGTGAGCCTAAACCTGCTCTGTTCATTGAAAAGCACTTTCTTAGTTTTGTTTCTTGACAAACCAACAGACTTCTCAGAGGCAGGTAGCTGTGGTAGTCGCAACGTGCATTTATGTATGTAGCATGCAGTTAGATACAACTATCTGGAAATGCATTAGATATTTCAACTGGTATCTTTCCAGATACAACTGACAGACGAGGAGCACAAGCTAGCCGTAATTAGCATAATAAGCAACAGGCACAGCATGCCAAAGTGAGAGCAGGAGCAGTTCCTAAAGTCATACTATGAAATGGGTTCTCCATGGGCATTGAGCCGTTCCTGTTATTGTTTCACCTCTGGTTTTTCCCTAACCTTGCATCTTCAGTCCCTGTAATTTGTGTGAGCTGGAATCCAAAGGCATACCAAGGATGTTCTGATTCAGGATGTCAGCCACATGTAGTGCAGTCCTGAGAGCTGTCCTTCTCACTCTTTCATGCTTTCACTGCAGTTGACAACTACGTTCCATTTGGGAAAGAAACTCTCTTGCATCCACTTTAAAGCCTTTCCTGCTAACTTGGTAAAAGACTTTCCTTTCCATCCATCCAATATGTGCCATGGTAATGTGAGGAGACAATAACAGCACCTTCAGTATGGCTTTATTTTCATAAGATACAGATGCAGGAGGCTTTCTGAAAGGAGGCCCTGTCTCCTGAACAGCTTTCGTGACTCTGGGTATCTGGCAATGGGTGAAGAGTGTAAAGCAATATTACATCATTTTTAAAAACGTTATTATGTACTTGTGATCAACTAGTCAAAATGCTAATAATATCAAATCTGAAACTCCTAATGAGACATCTGTAACAAGAACTAAATGCAGTGTGGCTCAAAGAAATAATTTTCAGGGATATACGTTATTCAGATGTGCACATACTGGGCTCACGCTCTACTAGTCTAGATCCTTTTTATAGCTCCCATCACCATGGTATAATTCTGCACACATGGCAATGATTCTTTTGCAATTTCTCTGTGAATCCCAAATGGCGGTATTTTCCAGAAACTTGCTTACAACCACGGTTTCTTGCAAATGTGCTTCAGTTTAAAGTGTCAGTTAAGATAACTATCAAAACCTGAGTTTTCACTCAACGTTCCTGCTGAAGTCAGTAAGTAAGGACCGAGTAAAGAGTGTGCAATTTGATTCACTACACGTATATACCTGCCTCCTTAAAAATAAATGAATTTAATAAAAATACAAGGTAGTCATTCAAAACTCTTTGCTCCCAGTGCAATGCACAGGGGAGACATCCACTCAGGCACTTTACAATTATTTATTTTATTGTAGTAGCAGTTAATGGCCCCTAACAGGATCAGGGTCCTAGTTTGCTAGGTGCTCTACAAACATAGGATACAAGTGGCCTCTGCCCAGTAGAGTTTAAAATCTAATTTAAAATAAAACCCAACAAGTGAGTGTAACAAACAACAGGAGGAAAAGGAGGATGAGGAGGATGAAAATAAAACTGTGGTTATGCTGGGTAGTTATTACACAACGTGATTGGTTCCAAATCATCTAAAATGTGTGTTTTCTTAAAAAATAATAATTAAATTTGGCTGTCTCCTGCTGCTGCACAACATGGGCATCGTTCTTAGGCTAATTTCTTGAAGCCAATACAGTGAAGAAAGTCTGAGGATCTGTGGGAGAGGGAAGAGACATTATTGATAGCCTATGAAGTTAGGACTAGCATTCCGGGCACAGGGTGTAGCATGGAAGAAAGTGTGGGGAATGGAGGCATTTGCGGGAGTAGCTACCAAATGAACATTCAAGGATGGAGTCATTGACTTAGCCACAGGCATGAAAAGAGGAAACAAGAACAGGTAAGAAGTTTGAATTTGATGCAGTGCAAAATGGGAGCCTGTGGAAGGTCTGATGGGGGGTAATATGTTCAGTTGCATTAATCCTCGTCAGTAATACTTGCCAACGAAGTGCCACTATGTCAACCAGTATGTTGTACAATGATACTATGTGGAAGGAGATCGCTCCTATTCCGGTAGAGTAGCTTGATATCTTCTTCGATGGCTCTAGTTTATGGGCACAGATTATCAACCACTACTGTTTGACAAGCGTTGGTAGTTAGTGCGCATGCCTCAGCAAATAATTTCTCCTGTTCCTGTTCATTACCAACAATCATGGAAAAGGCTGGGGGAGGAGATTTTGTACCTGGGTTGTTCTTTTTCATGCCGATCAACCCCTGTGAGTGGCAATAAAATGTTCATACCACACCAGTGAGTATGCTTGTGTGCCACGTTTTACAAAAAAACTGATTTGGAAATGTTTTTGAAATGTTATTGGTACTGTTTCTCATATCCAGATACCTGTAAAGCCAAACTGTCCTAAGTCACAATCATCTATTTTACTTGCACTCATTTCTAGCTCTGGTCACAAAATATTGAATGTTAAAACTCCCCCAGATTCAGGATGGAATATTGCCTGAGTCTGGGACCAGTGTAATTTTGGGGTGAAATTTTCACATTTGGGGGGGGGAAGAGGAAACAGTCTGACAGAATATTTTGTTATATCAGGAAAGCTGTTTAGATGTAGTTCAAGTGGAGATGGATAAGACAAGAGTGTAGGTGAGGCAGTATATCAAATTGATATCTATGTATCTTAGTTACTTATGGCATCCATTACCATAGTGTATAAGCACCTCATAATCATTAATGCATTCCACACCCCTGCAAAGTAGGGAAGTGCTAGCATACCCATTTTACAGATGGGAAACTGAGGCACAGAGAGACAATGCTGCAATGGGAGGTGTGGCTGCAGCTTGTGTAGGCTTCAATTAGCGAGTGCAGCTAAATATAACAATAAAGATGCAGCAATACAGACTCCAGCATAGACTAGTAACACAAGTACATACCCAGGGTTCCAGGCGGGCTTGGACAGGCCAGGCCAGGGTCTGTGCCACCATGTCTTCACTGCTATTTTTAGTCACACTAGCTAGATTAAAGCTGACATGAGTATACCTATACAAGCTGCAGTCCATCTTTGATTACAATGTGGACATACACTAAATGACTTGCTCAAGGTCATTCAGGAAGTCAGTGGCAGAGCAGGGAGTTATAATTCATGTGTCCTATGTCCCAGTCTATCACTCTAGCCACTGGGCCATCCTTCCTCACTAGGTATATCACCACACACATACATACACACAAAATGGTCACCATAAAAAAAAAAAATCTCTTGTCACCATCTACACACTGCATTTGCTTCTTTCTCCAAGTATAGAGAAATACGGTGGTACTATTACTATTTCTTTGAGTGCTGATAATGTTCTTTGCACAGTACAGCTCACAGAACAAAGAGGTGACCCATTCCCTGTCCTCAAGGACTCTAACTAGACAAACATTAACAATCGGGGCTTTTGCACTGAGTGGTCTAAGATGCAAGTATTGATTTGATCTCCCAAAAGAGCAATTTTTTCATCTTAACACCTTTAATGCTTTAATGTAGCACCTTTAATGCTTAAAAAAAAATAGAAACCTACTGCAGAGGGCAGATATATACAAGGAAAATTGAATGAAAAATCTTGCTTATTCTTGCAGAAAAAGAGCAGAGGAGCTGGTCTGGGAAGAGTCACACCTGAGAGAATTCTATGCTGTTCTCTTCTAAGACCTCCTGAGATCCCTTCTAGTCCTGCACTTCTATGATTATTTATTTTGCAGTGACATGCTCCAGTCAAGAGCAGAGCCTATTTTGCAGGGCACTGTTCAAACACACATGAAGACACAGCTGCTGTTCTGAGGAAATCATAATCTATTTCCATATCTTCTTAGCTGTTGACTTTGTTTTGTATAGTATGACATAGCCATTATTGCCTTAAGGTAACAGACTTGCTGGATAGCTACAGCATGTGATGGAGAAACCAGAGACCTGGGCTTCAGTCCCATCAGTGATTGATCTCTACAATGGAATTTCCTAGCTGCATTCATGTGCACTGGTGAGACTAGAAAAACGAGGTGTTGTAAAAGAGCTGCTTGATCAGATCCACCAAATTATAACTGTGTCATCACCTTCATCTATGTTGGGAGTACTGTCAACAGAACTGATGTCAATACCCAGAGAGATTCTCAGAAATGGAAGAACATCTTTTATATATGATATATGCAGTATATAATATAGATTAAAAAGTAAGTCCCAACATGTGCTATACATATTTCTATCGTGCAGGTAGCATAATTCATATCAATTAAAATTGTGCCGTGTTGTGCTAAATTACTGAACCGCTTGGTACCTTCGTTTTCCAAACCGTGACATGTAGATAACACTTACCTGTCAGAAGAGATAAGTGCAAATACATAACTTTCAAATTTTTCCTATCCCCCTCTTAGTCCCTCCAACATGGCTACAGAGCTAAGACGCTGGAGGGAGGCACCTATCTGTACTCAGGATTCACAGCCATAAACCCTCTCCTGGAGTTAACAGCTCAGTCCTATTTCCTGAAGAACAGAGGACATGGTGCCCCCTTATACACCAGCACTCACCCCGGATGGGAGAGACCCAGGGCCAAATCTCCATTCTGCTGATTCAGAGCAAGGACTTGAACTTAGGTCTCACGTCTGGGGTGAGTGCGTTAATCCTGGACTACAGACTCAGTCTCACTTTCTCTGCCCCCAGTGACTATTCAGGTATTCCAAAAATGAACAACTTCAACTGAGAGAAGCCCACCCCAGAATACCCTGAGGGTTAGTGCACTTACCAGAGGGTGGGAGAACCATATTCAACACCTTGATCTGACTCAGACAGAGTGGGAATTTGAACCTGGCTCTCCTATATCCTGAGTGTGTTAACCAATGGACTGTTGTGTATAAGAGGAGAGAGAAAGGGGACTGTATCTCCTCCTGGCTATGTTTTGTGGGGGTTGTGCTGAGTATGCCTATCAGAGCCCCATGTGCAAGATATTTGGGAACACCTAGTTTGTGAATCCTGCCAAGAGTTAGGTACCAAGCTGCTTGCAAGTGTCAGATCTTAAGTGACTGCGCACAGGCCCATCAGCAGAAACTTAGGGGACTTTACCAGTAGAAACATGGGCACTTAAGAACTTTAGGTGCCTATAGGATTAGGCGGAAGCTGACTGGTGGTTTTGTGAATGCCAGTGGCACCCAAGTCCCCCTTGTGAATCTATGACATTAAAAAAAACCCTGTCTGCCCAATGTGGACTTTACAGTCTTTGTAAGACTAAGGATACACTCTGACATCCTTTGTCTAAGTTCTTCCTCCTCCACACTGTTGTACAGGGTATTGTGCAGTAGCGGTCTGACACTCTACACCCCAGAAGTAGCTGTATTTTCAGTAGTGCTGTATTTTATATTTATAACGTGTGCAGCGTTTGCGGATCCTTTGGGGATGAAAGGTGTTAGTATATAAATATAAACTGCTATTACAAAATGACCACAGTTTTATTTACTGAAGTGAAGATGAGGCGTGCTGGAAATCTGTAAAGTGTAGCAACAATTAGATCCACAAAGATAACCAGATCCTATTGTTGGTTTGAGCGCTGCTTGCTCATCTAGCTATGTTGCAAGAGCACTACAGTTCCCAAATGAGAAATCACAGTGTTCTCATTATGTGCTAAATGTTCATCACATCAGATTCATTTCTCAGTATTTAATGTTAATTACCAGCTTGGTTTTGTATTAGCTGAGAGCTAAATGATCTAGTACTTTAGAAAACTATTAAGATCTGTGTCACATAGGAAAACATAACCATCCATTCCAGAGTGTGAAATGGATAATGACTGGGTATAAAAGAGTTCTCAGAAATCCCCAGCTGAACGTATTACAGAACAGTGCTTCCTCTTTAACAGGCTCTGTGCCAGAATGACACATCACTCTGGCTCACTGAAGTCATTGATAAACTACCCTTTTTATCACTTGTTTCACTTCTGCATGCAAAATTCTTGTTCCAGTGGATAGTCACAAAGGGATGATGCACCTGATGGTAAAACACTGTTATTTACAATAGGAAAACTGTGGAGAAAACAAGGAATCACTGAACAAAGTAGGTGAGTTTAGAGGAAAAGAGTAGGAAAGACTGAAAAAGCAGAGCTGCACAGAAGGAACTGGACACCAACCAAACTTCTAATTCGTTGTGGCTGACTTAGGTTTTCCACTCCAAAGCTGTTAGTGGTTTCAGACTGTTATGTAATATCTGAAAGCATCCTGTGTAGCTCTCCCCATTCCTTGAGAAGCTCAAGCTCAGACTTGAGGAGTGTTACACTTCAAATGGGAACTTGAGGCTGAAACAAAGGCCTATGAGGTTCACACAGCATTACTCTGAAGGGCCTTTGATGAGGTGAGTCAAAGGAAGCAATTAAAAGGAGTGAAGGAAACTTTTAGCTCCTGGTGTGTCTTCTTCCCCTTCCTACCTGACCTCAGCGCAAGCCAGGGAAATTAAAAAAACCAAATATGCTCCAATATCTGGGTTCAAAACCATCTTGGCCATCAGCAAACAGCTTCTACTCACTTTTGAGAATCAATGCGCAAGGAGGATCAAGTACTCCTGTTCAGAATCAGATGTGAGGGAGGGAGGTCTTTTCAACTGACTCTGAAAGGGTTTTTATTTGATTTACAACAAAACTAAAACAATTGTTTTCCTAATTCCATTGTTGACAGGGTACTGCATATCCTTCAAGATGTCTTACAGCTAGATACTCTATAAGAAACCACACAAATACATTGAAATAATGCTAAGATTGAGGCATAAATGCAAAGAAATTCAGAGATAGACAATTTTTGGGCCAAATACTAGAATCATAGAGATGTAGGGCTGGAAGGAACTTCGAGAAGTCATCAAGTCCAGCCCCCTGTGCTGAGGGAGGACCAAGTAAATCTAGACCACATCTTTCCTAAAGTGTAGCGCCCAGAATTAGACAGAGGACTCCAGCTGTGGCCTTGCCAGTGCCAAGTAAAATGGGACATTTACTTCCCATGTCATGCATACAACAGTCCTGTTAATATCTCCTAGAATGATAATAGTCTTTTTTTAAAGCTGCATCACATTGTTGACTCATATCACTGCTCTACAGCCAAAATGCTTCTGAAATAAATGTAGTCAAACTTTACTAATTCTGGGTCACTGAGAACGAAAATGATGCTTAAAATTGTTGATTGGCTCTAGTTTTCAAGATATGCTATTGGGTCAGTATATACAACCCTTGACTTGGGAATGGCGGAGGATAAGTGAGTTATAAAGGGAAGGGATCTCAATTTAAACCAGAAATGACTAAAATACATCTTTGACTGGATCTATGAATAAATCTATGACTGGGTTTGGACAGTACTTGCTTTTTAGGCAAAACAATGAATGATGCAATCTGAAGCTGGTATTGCGTCATACATGATATGAATTGCATCATGTTATTCCTAGAAGTCATGGATGATACAATTATAATGAAGCTTACATCACTCTGCTGAACAAATTGCCCTATATCAACTCTAGAAATCATACAGTGTCGTGCTCTCTTATTTGTCAGTGTTTGATTTTGCAAAGGGACACATTTCTGTTTAGCCAAAGTGAGCAGAGATGCCTCGTACTTGTGTGAACAGTGCAGATAACTTCTGCTATGTTTGTGGTGAAGTGACTTTTGCATCACAAAAGCGCAGTATAACCACTATGGTTAAGAAAGCCTATCACCTTTATTTTGGCTGCAAAATTGGAGATCAGGACAAGAGGTGGGCCCCACACATATGCTGCAACACTTGTGCAACAAATCTTCGCCAGTGGTTGAACAGGAAAAGGAAATCTATGCCTTTTGCAGTGCCAATGATTTGGAGAGAGCCAACAGATCATACCAGCAATTGTTACTTCTGCATGGTGCCTCCAGTTGGGAAAGGTGTGTCAAAGAAGAAAAAGTGGACTGTGCATTATCCAAACATTCCATCAGCTATATGCCCAGTACCTCACGGAGAAGGACTGCCGGTTCCTGATGCACCAGAATCATTCTCACTTGAGTCAGACGAGGAAGAGGAAGAGGAAGAGGATGAAACTTCTGGTCCTGAACCATCAATGTCACAGGACCCACATTTTCTCCCATCCTCCTCCTCTGAACCACACCTCATAACACAAGGTGAACTGAATGACCTTGTCAGGGATTTGGAACTACCCAAGAGTAAGGCAGAGCTGTTGGGCTCCAGACTACAGCAGTGGAATCTCCTGGCAGGTGATGTTAGGGTTTCCATGTTCCGTGACCATCAAAAGGATCTTGTCCCATTCTTCTTCATGGAAGGTGATCTTGTAGCCTGCAACAACATCGATGGTGTGATGGCAGCCCTCAACATCGTTCACGATCCAGATGAGTGGAGACTGTTCATTGATTCATCGAAGACGAGTCTGAAAGCTGTTTTACTGCATAATGGCAATGTTTTGCCATCAATTCCAGTTGGTCATGCAGTCCATATGAAGGAAACCTATGACAACATGAAACAACTTTTGAGGTGCATAAACTATGACCAACATCAGTGGCAGCTTTGTGGCGATTTGAAGGTTGTTGCTCTCTTGCTTGGTCTGCAGACTGGATACACAAAGTACTGCTGTTTTCTCTGTGAATGGGATAGTCGTGCAAGAGATTCCCACTACATCAAGAAAGATTGGCCACTCCGACAGTCATTGGAGCCTGGGAGGAAAAGTGTTCAGCATCCACCACTTGTTGAATCAAGGAAGATTTTGTTACCACCCTTACACATCAAGCTGGGTCTGATGAAGAACTTTGTCAAGGCCATTGACAAAACACAAGCAGCTTTCAAGTACCTCCGTGGAAAATTTCCAAGGTTAAGTGAAGCTAAGATAAGGAAAGGTGTCTTTGTTGGTCCTCAGATTCGTGAACTTCTTCGAGATGATGCATTTGACCATGCACTGCGTGGCAAGGAAAAGACGGCATGGAAAGCCTTCCAGTTAGTGGCAATAAATTTTCTCGGAAACAACAAGGCAGACAACTACAGGTTGTTGGTGGAAAACCTCCTCAAGGCATACAAAAGCCTTGGTTGCAACATGTCACTAAAGATACATTTTTTGCACTCTCATCTAGATTTTTTCCACCGAACTGCGGAGCAGTGAGCGACGAGCACAGCGAGCGATTTCACCAGGACATTGCAACAATGGAGAAACGCTATCAGGGCAAATGGAGCCCATCAATGCTTGCAGACTATTCCTGGACAGTGACAAGAGATGCTCCATTTAATGAATACAAGAGACAAGCCAAGAAGCGCCGAGTAGACACTGAATAGGACTAAACTATGTACAGAATAGTTTTTTGCCTTTTGTTTCATAATAAATTTTATTTATATAACCCTTTTGCTGATTTTTAAAGTGTTACATAAACAAGACAGGTGAAATATTATCATGTAAAGCAACCATAAACACATGAAAAGACCTAGGTTTACAATTTATGATTAAAACTCTACTATCTACACAATATACAGAGACATAAAATGTAAAAACTTAAATATCTTAGAAACAGTAGCCAATCAGTTGTTTTAATTGTCATATTTGAATTCAGCACATCAAAATACATAATAAATAGCACATTTTATCTCTGAAGCAGACGACTTCTCAAAAATTGTAGACCAGTGTTTTCAATTTGTGATATACTATAACCCCCAGATCTTTTTTCAGCAGTACTACCACCTAGCCTGTTATTCCCCATTTTGTAGCTGTGCATTTGATTTTTCTCTTTCCAAGTGAAGTACATTGCACTTGTCTTTATTGATTTTCATCTTGTTGAATTCAGACAAACAGTCTAGTTTGTCACGGTCATTTTGAATTCTAATCCTGTCCTCCAAACTTCTTGCAACCCTCCCAGGTTGGTGTCACCTGCAAATTTTATAAACATGCCCTTCATTCAAATATCCAAGTCATTAATGAAATTATTGACTAATACCGGATCCAGGACTGACCCCTGTGGGACCCCACTAGTTACGTCCCCCCAGTTTCACAGTAAACCATTGATAATTACTCTTTGAATATAGTCTTTTAACCAGCACCCACCTTATAATGATTTAATCTAGATCACATTTTGGTTTGCTTGTTCCCTTATGAGAATATAAAATCATAGAACTGGAAGGGACCTCAAGAGGTCATCTAGTCCAGTCCCCTGCAATCGTGGCAGGACTAAGTATTATCTAGACCATTTCTGACAGGTGTTTGTCTAACCTGCTCTTAAAAATCTCCAATGATGGAGATTCCACAACCTCCCTAGGCAATTTATTCCAGTGCTTAAACACCCTGATAGTTAGGAGGTTTTCCCTAATCTCTAACCTAAACCTCCCTTGCTGCAATTTAAGCCCATTGCTTCTTGTCCTATCCTCAGAGGTTAAGAAGAACAATTTTTCTCCCTCCTCCTTGTAACAACCTTTTATGTACTTGAAAACTGTTATCATGTCCCCTTTCAGTCTTCTCTAGACTAAACAAACCCAGTTTTTTCAATCTTCCCTTATAGGTCATGTTTTCTAGACCTTTAATCATTTTTGTTGTTCTTCGCTGGACTTTCTCCATTTTGTCCATCATGTGGGACTGTGCAAAAGCCTTACTAAAATCAAGTTACATCATAGTTGCTGCTTCCCCACTTTTCACTAGGCCAGTAACCCTGTCAAAAAAGGAAATTAGGTTAGTTTGGCATGATTGGTTGTGGACAAATCCATACTGGCTATTCCTTATAACCCTATTATCCTCCAGGTGCTTACAACTGATTGTTTAATAATTTGTTCCAGTATCTTTCCAGGTATCAAACTTAGACTGATTAGCCTATAATTCCCCAGGTCCTCTTTGTTCCCCTTTTTAAAAATCTGTACTATGTTTGCCCTTCTCCAGTCTTCTGGGACCTCAACTGTCTTCCAGCATTTCTCAAAGATAATTGCTAACATTCCAAGATTGCTGTAGCTTGTTCCTTAAGGATCCTAGGTTGAATTTCAGGAGGCTCTGATGACTTGAATACATCTAATTTATGTAAATATTCTTTAACCTGTTATTTCCCTATTTTCGCTTGCATTCCTTTCCCCTTGTTGTTAATATTAATTGTGTTGAATATCTGTTACCATTAACCTTTTTACTGAAAACTGAAGCAAAACAGACATTAAACAGCTCATATTTCTTGATGTCATCAGCTATTGGCTCTCCTTCCCAGCTAAGCAGAGGACTTGCATTTTCCTTTGTCTTTCTCTTGCTCCTAATGTATTTAAAGAACTTCTTCTTATTGCTTTTTGTGTCCCCTGCTAGTTCTCACTCATTTTGTGTCTTAGCCTTTTTGATTTTGTTCCTACATGCTTGTGCTATTTTTTTGTACTCATCCTTAGCAATTAATATGGATAAGATTATGTCATGGAAGTCATGGATTCCATGATTTTCAGAGACCTCCGTGAGATTTTCCACTTCAGCCCCAGGGCAGTGAAGCCAGAGCTGTCAGCCAGGGGGGTCCCTGGAGCTCCCATTCACCCCAGAGCTCCCAGCCACCTCAGGCGGTGGGCAGCGCCCTGGAGCTCCCGGGTGGTGGCTGGTGCTGGACCCCCCTGCCTCCTGCAATGAGGTTTGGGCTCTCTTCCTCCAAGCTTGGGCTTCAGGCATCCCCCATAAACCCCCAACCTCCCATTATTTTTAGTAAAAGTCACAGACAGGTCGCAGGCTTCCCTGAATTTTTGTTTATTGCCCATGACCTGTCCATGACTTTTACTAAAACTATCCATGACAAAATCTTAGCCTTAGCAATTAGTCCATGTTTCCACTTTTTGTAGGATTGCTTTTTTGATTTTCAGGTAATTAAAGAGCTGGAGCCATATAGGAAGAATAGGAAGAAGCCAATCTTCCCTTCACATCGAGATAGTTTTCAATTATGCCTTCAATATTGTCTCCTTGAGAAACTGCCAGCTCTCCTGAACTCCTTTTTTCCCTTACAATTTCTTCCCTTGGGACCTTACATACCAGTTCTCTGAATTTGTTAAAGTCTGCTTTTTGAAGTCCATTCTCCTTATTCTGCTGCTCTTGCATCTTCCTTTCCTTGGAATCATGACATTTATCATTTCATAATCATTTTCACTCGGATTGTGTTCCCCTTTCTGATTTGCTCCCAATTTCTCCCTGTCAGTCAGGATCAAGTATAAAATGGCTGTCCCCTTCCCCGTTTACTTCCTCCATTTTCTGGAACAAAAATTTGTCCCCAATACATTTCAAGAACTTACTAGAAATGTTGTGTTTTGCCATAAAGTAGAACCTCAGAGTTACTAACACTGCAGGAGTGGAGGTTGTTTGTAACTCTGAACAAAACATTATGGTTATTTCAAAAGTTTACAACTGAACATTGACTTAATACAGCTTTGAAACTTAACTATGTAGAAGAAAAATGCCTTTTTAACCATCTTAATTTAAATGAAACAAGCACAGAAGCAGTTTCCTTACCTTGTCAAATGTTTTTTAAACGTTCCCTTTATTTTTTAGTAGTTTATGTTTAACACAGTACTGCACTGTATTTACTTTGGGGGGGGTTGATCTCTGCTGCTGCCTAATTGCATACTTCTGGTTCCGAGGTGACCAGCAGCCAATCTCCCCCTCACAGAGCAGCTGTAGTCATTTGTAGTCAGCTAGTATCCTCCATCCCAGATGTTTCCATGTGCGTCCTGTTGATGAAGTCCTCGTGCTCCCTGATGTTATGCAGATGAGCCACCACCTTCTGCACCTCTTACCGGCTTCCTCAGGGGCTCCAACAGACATCTCTCACACCAAATCCTCAGTTGGTGTAAATTTGTATATCTCCAAGATTTGGCCCTGTGTTTCTAACCCAATCCCTTTGTGCCTACAAGATGCCAAACTGTTTGGACTTATCGTCACCTGGAAAAAACTGAAGACCTCTTCCAACCAGTTCCACCAACCATTACCACTGAGCCAAACATCACCATCGAGGCTATAGACCTAAAAAGCATCAATCACTTTTCATACCTTGGCAGTACCATCTCAAGTGACAATTCCCTGGATAAAGAAATATCAAATAGAATACGAAAAGGAAGCCAGATCTTTGGAAGGCTTCACCATAGGACAATCAAACAGCACACCAGCTAACCATCAACAATCAACTGATGATATACAATCCAGCAGTGACAGCATCCCTTTTATATGGGTGTGAAACATAGGCAGTTTACTAGACACACGAAGCAACTTGAAAAATTTCACATGAGCTGTCTCCCTTCTATTCTGAAGGTCCCCTGCCAAGATAAAGTTTTCAACATTAACTTCCTCTAAAAAGCAAAAACAACCAGCTTCAAGGCAACGATAATCAAAGCTCAGGTTAGATGGACATGTTAACAGAACGGGCGATAATAGACTCCCAAAAAAAATTTCTATAGAGATCAGAAACTCGTAAAGTGCAGGAGGGGTGGTTGAGTAAGCAGAACCTCTCCTCATGCAGCATAAACATTAAAACGTAGCCAAGGATAGCTCTGAATGGAGAGCAACTCTCAGTAAAGGTTGTAAACACTTTGAGGAAGGCAGATGGAAAACATTGATTGAAAGAAGGCCAAGTCTTCAGTGGGAGCCTGCACATTCTGTGTGATATCTGTTTGCAGTCTTGCTTCTCACCGATCAGACTATACAGCCACATAAGAACACACATGATGCCATGACTTTTTTGTTGGGTATGACAGACAGCCATCTACCAGATGCAACATAGACTATTGGATTTAAGCTAAACCAGATCTGCAGTGCTGTGTACAGGATAGTTAAGAATGCTCTGAGTTAATAATGAAGTGTAGCTGCAGTGTGGTTGGCTATTAAACAAACAAACAATCAGGTGTTTGATTTTCTTTTCTACTTTTTCTTCTTTGGACTTTCCCTTTGCCATTGAGAGAACCAGATTGTTTTGATAGCAAACTAAAGCCCCTTGTTAGTTCAGGACAGTGGCTCTCAACCTGTCCAGACAACTGTACCCCTTTTCAGGAGTCTGATTTGTCTTGCATACCCCCAAGTTTCACCTCCCTTAAAAACTACTTGCTTACAAAATCGGACATAAAAATACAAAAGTGTCACAGCACACTGTTACTGAAAAGTTGCTTACTTTCGCATTTTTACCATGTAATTATAAAATAAATCAATTGGAATATAAATATTGTACTTACATTTCAGTGTATAGTATATAGAGCAATATAAACAAGTCATCGACTGTATGAAATTTTAGTTTGTACTGATTCGCTAGTGCTTTGTAAGTAGCCTGTTGTAAAACTAGGCAAATATCTAGATGAGTTCATGTACCCCTGAAAGACCTTTGCATACCCCCAGGAGTATGTGTACCCCTGATTGAGAACCACTGGTTCAGGAGGCCTGTAGGTAATTTCCAGGATCTCATCCTTCAACAGCATCTTGAAAAATATCCAATATGACAGCCTGACATTGTACTTCACACATATAGAAAATAAGCATGTGTTTATATTTTGCATGCTTCCAGTTGCCTTTGTTTTCTGCACACTGCCTTTTGCTGTAACTAGTGCCCTAGTTAATCTCCTGGAGGCAGCGAATGGCTAACACTGGTCTCAAAGTGATAACTTTGTCAGTCATATGCTTGATTAGAACTTAGACTAAGATCTTTTACAATTAAAATGAGCTATCAGCTGGGGAAAAGGAAAATCTGTTAGCTCTAAGCAAATTAACTTGTCCAATAATCCCCTTCATGCTCCAAGACTGTGCAGTCTCAGAGAAATGACATTACGAAGATTATTTCCATAACCCTTTTGGTAGTTCAGACAAATCCTATTGAATTGCAAGGTTTTCATCTCTAACAACAGACTCAGACCTGGACACTCTGTAAATTAAAACCAAACAAATGTAGGTTAAATACCCAGCAGGGATTTTATTTTCTCAAAGGCTAATTAGCACTCAGAATTCTCTGGTCCTGGAGACACCAATACAATCCTCCTTATTAGGAAAAAACATAGACAATTACTTGGCTACCAACAGCATAGATTAGATACTTACATACTATGGTGATGAGCAATGGTTACTGTAGAATAAAACCAATGGTGATATGTGATGGGTGCTAAAGAGTAAAACTAAAATAGATACATACAAGTATACAGCTATTTGCTCACATGATGCCTGATCCAAATCCCACTGAAGGCATGAGCTTTAGATCAGGGCCAGGGAGAACTGGTTGAATGCTATAAACAAATTCTGCAAAAACAACAAGGAGTCCGGTGGCACCTTAAAGATTAACAGATTTATTTGGGCATAAGCTTTCGTGGGTAAAAAACCTCATTTCTTCAGATGCATGAAGAAGTGGGTTTTTTACCCACAAAAGCTTATGCCCAAATAAATCTGTTAGTCTTTAAGGTGCCACCGGACTCCTTGTTGTTTTTGCAGGTACAGACTAACACGGCTACCCCCTGATAACAAACAAATTCTGTGAATGTTTGCTTGAATTTGTAAACTGGTTTGCTTAGGCCATGTTGACAACTCTCTTGGGTTTGCCCTCCACAAACCTACATGTGATAGTGTTTTAATGGCACAAATGTTTAGGGAAAGTTCAGTCACATGTTCATGGAAGGCAAACTTTCAATTTTCACAGGTCTGTTTTCATTCCAAAAGTTCTTTACACACTCATCCAGTTAGAAGCCAGAAGCAATACCATGTACCCTGTATGCCTACATACAGGTGGCTAATACAACCTGAACAGTAACTATCAAAAGGGAATTGTCCATAATTAATTCACATTTTCTTTTTTAAGGTGCAAAAACTTTTTGCTGAATATTCTCAAATAAGGAGCACACTGGAGGAAGTGTGTCTGTTTGTAGATGTCCCACCAACAGAAAAAGTGGCTAAACTCACTGGACGGATTATTCAGTGTGAATTATTCACTAGGCCTTCTCGTGCATGGAGTTAAATTGGTCACCAAATTTAAGGTCAAGAAGCAACTTTACACAAGGATATAGTGGCAGGGACTTTGTTTGTATGTGATTGAAGGAAGAAAAATCATTTTCATTTATTTCCTCATTTGTTTTATTTGTTCATTTCTTCCTCTTGAGCACCATGTTGAGATCATCCTCTAGAGTCATATTCCCCATGCTCAATCTCTTGTGATTGCAAGGGGTAGCTGGAGGCTTTGGAGGGACCATTTTCTTGGTTCTGTGTTTCTCTGTGGAGCAGAGGTAGGGAAAGTCTAATAATATTTTGGGATCATCTTGTTCAGTCTTCCATAGAGGAGAAGGAGAAGGAATCAGTTGTCCAATGACAGAGTCGCTATTGTTTGGGGAGTTACACACTGTGATCGTTGCCAGCATAAGAAAATAGTGACACAGGAAGAAAGATAATTACAGTGAAAGGGAACCAAATAAGTACAAGGTTTAGGAAAGACCAATTATTTCATTTTTTTCTGTTACTTCAGATTCAGTTTATTCAGATTCTTTGCAAGATCCACATTGAAATCAAAATGTAATGAGAGCGGTTAGTGTGTCAGCAAAGTGCTCTTAATAAAACCCCTGGAAACTACAGATGCCACGAATTGCACTTGTGTGCTTCTCTAGCCTTCTAGCATGCTGGGAGGCTATCAAGAAAAGACATTAGCCATGCTTTATCTGTAAAGGACCATTATTTTCATTATCACTGTAGCACCTGCCAGTGCTGCTATAGTTAAATGTCTATTAGCGACAGCATTTCCATTATCAACATCTATTTTCTGAGGTTTATAACTTGGCACTAGCCTTAGCTTTCATCAGGTTTTAAGGCATATAAAATCTCAGCCTAGAAATACCTGTATTTCCTAAATTCCATGGTTTTTACATTGCTGTAAGTGCACTTCAAAAATTAATTTTCCAAGTGGTCTATTTTAAACATAGAGCCAGTAAGAAAATTCACAATTAGGATTTCTGCTCTGTCCTTAACTAGCAGTTTACTTAGAGCTTAAACAACACACACATGCTGCTGTATGGTCTGAAGCACCAGAGGGGAAAGAGATCTCTGCCCCCTCTGTTGTTGAAAATAGACTAGTACTGCCATAGAGAGCTTCATTTGCATACACTACCTACCCACAATTCCCACTGACAGTAGGAGAGTCACAGTAACTATATATGAACTTGGATTTGTGGATGTAGTTGGCTGCCAGAGAAGCTTGAAGAGAGATCAGAGTTCCTGTCCTATGATATAGAGCATATTTATAACTAGTCAGCATTTTGCTCAAGGGTGCCTAGTGTTCTTGGTTTCTCATGTGGGGATTTTGCTGTGAGAGACCATGCAGACTGAGGACTTTGCTGCAAGAGCTGTCACAGAGGACTCCAAGGAGTGCAGCACAACTGAGTGGACTCAGGTGAGTTCTCACCTACCCAGTACCCCTTAATAAATCTGAATTACTAAACTGGGTTAGGTGGTGGGGCCTCCAGGTAGGACAAAGCAAGTGTCAGACCTGCAAAGAGACAGTTGGACAACTGGTACTTGCTGATCCAAACCATGAGTGGGATTTGGTGAATGGGTGAGGTGGTATAGCCAAGGGACTATCACCTGTGGGACAGTCTTACTGGCAGGTGAGAAGTAAGTTAGATAGATTATTGCCAAAGTTATTGGAAGGTGAGGGGAGTATGATACTCTTTATTTATGTATATATTCTGTTGCTGTGTTTTCCCAAGTTCATAACTCTACTCCATTCCCCCAATAAAGATTCCCTAGTTTGTACACAGTCTTGGAGTGTTTTGTGAGGGTGACATTCTGCCTGTTAAGGGCACCCAGAGAGGGTGCCTTTATTTTTCTCAAGTTTTGGGGGGGGGGGACTCAAGTTGGTTTAGTTTATCAAGAGGGACCCTAGATATATTGAACCTGGCTCTTTTTGCTGCTGTTCACCACCTGGCAGAAGGGTTACATTTTGGGACCTCATCTGGGATCCTCTGAGTTAGTTTATTTTCCCAGGTTTTTTGGAGGGAACAGGAAGGAGCAGAGTAAGAGTGTACATCACTCCAATAATCACAGGACAGTGAAGCAGTTCCTAGAAGACCGTTCTACCTGGCATAATTTAGAGTTCAGCCGGACTCAGCGATCCAGCCCTCAGAAATTAATCAGTCATTGGCTCTAACATATTGGCATCTACTTCTGCTCAGATAGGGTATATGTGCTTCACAATGTTGTTATTGGGGTGATGAGGCCCTGTATGCAACAGCAAGGTACTGTAGGTCTAATATAAAGAAGGTTTGTAATGGACTTCATAATGTGTTAGGAGCAAGAATGCCATAGACCTAACATTTCAAAATTGATTTTGGATGCCTCAATTCTTAGGTGCCTGTTATGGGGCCTCTTCCCCACACAGGTGAACAAAGATTTAACTACACCACTGGTAGCCCACCTTGCCAACCAACAGGGTGTGTTAGGCTTGATTTTTTTTATTAGACCCAGCTAGGCAGGAGCTGGGTCTTTTTCAGTAAAGGAAGTGAAAGCTATAGGGGAGGTCCACGAGATGGACAGATATACACAGGAGAGAGGAGGCAGTTGGGAGTAAGAAGGCCAAAGGGATGGAATTAATCGCTGTGGTGGCCCTGGAAAGGAAGCCAAGCATAGAGAGGCAGTCTTGAGGGGTTGAAATTCCAGCAGAGAAAGATGCTGGGAGGACCTAGAAGCCAGAGGCCTGAGCACCAGAGGACAGGCTGTGTTATACACGTGGGAAACAGCACAAGAAGGGAAAGTAGGAAGTGGCCCAGAAAAACAGCAGCACATCTGAAGGAGCAGATCTAGCTGCTTAATACAGGCCAGAATGCAGACAAGAGGGTGGGACTGGGTTCCCCTACCAGCCCAGAGAAATGGGCATAGAAGCTCACCATAAGGACTACTGAACCCAGGATGGGGCTGAAGACAGAGCCTTAAGGACAGACTGAGGAATTACTTAAGAGAGGGCAGGAGCATCTTTTGTGTTGGCAGGTTTTTGGATTTTTAGTTGTATTTTTGTTACAATGGAAGGTATGGAACTAAATCGTGACCTGGCCAAAGGGCACAGTCACGAGAAGAGGCAGACCACCCCAGGGCCAGAACAGCTGTCAGCAGGGGGTGATAGATGAAGAACGAGCCTGCTATGCCACTCCCAACCATAAGGGGCACCCACGCAGTGAGCTGAGCCTTCCGAAGTGCCCAACTGGGAACATCTAAAAGAGGCCTGATTTTCAGAGGGAGGGTGCTGAGCAAAAATAAAGGCACCCAAAATCACTAGTCACTTCATAATTAAAAGAGAACTGTATAAGACCATTTGCTGTGTTATAAACTTTACTAATGGAGCTAGCTGTCAGATGGATATGTAGTGCAACTGTTAGCAATGGGTGAGTTCTAATGACATTTATCATACTAAGTTCATAAAATGTTAGTGGTTGAGGGCAATGGGGCAGGGAAGAGCATTTGCTTTTCTCTATTTTCTTGCCCCTGTATTGTCTATCTCAGTAGTATCCAACCTGGGGCCCTATCCACTCTAAATTGTGGCCTTCTCGGACAAGTGTATTAGGAAGAAAAATTGTATTTGATTGTGGATTGAAAATGCTTTCCGGGAGCCGTACTCTTGGTGCATGGCTTTTTTGTCTTTTTTCTTTTTTTAAAAAAGGCTGATGTGTGTTAAATCAACCCCATCACTAGAGGGAGGAACCAGAAGGCACCATCTACAGGCTGCCTCCCCTGAAGCCCCAGTGATAGCTCTGGTGTGAGCTGGGAGTGCTCTCAAGTGCATTTTCCTTGCTGCAACTGCTCAGCAGCTCCCCTGCGGGCCACCAGGATCAGAGAAGAAATTGGCTCTGTGAGCTTATGGCATCCCCTGGCAAATATGGCTCTCCTCCACTCAGCCACCCAAGGCAACCCAGGAGAGAGGAAAAAGATGAGAAAGTGAGAACCAACAACCAATTATTGCTTCCTGATTCTCTGTCCCAACTCAGGTTAAAACAGCCTGGAGGCTGCCCTAAACTTACACCTGCCAGCTGTGGTCCCGAAAGGACCGTATACCAGCTGGGGATAGCTGGAGTGCACCACACTCCAGCCACCCCCGTTCCTCAGGGTGCCCCCTTTTCCAGGGGTTGTAGGAAGAGAGGACTAGGAGTCTGGAACATCTGCCCTGCTGTTGATGGGAACTCCCTCAGACTGGGGCAGTTCCCAGCAGGGGGACTTGTGGGTGTCTTCCCTTTGTGCTACCTGAGTGACACAAAGGGACTGGAATTAGGGAAAGAATTGTATTGATTGTGGCCCTTTGACCCTTTTGAAGTAATATGTTTGCCATTCTGGCTGAGAAGGTTGGACGCCCCTGGTCTCTGTGGGAACGTTAGTTCCTTGTGACATGGGCCTCACAGGTTAAATCTGAGATGCTATTGGAATCTAAGGAAACTTACCCCTCAAATGAGACATGGCATGGCCTAAAATTCCTTGTTTTTTAAATGGCATCTTTACATGGAATATAGACAAAATATCTGGCCATATACTGTAATCCTTACTCTGGAAAAGCTCCCCTTGAATTCAGAGATAAACTTTATTGGCAGAACTCATTCACTTCATTAATCACTATAGCCATTTTGCCTGAGTAAAGACAGAGTAAGGATTTCAGAGTTGGCCCATATCCTAGAGTATATAAATAGATTTCTATGAATCAGTCACATTATGTAAGGCATAAAAATAAAATAACAAATGAGAGGGAAAATAGGTTTAAGTTCAGAATCTTCACTGAGGCATCAGCTGAATATTTTGGGCATGGAACCAAGACACACTTTTTTTTTTAAGTTTGCCTGCTTTGCTTTAAAAGTGACTCACTCACCCATCCTCTCCACCACCACTTTCCATGTTGCTTCAGACATGTCTGTACATTTAACAAGCTAAATAGAACCATCAAAGCTTCCTGCTTATTCACTGTTCATCTACTTTAGCTCTTCAGAATCAGAAGGGGAAAAAATAAGCAAAAAGTGCACCAAACCTGTAGCAAGGTTAAAAGAATTCTGGTAAGATGCTTGCTGCAGTTTGCAATGAATTGAAATGTGACTAAACACAGCAAGTGACAGCCTTCTATATTTAGCAGTGACTTTTGATACACTGTCAAAAAAGCATCTAGGTTTGTGCACGTTAGCAGAAGAATGAGACCCCGAAGGTGTAGGAAATCTCAAACAATGGCTTTGTATACATTCCAATTGTCATTCTGACATGTGTTTATACATGTTATAGGCCAGCCCCACTCCCCACCTCTGGCACATTCTCATATATACTTTCTGGATTGACCACAGAATATTTTTAGCTGGTGTAGCACAGCCATCTAGCAGTTGGAGCTTATTTCACACATCCTGCACCAAAGACGGGGAACAATGTTTGAGATCAAATCACAAAATCCCTGGTAAAGGGGTGATGTCTGTTAACTCCTTAAGAGATGAGCTATGTATTGTATTTTTTTAAAAAAAATTATTTCTGCTAGACATGCATAGTGAAATAGAGTGAGAATCTTGTATTTTGTGAAAGGATGTGAGATAAATTTATTTTGAATATAACTTATTTATTTGAACTTTTTATTTGCTTAGGACAACTATGCAGCTCTTGGTAAGAGCAAGATAGGAAAGAATTATTTGCAAAAAAGTCACTCTGGAGTTTTTTCATTTACACCTTGTCTCTGGTATTTACTAGATAAAAAGTAACGTTCCTCTGTACACTTGTATTGCATATATTCTTTTACAGAAAATGATGTTTTCTCACACAGTTCCCTTGCTAGACAGTTAAAGCCATTGTTGGCTTCTTTTAAAGACAGTATAGAGGCATTCATGGTGATGTGCGCAGTATACAAATTTGAATAGAACAGAATAATCGAGATGGAATCAGAGTTAGAGCATTTCTAGAATCCCAGGTTTCCATGTGAGTGCCTGAAGTTTAAAATAACCACCAACTGTGCAGATGCTACATCAAATAAAATTGCTGGAATGAGGAGGTAACGTTCTCCTTTCATTTTTATTCCTTTTCATTTCCCATTTGCAAAAATAAATAGTCTATGTTCCTAGGATGACATCAGTTTTTACCTCAAACTGCACAATCTAAGAACACAGATAAGCATACAGGACTTTACATTCATACTGCAACTATTTTGCTTCATCAGGCTAGGGCTGTTGGCAATAAGATGTTTTACCGAACTACTTCTCATCTGCCAAAGATTTCATTTACAGGTAGTTTTTTTAGATCTTATAGGACAGTGGTTTTCAACCTTTTTTCATTTGTGGACCCCTAAATAATTTTGAATGGAGGTACAGACCCCTTTGGAAATCTTAGACATAGTCTGTGGACCCCCAGGTAAAACCACTGTTCTCTGGTAAAGACAACCTTTCATGGACCCTTTAAACAGTCTGCGGACCCCCAGGGGTCCATGGACCACAGGTTGAAAACCGCTGTTATAGGGTCATATCGTTCCCCCATCTTGTCTTCTTCAGCCATTGTAGGCCCTGACCAATCTGGTGCCATTCCACTGTAGAACGGGGAGGGTCAGGATTTGGAGAGTCACACAAGCGATCTACATGTCTTGCACACTATCATGTTCTGTTCCATGGGAGCCATCTGAGCTCCACCATGGGGAGTTTTAGGTAGAGCTAGTGGTTCTGCAGCTATGCAGATGCACACATTATTCTCCCAACAGAGAGATTTGTCGTGGGGTCTGTAGCCACTCTTCCATGGCCCAGGAAGGAGAAGAAATTCTGCCCCCTTAGTCCCTGCATGGATCCCCAGTGAACAGCCCAGTAACTGGGCTTACATACCAGTGTTCCAAGGTTTGGTCACAGTATTTTGCATGCTACCACAGCAACCAACACTAATATATCTGCTAGCAGATGGTAATCTCAGGAAGAAGGCCTGAAAACTCTCTTGTAGTCAAGGGGGACAGCAATTCGCAGGACACCAGAAATACAGTACCTCCCAGGCTTCGCTGGCTGTTGCTAATTCTACAGGGCCATTAATGTGCATCTTTCTTTGTAAACCAATAAAGACAGGAACTTGGACTTTGCCCCAGGGAGCCTACAATCTAATTTCTTGGATCAGTCTGTTTGCGCCCCAGTGGTTCAGAAGATTGAGTGACAAAGGCAAAATGCTATTTAAAAATAATCTGTAAACCACATCTACATTTGTTGGTTGTCCTCTTCCTGCTTTTATCATGATCATTCTGGGCCAGATTATGCCCCTCTTTTGATGTTAAGTATTCCCTTGTGCCTCAAGTAAAAATGGGGCTACTCTCAGAATAAGGAACTACTCAACATAAGCAAGGAAGGCAGAATATGGGCCTAGGAGTCATAGAATCATAGAATATCAGGGTTGGAAGGGACCTCAGGAGGTCATCTAGTCCAACCCCCTGCTCAAAGCAGGACCAATTCTCAACTAAATCATCCCAGCCAGGGCTTTGTCAAGCCTGACCTTAAAAACCTCTAAGGAAGGAGATTCCACCACCTCCCTAGGTAACCCATTCCAGTGCTTCACCACCCTCCTAGTGAAAAAGTTTCTCCTAATATCCAACCTAAACCTCCCCCACTGCAACTTGAGACCATTACTTCTTGTTCTGTCATCTGGTACCACTGAGAACAGTCAGAATAGTGGAACTCATGTTTTGCATGAGCTCAGCTCTATTTTTTTCTAGTGCTATTTCTGCTTTTACACTTTTCTCTATCCTTACTTAAATAACCTTCAGCAGTTCTTCACTTACATGAGAAATGAATGTATGCTGATGTGACAATCACCACAGTCCACCAGATATTCTGTGGTAAGAAATAACTGCCACCTGACTAAAATTTTTTCATCGGAATAAGATTCTGATAACTTTACTCACCTTGAGTGTAGTACCTTACTTGACTAGTAGTCACATTGAAATCAATGAGGCTGCTCATGGCATAAAAAGTTACTAGCATGAGTAAGAGGATCAAAATCTGATCCTAGTGCATCAGTCTCTTCAACAACAACAAAAAAGAGTCACATTCGCTTCACCTTACTCCAGCTACCATACTACTGATGCCTTAAAGAGGGCGTGTAAATGGAAAAATATACCCAAAAGTGTGGAACAAAATCCTGCCCTGCATAATTGCCAGGTATTCTAAGACCTTAGATTTCCTTCTCCCTAGCCTCAATAGCATTTTGAGTAGAAAAGCATGAAGGTGATGGCACACGCTACATATTTAGGCTTGAAAGGGTTAGACGGCTATCGGTAAATGTTGGTAAATGTCGAGTTCACTGTACACACACAAACTGATGGGGAAAATTACATCAGTAACGATCAAAATTTACAGGTAGGCAAAAGTAAGAAATATGCTGCGTAAGAACTGTTAGAGTTTGATTTAAGGATATTTACTTTGTATATTTTGACAATTTGTTTTAGCCATTTTAAAGCTTTAACTTTTTTTGAATCTCAGTGTCTCCTGTCATTAAAAATGGCCATACCGGCCTCACCCCACCCCAGTTTCCCACAACTACTTAAATGTAAATCAATTAAAAAAAAAACCCAAAAATGCTCAAAAATAAATACTGATATTATACAACAAAATTTTAAAATAATCAAAATCAAATTCTGTCAGGCCTATAGGTGTTGTGGGAGGACGGTGGTCAGAGAAAGAAGCCTGTTTGCAGTTAATACATGGGGGGAATATGTCCAAAAAGGGCTTATCACTGTGAAAATAAAAAATCTCTGTGCCTTTGCCAAGGTCAGTTAAACCTACTGTGATTTGCTGTGCAAGCGCCAGCCTCACAAGTTAAAGTTGCCTCAAGGCAACTTTCACTTCTGTACCCAAATACAACAAGACACTATGTTTCTGAAATCTGAGCAAAATGTTCCTCTGACAGAGTTTAAGATTTTCTGGCCCAACACTTGTTTACGAGAATCTCTATATTCAAACAAGTCAGTCTACTTTATCTTTTCCAAATATTCAACATAAGAATGGCCATACTGGGTCAGAGCTATGGTCCATCTAGCCCAGCATCCTGTCTACCAACAGTGGCCAGTGCCAGACGCTTCAGAGGGAATGAACAGATCAGGGCAACTATTGAGTGATCAATCCCCCGACGTCCAATCCCAGCTCCTGGCAGTTGGAGATTTAGAGATACCCACAGCATGGGGTTGCGTCCCTTACCATTTTGGCCAATAGACCACAGAACATCAGCCCAAAAAGTCATTGCTGTAAATATAATATCAGGCAGTCACCTTAATATCAATATCCTAGCATGCTCTTTCTTAGGCTAGATATTGCGCTCCTGTTGGTCTCAGTGGGACTAGGTTTCCCATACCAGACAGGCCCGCTTGGGTGCCATTTGCTGAGAGAATCTGTTGTAGGCTTGGGTTTCATGAAGGAATTTGTTTTATGTTTCTGAGGTTAATACTGATGAGGAGAGGAGATGGCTCTTGCATTCTGGCCTGAATGCCTTGATATGGCAACTCAGATGCAGCAGCTACATCTCTCCAATAGCCACTTTAAGAGACAAATAGTGGAGAGAAAGGTAGCACTGATCATTAGCCCATTCCATCAAATATTCCCGATTCTCAGTTTCATAAAATAGAGCTCCCAGCTGAAGTTTAGTCAACACTCAGCACAGGTTCACTGCACTCACATTTACATGGGATTTCTTTATTGTATTAGTAATATGGGAATTTCCATACAAGATCAAAACAGTGGTCCCTCTAGCCCAGTATCTCATCTGACAAGGACAAGTTCTAGATGCTCCTGGGAAAGATGCAAGACTTTGTGGTAAGCAGTTATGGAATAACCTGATCACAAAGAAAGTTTCTTCCTTACCCCCATCAGTTAAAAGGGTGGCTTATGCCTTTAAGCATAAGAGTTTATATTCCTTAGAATTATTTTTCTCCTGTATAACCTAACAGTGGATGTTCTCATCAGTATAAATGGATAATGCTTTCTGAATCCTACTAAGGTCTTGACCTCACTTATATCTTGTGGCAAAAAGTATTTCCCTTTATTGCTCTTAAATTGTTAACTTTCAGTTTAATTGAATGTACCTGTTTTTTATTAAGAGAAAGGATAAACAGGAGGGCTGGATTTACCTTCTGTGTGCCATAAAACACTTTGTTATATCTTTATCATGTCCCCTCTTACATATCTCATTTCTAAACTAAGCAGTCCCAATCTTTTCTTTCAGTCTTCATATGAGAGTCTCTCCATGCCTCTAGTCATTTTTGTCACCAGATAGTTCTATCATCTCTCTCCTGAAATAGTAGCCAGAACTGCACACTGTTGATATGCCCTCATCTGGAATACTGTTTCTATAATGACATTAATTTTTCAGTAATATTTCCTGTCCTGTTTTTAATACACCTTCATATTTTCTTTGCTGTTTTTAAACTGACATGGACCATGGAGCATACGTCTCTATTAAGATGTTTGTAATGATGCTCAAGGTTTCAGTTCCTTCAGATGGGAGTACAAATCAGGGAGCTATAGAGAGCCACCTGGCTCCAGCACAAGTTAGAGCTTCACTAGATCTCAGGGAACCTTGTGCCAGTGGAGGATCAGGCATGGTGGGGCTCTGCTCTGCCATACCACTGCTCTACTGTGCCTCAGAACGCCCTGACACACTCCTCCCCTCCCCTTACACTGCAGGGCAGCGAGGCTGTTGGTGCAGGGCGTGGCTATGCTGGCAGAGAGTTCCCCTACACAAGAGGAATTCTTTGCTGGCCCTCTCCAACCACTTAAGCAGTACAATGGGGCCTTAGTGGATTGGAGAATCTGGTGTTTTTCCTGAGTAGTTAATTAATTTAGAACCCAGCAATATGTATGAGTTGTTCAAATGATTGCTTCCAATACATATCAACTTATATTTGTCAACGTATAAAACCGTGCTGTTCTCTTTCTTAACTTTAAGTCTCTCTGTAGTGCCTCGCAGTCCTCGCTTGACTCCGCTAAGCAATTTTGTGTCATCTACAATTGTGAAGTCTCACTCTTCACCCTCCTTTCTAGATCATCGACTTATTAAAAACACCATTCCCACCACAAATGCTTGGACCCCTCCACTGTTAACATTTTGCCATGTTGAAAATTGCCCACTTATTCCAATTCTCTGTTTCTGACTCATGATATACTTTACCTCTCCACCCAAGACAGTTTAGTTTCTTTAACAACCTTATGTGAGGGACTTTATCAAAGGCTTTTTGAAAATCCAAGTATTCCTAATTGTTTGGGTCTATTGATATCAATCAAGAATTTGATCATGCCTCTGGCACTTCATGGAATCATTCTGTTTCTATTTCATTTTTAAACTCCTGCTTTCTCATTTGATTTTTCTGAAGTCTCGGTACATTTAGGTACAAAAACAATGGCACTGCAGTAAAAGTACACTGTATAGAGATAAGATATTGAATATTATGATATAGAAATCTTGTACAACTTGATTGTGGGAGAGGAAAGATATCTCGTCTCCAACTCCCGAACGTCTTGTGATGTTGGGTGTGACCCTTTCCCAGTCACTGTGAAAATCTTGATAAAGAAAGTGATGAGGCGCTCGCTACAGCTATAATTCGAAGACTTGGGTTTGCCCTCCCACACACTTTGGGTGGGCAGGCAAACCGCAGACTGTCATCTGTGAAGTCAGAAAGCACTGGGTACATCTAATTACTGTGTTAGCACTTGCTAACACTTTTTATGCCAAGTACTGGTTGTAGAGACTTTCTTGGTTGTTTTTCGTGCTTTCCTTTTTGCCATGACATAACTAGATAAGCCTGCAAGAATATCCAGGAACAGGACTGTACAAATGAGTGCGCACGTCAAGCCCCTGAAAGCCATTCACTGTAATAAATAGGTTATGAAATAACTGTGGCAGAGCAAAGGTCTGAGTGGATTTTGTTTGCTCACATTTTTTTCTTGTTGCTTATCCCTGCTTTTCCACTCACAGGGATTTTTCTATGTGCAGGCTTGGAAGGATTAGATTTTTGTCGGCAAATGTCAGTAAACGTCAATTTCACCGTACACACAGAAAATGACGAAAATATTTCCATCAATGACAATCCAAATTTACAGCAATATAAAGAAAGGAAAGTGTTACTTAAGAACTTCTTAGAGTTCGCTTTGAGCATATTTATTTTGTATACTTTGACAATTTCTGTTTTAACGTCTGTAAAGATTTCACATTTTGAATCTCAAAGTCTACTATCATTACATTATTTTCAGACCTCCCCCTAATTTTCTGCAATTTCGAACATTAAAATTGATAAAAATGCTTAAAAATAAACATCGATATTGTATGTCCAAATTATAAAAAAATAAAAATTGGATTCTGACAAGCCTATGTGGCAATTTTCTGTAGTCAAAGATCGTGCATATTCTAAAGTAAATGGAGTAAATGATGGATACCAACAAGCTAACACCTCTGAGTGTTTATTAAATGTGATTTGGGAATTCCTCAGTACACATCCGGTATATTACAAGGGGGTATTACAAATAGACTTGGAAGCCCCTACTTGATCAGAGGAACGGTACTGAGCAATCCCTGAGGGACATGTAATAAAACTGTCTGGTTGTAATTTTAGAGAGGAATGATGGGTGAGGTACTATCTTTTATTGGACTAACTTCTGTTGGTGAGAGAGACAAGCTTTCAAGCTTACATAGAGCTCTTCTTCAGGTCTGGGAAACATACTCAGAATGTCACAACTAAAAACATGGTGGAACAGATTGTTTAGCATAAGTAGTTAACACATATTTCATGGACCACTTCACTCTGAATGGTCCCTTGACACCCCGCCAGTCATACAGGAAGAAGGAAGGGTGGAGAGGAGGCAGCTGATGGGGGTTGTAAGTGGTGTCATACTGTTTGGAGTGGTTCACGACTGTGAGTGCAACCTCAGGGCAGACTATCAAGAAGTGGGGCAGACATCCCCAACTGGTTGTGTGTTCTATAATTAGATTTCACCAACCCAGTAACAAGTGTGACCACCTAAAGCACTATAGCAGTCTTATTATGGAGTCACAGACAGTCACCTTTGAGTATTCCAGTCTATCTTACCATCCAGGCAAGCTGGACTTATAGATAAATGGCTGCTATATACAAAAGATCAAGTCTCAAGAAACCAGTCACTTACTCCAGGTCAATTTGTACCTTAGAGCTCTCACCAAAAACAACGCTTGTAGCTTTGTAGCTTTAATTAGCTAACTAAAGATTTATTAACTAAGAACAAGAAATGAGAGCATTGTTACAAGGTTAAAGCAGGCAATCAGATATACACAAATGAGGGTAAGTCTACACTACAAAATTGTCAACCTAAGTTACATCGACATACAGCCACCACAGTAATTGAATCTGTTTTACACGTCCACCACACTACGCTCTTGTGCTGGCGGAGCACATCCTCACCAATTTGCACCAATTTAACCGCCAGTGTGGGGCACCTTCTGAAAGGCAGCAAAAGTCGATGTAAGCAATGCAGTGTCAGTGTAGACTGACTGACACAGTGCAGTCTACATGGACACTGCATTGACCTAACTACATCGACTTAAGCGCTACGCCTCTTGCAGAGGTAGACTCATTAAGTTGGTGTAGAGGGCAAGTTACATCGGTGGGAGCTACATTTTAGTGTAGATGCTTACAGAGTTAGGACGATGTAAGCTAGTGTAAGCGGGGGAATGGTCCCGCTATTGTGGGGAACTTTCCTGGCTTCTGCACTACCCCGGTGAAGTGGGCTAGCGAAAGGATCTGAGTCCTCGCTCCCACTCCCTTTACCCAGAGGCCTCCCTGCCCTTGAGGGCTCCCCTTCCACGCTCCTGTCTGGCAGAGTCCTCGTAACCCCAACAAGGCTGGGCCCAGGATTCCTGGGGGGCTCAACCCCCAATCCTGCTGTGGTCACCTAGGACAGGGGCTAGGGTGTCCCCACTCTGGGGTACTCTCTCTGCACTGGGCACCTCCCTGACCCACTGATTATTCCATACAATTTAAAACAAATACAAGTTGCTTAATTAACAATTAATCTAAAGGAAAAGAATAAGGAAAAATGGGAAAGGTTAAAGGAAAACACATCACCCTGCTTTGTGGCAGGGAACATCACAAACAGTGTCTCTGGACATCAGGGCACTTCACAGTCTGTTCCTTGTAGGTCCCAGATTTCCATCTCAGGCCCTGGCTGTGCTGCAGGTATGCTGCGGGTTGGACACTTGCAATGGTGGTGGCCACACACCTCCGGGCTTTGAGTGGTGGGACCCTTCTTCCCAGCGTCAGCCCCCCCGTCAGGTTAAGGTCCCCCTCCCGGTCTGGCCTGCAAGGGCCCTTGTCTGGGGGTGTCTTTCTGTGCTGGGCCCTTTGCCCAAGGTCCCCCCTTGGCTGGCCCCACTTGCTCACCACACCTGGCTCTGTGGCTGCAGCTCTGCTCCCAGCACAGGATCTGCTCTCCCTGGGCTGCGTCTCTGGCTCTGTGGCTGCGGCTCTGCTCCCAGCACACAATCTGCTCTCCCTGGGCTGCGTCTCTGGCTCTGTGGCTGCGGCTCTGCTCCCAGCACACGATCTGCTCTCCCTGGGCTGCGTCTCTGGCTCTGTGGCTGCAGCTCTGCTCCCAGCACACGATCTGCTTTCCCTGGGCTGTGTCTCTGGCTCTGTGGCTGCGTCTCTGCTCCTAGCACAGGATCTGCTCTCCCTGGGCTGTGTCTCTGGCTCTGTGGCTGCGCCTTGGGCCCCTCTGGATCTGGCACGGTTCTGCTCTCCAGCTCAGCTTGGGCCCCTGCTTTCTCCTTAGCTCGGCCCCACTCAGTCTGACCCAGGCAATTCCAGCTCACACGGAGGACGGGACCTCCCTGGCCTCCCGACCCTCTGATTAGCCTGTCAATCAGGCTGATCTGGAGCATTGGCCTCTCCCCATTGTTCCTGGAGACTGTCAGTCTCAGGCTCCTGATTTGCCATCGACCCTTCCCCTTTTAGTGCTGGGAGCTAGCCAACCAAAACACCCCACTGAATGTTAGGCCTGGTCTACACTACGTGTTTAGGTCGACTTTAGCAGCGTTAAGTCGAATTAAGCCTGGACACGTTCACACGACGAAGCCCTTTCTTTCGACTTAAAGGGCCCTTTAAACCGCTTTCTTTACTCTACCTCCGACGAGGGGATTAGCGATAAAATCGGCCTTAGGGGGTCGGAATTGGGATAGTGTGGACGGAATTCGACGTTATTGGCCTCCGGGAGCTATCCCACAGTGCTTCATTGTGACCGCTCTGGACAGCATTCTCAACTCAGATGCACTGGCTAGGTAGACAGGAAAAGCCCCGCGAACATTTGAATTTCATTTCCTGTTTGCTCAGCGTGGAGAGCACAGGTGACCACGCAGAGCTCATCAGCACAAGTAACCGTGATGGAGTCCCAGAATCGCAAAAGAGCTCCAGCATGGACAGAACGGGAGGTACGGGATCTGCTCGCCATATGGGGAGATGAATCAGTGCTAGCTGAACTCCGAAGCAGTAAACGAAATGGCAAAATATTAGAAAAGGTCTCCAAGGCCATGAAGGACAGAGGCCATAACAGGGACGCACAGCAGTGCCGCGTGAAAATTAAGGAGCTAAGGCAAGCCTACCACAAAGCCAGAGAAGCAAACGGAAGGTCCGGGGCAGAGCCGCAAACATGCCGCTTCTACGCGGAGCTGCATGCCATGCTAGGGGGTGCAGCCACCACTACCCCAACCGTGTGCTATGACTCCCTCACTGGAGAAACACACAGGGAAGCGGGTTCGGGGTACGAGGAAGATGAGGATGGAGATAATGTAGATAGCTCACAGCAGCAAGGAAGCGGAGAAACCGGTTTTCCCAACAGCCAGAATATGTTTATCACCTGGACCTGGAACCAGTAACCCCCGAACTCACCCAAGGCGTGCTCCCAGACCCTGAGGGCACACAGGGGACCTCTGGTGAGTGTACCTTTGTAAATATTACACATGGTTTAAAAGCAAGCGTGTTTAATGATTAATGATTAATTTGCCCTGGCAATCGCGGCCAGTACAGCTACTGGAAAAGTCTGTTAACGTGTATGGGGATGGAGCGGAAATCCTCCAGGGACATCTCCAGAAAACTCTCCTTCATGTACTCCCAAAGCCTTTGCAAAAGGTTTCTGGGGAGGGCTGCCTTATCCCGTCCGCCATGGTAGGACACTTTACCACGCCAGGCCAGTAGCACGTAGTCTGGAATCATTGCATAACAAAGCATGGCAGCGTATGGTCCCGGTGTTTGCTGGCATGCAGACAACATCCATTCCTTATCGCTCTTTGTTATCCTCAGGAGAGTGATATCATTCACGGTCACCTGGTTGAAATGGGGCGATTTTATTAAGGGTACATTCAGAGGTGCCCCTTCCTGCTCTGCTGAACAGAAATGTTCCCCGCTGTTAGCCACGCGGTGGGGGGGAGGGGTGAAGTGATCATCCCCGATAATTGGGTGTGGGGGGGAGGGGGGTTAGTTGGGTTTGTGCTGCATGTTAACCCTGAAACCGCAGCCCCTCCTTTTACATTGCAAACCCATTTTAAATGGCCAACCCAACGGGTGCTTGGTATGGGAAATGAGGGCACTACTGTTTGAAACCATTCCCACATGTTAAGAAGGTTAAAAAAGCCAAAAGACTGTGTCTTACCATGGCTGCCTGCAAGCCGAAATCTGTGGCCTGGCACTGCGTGAGTGATCTCTCACACCAAACCGGCAGGCCCTCAATATAAGAGGAAAAATGCGACCTTGTAACGAAAGCACATGTGCTGTGTAATGTGAACAGCAAAATTTAACGTGAAAGAGTGTACCCATTGTTCTCTAAAATGTGTCTTTTTTAACCACCTCTCCCTTCTCCTCCATCAGCTGCAAATGTTTCTCCTTCACAGAGGCTAGTGAAGATTAGAAGGAGAAAATGGCGGACTCAGGATGATATGTTCACGGAGCTCCAGATGTCCTCCCACGCTGAAAGAGCACAGCAGAATGCGTGGAGGCAGTCAATGTCAGACTACAGAAAAGCACAGTATGAAGGAGAGGATAGGTGGCGGGCTGAATCGCGGGATGAACAGAGCAAGTGGCGGGCTGAAGATGATAGGTGGCGTCAGCTTGCAGACAGAAGGCAAGAGTCGATGCTCCGGCTGCTGGAGCATCAAACTGATATGCTCCAGCGTATGGTTGAGCTGCAGGAAAGGCAGCAGGAGCAGAGACCGCCGCTATAGCCCCTGTGTAACCAACAGCCCTCCTCCCCAAGTTCCATAGCCTCCTCACCCAGACGCCCAAGAACACGGTGGGGGGGGGGCCTCCAGCCACCCAGTCACTCCACCCCAGATGATTGCCCGAGCATCAGAAGGCTGGCCTTCAATAAGAGTTAAAGTTTTAAACTGCAGTGTGTCCTTTTCCTTCCCTCCTCCCCCACCCATCCCGGGCTACCTTGGCAATTATCCCCCTAGTTGTGTGATGAATTAATAAAGAATGCATGAATGTGAAGTAACAATGACTTTATTGCCTCTGCAAGCAGTGCTCGAAGGGGGGAGGGGAGGGGAGGGTGGGGTGGTTGGTTTACAGGGAAGTAGAGTGAACCGGGTGGGGGGGGTGGAGGGTTCATCGAGGAGAAACAAACAGAAGTTTCACACCGTAGCCTGGCCAGTCACAAAACTAGTTTTCAAAGCTTCTCTGATGCGCACCGCGCCCTGCTGTGCTCTTCTAACCGCCCTGGTGTCTGGCTGCGCGTAATCAGAGGCCAGGCGATTTGCCTCAACCTCCCACCCTGCCATGAATGTCTCCCCCTTACTTTCACAGATATTGTGGAGCGCACAGCAAGCAGCAATAACAATGGGTATATTCTTTTCGCTAAGGTCTGAGCGAGTCAGTAAGCTGCGCCAGCGCGCTTTTAAACGTCCAAATGCACATTCCACCACCATTCGGCACTTGCTCAGCCTGTAGTTGAACAGGTCCTGACTACTGTCCAGGCTGCCTGTGTACGGCTTCATGAGCCATGGCATTAAGGGGTAGGCTGGGTCCCCAAGGATCACGATAGGCATTTCAACATCCCTAACGGTTATTTTCTGGTCTGGGAAGAAAGTCCCTTCCTCCAACTTTCGAAACAGAGCAGAGTGCCTGAAGACGCGAGCATCATGTACCTTTCCCGGCCATCCCACGTTGATGTTGGTGAAACGTCCCTTATGATCCACCAGGGCTTGCAGCAGCACTGAAAAGTACCCCTTGCGGTTTATGTACTCGGTGGCTTGGTGCTCCGGTGCCAAGATAGGGATATGGGTTCCGTCTATCGCCCCACCACAGTTTGGGAATCCCATTGCAGCAAAGCCATCCACTATGTCCTGCACGTTTCCCAGAGTCACTACCCTTGATATCACCAGGACTTTCATTGCCCTGGCAACTTGGATCACAGCAGCCCCCACTGTAGATTTGCCCACTCCAAATTGATTCCTGACTGACCGGTAGCTGTCTGGCGTTGCAAGCTTCCACAGGGCTATCGCCACTCGCTTCTCAACTGTGAGGGCTGCTCTCATCCTGGTATTCTGGCGCTTCAGGGCAGGGGAAAGCAAGTCACGAAGTTCCATGAAAGTGGCCTTACGCATGCGAAAGTTTCACAGCCACTGGGAATCGTCCCACACCTGCAGCACGATGCGGTCCCACCAGTCTGTGCTTGTTTCCCGGGCCCAGAATCGGCGTTCCACGGCATGAACCTGCCCCAGGAACACCATGATTTCCACATTGCTGGGGCCTGTGCCTTGTGAGAGGTCTATGTCCATGTCAATTTCCTCATCACTCTCGTCGCCGCGCTGCAATCGCCTCCTCGGCTGGTCCTGGTTTTGCTTTGGCATGTCCTGGCTCTGCATATACTCCAGGACAATGCGCGTGGTGTTCATAGTGCTCATAATTGCCGCGGTGATCTGAGCGGGCTCCATGATCCCAGTGCTATGGCATCTGGTCTGAAAAAAGGCGCGAAACTAGTATCTGACGGACGGAGGGAGGGAGGGGTGAGTGACGACATGGCGTACAGGTACAGGGAATTAAAATCAACAAAGGTGGCTGTGCATCAGGGAGAAACACAAACAACTGTCACACAGAATGCCCCCCCCCCCAAAGATTGAACTCAAAACCCTGGGTTTAGCAGGCCATTGATTTCACAGAGGGAGGGGGAAGCAAATGAATACAGAACAAATCTATTTTTTACATCTTAAGCTGGCAGACGACGGTGCAGCATGACTGATAGCCCTCGGCATCTTCTGGGTGCTTGGCAGAAAATACTGGGCGCTTGGCAGAAAATAGCATACTACGACTGATAGCCATCATCGTCAAGACAGTTCGATAGGACTGAGCATGTCTGCCCAGGTGCCCATGATTGACAGCCACTGCAGTACGATGACGACGGATACCAGTCGTAATATACCATCTTCTACCAAAAGGCAAGGGGCTGCTGCTGTGTGCAATGCAGCCCCACGTCTGCCAGCCCCACGTCTGTCAGCACCCAGATCGCCGATGAAGGCTACCAGTCATACTGCACCGTCTACTGCCAAAAGGCAATTAGCTGCTGCTGTGTAGCAATGCAGTACCACGTCTGCCAGCACCCAGAGGACATATGGTGACGGTGAGCTGAGCTGAGCTGAGCGGGCTCCATGCTTGGCATGGTATGTTGTCTGCACAGGTAACCCAGGTAAAAAGGCGTGAATCGATTGTCTGCCGTTGCTCTGATGGAGGGGGAGGTGCCTGACGACATGTACCCAGAACCCCCGCGACACTGTTTTGCATCATTCAGGCATTGGGATCTCAACCCAGAATTCCAATGGGCGGCGGAGACTGCGGGAACTGTGGGATAGCTACCCACGGTGCAACGCTCCGGAAGTCGACACTAGCCTCGGTACTGTGGACGCGGTCTGCCGACTTAATGCACTTAGAGCATTTTATGTGGGGACACACACAATCGGCTGAAGACAACCGATTTCTATAAAACCGGCTTCTATAAATTCGACCTAATTTCGTAGTGTAGACATACCCTTAGTTACAGTCTATGGTTTTAAAAGGTGACAGAGTTGTAGTAATCTGTCAGCTCTGAATGTCTTTTAGGGCTAACCCGGGTTGACCCTGGGGATCTCTGCTTCTGTTTGGTAGCTCTGCTCCTGTGAGAGTCCAAACAGCAAAAGAGATGAAAAATTTTCTTGTCAGCTATTTTTCTTTCCTTCTTCCAGAATTCAGTCTGATGGGATGAGCCCTTTTGCACATAGCCTCTTCATGAGGGGACAATTAGCAAAGTCTTTGTATTGTGATGTTCCACAATGGCCCATTTAGTTTTGATAGCCCTTCTTGATGGGCAGGAGACGATCCCTCCTGACTGGGTTCACAGTTTCAGAGCAAACATTTACAAAGCAAAAACTTAAATATTACTTTATAGCATGTGATAAAGAAATTATGTGAGACTAACGCCTGCAGCAATTTACAAGCATTTCATAAAGTCTAAACACGAAATACATTGTTATAAATCCAATATCCATCTTAACCACACTAACACACAGGTGAAACAAACTGGTTTCCAGCAATGAATTTGTCAGTGCTCAGCTGAGGCCTAAAGCCTTGACAGTGTCACAAGCGGGTTATAGATTGTTGTGAAAAGCCATAAGTCAGTGTCTCTATTAAGTCCGTGATTTTTAGTATGTAACAAAGTTATGACTTTAAGCTCTCAGGCTTGTCTTTTGAAGATGTAGTGCAGGTTTCCTTTGAGAATGAGGACTGAGGGGTCAGATACAGAGTGATCATTTTGTGAAAAGTGTTCACCCACAGGTGACAAGGTGTTTTTGTCATTTATCATTTTCCTGTGTGAGTTCATTTGAGATTGTAGTGATTGTCTCTCTGGTTTCACCTACATAGTTGTTATTGGGGCATTTAGTGCACTGGATAAGGTACACCACATGTTGTGATAGGCATGTATAGGACCCATGGCTTTTGAAAGGTATGTTATAGGGAGGTGTTGATCATCATAGCAATGGAGATATGTCTACAGGTTTTAAATCTGTTGCTCTGGTAGGGTCTGGTGCTGCTTTGGGTTGGTGTGTCCTGGTCTGTGGGGAGCTTGCTTCTGATGATGAGCTTGGAGAAACTGGGAGTCTGTTTGGAGGGCTGTAAGTATTTACTGATACTCTATATGGGTGCCCGTGTAGGGGTGGTAGGTGACAATTAGGGATGCTCAGTTGGAGGGGATTGTATTTCTGTATTGAAGCAGATTCTCTCAGGGTATTCAGGTGGTCCATTCCAAGATGCAATCTACTTCTCTGGTGGAGTATCCTTGATTGATAAAGACTGTTTTAAGTGTGTTAAAGTATATATCCCAGACTTTCTCCTTAGAGCATATTCTGTGGTTTCTGAGTACTTGGCTGTAGCTAACAGATTTCTTGATATGTTTGGGGTGCTTACCGGATCTATGAAGGTAGGTGTGGTGATCTGTGGATTTCTTTTATATAGTTGTCTGTAGGGTTCCATTGTTGAAGCTGATCATAGTGTCCAGGAAGTTGATGCTAGCGTGGAATGTTCTAGAGAGAGTTTAATGGATAGGTGGTCCTGCTTGAAGTTGTGGTGGAAATCTGTGAGTGAGTTTAGGTCATCTGTCCAGAGGATGAAAATATCATTGATGTATCTCAGGTATATTATTGATTTTGTAGTGCATTCATCCAGAAATTCTTCCTCAAGGTGGCCCATGAAGAGGTTGGCATAATGGGGTGTCATCCTCGTACCCATAGCTGTTCCCATGGTTTGGACAAAGTGTTTGTTGTTGAATGTAAAATTGTTATGGGTGAGGATTAAATGGATGAGTTTGGCAATGTGTTTGGGGTGGAAATCTGAATGTTGTCCATTGTCTTGTAGATATTTGAGGCAGGCATTTCTGCCATAATTGTGAGGGATGTTGGTATATAGGGAGGTGACATCCATGGTGGCAAGGATGATGTTCTGAGGGAGGTTGTTAATGTTGTGATGTTTCTGGAGGAAGTCAGTTATGTCCTGGAGGAAGCTGGCCCTTAGTATGGTGAGTGGTTTGGCGATGGATTCTATGAGTCTTGATATTCCTTCAGTAAAAGGGATATGCCCAGATATGATGGGTCTGCCTGGTTTCCTTTGTTTGTGTATCTTGGGAAGCATGTAGAAGGTCCCTGGGGTGGGTTCATGGGACATGAGTTTGTAGAATTTCTCTTGGAGTTGTTTGGGGAAGGACTTGCTGATATCCTTAAGTTCTTGGGTAAACTGTGGTGTAGGGTCTTCTTTGAGTTAGTTTCGGAGAGATATTGGTTGGGCTTCATTAAAATAGTCATCACAACTGAGGACTACAATGGCACCACTTTTGTCTGGTTTGATCACTATCTGGTTGGATTTCAGGAACCGTACAGCTGTCTTCTCAGCAGTGGAGAGATTGTGGTGCATATGATGTTTGTTAAACATGTCATAGTCCATGTTTTTCCTGAAGCAATCAATGTAATGATCAAGAGTGTGGTTTCATCCACTGGGGGGTGTCCAGTCAGATTATTCTTTTTTCTTATGACTGTCGGTGGGGATGTGGTTATTGTGGGTGGTATGGTCATTGTTATGAAAGAATTCTTTGAGGCAGAGTCAGCAAAAGAATTCTTCTACTTCTCCACATGTTAGTATGGCTCTGTGGTAGGGAAGAAGTTCAGTCCCTTGGAGAGTAGAGATAATTCTGCTCTGGTCAGGGATAGTCTTGATAAATAGATGTTGGAGTGTTGTGTACTATCCATGTGTTCGGTCCTGGTGCCATGGTTTCTCCCAGAGATGGTGTTCTATGGGTTGTGGAGTTGTAGTTGGTTCCACTTTTTGTTTTTCTGTTTTTTGAATTTTTAGCTGTAATTTTGCTCATTATTTGAGTAGGCAATATTATGCAGATCAACAACAAGCTTGAGCACAGATTTTGGAAGCGTTTGTTGTTTCTGCTTTCCTTGGATATTTGAAATGTGCAAATGCAAAGTCATTAGGACCTGACCTTAGATCAGGATCAAAAATGCAGTTCAGAGGCACAGTTTAGTCAGCACTTCCTCTGTGATTACCTTATAGGAACGTGTGTGTGTGTGAGAGAGAGAGAGAGAGAGAGAGAGAGAGAGAGAGAGAGAGAGCTCATCCATATATTCAGGCCTCTTTGCTTACCCTCTACCTTCCATTCACCAGAAAAATATAGAAAAGGATACATACATGGTATGGGTTGCATAGGCTGTACGCTCACCATCATCTGCCCCCTGGCCGTGGAACTTGCATGCCACTATATATCTTCTCAGAACAAACTTAAGTTTTCAAGGTATAAGTTGGCTTTTGTACTTCAGCTTTAAACCATTTACTGTATAGATTTAGAGGCACAAGGACTAAGGACAGCACCAGTAGCAGGAGTCAAACATTAAATATTTAACAAGGGGACGATCCCTTCACTTTTCTCTTCAACTCTCTCCCCAAGCTGCATTTATTAAACTAATTGCTTTGTTCAAGAGCAATCTTTTCCCTTTCATTTCACCTTCAATCTTTGCCCATTAGACCATTGTCAGGCACAATCATGACTGAATTTATACTATATAGTACCATGTTTTGCTCCCTAGCCAAGTTCTTAGGTCTGATCTGATCTACACACAAAGTTGCACTGGGATAGCTAAAGGTGTGATTTTTTAACTGATTTAGTTAAACAAGTGCTATTTTGTATGTGGACGCTTCTGAATTGACTTAAACCTGGTTTATTAAACGTACAGCAAGCTAAACCAATGTAACCTGTTTTAATCTGATACAAATGTAGCAAGAAAGGGGTTTGGACTGGTATAATTGAATTAGTGAAAGTTTGGGTATAGACAGAATCTTAGACGTCTAGCTCCACCAAAGGCAGTTGAAATGCCAGTAAGCTTTTCCACATAGGATCAGGGCTCTATATTCCTAGATATCCAATGTTTTGATGTAAAAACATAGTAACTGAAGATAGAAAAGCCCTACTGTATTAGATGAAGTCCATCCCTGGACAGGGTGTAGAACCCACCACTACTATGGCATGTAGTCTTAGCCTCTTAAGTGGGGAATAAGTGGTATAAACTACACCTTTACCTAAAGTCTTATTTTGATATATAATATTTCTACAACTACCTTTGGTTGTAAAGTCCAGTAATTTCCTTCTAACTCCCTCTCTCTCTCATTTTTTCCTTTGCCTTCATTTCTCTGTGTTCAGAGCATTCAAATAACACACTCGTCCTTGGAGAATGTAGCATCCTCAAGCCAAACCGTAGCATTGTTTCATCAGCTACCCAGCAGAGGTGTAGTACAGCTATCATCATTCTGTCACAACCCTGTGAACACAGTGCATTAGTTTGCAGATTGGGTTTCAGCATCCCAAGAGGTTGCTCCAGAAATCACCTCTCTCTCCTGACAGCATAAGGGCTTTGGAATTGCTACTGCAGTTCACCACTGGAATAAGAAGCTTTCCTTTACAGTGTCATTGGGGATGGAACAGAGGAGGGAACATGAAAACAAACAAACCATGTGCAATATCTTCAGTTTGACCCCTTGGCCTCACCTAAAATAATATTACTGAACTAGTATTTACCAGTTTCCCTGTTGTTTTGATAGATAACTTTCGGTTGTATGCATGTTCTCGTACTTTACCCACTAACCTATAACAAACACACAGTTCATCATTTGGTAGTGCTAGAAGGAACTCTGACTTGGGATTTGAGGTCCTGAAGACACCAGCAAATGCATCCATCTTTGGAGCATAAGGATTCAAACACCTGGGATATGAATCCAAGCTCCAGTACCTGGAAGGTGTACTCATATTGGTCAAAACTAAAATGCTGTAGGCTCCAAATTCTATGCACTTCATCCAAGGATGCTAAGAAAAAGCAGATGATCAATACAAAACTGCAAAATATTCATTGAAAACATTTTTTCTTGTATGTAGTGTTAACATATTCAAAAAGTGGATGAGCCCCTGACACTGTACAGTATTTATACAAATGCTGCTCTTGCATACACCATCCTCATGTTGTATCAGGCTGTAAAAAGCGGTTCAATGAAATTAGTCTATCAACAAGACAACAGGAGCAATCTAGACTGTTCCTTAATGTGTTGAAGCACCTCTGCTTTCTCTGCTTATTATAATAACTCATTTCAGGACTATATCACCACCTCTTCTTTTTATATTTAACCTCCCTGTCTCTCACTTTAGTTTTACTATTACAGGTCTGAAATTCATTCATTCCTGAGCCAACCGCTGAATGGCTGTTGTGTAATGTTCCTCAATTCTGCTATTTAATCTTCTTTCCGTCTCACCCATGGAGAGCATCTGAGGCTACATACATTCTGCATTGGTATAGAATATCAGAGCCCTCCCTTCCACTTGGGAGGGGGAAGGGATTTCATCTCTATCCCTTGGTATCATGCTCTGAATGTTAGTCACCATTCTAATAACTGTATCAGCATGTTTATAAGCTGATGTGCTTTTAACTGTTTCGCTCACCCCCTCATACACATGGAGTAAGTACTCTAATGGGCTCTGTACCTTTCATCCTTTATTTTTATTACTAATGGTCTCTTCAGTAATATAAAATGATTGATGAGTGCAGTCTGCAAAAAGTAGAAAAATCAATATATGTCCAGACTCCATATTAGTTAAGAGCTGGCAAGGAACTGGGGTTGCCAGACAGCAGAATTCCTCTTGCGTTCCACACCATGTGGAAAATGAGAGGAAAGAAATAGCTAGAGAGGAAGGGAACACAGACAAAATGGTTCTACCTTCAAATACAGGGGAGCATTGAGGGTGTGAGGCAGGTTGGGTATGTTAGTGCTTGTGCTTGTTCCTAGTCTTTAAACTCAAAGCCCCATTGGCCCCATATTCAGAGTTTTATTGTACTATAAACAAGTTGACTCCACATGTCCACATATACAACCCATGGTTCCTATACATGTGGGTGTACCATGTTTCCACCCTGCTTATGAGCAGAGTTTTAACACAATAGTCAAGCCACAGCCAGGTTCGAATACAGGTCTTGTATTATATAGGTGGAGCCACCTATGTGCGGTGGGACCAGGTTAGCCAGCTCCCCAGCCTTGCAGGCTTTTGTGGGAGAGGATATCCAAAAGGGAGTTGCACAGTGTGAGAAAAAAATGCAGTCCTTTTCCACTGGCACCAGCAGCTGAGGGAGCATGGGAAACACAGGTGTCAAGATGTTCGCAGATTGTACTGATACAAACATGCTTGTGCAGAGCAGCAGCTCATGGCAGACAAATATGGTTGACACACAATTGTGCCAGGAGAATGACTTCTGGGGGGAAGCCATGACCACAGAGGTGGCACGGAGGGAAGCCTCTCTTGCATGAATATCCCAGTCATCTGTACCAGTGCCTTATATCTGTGGCTTCCCCTGTGGCTGTTGGGCTACCCCAACGGTTGGAGGACCACACCCCCTGCAACCACCATAGATACAGAATCCCTGTGCCCAAGACCACATTGGGCCATTAGCAAGAAACTCACTTAGTGAAGATGCAGAGGTTTCTAGTTCACTTTTTCTTGCCCTCTAGGTGGTTCTATTTCTCTCTCTCCTCCCCCCCCCCCTTTCCCACCTCCCTCCCCAGGAAAGGCATGGTTTGAGCCTTGGATATACAAAATTTCAGTTGACAAAATAGGGCACTTTTTTTTAAGCACTAGGAGCTCAAATGTGTTAGAAACTGAAAACGTTTTTTAAACTCTTCTAATGAAAAGAGCCCATAGATCTTTTTTTTTTTTTTTTTTTTTTAAATTCAGGCTTTAGCCTAGAGTAAATTTTTACTGCCAAGTTATAGAAGGAGTCTGTAATGGAAATGCTGACAAAGAGGAGCATCACTATAGTTAGAATGTACTCTATAAATAGTCTTTTGCAAGTGTCTGGCATATGAGATTGTCATGTAGCTACTTGAACCAAACTCTGGTAATTTAACTAGTGATAATTGCAGAAAATAATCATAGATAAAATATGTGTGTCGGGGGGCGGGTGGGGGGGGCAGTGTTAAAGGAACCCTGCATATCCTCAAGCACTAAATTTGAAGTACTGTATTGAGGGCACTGTTCTGGCAGGTATAATACTGCTATCAGAACAAAGCTGTAAAATGACCTACTTTGCTCAATCTAGTGCTATTCAATAATAAGCAACCTCTGTAGGGTTTCTACATGTAGACAACATCAGGCACATTTCACTGACCCATTTATATATTGATTTTACTCAGTCTGGGAATTTAAAAGTAGGTTCTCTCAGGGTTGTGTTGGATACCATCCTCTTGGGCCAGTCTTGTCATAGATTCTCGGAGAATGTGCAGTCACTGGAAACACATGACACCTTCAGCTACTATTTGTTCCTAAATCAAGGGCCGTCTTTCCAGACCTTCTTCCCCAATTACAATAACTTTTTGTGTTCTTGATCCTAGATTCTGACACTGTCTCCTTGATTTCATTACTGTCTCCCAGCAGTGCCTACAAACATTTTTTTTAAATCCACTGTTGTAATGGAAGATGAAGTGTTGGTCCCACATAGTGGTACCAGAGTAATCAGGGGCTTTTTTAAAATTCGGTGACCCTATTTCTAAAATCAGCACATTTTTAAAAAAAATTTCACCACACATTTGTGCACTACTGCTCACATGCTGAGGCTCTGTCTCAATCTGATGGCACAATGGAGATTATTTGTTTCCTACCTATCAGGGGTTTTTATTTTTTTCAATCAGAAAGAGATTAGAATCTACCAGAGAAATTCTGTTAAGAGACAAGAAATCAGAGACTGAACAGGAAGTTAAATATGCTTTCAATATCGGGTTTTAACCTCTGAGTCTGAGCCAGATTTCAATTGAGGTAATTATACTCTGCCTTCCTAGAATTCCCCCTGCAGTTTCAAATGGATGCAGTATTATTCAAATCCTGTCGTAATCAGTTGTGTAGTGTTTCTGTACACTATGAAACTGTTGGCATGCTTTACTCCTAAGTCAGCCGCATTTCAGTGTGGACAATGTGATTCAGGCCAGCCAGTTTTGAAATGTAGATGTCCAAAACCTGCATTTGGATGCTGACATGCAGTAGGAAAGGTCCTTATTAACTTCAGTTGGAGCTGGATCAAATCCCTAGAAACATAGGCTTTTCTAGGCTTTAGACAGCAATCCTGCAATGAGTTTTGTGCAAAGGGAACCCTGTGCACGCACAGAATTCCACTGAAGTCAATGGATTCTGCTCAGGTGCAGGGCTCTGCCTGTGAGTAGCTCATTGAAGGATCAGCGCTTTAGTTGTGCAAATGCCTCTTACTTTTTACATGCCAGTTTACATGCCAAAATATGAGATTTGAATGTCCTGTTCAGGCAACCACCTTTTGAGTCCAGGGTATATAGTTGGTAAAATCTGTCAGAAGAGTTTATAAAGGCCTGTGGGATCCATTTGGGTATAAACTAGGGCTGTCGATTAATCACAGTTAACTCACGCGATTAACTCAAAAAATTAATCGTGATTAAAAAAATTAATCGCAGTTTTAATCACACTGTTAAACAAGAGACTACCAATTGAAATTTATTAAATATTTTGGATGTTTTTCTACATTTTCATATATATCTTGTATTCTGTGCTGTAGTTGAAATCAAAGTGTATATTTTGATTACAAATATTTGCACTGTAAAAATGATAAACAGAAGAAATAGAATTTTTCAATTCACCTCATACAAGTACTGTAGTGCAATCTCTTTGTTCTGAAAGTGCAACTTACAAATGTAGATTTTTGTTGTTGTTACATAACTGCACTCAAAAACAAAACAATGTAAAACTTCAGAGGCTACAAGTCCACTCAGTCCTACTTCTTGTTCAGCCAATCACTCAGACAAACAAGTTTGTTTACATTTACAGGAGATAATGCTGCCCTCTTCTTATTTACAATGTCACCAGAAAGTGAGAACAGGCATTTGCATGGCACTTTTGTAGCCAGCGTTGCAAGGTATTTACGTGCCAGATATGCTAAACATTCGTATGCCCCTTCATGCTTAGGCCACTATTCCAGAGGACATGCTTCCATGCTGATGACGCTCGTTAAAAAAATAATACGTTAGTTAAATTTGTGACTGAACTCCTTGGGGGAGAATTGTATGTCCCCTGCTCCGTTTTACCCACATTCTGCCATATATTTCATGTTATAGCAGTCTCGGATGATGACCCAGAACATGTTCATTTTAAGAACACTTTCACTGCAGATTTCACAAAACGCAAAGAAGGTACCAGTGTGAGATTTCTAAAGATAGCTACAGCACTCGACCCAAGATTTAAGAATTTGAAGTGCCTTCCAAAATCTGAGAGAGATGAGGTAGGGAGCATGCTTTCAGAAGTCTTAAAAGAGCAACACTCTGATGCGGAAACTACAGAATCCAAACCACCAAAAAAGAAAATCAACCTTCTGCTGGTGACATCTGACTTAGATAATGAAAATGAACATGCGTCGGTCCACACTGCTTTGGATGGTTTTCGAGTAGAACCTGTCATCAACATGGACACATGTTCCCTGGAATGGTGGTTGAAGCATGAACAACTTGTTTGTCTGAGCTATTGGCTGAACAAGAAGTAGGACTGAGTGGACTTGCAATCTCTAAAATTTTATATTGTTTTATTTTTGAATGCAGTATTTTTGTACATAATTCTATATTTGTAAGTTCAACTTTCATGATAAAGTGATTGCACTACAGTACTTGTATTAGGTGAATTGAAAAATACTATTTCTTTTGTCTTTTTACAGTGCAATATATAAAGTGAGCATTGTACACTTTGTATTCTGTGTTGTAATTGAAATCAATATATTTGAAAATGTAGAAAACATCCAAAAATATTTAAATAAATGGTATTCTATTATTGTTTAACAGTGCGATTAATCGCGCGATTAATTTTTTTAATCGCTTGACAGCCCTAGTATAAACTGAAAGATCATCATTATTATACCACTTATTAGGTTAGCACCATTATTTGTTGAATAGCAATTATTTTGGCATAGTAACCAAGAAACTAAAAAGCCTGAAATCTGAAGAAAACAGCAAGCAGATGAACCATGACATCAAATGACAGAGCATGCCCGAGTTGTGGAAGATGAGCTCTCTTTCAAAGGAAGAATTTTTGCATTACCATTTGCATAGCACATATTTTTGACCAAGTAGCCTTTCCTGATTGCTCAGAAAATTTTCCCCTCTTAAAATTTCAGGGCAAATAGTATGTCACCAAAATTCATAGCAATTCCTTTTAAATACAGAGTACAAAACTGGATGCTATATTACCATGGTAGGTGAAGATTTCTGAACAAAAAAGAATGAGAGAAACATTTAATTTTAGGAAGCATCATTTAGTCTTTTTGTGGTGGTGACTATCAGTTTTTCAGTACTTGCAGCTGGAGGACTCTTTGATCATGACCTTTTGAATGTTTGCTGAACACCAAATGTTGCATTAGTATTTTTGCAGTGCTTGTTTTTTAAATTTCTGTATTCTGGTAAAACCAAATCCAGTCTGTCTGGTCAGCACTGCGGGGCTCAGAATTCTTCACTAAGGCCTTGTCTACACTACGAGAGTACTTCGATTTTAGTTAATTCGACTATGTGGAATCGATATTACTAAGTCGAACGTGTGTGTCCACACTAAGGACAGTAATTCGACTTTGTGAGACTTTGTGAGTCCACACTAACGGGGCAAGCGTCGACATTGGAAGCGGTGCACTGTGGGCAGCTATCCCACAGTTCCCGCAGTCCCCCCTGCCCATTGGAATTGTGGGTCGAGCCCCAAATGCCTTCTGGGTAAAAAAATGTGTCGAGGGTGCTTTTGGGCGCCTGTCGTCATCCGTCCGTCACTCAAGCCCTCCCTCCCTCCCTCCCTGAAAGCGCCGGCGGGAAATCAGTTCGCGCGCTTTTCTGATTACTGACAGCGCGGACGCCACAGCAGTGCGAGCATGGATCCCGCTGCGACCATCGCTGCAGTTGTGGCAGTTCTCAACGCCTCGCAGCTTCTCCTCCACCTGTACCAGAGGCAGCTGCAGATCAATCATGAGAGGAGGCTACGGCACTACCGTGACGGCATGAAGTCGGACACTAGCTCCGACCTCTCTGAGAACATGAGACCCAGCGCCCAGGACATCTCGCTGTCACTGGGTCTTGTTGATACTGTTGAACGGCGATTCTGGGCCCGTGAAACCAGCACGGAATGGTGGGACCGCATAGTGCTGCAGGTCTGGGATGAATCCCAGTGGCTGCGCAACTTTCGCATGCGGAAGGGGACTTTCCTCGAACTGTGTGAGTTGCTGTCCCCTGCCCTGAAGCGAAAGGACACCCGGATGCGGGCAGCCCTGACTGTCCAGAAGCGAGTGGCCATAGCCCTCTGGAAGCTCGCAACGCCAGACAGCTACCGGTCCGTCGCTAACCAGTTTGGCGTGGGCAAGTCTACCGTGGGGGTTGCTGTTATGCAAGTAGCCAGGGCAATCGTCAAGCTACTGCTATCTAAGGTAGTGACCCTGGGAAACGTTGAGCTCATCAGAGATGGCTTTGCCGAGATGGGATTCCCAAACTGCGGTGGGGCTATAGATGGGACTCACATCCCTATCCTGGGACCGGACCACCAGGCCAGCCAGTACATAAACAGAAAGGGCTACTTTTCCATGGTGCTGCAAGCACTGGTGGACCATCGGGGACGTTTTACCAATATCTACGTTGGATGGCCTGGCAAGGTTCATGACGCTAGGGTGTTCAGGAACTCTGGTCTGTGTAGACGGCTGCAGGAAGGTATTTACTTCCCGGACCACAAAGTAACTGTTGGGGATGTGGAGATGCCTACAGTCATCCTCGGGGACCCTGCATACCCGCTAATGCCCTGGCTCATGAAGCCCTACACTGGCGCACTGGACTCAGGGAAAGAACTATTCAACTACCGGCTCAGCAAGTGCAGAATGGTGGTGGAGTGTGCTTTTGGCCGTCTCAAGGGCAGATGGAGAAGCCTACTCACTCGCTGTGATCTCAGCGAGACCAATATCCCCATTGTGATAGCTGCTTGCTGTGTGCTCCACAATTTGTGTGAGAGCAAGGGGGAGACCTATATGTCGGGGTGGGAGGTTGAGGCAAATAGCCTGGCTTCTGATTACGTCCAGCCAGACAGCAGGGCGATTAGAAGATCACAGCGGGACGCACTGTGCATCAGGGAGGCTTTGAAAGCCAGGTTCCTGACTGAACAGGGTCTCCAGTGACTTTTTACTTTGTGGACACAGATGCTGAACCTGCCCCCGTTTCTTTACCCAGTTACTGTTGACTATCCTTCCAAGTTACATACCCCCTTCCCCACCTTCCCAACAAATAAAATCTGTTCTGTTCTGTTAATGAACAAGGTTCTCTTTTTTACTGTTTTCGCGGGAATGTTTTAAACCGGGGACGCAGACTGTGGCGGGGGGCGGGCTTACTGTTTTGATGCAAATGATGCTTCTAAAGTCCGGGAATGACAGGCTCCGCAGTGCTGCATTGGTTGTTTCAACGCAGCCTGCCAGCAGTCCTGGGCGGGACTGGATGTATGTGTCGGCCAAGTGACTTTCTGGCAGGGGGCGGAGGGTAACAGATCCCCTGCTGCGTGGCTCTGTGATCCAGGATAAGGACCGCGGCATAGGATCTCTAACTGCCCTCCCCCGACACAAAGTCACAGATCAACCCCCTCGCACCCCAGAACAAGAAAACCGCCTCCCAGACTGACCAGGGTAACTGGTGACTGTGCTGTGTATGTGTCCTGATGCTGGACCTGCCCCCGCCTCTGTAGCCTGCTACAGGTGACTGTCCTGTCCAAGTAACAAACCCCTTCCCCCCCTTCAGACAGAATCCCCTCCAAAAGACACTCTCGGAAACAGTACTTAACAGAAACCGATGTTTTATTACGAACCGCACATGAAAAGGGGGGGGGGAAGGAAACTTGGACATGGGCTAGTGTGAGATGGGTAGGAAAGGACTTTTCAAACTTTGGAACGAGAGCCTTCCATTGCTGCAGCAGTGTGCAGTGGCCGACTGACAGTTTTAACGGCCCTTGCCGCCCCTCCTTCTTTGTACTTTTGGTGAGGGGGGTGTGGGACTTGGTGGCGGGGGAGGGCGGTTAGAGATAGACAGCAGCAGTGCTCTGTCCTCCTGCCTCCGGTCTTGCAGAACATCCACTAGGCGCCGGAGCGTCTCCGTTTGCTCCCTCATTAGTCCAAGCAGGGTTTGAGTAGCCTGCTGGTCCTCCTGGCGCCACCTCTCCTCCCGTTCCATGACTGCTCTGTGCATTTGTGACAAGTTCTCCCTCCACTGTGTCGTCTGGGCTGCCTGCTCTCGTGAGCACTCCATAAGTTCATAAAACATGTCTTCACAAGTTTTTCTCTTCCTTCTTCTAATCTGCGCTAGCCTCTGGGAGTGTGATGCCAGGCTGGGTTGGGAGACAGTCGCAGATGTGTCTGTTGGAATGGGAAAAAGGGAGTAAATTCCTGAGACAGATAAATGAAGTTGCTAACAAAGAGCATAGTCTTTCTCTGTGAACAACACCATGCACTGCACCTTTCACATGCGCACTCAGGACAAGGTCGAATTTTCGGCCCTCGCCTTATGTGTCTGGGGTCCTGCAGTTGCGATCAGAGAAGCGTTGCAGGACACCTCTACTTCTGCTGCGGGAAAACATGGTAAGCCGTAGACTTGTGGCAGCTTAAACATGTAATAGTAGCACTGGGCTCCTTTCGCACTGAATGCAAGGCCACTCTCTGCTGGCAGCAATCAGGGAAGCATGAGCTCTGCCCCTGTCCCACCACCTCGCGGCTGTCCCCGGGAAAGATCCCTGTATGCTGCCCCTCTGCCGCCTCCACCGCGTGGCTGTAAAGCAGTCCAAATACTAACATTCCCCTCCCTAATTTAAAGCAGGGCGTCATGTGTGACATAACCCTCATGAGGATCTCGGAGACCGAGAGGGGAAGGATGCTGCGTGAATGCATGCAGAGGCCTGGGCCATATGCCGCCATGCTGTGCCGCGCACTGATCCCCGACTACCTCATGGACTCATGGCGTGGGAACGTGTGCTACCACGGGGGACCAAACAAGATTGCCCTGCCGTTGAACCTCGTGCGCATGCTGGAGCGGTACCTCCAGGAGAGCTATGCGGAGCTATCCCAGGAGGACTGTCTGTCCATTCCCGGGCACATTGACCGCCTTTTCCTTTAAGTTGAGCATAACGGACTACAGAGTGGAGGGGCCGTGTTGTGGACTAATCATGAATATCCGGACAGTACTTGATTTTCTATACATAGTTAGTAGAAAAAAGTTTACTAAGCCAACTAAATCATGAACAACAAATTACTGATATAGTTATTATTCCTGTTTTGTTATAAATAAAAGTTTCTATGTTTAACTGAGTGACTGAAAAGCCCATTCTTAACAATATAAATATTCCACTTATGTTAAAATGAAATGTTTAGATGTTTAAAGCACTCACTGCTTGATCCTTCCCCTGATTCGGTGTCCGGGGTAAGGGCTGTGGACGGTTGGTAGGGGATCTCGGTAAGGGTGATGAAGAGCTCCTGGCTGTCGTTGAAATCAGCGGTGCAAGCGCTGTCGACTGCCTCGTCCTCCTCATCTCCTTCCTCATCTTCCCCGTCACCTAACATTTCCGAGGAGGAACCGGCCGTGGACAATATCCCATCCTCGGAGTCCACGGTCACTGGTGGGGTAGTGGTGGCGGCCGCACCTAGGATGGAATGCAGTGCCTCGTAGAAACGTGATGTGTGGGGCTGGGATCCGGAGCGTCGGTTTGCCTCTTTGGTTTTTTGGTAGCCTTGTCTCAGCTCCTTGATTTTCACGCGGCACTGCGTTGCATCCCGGCTGTATCCTCTCTCTGCCATGGCTTTAGAGATCTTCTCATAGATCTTTGCATTCCTTCTTTTGGAGCGCAGCTCTGAAAGCACGGACTCATCGCCCCACACAGCGATGAGATCCAAGACCTCCCGATCAGTCCATGCTGGGGCCCTCTTTCTATTAGATTGCACGGCCAACTCTGCTGGAGAGCTCTGTATCGTTGCTAGTGCTGCTGAGCTCTCCACGCTGTCCAAACAGAAAATGAGATTCAAAGTGGCCAGACAGGAAAAGGAATTCAAATTTTCCCGGGGCTTTTCCTGTGTGGCTGGTCAGAGCATCCGAGCTCAGACTGCTGTCCAGAGCGTCAACAGAGTGGTGCACTGTGGGATAGCTCCCGGAGCTATTACCGTCGATTTCCATCCACACCTAGCCTAATTCGATATTGCCATTTCGAATTTAGCGCTACTCCTCTCGTTTTCGAGGATTACAGAAGTCGAATTTAAAAGAGCTCTATTTCGAACTAAGTAGCTTCCTGGTGTGGACGGGTGCAGGGTTAATTCGATGTAACGGCACTAAATTCGATATAAGCTCCTAGTGTAGACCAGGCCTAAGATTGTACTCCAGCAGATGTTTAATCATCAAATTTTATATTTATTGCCTTTGGCAAAATTATTGTTTTAAGTAGAATTCTTAAGGTGATGTGGGATAAGAACATAAAAACGGCCATACTGGGTCAGACCAAAGGTCCAACTAGCCCAGTATCCTGTTTTCCGACAGTGGCCAATGCCAGGTGCTTCAGAAGGAATGAACAGAACAGGTAATCATCAAGTGATATTAAAACACTCTGAGAGTATATTGCCAAGAAACCTAGATTGTGGATAAATCAGCACAATTTGATACTGTCAAAGTAAAATGTTTTAGCTATTACATTTCTTTATACCAGTTAACAAGTGCATATTTCTTTCAAGAGATCCTATTGGATCCTCTGTGGCTAGAAGAAGGAAAAAGCAGCTATAATAAAGAATAATGATGAGATAGAAAATATCTATTTGGCATTGGAAAATAATTTTCCCCCGGGTCAGATTGGCATGTCCAGTCCCAGCTTCTGGCAGTCAGAGGTTTAGGGACACCCAGAGCATGGGGTTGCATCCCTGACCATATTGGCTAATAGCTATTGATGAACCTACCCTCCATGAACATCAGGGAAAAAGCTTCAAATGAGGAAAGGCTTGGAAACAGAGAAATAAGGTGTCAAAAAGTGATATATTCCAACGGAAAGCTCGACTTGTGCTTCAAAACCAGATAATATTATTCTGTTGTTTTCCATTTGAGTCCCTAATGAAGGGCAACTCCAGCACATGACAATGTAAAGAGAATTTTTGATGAAAAAAACAGCAGACAGTTAAGAAGGACTCAGTGGAACTTGAGACTTCCAGCTGGATAAGCAGTAAAAATAAAACAGAGGGCAAGGCCTTTCTTTTCTTTTACGTCTTCCAGAAATTCTCTGGTTTTGTTTTTTATAGTCTGAGACATTCATTTAATCACAAGCATGCTTTTAAGAAAAAAAATGTGTAGAAGACTTTTTACGCCCAAATTTATAGCAATGGGTCCAATTTTTATTACCAGAAATAGCAAGAGGAAATGAAAAGCAGGTGTGGGAAGGTTTCTCTAAATGATGCCAGGGCTCCGTTTTAACCTTGGCTGGAGGGAATTAAGTGTCTGTGTATGCCAGGCTATTGCCTTGTTACATAGTTCCCTGCAGCCAGAGAAGTCCATCAAATAAAAGCAACCAAATATGCCCAAATTAATTTAAAAAAAACCCTGCTTGATAACAGCACTTGCCACTGGCCTTTGGTAAGGACAATGAATACAGTTTGTTAGCTACTGGATTCAGGACATAAGCATTGGGGATCTCAAAATGAATCAAAGAAATGGGTCACATGAAAACTACTTTTGGTAGGCATTGGGAACATAAAATAAGCTCGGTATTTTCCCATTGATGGCACAATGTCCTTTCTGTGGCATATTAGTGACACCCCATTTGGGGAACAATGAAGGCAGCTTAGTATGTGTCTAAGGCTACCTTTTCAAAAGGCCACTTGCAATAACTATGGGGCTGATCCTGTCAGGTGCTGAGTGATCTCCACTGTCAGAGACGTGGAGGCGGGGGAGCCCTACACTGTACAGAATAATAGCCTCTAGTAGTTACACAGCACTCCAAGCAACAAGTCTGTCTATACTGAAAAAAGTCTGTCCTGTTTGTGTTTCTGCAGCAAAACGGCCAGATACTGGAATTGGTTCTTCCTCCTCTAGACCATACAATGAGTCCAAAATAAATGTCCCGCAGCTATCTGTACACTGCCAGCTCTAACCACCTTTAAAACACAAAATCACACGTCCAGGCCTGAACAAGGAAATATGAGTCTGAACCTGGCCCCGTTCAGTGCGGTGATTGGAAACGCCCCTTGAGGCTAGCAGAACGCTGTCATCATCTACGTAAACAGGGAGGCGGTGGGGTTTTTTCAGCCTTGCTTCAGAAAAAGAGGCAGAAAAATAATTCTCTTGCATACACACTAGTTTAGGCCCAGTCATGATTCCTTTAAAGCCTCTGCCAATAGATTTTAGTCATTCTCTGGCAAGGGTTTCTCTTTTAACCACAAACGCTGAATAGTTATTGGATGAGTCACCACCCTGAGTAATCTAATTCCTTGACCAGTATGTGCTTGCTTCCTGGACTTCAGAGTGTCTTTATTTATTCAGATATTTTAGTTTATTCCATTCACTCTGTGGGTCGTTTTTTTTTCCCCCTAGGAGCACCCAGGACAGTAAAGTTGAACCTTCCCAACGTTCTCATTTCGGGATCCTGGCAACTTCAGGGACTGGAATGGCATTCTGTTTTGTTAAGCTTTCTCGCCTTGAACTCAGCATGGGCTATTCTTGGGAAAGCAGTGAGCTCAGGGCTAGAGAGTAATTTTTCAGGCAGCAAGTCTTTACTCAGTGGATCAGGTGGTAACTCAGGGCAAAATACAGCCTTACCACACAACACATTGCAAAACCACCAAATTTGCAGCACTTGCCATGTCGCCGAGCAGCTCAAGAAGGGTCCTTCAGTGAATCCTTTGGATGTCAGCATCTACATCCCGACGTTGCCAAAGAGATTCTCTAACAGCCTTTGGAAAGGAAACATTAACAACCGCAAAAGTGTTGGTTGGTATCAACACAAACCACACCAAAACCTGACTGTGCTTCACTATTAGAAGTGTTCACATGGCTGCTGTCTGAGGCAATGTATTTCTAAAAAGTTATGGGTTTAGAGTGTACTAAAGCAGGGAGAATTTTTTTCCACCTTTGAATATGTCATTTTCAGGAGCCCTTCGAGGCTGGAGGATTAAATCGTCATGAGTGTTCTCAAGCCACGTTCTGAAGAATTTATTAACGTCCTCCAAATTCCCCTCCTATGTGATTATGGTATTTCTGTTTCATTTCCTATTTATGAGGGACTTGCTTTCCGCGGGCATCCTAGGCCACTACATACAGCATGATCCTTTTCTTAAGGGGAGGAAGAGAACAGAGAGGCAGGGTGTGGGAGGATTAAATTATACGTTGATTCTTTCAAGCCATCTCATATAATGTACCGTAATATAAATTTACAGTCTGAGCAGGGAAATTACTAGAGTAAGGTGTGTGCATTAACGTGTGGTATTTGAACACAGTTGACCATAGGAGAAAAGCTCCAGTCTTAGGGTCACTAGCAAGTCAACGGAAGAGGAATCACTTCCCTCTGTATCTCTTGGGCTGTGCATGATGAGAGCCCTGATTCTGAGGATCTACAGAGTTTCACAGCATTGGGACTCCTTTTTTGCAGACCTTATTAGCACTGCAGTATCAGGATTTTCATGAGTGAAGTCTCTGATTAGCAAGAGACTTCATGCGCAGTAGTCCCAGGGACATTCTGCACTAAAGACCTTATTATTCTAGTCTGATGGATTTTGCACAAACAGCGCTCCTCTCCAGTGGAACTTGGGACCTTTACAAAAATAAATAGACTCTCAAGCAAAAAATGTTTAGGTGAAGTTAAGGTTGCAGGCATATGTCAGTGCTATGAATGCATATTACCTTTTGAAGAACGTCAGTGTAAAAAAAAATCATGTTAATTCAAAGGTTGCCCTTTCCACAACAAGCCACAGACTAATGCTTAGAAAGCCACCATGATCTTAATTCTGCCCCAGTAGAGACAACAAAAGCCAAAATTCCCATTTGGTGGGGGAAACAGCATTCCATTACTTTAAACAGACATCAAGAAGGGCATATAAACCAGCTGCAGTACTACAGTAGAAATTGTGCTCCTTGCAAATTAGCTGCAATAAAATTACTTAAAAATACACCCCTTTGCAGATTCACTTTCCATGCACCCATCCGAAATGCACATCAGGAAAACCACTTTCAAACTCAAAGCAGAGACCGGCTTTGCTGCTTTTTCAAAAGTCATTCAAATGAAAGAAGCGTGGCGTTTTCTTAATGACAAACTGCATATTTGCTTGATGTCTTTATATTATCAAAGCCAATTTAGAAGCACAGGGTGTGTCTCGCTGGTCTGCTTAAAGCCACTTTGTGTGATATAGCGGCTGGAACTAGTTTCGGGGGGGGGATAGGTGTAGAATTGGCCTTGTGTAGGGGAGCCTTCCACCACCCACTTCACCAGCCACTCCCACACCTGGCATAAAAGGTGTGGGAGCCAGGATGGGCATGCCAGGGACATTTGGGGTTGGAGCAGAAACAAGAGAGAGTGGTAGAGCAGAGCTCCACTATGCCTGATCCTCCACTGGACCCAGGGCCGGCTCCAGGCACCGGCCAAGAAAGCTGGTGCTTGGGGCGGCAGCTTGTAGGAGGCGGCATTCCGCCCAATCCTAGGGCGGCACGGCAGCTTTTTTTTTGTTTTTTGTTTTTTGTGGTGTTCCGCTCCGGCCGCCCTGTAGGAGGCGGCGGCGTGGAGGACAGGAGCGCCCTGCAGCAAGCCCGGCAGGGCAGCCCGCGTCCTTCCCTCCCAGCCGACCGGAGCAGCGCAGAGCCCTCCCGGCAGGCGGCGGGGCCGCCCCCCTTCTCTCTCTCTCCCCCCCCGCTCCCTCCTCCTCCCCCCGCTAGCCAGCCGGGGCACATCTGCAGCGCAGGGAGTCCCCCTGCACCCTGGCTCCGGCCGCGCCGCAGGTTTTTTTTTGCTTTGCCATTCTGGCCGTCCCGTTTTTTTTTTTTTTTTTTTTTTTTTTGCTTGGGGCGGCCAAAAAGCCAGAGCTGGCCCTGACTGGACCTTACAGTTACACATTCCCCTCTGTGCCCAATCCACAGAGGATATGAGTCTGTTACAGCCCCAGCTAGGAAACCTTGGCTCTTTAGCTCAAACTTACCAGCTCATGCTTGTAGCGCTGAAGCTTGGGTGTTGTTGGCCAAGATGACAGCCATCATATTTATACCTGTGACATAAATTAGAGTAGGCTCCATGCTGCTTTAACTTCTTGCAGGGCCACTCAGCCAAGGATTGAAGAGCTATAAGTTATTTGCAGCCACCACTCTCTATGTCTAAGCACGGCTCGCATGTGGTGGTGAATCATACAGAAACACATGGAGAAAACAGCAAGAGATGATGGTGCCATTGTTCTGACCATTAGATGTCAAAAAGTACAGATGTCCCCAGTGGTAGGCTGTAGACTTTATTGTGTTGGTATTTACCACCAAAAAGACACTGCAAGTAACTTTGGGCAATTGGGCTTAGCTCATCACAGGCATTATGAGATATTTTGGAGGATCTAGGCCTTGGTCAACAATTTCACCATCATTCTCTTTACTAACTTCTCTTCACTCCCAGCATCCTCTTCCGTCTCTGTCTCAGCAGCCAATTTATGAATGGAGACACTCCCAACAAACGGTCCCTTATGAGCAGTCCTCCTGCTGGGCCCATAAAGGAACAATTCCCTGGCTTCTGGGCTAGGCGGGCTTTGCTGGAGAAAGGGGCTCTTCTCTCTCTCCCCATCACTTCACTGTCTATTCATGGGTCCTCCTATTCTTGTCGCTCTGCTTCATTTCTTCCTTCTCCCACCTCAGCTAAGATAAAAATAATTATTGCATTTACAAATGAGCCCCTTCCCCTGAGCCTAGCTGCAGTGTCCATCTCACACTGCCTAATCTGCTCCTGAACAATATCGCAGCACTAGCTGCTTCAATAGAGTGCCAGTCAGAAGCAGCATTGCGGGAGGACATCAGGCCGTGAAGTGGTAGCATATACAATGTTTCCAGCGTCACAGGTAGGGCCACTTAGAGGTCAGGAGTGGCAAAATCTACACTCTTAGAAAAGAGACTAATTGGAGGTTTTGAAGGTGTTTGGTTTTTTAAACAAAATTTAATAATAATAATATTAATTGGATCTTTTTTTTTTTTAACCAAAGATTCAGTTGTAACACACTGGACTGCTGGGAACTGACTGATTTTTTAGTTCATGGCTCCAGTCACCTGACACGAGATAGGGCTACAAAAAGTTTATGCTCTGTCAGGTGATAGGTGTCAGCATCCTTGCATCCAATATTCAGTGACTCCTATTACACAGACTAAGGCCTGGATCCTTCAATGAGCTGCATGTGGGAAAACTCCTCCATCTGCATAGACCTCCACTGAAATCAATGGATATGTCTTCACTGCAGAGGTAACTCTGACTTTTACCCAGGTGTTGCCCTAACCCACCTCCCATCCACATACAAAACCCTCTGACCCAAGTTTAAATCTGGGCTAGCTTGTCTTGCTTGGACTAGAGTCTAGAGCTCAGGTGCTGCATTCATGCAAGGGCTGGTAACCTGCCCCCTTTGCAGAGAGGATGAAGGGGAAATCACCTGAGTGCTGATAGTCCTCCAGTGCCTTCCCACAATTCCCCCATGTGCCCACAAGGACAGACAAGTTCTCCCACAGTTCACTGGGAAGGAATCAGAGACCAGCTCAGTTTTCTACAGCACAAGGAACCCGTGCATATGCCCCTAGAAGCAGGGCCGGTGCAACCACTAGGCGAACTAGGCAGTCGCCTAGGGCCATGGAGGAGCCAGCGCGGCGCAAGGGGGGCAACAGCCCTGCAAAGGTGGTTGCGCCGCTAGCGGGAAGCAGCCGCACCCCCGCCCCCCAGGGGGCTCCTGCAGGCTGCAGCAGATGCATGTGGGCAGCAGCCCCCATGCGCCCCCCCGGCTCTCCCCTCGCCGCGCTCGGGTTCTGCAGCTCCCGGGAGTGTGAGCCGCTGCTGCCCCTCCCGGACCTCCCCCCCTCCTGCTGCCTCAGCACTCTATGGGGGAGGGGCTGTCCATGCGGCAGCCCAGCAGCGTGTTTTGCCTCCACGTGTAGCCAGCGTCTGACCAGCATGGGCATGATAAGGGGAGTCCCGGGGGGCAGTCAGGGAGTGGGGGGGTTAGATGGGTCGGGAGTTCTGAGGGTCCTGTCAGGGGGTGGGGAGTGGTTGGACGGGGTGTGGGTGTCCCGGGGGTCTGTCTGGGGGCAGGGGTGTGGATAAGGGTTGGGGCAGTCAGGGGACAGGTCAGGGGTAGGGTCCTAGGGGGGCAGTTAGGGTGGGGGGAGGTCTCAGGAGGGGGCAGTCAGGGGACAAGGAACAGGGAGGCTTAGGTAGGGGATGGGGTTCTGGGGGGCAGTTAGGGACAGGGGTCCCAGGAGGGGGCAGTCAGGGGACAAAGAGCAGGGAGAGGTTGGGAGTTCTGAGGGGGGCAGTCAGGAGGTGGGTGGGAAGTGGGAGGGAGTGGATGGGGGCGGGGGTAGGGCGGGGCTCTTCCCCCCCCCCGGCCTCTTTTTTGATTGTTGAAATATGGTAACCCTAGGCGAGGGGAGAGCCGGGGAATGCATGGGGGCCGGCGCCCGCATGCATCCGCTGCAGCCTGCAGGAGCCCCCGGGGGGGGGGTGCCGGGCTGCAGCCTGGGCAGGAGGGGCGGGGGGTGCGGCTGCTCCCCGCTAGCAGCGCCGCTGCCTTTGCAGGGCTGCTGCCCCCTTGCGCCGTGCCGGCTCCTCCATGGCTGGGGCTCGCTGCTGCTGCAAGCAGGACGCTCTGGCTCTCCGGTGCCTTCGGAAGGCAGCTACTCCCTGCCGAGATGCTGCAGCGGCCCAAGCCCGGCAAAGCCAGTGAGTGGACTCGGGGCAGGGGCCGCTGGGGTGGGGTGGGGAGGGCTCCGGGGGGGCTGTGCACCCTCCAGGGGAGTTCAGGGGGCGAGGAAGGGGGAACCTGATCTGGGGAGCAGCCTCTGGGCCCGGCTGGCCCCTGGGCAGGCTGGCCCCTGGGATCTATAAAGGCTCGTTGGGATTTGCCCCTCAATGAACTGATGTGCGGGGGGGCGGCAAGGTGGAAGTTTTGCCTAGGGTGCAAAATATCCTTGCACCGGCCCTGCCTAGAAGTCCTAGTGACACACACAAGGGGGTGCAACACCAGTGAAGATGCAGTAATTTGGTTATGACTTTATAGTGTGGTTGCTCACACCTGAGCTAGGCTAACCTAAGCACTCAGACCCAAGTGCTAATCACCTGGGCTAACTCCGCAGTGGAGACATACCCAGTGGGGCTACATGAGGGCAGAAGCATCTGCCTTCATGAAGCTTGCTCCAGGAACCGGGCTTAAATTCTCATAAGCTTGTATGAGAATCAAAATGGAAGTCCCTCTGTGCCATGCAGAACTTCAAGCCATTGTTAGAGGGAAGTGTATATCATTTTGTTTTCACTTTGTTAATGCTAAAGTCTTCTCAAATGCAAGCACTTCTTTAAAAAGAAATCCTTAATGGTAATGTAGATAATAAGTACATCCAGAGAGTTGATTTTTCTTGGGTCAAACTCCAAAAAAAGGATTAAGAGATAAATATGAGGATTATTGGAGAAGATAAAGTGACATCTTTTCTTCTTCTTTTTTTGTAATTTTCAATTCTCTAGAAAAAAAATCAGACAAGGGGTATTCTTATATATAAGCTTAGCTATGACAAATATGTGCATCATATTTTCTGGTATTTCTTTTGTTCTATGGCTTTCAGGTTATTTTTATTTTTAAATCAGGGGCATGAATTCCATTGTTGTTTAGATCACGGCGGATGAGTGTTAAGATTGGAAATATACTTTATATTTATGTCATTTCACAAACTCCAAACTGGAAAAACATTAGAGACGTCTCAAAATTTGGATCTCTGACAAGAGTATTTTATTGTACAATAATTAGAAACTGTTGTATGAATTACAGAGTATTGTTCTGTTATTATAGTTTCCTTGGAGCAATAATAGAACCCAATCTTGTTCCCATTGAAGTGATGGGAATTTTGTCATTCACTTGGATGAGAACAGCAGCAGGATTGCATAGTATATTATATGAAATACAAGACAGAATTTTTTAAAGAACTAATTCTATACACACACAAAACCTTGGTGCTGCCACAGATTAAAATCCAAGATCGAGCTACTTCAACTTTTCAGGGGGTGCACTTTTTCTGTTCTGACTTTAAGAGGGAATTGGAAAGGACCATTGAATATGAATGGACCTGTTCCATACCCCTCTTGATTGCTGTGGATCTTTTGGTTCTCTGTAGAGTTAGATGACCCAGTTCTGGTCTCATTTACACTAGTGTACGGCAACAGCATTACACTGTGTGGGAGGAGAGCTGGGCATGTTGCGCATTGAGAATGAATAATAGATTTACAGCAAATGGCCAGGGCCCCCCATTGGTAATTGCATTATGCCCACCCATGCATAGGAGAAGCAGTATGAGAGTGGAATTTGGATGTGCTGAAACTTAGGGTCAGATCCTCAGCTGGTGTAAATTGGCATTTCTCTATTGACTTCAATGGAGTTACCATCATTTACGCCAGGTGAGGATCTGGCCCTTAGCGGTGTGTGTTAATGCCGTCAGGAAGTATTATAGTGTAATGCATTCATGAGGCAGCAAGAGTAAAAGGGAAACAACAAAGCACTAAGCCAGCAGCAATAGTGAGAGATCTGTACCAATTTCTTCAATCATTGTCCCTGCTGCTGGCCTCATCACCTGCCTGCTTCAGGCAGTCTCTTCTCTTGCTTGCCTCAACCATCTGGTAAGTGTATGAACAGAACAAAGCAGCAGAGGAAAAGGAGAGGGCCGGGGGGGAAGCATAAACCTCCCCACCACCCCTCGGGTTCTGCAAATACTGGCTGTGGCCCTGCTCCCAACAACTGTGCGTTTAGATGTAGCCAAGGCAGTTTGACTCAGATCTATTGGAAATCTGATTGCTAGTTGGCCTTACACAAAGGATGTTAATTAGGGCTGAGAGAGCTTAGAAAAAATCTGCTTGGCTAGCAAGCTCTCTCTCCCTCTCTTTTCTTAGAACTTGCCAAGATCGCAAAAATAGAGTGAGCTTAATTACAGTCAATGGATAAATCTCCAAGAAAAAAAATTGTAATTAGTGCTTTTAAATGTGCCACTTATTTTTCTGGGCTCCCACAGTTTCTCTGTGTCTGACTGTCTGTCTCAAATATAATTCTGCACAGCTTTTAGGCTTGCTTTTCATCCCAGGCCAGGTGGGCAAATGGCAGTGACTTCACAAGCATTTCAAAGTGATCTCAGCGAGCCTCCTGTTTCCCAGATTTCTTTCTTGACTCCGTGTTGAATATTTCATGCAGGACTCTCTTCTTGGGCTGCTGTCTTAGTGGTTCTGAGGCTGAGGCTCTTGGGGCACTGTTGTGTCAGTTTAGGCTTGTACAAACAGCACTGCCCCACTTTAAAGAAAGGAGGAAGTAAAATTAATTTGCTTTCTTCCCAGCACCATGTGCCATTTAGAGGTGTGCATGTAATGGCATAGTGGTTCTACCCATACTTTGCAGGTAAGAGATCCATGCAGGGGAGGAGTTCAAGTGCCCCAATTTGTCTAGTGCACATTCACATTCACATTCAAGTAGGGGCCGGGGAAGAAAGTCCAAAGCAGCAGCAAGACATTCAGGGAGGTCTAAGTGAACAGCCCATTCACCAGTACAGGAATGAGGGACAATTTCAAGTCACCTACTTCAATAAGAATGTGCTCGGCAAAGGAGGGTGATGGTGCTCCACTTAAAACTTTGATTTAGAACAGCCACTGCGTTCTATTGCACATACACGGCATCTATTGCCATTTATCTGGTGAAATCAGCTATTGAGCTTGTGTGTGTCAGCTGATTTCCCAGAGATGTATGGTGATGCACACCACAGAGATCAGAGGGCAAGATCAAGCCCTGTATGTGTATGTACAGCAGCAGTGAATCAAGAAGAATAAAAGGAGGAAATAAGAGTCTGCAAGAGAGCGGGGGGAAAGCCTGCAAGATGTATATCCCTTATTCCTTTAGTATATCATCATTTCTCAATAGTGCAGTAATGCTACCCCCTCATTAAGTCTTGCAGCTCTAAGAAAGGTGACCCAAACTCCCCTTCCATCCATTTGAATCTTGCTCTGATAGCCAGCGACTTGTTAATTATTAATACGAAATATTTGATGGAACATAGAGCAGCTGAACCCAGTTTAATGTATGCTCAGAGCGACTGATTCTGTGAAGCTGAAATCAGCCATTCCAGTGCTTGAGATTTTTCTACTGAAGTTTTCTCTTTTTGCTTCCTCTTTTTACTCTCTGCCTTTCTTTTTTAGTGCTTTGTGCCTCCATGCTGAGCATTTTCCTTTTATCTCAATGCCTGAACCTACAGGTCTGCATTTGGATTACATTCCTTCGCTTACTAGTCATGTTCTATTAAGAAAGAAAGAAAGAAAGAAAGAAAGAAAGAAAGAAAGAAAGAAAGAAAGAAAGAAAGAAAGAAAGATCCTGGTTCTTTCTTCTGACTGGAATGTTTGGTCTTTCCTGTGTTACACACTTATTAAACATTGCCTGTCTATGCAGAGCCTTGGCGTTGGAGCTGTGGTATTAACTTTAACTGTAAGTGAAATCACATCACCCAGAGTTAAACGTGTGTTACACGTGGTAAATACTGGCTTTGAAAGACTTATCTTCTGGCTTAGGGCACACTTTTAGGAAGCAAATCTCTGCTTTAAAATGCTTCCCACCATGTGAGATTATGATTGGCTCCCTGTGTACTTTTTCTACACAAACATACACCAGCAACACCATCACAGGACCTAACCAGATCAGCTACAACATCACCGGCTCATTCACCTGCACGTCCACCAATGTTATATATGCCATCATGTGCCAGCAATGCCCCTCTGCTATGTACATTGGCCAAACTGGACAGTCACTACGCAAGAGGATAAATGGACACAAGTCAGATATCAGGAATGGCAATATACAAAAACCTGTAGGAGAACACTTCAACCTCCCTGGCCACACAATAGCAGATGTAAAGGTAGCCATCTTACAGCAAAAAAGCTTCAGGACCAGACTCCAAAGAGAAACTGCTGAGCTCCAGTTCATTTGCAAATTTGACACCATCAGATCAGGATTAAACAAAGACTGTGAATGGCTATCCAACTACAGAAGCAGTTTCTCCTCCCTTGGTGTTCACACCTCAACTGCTAGCAGAGCACCTCACCCTCCCTGATTGAACTAACCTCGTTATCTCCATACTGATTTATACCTGCCTCTGGAGATTTCCATTACTTGCATCTGAAGAAGTGAGGTTCTTACCCACGAAAGCTTATGCTCCCAATACTTCTGTTAGTCTTAAAGGTGCCACAGGACCCTCTGTTGCTTTATACATTATTGAGGTCAGCATCCCATAATCAGCTACACACAATCAATTGATTTATCATCTGACATATGGAATGTCATTCCCTTAATTCCTATGCAAGTGCTCTACCACGGGCTTTAAGAGCAGGACGGCTAGCTGAAACCAGGGAAGGCTCTGTTATACTTAACTTGCTTTCACTGCCTCATTCGTATGGCCTATCCCATGTGGGGGGTGGGGGAGAAAATTAGGTTTTAGTTAATATGGAAACTTGCATTTGGGAGTTTTTGTCCATCTTGTTCTCATTTGGTGCCTTTGAGACTAGTGAGCTATGATAAGAGCTGTGCCAACAAGGCTCCAGAATCCAAGCTTAGCCCTGGATAAAATCTGCCTTCTGATTGGCTGAAGAGGGCTCCAAAGAGCCCATGTAATTATTTCCCAGTGAACATAAGCATCAGCTTAGTAAAGCTTCTTTGAGAACTTGATCACCAGGCCATTCAGCAAAATATGTAACCCAACACGGCTATTTCATAATAATGTCCATATCAAATGTGAGCCCTATTCTGCACTGCTTCTTTGGGCAAAACTCCCTTCTTCGAGAGCTCTGTCTCGGAACAGAATGCAGGATTGGGCTCTACGATTCTAAATTTAAAAAAAAATATTAAAGAATAAGAACATTATGTAGCTGTTTTTCTGCTTCCTAATTGGCTGATCCCTCCACTTCATGTGGGGGTGGACTTTGGCAAGTCTTGATGATTCTGAGCTAGATTATGCCTGGAACTTGCATAGGTGCAGGGGAGGAGGAGGGAAAGAGAGGGGGGAGAAAGGGAGGGTTGCAAGAAACCTCCCTGTCTTGTGACCGTCTCACAAAGGCCACACACACTCACATTCTCGACACTTAGGGGAGGGCAGCGACTGCTCCTTCCTCACAACACCACTCCAAAGGAGAGGGGACGGTAGGGGGAATATGCTGCATGCTTGTAAGGAGTCATGTCAGAGGTGCAGTCCCTTTGTGTGCATGGGAGCTCCCTGAGGACCAGTCCCTCCCAGATTTTTCCCTTGGGTGGTGCAATTCAACACTTATCCCAGTATGTGGCCAGTGCGTGTCAGGCAAACTTTGGCCCTAAGTGTGGGAGCTATTGACCCAGAAAAAGCTCCCTTTCCATACCTGATACTCTTCTCTTCATTCTCCCTTCCCAGCTGACATTCATACAGAGACACCTTGTTTTCAGTGGCAATGTTAGCAGCAGCAGAGATGTGTGAAGTAGACATATGGGTTGGAGTTGTTTAAGAAATGCAGCTGGATAGAGACATGTGAGACAGAGAGGAGAAAAGCAGGGTAAGTGAGAGGATAAGGGAGACCAGAGGGAGGTTTGGGCAGCCACGGAAAAAGCAGGCATGTCACAGGAATTAAAACTATAATATTGATAAGCATTTTATAAGTTCACAGCTCTGTACAACATTAATTGATCCTCAACTGTGAGGTAGCTGGGTGAGTATTGTCAGCATCATTTTACAGATGAGAAGACTGAGACAGGGTGAAGCGACTGGCCATGGCCACACATTGAGTCAGCAACACCGCCAGCATTAAAACTCAAGGCCACCTTATTCTCCATCTTGTGCACATTCCTCCAGACCTCTGTTTTAAAAATACATTAACCATTTTACAATCACAATAATATATGACATGGCAGTTCATTCCTCAGTTCATATATACACACACCCCTGAGGTGAGCTGAGGCACTCCACATGAGCAAATATTGACTGACGACCACATCTCTTGTTGTCCATTATATTTCTTAGTAGCACACTGATTATAGGAACACAGAATGCTGCAGACCACAGAAGCAACAAGCACAGCTAGTTGTCTCTCCTCTTAACAATTAGTAGTTGTACGCCATACTGATTTCCTAAAGAATATATCTAGGTAGCTCCATAAAACAGCGGCATTTACAGTGTAAATGCAGCCTTTGTTCCCTTACCACAAAGTAATACTAAATATCTGTGTGCACATGAAGAATGACAGGTGATTTGAAAGTATTTTTAAAGCTTTTGGGAAAACAGGACTTTTTGTCGAAATTTGAACATTTTCTATCACATTAGCTGACTTTACAGCAATTTATTTTGTTGCTATGATAAAAGGAGGTAATGAACCATGAAGTTTCTTCAGGAAATTGTCAGCCTCAGCCTGGAAATAACGTTCAGCTACATGTGAGCCATGAAAAAGAACACAATAATGATTCAGGGGAAACTGTTTGTCTTCAGTCTAATGGAAAACCAATCAGCTACATTTGTATTATCTGATGTTTTTCTGTTTTTAAGTGTGTGACAATGGGACATTTAAGTGCATGATAGTCATTGCACCGATAAAGTTAATTTTTCTCTTTAAGCAAGCATATGCATCCACGAACCAATAATCATAGTGAAAGGATAATCAATTTAAAAAAGAAAGGAAATTCAAGAACCTGTTTTTTATTCTCCTATGTAGATTTCACTTCTTAAACAACTCTGCTCTCTCTGATACCTCCTTTGTGCCTCAAATCAGGCACTTAATACTAAATGAAAACTGAAACCCATATCTAATCAAAGATAATAAGCAGTGAAATGATTTTCTAATTGACTCCAAATACACACAGATTTAGAATCTGATAGTAGTTATTTAGGATTAGTTAGTTTTCTGAAATGTTGATTGCATCTGTGTAATTCTGTGACAGCAGCTATAACAATCTACCCCACTTGAATAAATCCTGTCTGAAGCTTTGTTGAAAAATAAGCTATGAAAGGATCAGTCAGCATCACTGAGTTGAACTATGCTGGAAAAATATATATGGATGGTTTCTCCAGTGACTTGCCCCTTGTGTATCATTTATCCCAGTGCAAAGTGAGGGTACAATGCAACCATTCTGATTTATATCCATTTTACACTCACTTTCCATGGATGCAATTGACTAATTAGGTACAAGGCAGTGGAAAATCAAGCTCAGACTCTACAAGCCTTCAAAACTGTTTCCTACTGCTGGAGAGGATTTATGGTTTTTTTAGCCACACCTTCACTATCTCCAGTTAGGATATCTATCATCCTTCTCTTGCATCTTCTCTTACTTGTCCTAGCTGGCAAAATGGATTTTTTTTTTCATTTTCTCTCTTGCTATTGGAAGTATCTCATGCCATTATGTGACTTAAAACACTCTGTAAACACCATTAGTCATTGAGTTTTCTTTCCCTAGAAGGATACTAGCATTTTTCTTGATACTAAATTGGTCAACAAATGCTCACCATGCAAAACTCTGTCTGAAGGAAGGGTTTGGCCGTATCTATTTTTTATTGGCTTTTCTACAGCACTTATCACTTTAATATCTGAGCAGCTCACAAACCTTAATGGATATATCTTCACAACATCTCCGTGAGGTAGGGAAGTACTATTACTTCCATTTTCCAGATGAAGAACTGAGGCAGTGAGAGATAAGTGGTTAGTACAGGGTCACAAAGGAATCCTGTAGTAGAGACAGGAATAAAACTCAGATCTCTTGAGTCCTAATCCAACGCCTGAGCCACAAAAACATCCTTCTCTTCTGCTAATAGCCTTTAATTCATTTCCTCTCTGTATCCTATACCCTCCAGCAGCTTGTGTGTTTACTTGTGTCTTCTCTATATTTACAATAATCCCATCACAGGCTCCATTCTTATGTCGCTGTTTTTACTTTATATTCATCTCTAATATGAATACAAACAAACAGATACAGTATTTTCAAACAAGCATTATAGCAAAGCAGGCATGAAACAGATGGAACAAATAAACTAGGCGATAATATGTCACCATAACAATAGTGAAAACACAATGTAGTGTCAGCATCGCACTCAATCTGCTTCCTCTCCCAAAACATAAGAAAAGCTTCGTTGACTACAATATTAGTGAGTATTTACCAGTATTATTATTAAGGTTTTATTTCTTGCAACATTCAATTGGGAGGCAGGCATGCAGCAATTAATTTCAGAATACATATCTGCAATACTAAAATAGCAGAATTACATGTTGTTCCAATAGCTTTTCAATTATGTATTCTAGTAAGATTCCTCTGGGTTGGGTGGAAATGTAGATGAAGTATTGTGTGTTGTTGGATTTTTTAAAAGAAAAGAAATAAATGCTATTTATTATCAAATGTATTTGGATTTTTTCTTTGAGCTTATCAAATTCACTAGGCACATTACAAAAATTAAAAGAGAACAGGGCTCATTTCAGATGTGATAAGTAAGGTGGTCTAAATCAGACACCCTGGGCACAATTATATTCTCAGTCACTGTGATGTAACTTTCTTTGAAGTCAATGGACCTGATTCTCCATTGCTCTGCACCTAGCATAGTCACTGACGTTTATACAAGTTGGGTGCAAATCTATACCATTCTGATTTAGTAATGGCTTACACCCATTATCCACTAGTGTCAATGACTACACAAGGTGCAGGATAATGAAAAGTCTGCCCCAAGAAAAGCTATACTTGTGTAACTAAGGGCAGAATTTTTCTCCATTGCACCAAATGTAGACTCCCTTATACACTGGTAGGTCTAAGGGCTTGGCTACACTTGCGAGTTAGTGCGCAATAAAGGAGCCCCATGCGCACTAGCTCACTCCCAGTCCACATTGGCAAGGCACGTAGAGCGCTCTGACTCCACAGCTAGAGCGCTCCTGGTACTCCACCTCGGCGAGAGGAATAACGTTTGCTGCACCTTGGCTACAACGCACGGGCGTCAGTTTGAACAAGGTGTTGCATTACTGCGCTCTGATCGGCCTCTGGAAACGTCCCATAATCCCCTTAAGTCAAGTGGCCACTCTTGTCATTGTTTTGAACTCCTGTAGGAATGTGGAAATGCCCTTTCAAAGCTCCATTTCTGACAGCCGGCATGCAAGCCGTTATTGTGGCATGCTGTGTGTGAGAGAGAGAGGCGGGGGGAAGGGGGAGGTCTGCTGCTGTCTGAACTTACAAGACAGCATGCTGACATGCTCTCAGCCCCCCCCATAAATCCACTCTCTCTCCCCCCACATACACACAACACACTCCCTGTTACACTCCACCCCACCCCCACCATTTGAAAAGCACATTGCAGCCACTTGCATGCTGGGATAGCTACCACAATGCACTGCTCTCTGTGGCTGTTGCAAGAGCTGCTAATGTGGCCATGCCAGTGCGCTGGCAGCTGTCAGTGTGGACAGACTACAACGCCTTCCCTACTGCGCTCTACGAAGGCTGGTTTAACTCAAAACACTCTACCTCTGCAAGTGTAGCCATGCCCTATGAGAGTCTGTTGGAATAAGGAGGTTTTACTTATCTCACCTTAGACCTGGTCTAAGAAATGCTCAGGGAGATTAGAGAGGCTATAAAAATAAAAACTTCAATAATAATGGGGGATTTCAACTATTCCCATATTGACTGTGTACATGTCACCTCAGGACAGGATGCAGACATAAAGTTTCTTGACACCTTAAATGATTGCTTCTTGGAGCAGCTAGTCCTGGAACCCACAAGAGGAGAGGCAATTCTTGATTTAGTCCTAAGTGGAGCACAGGATCTGATTCAAGAGGTGAATATAGCTGAATTGCCTGGAAATAGTGACCATAGCATAATAAAATGTAACATCTCGGGGGGGGGGGGGGGGAAACACCAAAGCAGCCCACCACGGTAGCATTTAATTTCAGAAAGGGGAACTACACAAATATGAGGAAGTTAGTTAAACAGAAATTAAAAAGTACAGTGCCAACAGTGAAATCCCTGCAAGCTGCATGGAAACTTTTTAAAGACACCACAACAGAGGTTCAATTTAAATATATACCCCAAATTAAAAAACATAGTAAGAGGACCAAGAATGTGCCACCATGGCTTAACAAAAAAGTAAAAGAAGCAGCAAAAGGCAAAAAGACATCCTTTAAAAAGTGGAAGTTAAATCCTACTGAGGAAAATAGAAAGGAGTATAAACTCTGGCAAGTGAAGTGTAAAAATATAATTAGGAAGGCCCAAAAAGAGTTTGAAGAACTGGTAGCCAAAGGCTTAAAAAGTAATAGCAAAAAAAAATTTAAGTACATCAGAAGCAGGAAGCCTGCTAAACAACCAGTGAGGGCACTGGATGATCAAGATGCTAAAGGAGCACTCAAGAAGATAAGGCCATTGTGGAGAAACTAAATGAATTCTTTGTATTGGTCTTCACAGCTAAGGATGTGAGGGAGATTCCCAAATCTGAGCCATTCTCTTTAGGTGACAAACCTGAGGAACTGTCCCACATTGAGGTGTCATTAGAGGAGGTTTTGGAACAAATTGATAAACTAAACAGTAATAAGTCACCAGGACCAGATGGTATTCACCCAAGAGTTCTGAAGGAACTCAAATGTGAAATTGCAGAACTACTAACTGTGGTATGTAACCTATCATTTAAATCAGTTTCTGTACCAGATGACTGGAGGATAGCTAAGATACTTAGATATTGGCATAGAAAGTACGCTTATTAAGTTTGCAGATGATACAAACTGGGAGGGATTGCAACTGCTTTGGAGGTTAGGGTCATAATTCAAAATGATCTGGACAAATTGGAGAAATGGTCTGAGGTAAACAGGATGAAGTTTAACAAAGACAAATGCAAAGTGCTCCACTTAGGAAGGAACAATCAGTTTCACACATACAGAATGGGAAGAGAGTGTCTAGGAAGGAGTACGGCAAAAAGGGATCTAGGGGTTATAGTGGACCACAAGCTAAATATGAGTCAACAGTGTGATGCTGTTGCAAAAAAAGCAAACATGATTCTGGGATGCATTAACAGGTGTGTTGTGAGCAAGACACAAGAAGTTATTCTTCCGCTGTACTCTGCGCTGGTTAGGCCTCAACTGGAGTATTGTGTCCAGTTCTGGGCACCGCATTTCATGAAAGATGTGGAGAAATTGGAGAGGGTCCAAAGAAGAGCAACAAGAATGATTAAAGGTCTTGAGAACATGACCTATGAAGGAAGGCTGAAAGAATTGGGTTTGTTTAGTTTGGAAAAGAGAAGACTGAGAGGGGACATGATAGCAGTTTTCAGGTATCTAAAAGGGTGTCATAAGGAGGAGGGAGAAAACTTGTTCACCTTAGCCTCTAAGGATAGAACAAGAAGCAATGGGCTTAAACTGCAGCGAGGGAGGTTTAGGTTGGACATTAGGAAAAAGTTCCTAACTGTCAGGGTGGTTAAACACTGGAATAAACTGCGTAGGGAGGTTGTGGAATCTCCATCTCTGGAGATATTTAAGAGTAGGTTAGATAAATGTCTTGCAGGGATGGTCTAAACAGTATTTGGTCCTGCCATGAGGGCAGGGGACTGGACTCGATGACCTCTCGAGGTCCGTTCCAGTCCTAGAATCTATGAATCTATGTGACGCCAATTTTTTAAAAAGGCTCCAGAGGCAATCCCGTCAATTATAGGCTGGTAAACCTAACTTCAGTACAAGGCAAATTGGTTGAAACTATAGTAAAGAACAGAATTGTCAGACACATAGATGAACACAATTTGTTGGGAAGAGTCAACATGTTTTTTGTAAAGGGAAATCATGCCTCACCAATCTACTAGAATTCTTTGAGGGGGTCAACAAGCATGTGGACAAGGGGGATCCAGTGGATATAGTGTACTTAGATTTTCAGAAAGCCTTTGATAAGGTCCCTCACCAAAGGCTCTTAAGCTAAGTAAGCTGTCACGGGATAAGAGGGAAGGTCCTCTCATGGATTAGTAACTGGTTAAAAAATAGGAAACAAAGGGTAGGTATAAATGGTCAGTTTTCAGAATGGAGAGAGGTCAATAGTGGTGTCTCCCAGGGGTCTGTATTGGGACCAGTACTGTTCAACATATTCATAAATGATCTGGAAAAAGGGGTAAACAGTGAGGTGGCAAAATTTGCAGATGATAAAAAACTACTCAAGATAATTAAGTCCAAAGCAGACTGTGAAGAGTTACAAAGGGATCTCACAAAACTAGGTGGCTGGGCACTAAAATCGTAGATGAAATTCAATGTTGATAGATGCAAAGAAATGCACATTGGAAAACATAATCCCAACTATACATATAAAATGATGGGGTCTAAATTAGCTGCTACCCATCAAGAAAGAGATCGTGGAGTCTCTGAAAACATCCACTCAGTGCACTGTGGCAGTCAAAAAAGCTAACAGAATGTTGGGAATCATTAGGAAAGGGATAGATAATAAGACAGAAAATATCATATTGCCTCCATATAAATCCATGGTACTCCACATCTTGAATACTATGTGCAAATCTGGTCGCCCCATCTCAAAAAAGATATATTGGAATTGGAAAAGGTACAGAAAAGGGCAACAAAAATGATTAGGGGTATGGAACAGCTTCCATATGAAGAGAGGTTAATAAGACTGGGACTTTTCAGCTTGGAAAGAGATGACTAAGGAGAGATATGATAAAGGTCTATAAAATCATGACTGGTGTGGAGAAAGTAAATAAGGAAGTGTTATTTACTCCTCATAACACAAGAACTAGGGGTCACCAAATGAAATGAATAGGCAGCAGGTTTAAAACAAGCAAAATAAAGTATTTCTTCATACAATACACAATCAACCGGTGGAACTCTTTGTCAGAATATGTTGTGAAGGACAAAACTATAACAGGGTTCAAAAAAGATAAGTTTATGGGGGATAGGTCCCTCAATGGCTATTACCCAGGATGGGGAGGGATGCAAAACTATAATCTGAAGTATCCCTAGCCCAGTGATTCTCAACCAGGGATACGTGTACCCCTGGGGGTACGCAGAGGTCTTCCAGGGGGTACATCAACTCATCTAGATATTTGCCTAGTTTTACAACAGGCTACATAAAAAGCACTAGCAAACTAGTCAGTGCAAACTAAAATTTCACAAAGACAAAATGAGAAAGTTAGCAATTTTTCAGTAAGAGTGTGCTGTGATGCTTTTGTATTTTTGTGTGATTTTGTAAGCAAGTAGTTTTTAAGTAAGGTGAAACTTGGGGGTACGCAAGACAAGTCAGACTCCTAAAAGGGGTCCTGAATTCTGGAAAGGTTGAGACCCGCTGCCCTAGCCTCTGTTTGCCAGAAGCTGGGAATGGGTGATGATTACTTGTTCTGTTCATTTCCTCTAAAGCACCTGGCATTGACCACTGTCGGAAGACAAGACATTGGGCTAGATGGGCCTTTGGTCTGACCCAGTATGGCCGTTCTTATGTTCTTATGTCTATATACAAAATTGCACCACTTTAACTAAAGGTGTGATATTAAACCGATTTAATTAATCAGTCCAACTTTGTGTGGACATTATTAAACTTGTTTAAATCTGTTTTACACCAGTTGAGTTTGCACCTGTAATTTACAGCTCAGTGAAATACATTTTGGAATTCCCCCTAAAGAAACATTTAGGGCCAGATTCAATTCCCCATTCTGCTCCCTTTGCCTTGCTCAAGTAGTGGAAAGGGAGGAGAAACAGGTCATGTCTTCCCATTTGAGCAATCAACAGTAAAAGGGGTGGGAGTCCCTGGTGGGCAGAGAGGTGATGTAGTTGGCATCTATGTCAACAACCCTCCTACACACCTGACATTCAGTGAGGGCCGGGGTGGTGAGTGGAAAGGAAAGAAGAATGGCTAGAACATACTGTACTCCAACTATCCCCAGCTGGCAGAAAATGCCCGAGGGACCGTCATCAGCTGATGGATTTTAGAGCACCCAGGTTGCTCTAAGATTCCCCAGGGCTGGGGCCAGCATAAAACCACCCAAAGAATCATGGAGCAGTAACTATTCACTGACAGCATCCACTATGTCCAGCAGAAATTTACAACAGAAAAACTGGGTCTTAGATTTTAATATAGGCATTCCTGGAAAATATGTATACCCTCATGTGTTAATCAAAGCAATGAGAGATGGACAAGAACTGCTAGGTCATCCTGTTCCTCCTCCCAGTGCTCAATTGTCCATGACAATGTATTTACAGTATGTCTCTTAGATTTTAACCCCGTCCACCACCCCAAATCTCAATATTATAACAAAGGCAGTTTGAAAATCTTTTTCACTATGCTATAAAACAAGAAAACTTGCCTTTACAGGAATTCCCAGGATTAAATCCTCTCTGTTTTTCTTATGCTTTTATTCATGCTGTCCTCATAATATTTTTATAGGATGTGGCAAAAGAGATTATTTCAATAAAGCTTTTCTTTCTTCATGTACAGAGGAACTATAATTTTTCATTTAGTCTTTTAAGAAGTAACACATAATCTGACACCTGACTTTTGGTACCAGGCAAATGCAACTTCTCTGTTTGTTGTTCTGGTTTTCCTCCTCTTTGTTGATCAATTTAGCTGTGTCCTGGTATATTCAGGGAGCATTATTAACTCATTCATTTCTGGGTACTTCAAAGATTTTGTTCTCAGCATTGCCAACCCCAGGTTTTCAAAAACCATGAGTCAGACCCCAAAAGTCAAGAGATTGGCCTAAAAATCATGAGATTATTTTTAAAAATAAGAATCTGGGTGGGTTCTGCTTATTTTTCCCTCTGGGTTTTGAGTGTTAGGTTCATGTTCTCCTGCTTTTTTCCTGAAATCAGAGCACATGAAATATACTTTTTTTTAATGAAAGCTGAGATTCTCATGTAAACACATAACTTCATAAAAAAACCACCAAACTTGTCAAGAGTTGGCAACGCTGCATTTGGTGATTTGAATTTACCTAAAATAGACAATATGTGATGCTCACGTTATTACACTCTATAACAAGAATACTACTTAGGACCTAACCATGCAAGCAAAACTCCTGTGTTGGGCAAATTCTTCAACCTGTTCTATATATGAAGAGCACGATGCATGCAGCTGAGCTAGTCTGCTTCTACTGTGCATGGACTTAGTAGGGGGGTTGTGCATGTAGAAGGGAGGTTCTAAAACCATGGTCTACTAAGCCCTACCTGGTGGCCTACAGAATTACCTATTGTGAGAAGCGATGCTATGACAGACTGCAGGGACCGAACAGCTATTGAGTTCCAGGGGGTGGGACTGGTAGGGGAGGAGCTACTGAACCCAGGGCTCAAATGAGGTCGAGGGACAACAAATGACAAAACGGGAACAGGAGTGAGGGTTACAGGGACATAAGTAGGGAACCAGAAGGGGACACCGAGCAGAGAACCCCGGACAGCATCCACTGCTCCTTGAAGGTGTCTAAGGAGCCAGTGGACACGGCCCAGAGGTACTCTGTCCGGATATGTGAACCAAGGGAGGAACGGAAATAGGCCTCACAGTCGCAGAGCACCTTCCCATCCAGCATCCTCCTCTGCAGGGAGTGAACAGGTGAGCCTGCACTCTGATCACTCAGATGTTAATTACCAGTAGTTCCCCCTGGAGAAAGCTGATGGGGGAAATTAGACAATCAGGTTGGCCGCTGGGTGGGATAAGGAGCCAATTAACCCATTAATTGGAGGCAGGATGGAGGCAGGAAGGAAGTCCCAAGGGAGAGAGAGAGGCGACTAGGGCAAGTTGAGCTCAGCTACACAGAGGCCTCCAGGGAGGAAAACCTCTGTTCTCTGCAGGCCCTGGGAAGAGGGCCAAAAAGCACTGTTGGTGCTGTAAATAAACTGTTGCACAGGGTTGTTGTGGAAATGGTGGAGAGAACTTAAAAGGGTACGGTGAAGGCAAAACCACTGGTCCATGGAGTTTCTGTGGGGAAGAAGGCAGGACAGAGGCATGTTGGGAGGCAAGCTGGACCCATTTGTATCAGATAGAGTTGCCTACAGAATGGCAAGTTCGGGGAATCCCTCGTGTCGGGTACTGGTAACCCTCACCAGGGAGCTTCAATCCACAAAGATTAGTTCTTTGGGATGGAATTGGAAGGGAGCTGGTGTATCCAGGACTACGCAGATCCTTTGGCCATTCCCCCCACACAGAGGGAGTGCAGGCAGAGCTGAAGCTACCATAGCCCTGAAGCCTCAAAAGCAACTGCAGAGCAGCTCACCAAAGCCAGATCAGTGTACTCAGGCTCAAGGTTAGTCCCTTTCTGTCTGCTCTCCCTTGTCCTCCCTCTGGCCACTCTACAAAGTTTCATCTTTTACCAGGTACTCTTTCTTTCTCTCTAGCTAGCTAAGATTTTTCTACAGCCCCTATCACTGTACTGCCTAAACATTTCTCTGATAGTTTGGCCCACTGTACACAACTTTATTATTTATATTATGGTAGTGCCTATAGGCAGGGCCATATAAATAACTTTGGGGACCCCTGGGCACAGTGTAAATTTAGGGCCCCTACCACATTACAGTAAGAAATAAATAGTAATTCTTTAAAATATTATTGCAAACTAAAACATGACAGAGTGGTAATAGAAAAAGTTGTACATATATTTGAAAACATTTGAAAACATCACTTCTTGGATTTGCAGGTGGCAAGTCACAGATGATACACAACTGCTGAGGTCCCCTTTCAGCAGGGGGCCCTGGGCATGTGCCCAGTTTGCCCAGGCCTTAAGCCATCTCTGCCTATGGGCCCCAACCACAATCAGGGTGCCCTTGTGCTAGTCACTGTGCAAACACACAGGCCCCTCCAAAGCGCTTACTGTCTAAGCATATAAATATACATGTGTTGTTCCTTTCTTCCTTTGATGCTGACTCTCCAGTATCTCCTAGTGATTTTTTTTAAACAACAAAACCCCAGATTTATATTTCTAATTTTCTTTGTCATTTACTAACATATAATTGTGACCCTTAGAGGTGTTCGAAATTGAAAGGTTCATGTACAATTGCCATCGTTTTCATCTGAATATGTTCATATTACTTGCGGAGGTTAATAAGGAGTAGACTAGTCCATACACTCAGAATCCTAAGATTTATGTTGATAAAAAGAAATCTAATTTACTTATGTGCATATGCAATAATGCAGGTCACATATTTTTGCAATGAAATTTGATTTCTGCCAGCTTCATTTTCCTTAATGTTAACATTGAGACATTTTGCCTCGTCACACCCATATTCATTTATGGAATTTAGCTGCAAGCCAATTCAGATATAATTATTATTTCTTCCTTCTCTACCATAAGCATATTTTGCTTTGAAGTGAGTTGAGCCAATTTTTTTCCCATGAAGTACATAAAATAACCCACTACATTACAGCCTTTATTTCTTGTTACCTTTTAATTTTCATACAGTACATTAGGTTCTTATGGAGAGAGACATGATTTTTTTCTCCTTTTTTAATTAATCCATTTTAAAATGAGGCAATAACATGAAGGCAAAGATAACCGAGTTGAGAGGGTTTTTTTTTTCCATGACATTTTCTGTGACAAGTTAAAATGAAAATTACATGGAACTAGGTGGTTAGGTGAGTTAGTGCACTGGCACTTTACCTCTGAGTATTTGTTCAAATCACAATTTAAAATTAAGTTAGGAGTCTTATCCTGATCCCATTGGTACAAATGACAAACTACCCTATAATGTGACATGTCACCACAGCTGACAGATGAGATATGGTATGGATTGAAGTAGTAGGGGTGTTGTAGGTCAGAATTAAAGTATGCTGCATGGAGTGTAGTTGGCCCTGATTCAGTGAGGTACTTATGCATATGCTTAACTGTAAGCCTGTGAAAAGCCCCCTGTCCATATGCATTATTTACATGATCACATACTATTTTTTCCACAGGACCCCTGCCTCAGTCAGTGCACAGGATGGATGTTACTAACACCATTAGCAGTAGGTTGTCATCCTCTACGTGGACCAGCCACTAGAGGGGGGATGACATATAGTTTGCCCATGGTTTTCACAGATACTTGCTGACAACAAAGGAATGTTGAGACTGAGAAATCTTTGATTCTATTCCAGATTCTGGAGGGGAGTGTGCTCAAGTGAACGCAGACTCTTCTGCCCCTGTTCCCTCCAAACCTAACCCCTTTTGCCTGTGTCCCCACCAGCCTGTCCCTGTGCCACTCATGTCCCTACTTCTGCCCCAGATCCTCATCGCTGTCTCCCCTTTCCTTCAAGCTCCTTGTCCCAGTCCCAGTCTCCTCTCCTAACCAGTCCCAGAATCCTTCCAAAGGGCCCCTCATCCCAGTCCCAGTCTCCCTTCCAGGTTCTTAGTTGGAGTGACACTCTTTCTCCCAGTCTCAGGCTCCATGCTCAGCCAGTCAGTCTTTCCCGACCTCTCTCCCATATCTCTTCATCTGATCCCAGACTCTTCCCACACCTCCTAGACCCAGTCTTACCCACACCCCCATCTCTTGTCCTCTCTGCATGTCAGTCAGGAAGTTCTCCCTTCTTCTTACTGTCTGGGCCCAGCGCGGAAGGGACATTGAGAGCACAGGATAGACCGTCTCCTTACTCTCCATTCCTGTGCTCATCCCCACAGAGTTGGGGAGCTCAGCTGGGAGCAGCAATTACAGGGAAAGTCCTACTCAACCTTTGCATCCTTGGGCTCAGTCACTCCTTGGTCAGCAAGTATGAGCTATGAGGAGCTGCAGCTTACTCAATGTAGATGGAATCTTTGGAAAATTTAGCTGCCAAACTCTAACAAGTCTTTACTGAGCATGTGCAAACTGTGATTTTTCAATGGTCATATTTTCTCAGAGGCAGCAAAAGGCATCCCTGACACCAGAATAATCCCCCTGCCAAATTTCAAGTCTCCCATAGTGAACACCAGACTGGAGAATTCAGGAAGCACAGGTGTCCTACAATCTGGATTGTACCCCGTGGGATGTCACAGAGTCTTATAGTGGGAAGTGTTGGGCTCTTTAACTATAATTCGTACTGCCCATTCTGCCTATAATAAAGTGCCTCACTGAACTGGGACATACATGATTACATTGAATTCAGGCAAATTAAACCATAGCAAGAAACTTGAGAGACTTAGGCGTTCTTCAGGGTATGTCCATACTGCACCCTAAACCCAGGCTCTCACTCAGGTTTGAGCCAAAGCTCGCCTTCCATCCACATGCAAATCAGCCTGACTTGGGTCAGCATGCACTCAGGACCCAGATCCTATGACCCTGCTAGTGGGGTGGGTCAGAGCCAGAGTTCTGCTGTGACTAGGGTCCAAGCCTTGTCATTTTGCCGTGTGGATGCAGGTCAAACCACAGACCCAAGTCAGAAGGTTTGTGTCATGTAGTGTGGACATATTAGCATGTCTGTGAGACACAGACCCAGGTACACAATGCAGTGTGGATGCTCAAGCATGGACATGGATTTGGAAACTCTGAGTCCACAATCCTGGGTCCCACAGACCCGGGCTTAGTGTGCAATGTAGACATACCCTTAAAGGCTAGAATTTCTAAACTGAAGGAATGGTGTAGTGGAGTAAACTTCAGAGACAATACTTCTGGGACAACACCAGAGGAGCTCTTGTGCAGAAAAGAGGAAAATCTGCCTAAACCAACTCAACAGAATGGATTATAAATTTATATCAAGCAAATGGTAAATAAAGATGGCAAATCAGAGAGAGAAAGCAAAGATGCTAAGATAAAAAATGCATAATTATTCAAATAGACTAAACGTAAATAAAGCTATATGTGCGTATGAGGGCCCTACAGGTCACTAAGAGATTAAGGAGGCAATTAAAAAGGATTAAGAAATTGTGGAATTTGCATCTGTCATCACTGCACAGGATGATGTGGAAATTCCTATCCTAATCACACTTCCTGTGGGAAAAAGAGTGTGATATTATGAAGATAAACATTTTAAAGAAGAGATAGTGGAGCAACTTGAAAAACAAGTTCAGTAAACCATAAGGTCCCAATGGTATTGATCTGAGAGTCTGGAAGCAACTAAAATGCAGAGGAACAGAGCTGCTGATCAACATGCGCATTACAACTGAAAAAAGAGACTGTTCCTCAAGAGTGAAGTTATAAACAACTGCCCAGTTCCAAAATAGGAGCCAAAAGTGAACCAGTGTATCTTCACCACAGTGTTGAGGATACTGATTGAGTCTGCTGGAGGGCAAAGAAATAAAACAGCTGGCTATATATAACCAGATAGCAGGGCTAGATTCTAATCTCAACTATGATGATGTAAATCCAGATTAACTTCAATGTAAATGTAACCATTTGAAAGACCTGCCAAAATATGGGTTTTGTAGATATAATTTACTTGGGTTTTAAAATACTTTTGATAAAGTCCCTCAGAAAAGACTGCTGGTGAAAATCATTAACTATGAGGTAAAATGATACACTATAAACTGGTTGAGCAATGGAAAACAAACTGTCAGAATAAATGTCTGCATGACAGCATGCTAGGGTGCTAACTGGTCCCAGGTGAACAAGGGGTTGTCCCAGACTCAGCTTCCCACACCCACGCACAGGTATTCAAGGGAAGCCTCTATGGAAGAGGCTGCAGGAGCAAAAGAGGGAACAGCTAACCTTTGGGAAAGCGAGGCTCCCCACCCAGGATTATAGAAGTGGGTTGAACCCCCACGTTGACAAGAGTTATTACTGCAAGGAACAACCTTGCTGATTGTGCCTGTTTTTCTGATGAATCACTCCACCATCTTACTAGACTGCTTGCTCAGAAGTATAGCAAATTAATAGTGGAGTACCCCAGAATCAGTGTGACACTGTGGTATTTCGTGATGATCTAGCTAAAGGGACAATGAGCAGCTGATGTTTATGCATGACACTAAAGTTTTTAGGTTAGTATAAATTATGGAAGACTGAGAAACTCCACCCAGCCAGATAAAATGTAACTCTGATGAACACCATTTAATGTGGGAATAATAGACTTGTTATACGAACTGGTATGCTCTTAATTAACTTGATTGTCTCAAAAAAAATATAGGAATCATACATAGCTCAATGAAAACATCTGCTCAATGCACAGTTAATGTTATTCAAGCAAACAACATGCTTAAATTAATCTAAAAGTAACAAGATAATGTGAAGAACTCTGTAGTGATAAGGTGTAAAAACAATCCCATATCAACAGGCTAGTACTGAGTTCAGTTTTAGCCGCAGTCCTGTGGTGTGTGCGGTGCTCTCTTTGTGAAGCTCACGGCAGGTTCTGGGGCTTGGGTTATTATTACACAGCGAGAGCAGCCGTTGAGGAGACCTTGAGTAAGGAAAGGGAAATAGTCAGAGGCATGGATGGCCTTACATAGGGTGAGACCATGAACTCCTAGAGGCAGAGACTGTCCTTATTGTTAAGTTCCATATGCATCGCTGGTATGATATAAATAACAATTGTAAACTGTACAGTGGGGGAAAAAAACAACCTGGCTCTTTCATTAAAAACCCTCGTAACATAACAAAGGGGCACTCAAAACTGAAATTGGAGCTAGTAAATTGACAATGAGGGTTTGAAAATGCCATTTGTCTGCTCAACTAGGGCAAATAATAACTTGGAGTGGGCTGCGGGAGGAGGAGAAATCTAAATGGAGCCCCACTGCTCTTTTCCTCAGAGGGAAATAGAATAAGCTAGTTGGAGCAGAGAGCCCAGGTGCTGCTGTTTCATCTGGAGGTGATGTGAGAGCAGAGGAAGAACTGGGATCATTGCTGCTCCAAGTATGCCTCCTCTCCACTGATTTCCCCTCTTCATTTTCTGCGCACCACTGGCATCTATTTTACCCGTCGTCGGTGGTAGGCAGGGTGGTCAGGCAGGCTGCATAGGGGGCCTGCAGGTAGGGTGACCAGATGTCCCAATTTTATAGGGACAGTCCCGATTTTGGGGGCTTTTTTTTATATAGGCTCCGATTACCCTCCTACCCCCATCCCAATTTTTCACACTTGCTGTCTGGTCACCCTACCTGCAGGCTGCACAGGGGGCTCATAGTTCCACTCCTTCCTTCCCCTGTTCTCTACTCTGTTAAGGAGCTGGGTTTGCTTAAGAGGAACTTGGGCAGGCCCATTAGAAGGTGGGGAAGCAGCAAAAGCTGCTTCTCTGTGGCAGTGAAGGGAGCCTAGTAAGAGAATTGTTTGAGGGGAGGGTATTTATTTATTTCAGGAGGACTTGAGGAAAGGACATGGTAGCTCATATTTCTTTCACCCATGCTAATAGGCTTAATCCTCAGGGCAATAGTTTTTTAGGAAAACTTTTCAAGCCCTGAGCTCTAACTAACCAAATGTAACAATTCCATATAGAGTATGCTCAACCCATTAATCTTCCTGATAACTAACATTATTGAGGCAGATTCTTGATTAGGATCCAACAAATAGATTAGAGAATCTTTTAAGCAGAAATAGCATTTGCAGCTATATGAGCAAAGGGATACATGGGAAATTAAACCTCCTCATGTTTTGGGGCATAAACTGATCTCATACGAGAGTCAGGATCAATTCCCTCCCAACCCCCATACATAGCATCTCACAATTAGCTAGGTATCCTCTGGGGATTTGATCTTCCTCTGAATAATCAGTTACTGGATGCTGCCAGAAACAGGATACTGGACTTTTGTTCCTGTATTGGCAGAGCCACTCGGGGAAGCTTGTATAGTTCTTGTCTTCAGCTATACCTGGTCCTAGCCAACGTTAGACTCATTTTCATAATCACTAAATTTTCTCTCAAATGCGAAAGAAATAAACTGAAAAAATTGCAGAAAAATGTATTTATCAAAAAGGGGCTGATGGCATTTATTTGAAGTTAATGTACAGATGCTTTTAGGACCCTTACAGGTCATTTATGTTGGTGAGAAGTGAATTAACTTTTATTCCATTTTCAGCTACAAAGAAATCACATGGCTTCCAGAAGGTTTTGTATTTTGATATATATGTTGGTCCCAAGAAAGGTTTTGAATTACTAGCATTTCCTGACAAATTAAAGGCAAGCAAGGACCAGTAATGCAGGTGACAGAGCATGCACTAACAAAGCCTGCCTCTCCATACTGCCTCTTTGATGTAGCTCATCTTTGCCCTAAAGGAATTTGATTATCCTATGGTGAGCCAGTAATGAAATCTGTACTCAAAATCAAACCTGCACAGAAAATGATATCTTGACTCTTTGTTCTGCATAGAGTAGCTGTGTGTGGTAGGAATGTGTTTCTATTTGTGTGTGATCTGAGGGTAGTTTGAAGAGTGATCCCAAGAGATAAAAAGGGTAATGCTTTAATTTGACAAAATATTAAATTCCTCTATCTTGCCTTATCTAACAAAATTCTGATGCTTATTAGGATGATGAACATTTTGAGTAATACTTGGTATTAACATCTTGTGAGGAAATCTCTCCATAAAAAGTTCAATAGAATGTCAAAGTCCCTGATTTACAAAGAGTGCAGTGGGCTCATAAGTATTATTTTTAGAACAATGCTTGATGAGATTTACACACAGGGAAAAAAAACCCTAATCTACAGTCACTTTGGAGCAAAGTAGTATTTCACTGCATAATAATGAAGTGCTAATTGTTCTTTGTCATCACTTTTTATGCAAATTGCTGTAGAGCATTTGCCCAATGTGCATTTTACCTTTTAACAAAGAAAGTAGTATTGACAAACTAGACCAAAATTTGTAAGCTAAAAACAAAAATAGACTATATTAAGTATAAATTACAGAGAGCAAGTCCATTCTTCAAAGGGACACTCCCAATTTAAAAATCATATGCTATAAATAAAAATAAGTTGCTTGGCCTATGCTACACGTCAAATTATTGGAGATTGAGAATTTTTTGAATAGAATTTCCTTGTCTCTATATATGTGTTACATATATATTTGCTTACATTTTTAATTTCTCTCAGATAGGCTGATGAAAATCACTAAAATCAATTTCAGTTTTCTTTATAATCTATTTTGCTTTCAGGCTCTCACTGCTGCAGTTCTTAGGTTCTAACACTGCAGGTTTCGTACAGTTTGTTTTAATATTGCTTTCTTGGATTTTTATTTAAACGTAGGAATATTTCTGTTGATCTTCGATTTCACAAATGTTTTTTCAAAATTGAAGTTTAGACTAAACTAACAATCCCTGAAGAGATATCAGAACTTTATTAGTTATGGGGTATTGTTTTCCTGTTGCTGCAACTAGCCAAAGGCTTAAGTGTAAGGGAGAGAACTGAATAATAAATTATCGTTATTCCACATGAGGCCTTAATGTTTTAGTAACTGACACTGAAAATTTGATGTGAAAATTACTTACTTGGCAGACCAGGTCAAAATGCAGACTTCCTAATGGATTGCATTGTGTTAAAACATTTTCCAAAAAAAAAAAAAAAATCTCAACAAGTTTTTTTCTGAGAAATCTGAGAAGAATATCAATGTATAGGGAGTTTATATCCTGCATTTACAGTGAATAGATTTGATTATCTACTGGGTCTTTTCCAGCTCTAGCTTCGATGAACCTAAAACGTAGATAGATAGTTCCAGCAAAGATCCATTTCTATTCATATGCAATCCATGGTAGCGCTTTATCATTCACAGCTTCAAGTTAACATAGCACAGATAGTTATTACTCCAGCAAACGGAAGTCACAATTATTTGCTGCAGCTGCAGAAGCATCAAACACCCACAGGTTTAAAGCCATTGCAGCCAGCTCTACCTCTAATCCAAGAATATAGTAGAGGCTCTGACCTCTGTACTTAAGGGCCAACACTTCAGCTACATCACATCGTGATACATTAATCAGAAAATGGATTTGCTTATAAAAATACAGTCCATTTCACACAGCAGTTCACAAACATAGAAGGATGCTATGCTATATATAGTAAAGGGGAATTGTGCTTTTTGAAAGGAACAAATCTGAGCCAAGACACTTGATTGTGAAATTTAATACTTTTTTTTTAGAAAATGCTTGGTAAGATTCATATTGAATTATTTGCATCAGGTAGTATATATATCATACATGATGAAAGCATGGCACTTTGCATATAATAATACTTGGTGCTTGCCATTCAAGGACCTCATTGCACTTTACAAACTTTCATTAATATTGCCTCAAAATATCTACTAGCTATAGTTAAGCATTATCTCCATTTTACAGAAAAGGCATAGAGACTTAGGCTAGGTCTACACTACAGCGGGGGTCCGACCTAAGATACGCAACTTCAGCTACGTGAATACCGTAGCTGAAGTTGCGTATTTTAGGTCGGCTTACCTAGCGGTGAGGACGCGGGAAAGTCGACCGCTGCCGCGCTGCCGCCGACTCCGCTGCCGCCTCCTGCCGAGGTGGATTTCTGGAGTCGACGGCAGAGCGATCAGGGATCGATTTTACCGCGTCTTCACTAGACGCGGTAAGTCGATCCCCGATAGACCGATTGCTACCCGCCGGATCGGCGGGTAGTGAAGACAAAGCCTTAGTATCTAATCCTGCAAAATGCTGAATACCTTCACCTCCCACTGAAGTTAATGGAACCTCATCAGAGGCGGATTCTGGTTTTGTGGGGCCCTGGGCCAGAGCAAGTAGGGGCCCCTCCCCACCCCCTGGGCCTGCAGTCCCCCCCTTCCCCAGCGCTCCTGCTGGGAAGCGGGGTCAGGGAGTGGGGGTGCCCATTTTTCCGGAGTCATTGGGCACGGGCCCAATTGGCCCAGCCCCAGTGGCCAATCTGCAACTTCTCTTCATCTTGTAGGTCTGGGCAATAATAACTCAGTTTGGGACTCAGGACTTCTGAAAATCAGGCCGTTATGGCCTTGCCCAAGGTTATGCGAGAGGATTCAGGCACAGCCCAAAGGATCCAGCCTTCCTCACTCTGTCTTCTGCTTTAGTTACAAGAACATCCTGGTATGTTCTGTTCTGGGAATTAATAGCAGAAGCAGCTAATGAGATAAGCAAGTTAATGTAATACTCTTTATAATAAACTGAGTAAAAAACCACAAATATGTTGTGGTACCCTGTAATTGGCTTACTGTCAATGAATCTGAGACAAAAGGCAGCTCACCTGTTTAAAGACAACTATAATATTTATGAATTTTAGGCATGGCCCTCAACTACAATAAAATACACTCAGAATGACACTGTGTTTGAACCACACAAAGACACATTCAGGATGATACTGTGTTTAAAAATTTAGATGATGCACAGTTCAGTCTGGAGGGATGACTCCAAATTAGGCCCATTAATAAAAGACCCTCATTCATTAATTTCTAGAGGAAATGCAAATTATTATTCTATCGCTACTACATGTCATCACTACTGAGTTAGTTCTTGTGTTTCTGTGTGATCCCTATTGTTTGCTGTCACTTCCTTTATGGCCTTCTCTGGCTTTTGTTTAAAGTGGAAAACCACTTGTGACTTCACTAAGCACAAGTATGTTTCAGCTGCATAAACTATACACTAGTCCCCCTCAGTATTTAGCTTCATTGGCCTCTTTCCTTACAGCTTCCCGTGTGTGTGTGTGTGTGTGTGTGTGTGTGTGTGTGTGTGTGTGTGTGTGCGCGCGCGCAACTGGAGAACTTTCTGTCTCCAGTAATTTGCATTTCATTCTTCTCTGCTGGCCTCTATCAATTCTAGTGGCTTTTCACGCAGCGCCCTCCTCCATGTTCTAATCTTCTATCTCAATCCCATTGGTCTCTGAATATTCTTGTGGCTTCACTTTTTCTACCATCTGTTACATCCTGCATGACTCATCACTGGAACACAACAGAAATTCCTCCTCATGCTGAAGCAACAGTGCACTCAGCAAAGTACTTGTTCCTTTTCATAATCAAAGGCAGCACACAGCTGTCACAAAAGCAGCGCTGCATTAAGGACAGAGGGGGAGATTTTTCAAAATCACAAATGGCAATTAGGCACATAGACCCAGAACCAAAAAGGGACCTGGGAGTGTTGCAATGCCTAACTTTTAGGCACCTAGAAAATCATAGGAACAACACTGATCCACAAAGCCTGACTTAGTTGCCTAGATTCCTGCACAATTAATGGGTAGAGATACGTGTCCTACAATGAGATCCACAAAGCCAGCATGCTAAGTAGGGAGCCATCTAAGCCAGTGCTTCTCAAAGTCGGTCCGCCGCTTGTTCAGGGAAAGCCCCTGAAAGTTCGCCGCTCCACGCCAATGGGGGCTGCAGGAAGGGCAGCCAACATGTCCCTCAGCCCGCGGCGCTTCCTGCAGCCCCCATTGGCCTGGAGCAGCGAACCGCGGCCAGTGGGAGCGATCGGCCGAACCTGCAGACGCGGCAGGTAAACAAACCGGCCTGGCCCGCCAGGGGCTTTTCCTGAACAAGTGGCGGCCCTAGTTTGAGAACCACTGGTCTGTGTTTTAAAATCCCATAAGTTTTCCTTCTCTGAATAGTGTTCAACACAGGGATTCTTTTGGTTGGCCCCTTTTGTGTGTGTTCCAATGGTGCCCAATGACATGCTGGCCATGGCAAATACTCTGGCTTCCTTCTCAACCCATGTCCCAGATATTTCTATTTTCTTTTCTGGATAACTTTAGAGATAAGTGGTTCTTGAACTCTCTAATAAATCTCAGTATTTGTTAGAAATAAATTCCATCTAACAACTGGTATTTTAAGGTGTTTTCTTTTGAGGGTATTTATACATCTTGCTGTACTTTTCCTGAAAAGGAAAATAAAAGACTAAGGCCTTGTCTACACCCAGCCGCTAGTTCGGTGGCTGGGAATCGAAGTTCCGGGTTCGATTTATCGCGTCTGGTCTGGACGCAATAAATCGATCCCGGAAGCGCTCGCCGTCGACTGCGGTACTCCAGCTCGGCAAGAGGAGTACCGCGGAGTCGACGGGGAGCCTGCCTGCCGCGTGTGGACCGCATCTGAACCGCGGTAAGTTCGAACTAAGGTATGTCGACTTCAGCTACGTTATTCACGTAGCTGAAGTTGCGTACCTTAGTTCGAAGTTGGGGGTTAGTGGAGACCAGGCCTAAGAAAGATTCAAAAGCAAGCTATACTAAATAAGTCTGTGATGTGGCAATGAAAGAAAATGGTTTCTAGAATCTTTGACCAAGGTTTCCTGACACAATGCTGGAAATGGTTTAACCCAGTCCAAATAGCACTTATACCATTTTCAATGCTGGGTTATCCGCACTGGTTTGTCAGCAACAGGAATGGATAAACTGATGTTTGAATATGTATTTGTACATGGCCCTATAGTTTGGATAGGCTCTAAATTTCCATCCTTAAATTTCAGAGTTGATACCCCTTCGAGTTGATGGGGACCGAAGACTATGTTTGTGGTCAAATGGCCTAAAGATGTAAATTTAAAAAGGAGAGATTCTACAGCAAGAAATAGAGTCTGCAGCTAATTCTGCAGTTGCAGAAACAAGGAATTCACAGAGCCTGGCCTACAGGATACATCTTATTAAAACTTATTCCACTGAGGTTTCCATCGTTCTCTGTCATCTTATAAAATAAAAAACGTATTAGTCAAAAAAGCCCACTCTAGACATTCTGAGACCTGGCTAAAACTACAAAAGAAAGCAGTGGGTCAAGGATGACATGGAAGGGGTAAAATCTCAGACATTCAGCATCTACAACCATCACTTGCATTCATAAGATTTGAAGGTTCTCAGAACGTCTCAGGAAGTTTTGACATTGTAAGTCATATCCTCCTTGATATTCTAAATGCATTTTATATTACATTGCCACTCTCTTTTTTCAAAAAAGGTCAATGATTAAATATTCGTTTCTGTTCTTTCTGTTTCACTTCCTGACACCACCATTTTAATCCTTGCAGTGGTGCTTTTTGAACACTTCAAGATATTTCAAAAGGAACTGAATCTCAGTGCAACTTAGTGGATCCTCAAAGAATCACGGGTACAATCTGAACGCTCTACTAGGCAATTTCTCTTTCATGGTTCTTGTGATGTTGTGTCAAGCCATACTATGAAGACATTACATTGTGGATCTTTGATGACAATGATTTCTTTTTAGCTGTCACAGTTACTAAGTCAGTGCACATTTATTCATGCCATGTTAGTAGAAATATTATCTGGGATGTATAATGCATAATGTATTTAAAATATATGGTGCATATACTACAGCTAATAGTCAGCTGTTAATTTCCTAATCATTAAATACAAAATAGCATGATTTTTAAAATTCTCCCTTCATTATATGGAGATTAATATTAATAAGATTTATCTACATAATTATCAATGGTAGGATATATCTGTATGTGGTAAGGAAAGGTACAAATCCCATCAAAATTGTACAACCAAAAGCTTCAACTTTAGGAGAGCTTTAGTTTTTGCCCAAATCCTGCAGTTCTTAACTAAGTAGAACTCTCACTGAAGTAAACAGGGGTTTTGCTCAATTGAGGACTGCAGGATTTGGCTCTTTTGTCTTCTTCCATTATCACTTTGAGGTCTCAGAATATGACAATGAGGGATCTGTGTAAGATTTTTAACCCACTACTCATTTGTCTAATCCTATGATCTTTAAGTCAGTTTGGTTTCATACACAGCGGAGTTGTAACAGAAGTAGCTCTGAACAATGTTTACCTCTGTTCTTGTAATCTGTTAAATTAGGAGTTCTGGTTCATTTGCCATGAAAAATCTATTGGTTTTACATGCTCTCTTAATGACTGACATATACTGTCATCTACTGAAGTCTCCAATAGCTGGCACTGCTGGGACTACACATGCTGCATGACCCAATATGCAAATTCACTCTGAAAAGGGCTGTTGGGATATGCTTTTTACACAGTTGTGTTGTATTTTAAATGGTTTTAATATGTTTTAAATCTGATCAAAAATAGTTATTTATAGTTGGGATTGTGACAGATTGGATCACAGAAACCCCCTTGGGAGCCGCCACCTGATGTGCCAAGACTACCTCTGCTCCTGTTTTCCCTGCCAGCTCAGGACTCCAGCATCCTGTCTTGCTGAGCCAGACACTCCCATCTGCTCCAACACAGACCCAGGGTCTGAATTACTTGCCCCAAAGCTGCAGGTTTACCTGAAAACAGCTTACAGAAGTGTGCTTGTCTTTAGCACTCAGATGCCCAACTCCCAATGGGGTCTAAACCCAAATAAATCCGTTTTACCCTGTGTAAAGCTCATGCAGGGTAAACTCATAAATTGTTCGCCCTCTTTAACACTGATAGAGAGATATGCACCGCTGTTTGCTCCCCCAGGTATTAATACATACTCTGAGTTAATTAATAAGTAAAAAGTGATTGTATTAAATACAGAAAGTAGGATTTAAGTGGTTCCAAGTAGTAACAGACAGAACAAAGTAAGTCACCAAGCAAAATAAAATAAAATGTGCAAATCTATGTCTAATCAAACTGAATACAGATAATCTCACCCTCAGAGATGCTTCAGTAAGTTTTTTCTCAGACTGGACACCTTCCAGGCCTGGGCACAATTCTTTCCCCTGGTATAGCTCTTCTTCCAGCTCAGGTGGTAGCTAGGGGATTCTTCATGATGGCTCTCCCACTTTGTTCTCTTCCACCCCTTTATATATCTTTTGCATAAGGCGGGAATCCTTTGTCTCTCTCTGGGTTTCCACCCCCCCTCACTGGAAAAGCACCGGGTTAAAGATGGATTCCAGTTCATGTGACATGATCACATGTCACTGTAAGACCCCAAGCCTTCATTCCTCCCAGCCTGACTCACAGGAAGGCTTGCTTGCAAACAGAGCCCCAGTCAATTGTCCTGGTTGATGGGAGCCATTAAGATTCCAAACCACCATTAATGGCCCACACTTTGCATAATTACAATAGGCCCTCAGAGTTATATTTCATATTTCTAGTCCCAGATACAAGAGTGGTACATTTATACAAATAGGATGATCACACTCAGTAGATTATAAGCTTTGTAATGATACCTTACAAGAGACCTTTTGCATGAAGCATATTCCAGTTACATTATATTCACTCATTACCATATTTTTATAAAACCATATAGACTGCACAACGTCACAGGGATATTCTGGAAAGTTGTGTTACCATTAGGGAAAATGTTGAAAAGTAGAACATGTACCACAAGTGAGTACCAGACAAAGGAACGGAAACACGGGGCTGTTTCGAAACTGATTAAGACATAGGTAAAGTTAGGTAATGTGGAAAGAGAGCCCAAAAAAATCCTTAACATGGTATATTTCAAAGATTTAAGCAATATAAATGTCAAGTGAAAGTACCCACTTAGGTTTGTTTGGGTTTTTTTTAGATTGTTGTGATTATCTAAATATATTTGAGATGGCAATTTTGTTGTTGGCATCTATTTTTAGGTGCCTCATTCCTCTGAAATATATAGCCTGTAGATTGACATTTCTATGCTTACTCTCATCTAAAGGTTTTTGTTTTAGTAAAATGTCTCCATTTTTGAGCAAATATTTGATAATGGCTTATCTTTAAAACTTTATATTTTCCATTAACTTACTCTGCAATAAGGTCAAATGTTTTGGATTTATGTGAAGATAAATGATTTATAAATAATTATACATGCAAAAATTATGAGGTGCATATTCAGTTGACTGTAATAACAGCAGGATTGGGCTCTGTGACAGATATGGCAAATTCCTGGACAAACCTTACTGAATTAAGTTAAACCTTACTGAATTAAATTTAAGAATCTGAGTTCATTGATTTAAAAATGCAAATGTTTATATATTATTGTGAGATTGTATGTCTCTGGGGGTAGACATGATTAATGTAAACCTTAGGCAGCATTATGAGCTCAAAGGACTATTTGAAACAACGTGCCAGACAAGAATGAACCTTTACCATTAAATGGGTTTCCCAGGAAATCTCTAGCAGGAGGTGTATGCAAATGTATCACCTTTAGTTATGCAAGAACGGAGCCTTTTGAAGCTTTGCCCTAAGGAGGGGACCTTTGTCTGCTAATCACTTATTACATGAGGACAAGATCAGCAGCCCAAATTGTATAAAGGAGGGACTCTCAGATTCAAGGGGTGCTGGTTCTGAGCCAAGGTGGTTATAAACCTGTAACCACAGAAAAAACTCTTGGTGGGATTTGAAGGACTGACTCCTATCAGAGCCTTTGTTAGAGTTGGGGTGATCTCTGGAAAACTTATAAGCATGTGTGTAGGTTCTTTTATTGTTTTAATATGTTTTCTCTGTAATGCTTTCACCTTAAGAATAAATGTGCTTGCGTAGGAAAAGCCGTGTGGTACCTTAAAACTCTGGGTAATTACTCTGTTTATAGCCTTGGTGGAAAAAAGCAAAGCAGGGCTGCTTAGGCAGTCTTACTTGCTGGGGAATTCACAGTATATGCAGGCACTGTGCAACCTGGAAATACCCAGGTCAGGAGGGAGAGAGAGATGTATGTCTCCACCCAAGAGAGGAGATAGCTGGAGAGCTGGAAGCCTGAGATGGGTGCTTTTGGTGGACCACAGAGGGGGAATACAGGTGTAGTTGCCCTGAATTGTGACAGCCTCACAAGGCTGGCCTTACCATGAGGCGAACTGAGGCGGCTGCCTCAGATGCCAGACTGGGGCGGGGGGAGAGGGGCGCCACTAGGACCAGAATGTAGAAAATTGTGTCTGCTGCTGGTGCACATGTATTCTCTCTGCTCTAGATGCACAGAGATGGTGGAATGCTGTGCTGGAGAAAGGAGGGCACAAGAGACATAACAGGCAGACAGGAGAAAAAGTGAGAGGGAATAACAGAAAGCAGCAGGAGCTGCAGGGAGAGAGAGGAGGAGGAGCCTCTTATGTATCTCTCTAGCACCCCCAGGAGCCTGGATTGATTAACACCAGCTTCTCAGGAAGCTTCCTGTTTCCTGCTGCTTCCCTGAACTCACTTGAGGGGAACAGGCAGTCAACTGAAGTAGTAAGAGCCACTTAGGCCCTTAAGACGCTGATATTTCCCTCACTCAGGCCCTGCTACCAGCCTGCTTATTTGTCCCCTTCAATTGAGTGTTGAGAGCCACTATAGCTGGCACAGACCAGCAGTCATGAGTGAAAGAAGAAAACGCCCATCTGGGGCAGCATTCAGAAAAAGAAAGAAGCAAAGGAAGCTTTTCTATCTAAGCAGGAAGGAGCTCTCCTGAGATACATAGACACAAATGTTCACGGTGAGCCTTCTGGCCCCAGTGAGGATGTGAGTGGTGAGGAGATGCCTAATCTTCCAGTTAGTCACAGTGCAGGTGACCTGGCAGCTACTGCAGCATCCATATCTCCATCTCAAATGGATGTAACCATGCACATTCCTGAAGAAAAGTGTAGATCAGAGAAGAGTGGAGGTGCAAGAAACAGCTGCTGCTGAGTTTAGTTCCTTAAGTCTAGATGATCCAGGACTGTGGACCCACTTGAGCAGTAGCCTGAGGGACTTCCTTGTACTGCATGGGGCACAGTAAGTGAAAAACTTCATGTTCCCCAAAGACAATGAAAATAGAAGTTTCCATCCACCACATTACTGGTGTGAAATCTCCAATGGGGACAAAGTGGAGAGGCCATGGCTTATGTACTCAAAAACTCAGAATGCTGCATACTGTTTTTGTTGCAAACTCTTCCGGTCTAATGTTCCAGCCACATTGGGTTCTACAGGAACAAAGGTCTGGAAAAATCTGGCTAGAAATCTGGCATGCCATGAGAAGGCAGCAAATCACCAGAGAGCATTCCGTAGGTGGAAAGAACTTGAGATGAGACTAAGGTTGAAGGCCACCATAGATGATCAACATCAAGAGAAGATTGCATCAGTCTCTTTACTGGCAAAATGTTCTGAAAAGGCTCATTGCCATTGTGAGAATGCTTGCTACCCAAAACCTAGCACTGTGTGGCACTTCAGATCAGCTGTATGTGCCAAACAATGGAAACTTCCTTAAAATTGTGGAGCTGATGGCTGAGTTTGATGCTGTACTCCAGGAGTATCTAAGAAGAGTCACCACCCAAGAAATGTACTCACACCACTACCTTGGAAAAACAATTCAAAATGAGATCATACAGTTACTGACAACAAAAGTCAAACAGAAGATTGTGGCAGATCTGAAGTCAGCAAGATATTACTCTGTTATTCTGGACTGCACACCTGATATCAGCCATACAGAACAAATGACTTTAATGGTGCATTTTGTAACAACAACAGAACCTAGTGAAAATGTCCCTGCAATGGTGGCTGTCAGAGAGCATTTTCTAGAATTTATTGACATTGATGATATTACAGAAGCTTGTATGACAAATGTGCTTCTTAAAAAGCTGGAAATTGTGATAGCTGACATGAGAGGTCAGGGCTATGATAACGGTGCCAACATGAGAGGAAAGAACAGAGGAGTGAAAACACGGATCCGAGAGTTAAACCCTCGAGCTTTTTTTGTCCCATGCAGTTCTCATCCATTGAACTTGGTGGTCAGTGATGCAGCATCAGCTTCTAGTGAGGCTGCTGAATTTTTTAATGTAATTCAAAGCATCTATGTATTTTTCTCTGCATCAACTCATTGATGGCAAATTTTGACACAACATCTGGGAACATCCTCTCTGACACTGAAACCACTGAGTGCCACACGATGGGAAAGTCGAGTGGAGGCGATAAAGCCTATCAAACACCAAATTGGGAAGATAGATGATGCCATAGTTGCCATTATGGAGGATAATGCTATGACAGGAACTGTTCGTGGGAGAACAGTGGCAGAGGGAAATGGAATCACCAGAAATATACATAACTTCAAATTTCTGTGTGGCTTAGTGTTGTGGCATGACATACTGTTTGAAATAAATGTAAGCAAGAGACTCCAAGGTGTTGACCTTGATATATCTGGAGCAATGGAACAACTCAACAACGCAAAGTCATACCTACAGTCTTACCGGTCAGATGAAGGATTTCAAAACGTTCTGAAGAGTGCACAGAAGTTGGCAGAGGAACTTCACACTGAAGCTATTTTCCCACCCATTCAAGAATACAAGAGTCACCACAGAAGAAGACATTTTGATTACGAGGCACGGGATAATCCCATAAAAGCCCCCAAACAACAATTCAAAGTTGAATTCTTTAACCAGGTGCTAGATTGTGCAATACAGTCAGTTGAAGAACGTTTCATGCAGCTCAAGGAACACAACATTATATTTGGGATGTTGTATGATATTCCAAAACTCCTCACTATACCTGAAGAAGACCTACACCAGCAATGCAGGGCACTAGAGACAGTGTTGACACATGATGACATGCGTGATATTGATGCGAGTGATTAAGGTGATGAACTGAAAGCCCTTTCAAGATACATTTCAGCAGGATCAATTCCAAAGGCTGTTCTGGAATATACGTGCACAAATAAGATGACCACCCTCTTTCCAAATGCTTTTGTTGCTCTGCGCATACTTCTAACACTTCCTGTAACAGTTGCCAATGGAGAAAGCACCACTTTGATTATTCAAACAGATAAAAATGCCAGTGTTTACTATGCAGACAAGAAAAGTTACATTTGCTGTTCAGGTGTTTGAAAGTTAAGTGTTATTTAAAATTTTTGAACAAGGCATTTTAAGTTGTTAGCTCTCCTTTATTGGGGTAGGTAGCAGAGCAGTACCATGAGAGGAGTAGAATAGGAAGAAGGCAGAATTGAGAGCTTTCAAAGTTTTGGCCCAAGCGAGGGGGCATGGGGGTGTCATTTGAGCTCCCCGCCTCAGGTGCCAAAATGTTGTGGGCCGGCCCTGCAGCCTCATTTACTGGCATTATGTAGACTGAAAGCTAAATCACAAAATAATCAAAATACAATATATGCATTATGAGAAATAACATAGTATTAGTGCAAAAAGTCTGATTTCATTCAGTTATACCATGGTGGGCAACCTGCGACACGCAGGCTGCATGCAGCCCATCAAAGTAAACTGATTGCAGGCCGTGAGACATTTTGCGGACGTTGACTGTCTGCAGGCACGGACCCCCGCAGCTCCCAGTGGCCGCGGAGGCCAATGGCTGGGAATGGAGAACCACGGCCACTGGGAGCTGCGGGGGGCTGTGCCTGCAAATGGTCAACGTCCGCACAATGTCTCGCGGCCCGCAATCAGCTTACCCTGATGGGCTGCGTGCGGCCTGTGGGCTGCAGGTTGCCCGCCACTGAATTATACTTTCCTATTTACCTCACTGTTTCATAATCATCACTGGCAGATTGTCCAGATTTTTAAATGCTAGGTTTTACTGTAAGACCTGCATATTTTTTGGCTTTCAAATACAAACGGCCCTAATAAAAACACTTCCTGAATGGTACACAAGGAATCCAAAACCCATCTTCCTTTAAGACTAGTTGTGTCTCATTTTTAAAGGTATTTAGGTGCCTAGTAGAATTTTTAAAAGCACATAGGTGCCTAACTCCCATCGGGCTCCTAGTTCCCTTCATTCTGCAGTGAATATTCACCCCAGTAGGCACAATCCTGTTCTCACTGAAGTCAATGAAAGTTTTGCCAGAGACTAAAATGGAATGAAATGTCAGGAACCCAAATTCCAAAAGTCACTTAATTAGAGCTGACAACTTTCAGTTTTATGTTTACTTTAAGTTATATTATTATAGTCACCTTAAAATACCAACTGGTAAGCTAAATAGCAAATATTGTTCCTTTCAGAAACTTAAGATATGGGCATAACTTCACAGGATAGTATTACAGATGGCTTTAGTCTGGTGGTTTTAACCAGGCCAGAAGGTGACTAAATTTCCCTTTTTCTAGATTTCCTTTTCTTAAGTTACCACACTCAATTCAGCTTTGATTCACTCTGTGGCTGTATCTCTCAGAATGCATGGTGTACTATGGACTATATCAAATTTGAAATTGGTGGCGCTGGAGACATGTTGAGTCCTGTCTGAAGCTCTCTGCAATGATGCTGAATGGCTAGTAACTTGGTAGCTTTATTTTTGTTTCTCATTCCTTTCAAATTATTTTTGTAGCTCTATGATAAATAAAACAATAAAGGCAAACAAGGTCCCAATCCGACAAACATTTAAACACAGGAGTAGTCTCACTGAATACAACAGGATTTGTCATGTGCTTAAAGCTAAGCATGTGCATGTTTACATACTTAAATAACACTTATGAACAAGATTTTACTTGAATAACACTCAAAAAGGAAATTTACAGTTGTGCGGCTTGATTCTCCATTTTCTTGCAGCTGATGTAGTCACTTGTACCTATGCAAAGTGGGTGTAAAATGCTACTAAATTAGAATGTTTGACACTCATTTTGCACAGCTGTTTATGATTACATAAAGTGCAAGACAGTGGAGAATCAATTGCAAAGCGATGACACTCCGTACTGTATCCTGTGTAAAATGCTGTGTAAAATACATTGCATTAACTTGGTGTATTTGGAATGTATTTTGCGATTAATGAAGCATTGAAAATATGGCAGATATAATCATGGAAGGGAGCATCAGAAATTCTGTTGGAAGAGGGTGAAACTGTTCTTTTGCATTTTTTTCATTAAGTACAAACTGATAAATGAGACAATGAAAACACACAATTATCTGACATAAAACAAAACATTCACAAATACCGAAATATTAATAATTACTAACTGTAGTTTTGTCGGCTGAGTCACTATCAAAATTCACTGCAAATTTTCTTAGGATCATCTTCTTTTCCAAGACCACTAACCCAATAAAATGTAAAAAAACGTAGTTATCCAAATCCCTGTCTTTAGAAAGATCTCCTCATGTGATCTGATTCTTAGCCTGTTGTGACACATTTACCAGGTCACCTTTCTCTTTCTCTGAATACCTTTTTCTTAGGCTCATATCCTAGGTTTACCAAATTCTATTCACCTGTACTTACGGTACTGGTGCTAGCTCTCATGATTTTACATCTCATGATATTTGGCATTTTCCTTAATGTCCCAGGTGCTGGAATTCAGGGAAGGCATAACAATTTTTTTTTTTTAAGTAAAAAGTGAATCAAGTGCACCCCAAAGGCTCCAAAACCAGAAAGCAAAGAAACCCCCCACCATGTACTGTTTGTTTGTTTTTTACTCTCAGGACGTGTTTGCTATTCTTATCATTTGGAGGGGCTGGTGCATGAACACAGCGGGCTGGCAATTGCATTGGGGAGATGGTTTTCTTCGGGGGCCGGGGGGTGTCGGCCAAGTGAAATATCGCTGGAATCAACATTTAGGATGCTGCCGTTGTTGTCACCGGGGTGGCGGCGGCGGGGGGATAGATTTCGTGCCAGGCCTACCAATTCTGAGGACAGTTTTTGCAAAGCTGATGCGCCCCTGGTCATTCCCACCGCTTAATGCAAAACCCCGGCAGCCCCCGTGGGCCTGAATCACTGCTCCCATTGCGCTCCCCCAGCCCCAGCATCCTGCGGCCCCTGGCTCCTCTGTGTGTGTGTTTCTTTAAGGGAGCAGAGCCCATCCACAGGAGCGCCTGGTCCGCCTCTGCAACCGTGAGAGCAGCACCTCCCCGCCGCTGGACCGGCCGCCCCCGCCTCCTCCCCGCATCAGCAGCGAGCCCCCAGCACCGAGAGCGAGGACTACAACTCCCAGCCTGCCCCTCGGCCGCGCGCGAGCACAACAGGGAGGCCGCCGGGAGAAGACGCTGGAGAGAGCGAGCGAGAAAGAGACACGGACTAGAACGCTGGAGAGGGAGGTGCGCGTGCGCGTGCGCCTGAGCGTGGGGATGCCGGCGAAGCCGCTATTCGTGGAGCGGCGCTACGCCTGTTTCTGCGCGAAGGCGTCCCCGCCGCCCAGGGAGAGGGCGCTACGCGGTTTACGTAGCGTTATTGTGAATGGGAAAGGCGGGCGGCGGTGGAGGAGGAGGGGGATGATGTCAGCCTGCGAATGTCAACAATGTAGCGATTGAGGGGAGTAGGCGGCGTTCCATTGGGGAGAGCGCGAGCCACGGGGCGAGTGTAACCAACAGAACGGGGGCAGCCGCCGCAGCAGCAGCAGCAGCAACACGCCGCCGGGCTGCGAAGGCACCGAGTTGCCAGCGCCTTGTGCAGCCGCCGCCGCCAGTCCCGATTGCAGCAGCAGCAGCAGCAGCAGCGTAGCGATTCCTGTGCGACTCCCCTTCCCCACGTCCCCCTCCCCTGCTGCAGCCTTCCCTCCTCCTCCTGCTGCTCCCCGTCCCCTCCCTCTATTTTTCTCTGCAAAGACTTTGGAGGCAGCTGGTTTTTAAGCCATCGCCATGTGAGGTGCGTCTCCGCGGGTGCACATTCCTAACCGCAAAAATAACCCTCCCCCTCCCTCATCAGCAAATCCAGCCCCCACCCCACCCCCTTCCACGTCCCACTCTGCCCCCGAGCCCCAACGGGCTGGGGAGGCTGCAGCGAGAGGGGAAGGATCGGAAGTTGCAGGCGAAGAAGGTGAGTCCCCTTTTCGCAGCTCTTTTTCCCGGGGAATGATGGAGCTGAAGTTTAGTGTGTGTGCAGCTGGGGGGCGGGGGGGAATGGGGAGAGAGAGAAGGGGCGGATTTTCTCCGAGCCAGCTGCTGCGGGGGCATATTTAAAAACAAGCCCCGTTCTCAGGTTCGCAGGAGGGCGAACAGTAATTTCTAAAAGTGGGAACCAACCACAGAAACGTTGCGTAACTGAAAGTGTGTAAAAGGATCTGAAGTGTGTGTGTGTGTGTGAGAGAGAGAGAGAGAGTGAGTCCAGCTCGGCTGTTTGTTGCTGGCCGGTACTAGCTTAGCTTGACGCTTAGGGACCACCGCAAAGGGTGCCTTTTATGGGCGTTATGGTGGGGATGAAGGAGGAGCAGAGAGAGGGTGTCGAATGATGGTCAGCTCGCAGTTGCTTTAGTGTGCGCGCCAGAGGAAAGTGTAGCTGGTATATTGCATGCATGGTGATGGGTGTTTTGAGTAAGCAGGAGGAGGAGCACAAGAGTAATAAGTCAGGCACGGGGGCTCTTGTTTTGTACGAGCGGAGGAAAGCAGCTGTCAGATTTCGAGGCCTTTTTAACGAGCAGCGAGAGGAGGGGGGATGAGGCGAAGACCCCTTGTCTACCCCCTCCTCCTTGTTTCCCCTTCGCATCTTTTATTTGGGCATTTTAGCTCTTTTGTGCTACGGCGACTGGCTCGATCTTTCTTAAAAAAGGAAATCCCACCCATAGGTTTTGCTATGCATTTGTTGGATCCAAGCCCCCCGGCGAGCAAAGAATGCCTAGGTTAACATAAAGCAAGGAGGGTGCTGCTAAAAAGCAAAGCAATCGGGATTGCATTTCCCTTTGGGTTCCTTGCACACACTTCCCTTAAGCAATGTGACAGAGTGTGAATTTTTGTCCTCGCTGGGTGGCTAAATACTTCCTGCCAGACCCCCCTTTACAGCCACCCTGTATGTAAAGCTCTTCTCATCAACCCTACTCCACCTCCCCCTTTCCTTTGATGGGGTTTTGTGTTCGGGATCTTATGTGTATCGCGACGTGAAACTGTTCAGTTCCCGGATTTCTCCCACTTTCCCCTTCGGGTAAGTGGTCACGTTGCGGTGTTCTGCAGTGGAGAGATGTTGGGGGTGTGTGTGCAGTTTCGAAGTTACTGCCCCATGAAAGAGGGTCCTTTCTGTAGCTTACTTGCTTGCTTCTATGGCTTTTCTTTAAGAGTGGCTCAGCTATTTATTTCATTAGACACCTGCGTGGGGGTATTGGTCACACTCACTTGTAAAATGCCTGCGTGTGCTTGGGGTTCAAACCCTGACTTCAAGCTAGTTTGTAACTTACTGCAAGTTGTTGCCAAACAGTGTAGTTGCTCAGTGTGTGTAACAGCCTGCAAAATAATGTTATTATTGGCAGTGTTCTTCTGGTAAACGAGACCCAATTTTAATGGTTTCTGGCAAGCATCAGATCATTTCTTCATTTCTCAGATGACATCTTTTTGCTTCAGAGCAGTTTTTCTGTTAATTTCATCTGTTGAACGTATTTAACAAAAAAAGGCTAATTTCTTTCCTGCCTAGTGGGGTCTGCAAAGAAGATAGTGCTTATTGAGAGATGATGCTTTCCCCCGCTCTGTTTGGAGTAAAATTAGAGAGCAAGGGTAACTCTGATAACAATTTTCTCAGATCATTAAAATATAACATGTAGGCAAGGCCGTTAGCTGCAAAAGCTCTGGCTGTCATGAAAGAAGCTAAGTGTGAAATCATGCCTCTCCTTTTGTGGAACAGGCTATTTTTATAATACAGCGGGTGTCTTGCTTAAAATGCTTCAGTTATTGTGAGATCATCATACCCTTGTTACTGAAGCCCTGGCAGCTCTGGAGTAAACTGCATTTTTCATTATTTAAGGTAATAATGAATGTGAGGCAGAAATGGCACCTTGTAAGAATCAGACTTTAGTATCTAAAAAGATTGCTAAATTATAGTGTTGCTGTTTGCTCTGCTGTAGTTGAACATTTGTCAGTGTTGTAATGATAAAAATCCATTTTTTGAGACTTCATCATTGTCATAAAATTTGTATGCATTTTAATGTGATATTTTAGGTCTTGAGCGGAGAGCGAGTATTTTTATATCTTTTTCTTTTTTTGAATGGGTAGATTTGTATGAGATTTTTGTTTTAGCTACATGTAAGTGTTTAGTTTGGAGGTGGTGTATTATTTGGTGTAGTTTGCTTGTATTATTTGACAATTGTTTGGATAAGGGGAAAATTAAATTTTGGGTAGGAAATGGAATAATTGCTTTTCATACGTTTGAATAGAATAAAATGGCTAAGGAAGTGTGTTAAGCATTTAACTACAGGGCTTGTGTAGTAACATTTTATTAATAACATTTCGGAAGGCACTTCAGTGTGTAAGTAAAAAGCTAAATTCTGCTTCAGATGAGTGCATATCCTTCTGAAATTCAAGATTGACTTGTGTGGGCCCCTCACTGTAGTTAGTATCTCAGTGCCAATGTAGCAGGTAGACTGGCATAGTACTTCATTGTAGTATCATGGATATGTGCTTTTAAATATTGGTGTTCTTTTCACACTTAACCATCTAACTCCAAAGATTGATTTGAAGGTGTTGGACATTATGCATCAAAATCAGCTGCACAAAGTGGAAGGAAATCTTATCTAATAGAAAGAGCAGATGATAAAGAATCAGAATTTCACGTTTCTATTTCTAGCTTTTCCACTTTCCAGCTTTGAGATATTGGGCAAACCACTTACCCAAGGTGTGCCTCAGTTGACCAAATTGTAAAATGAGCAGGATAGCAACATTACTAATGAAAAGTCCTATAGAAGTACAAGTAGTGTTAAGATGTAAAATTAGACAACATTTCATTTTTTTATAATGTGTACTAACATACATTTTTAAATGGCAGACAGCAATGAGTACTGGGAGGAGGGTGTACACAACAGACTATTGGGTGATATACTCCAAAATATGTGTTTAATAAAATAAAAATCCTGATTAGTCAATTGTTAACAATGGTTTATATCTCATATAACTTTAAAAAGCAGGAAATTCCGTGGTAGGGCTAATGTTTCTGGTTGCATCCTAGCATAGAGGCACATGGGGACTTCCATTAGAATTAATGGAATTTATATGTGTAAACAGAATAGACCCCAGATATCATGATGATAACCCTTTCTCCCCCTCCCTTTGCTTTCAGCCATAGTACCTTAGCACTGAGGAGAAAATTTGCAAACTATAGTGTGCTGTACACTAGGAATAAAGAATATTGCTGACTGAGAGTAATGGCCCAAATCCAGATAAATAGGAGTATCATGTTGATGCCTAATATTCTTAATATGAAAAATCCTGGTAAATGTTTTGACATTGTAGAAGGCCTTGGAGACCCATTGACATTAATGAGGTTTAGTACAATCTCCATGCTGCACAGGGGTCTGTGCATCTCTTCATGTACGCACATAATTAATGACAGTGGGAGAGATGAAACCAAACACCTATGTATGTGATATGTAGTATGGAATGTGTAATAGTAATGTCCCATATTTAGTTATTTAAAAACCTCAATAGCTTGGCTGTTAAAGCTTGTCTTGTAGCTAAGTAAAATAGCTATTCTTCTTTACAGGCTGCAGTATTTGTCGGACTAGCTTTTCATAAGAATAGCCATACTGGGTCATACCAATGGTCCATCTAGCCCAGTATCCTGTCTTCCAACATTGGCCGATGCCTGATGCTTCTGAGGGAATGAACAGAGCCAGGCATTTTATCGAGTGATCTATCTCCTGTTGTCCAGTCTCAGCTTCTGGCAGTCAGAGGCTTAGGGACATCCAGGGCATGGGGTTACGTCCTTGACCATCTTGGCTAATATCTGTTGAGGCTTACTCTACAAATATCTGCAACCATGAAAAACAGTCAGAATGACTTCCTCATTATTTTTTAAATCCCATTCCCCAAAACAATAAAGAGGAATACTTTCTCCTTACATGTCCATGATATCCATTCATTTCAGCAGGACTTTACTCATGCATAGGGTGAGAAAAGACCACTAAAAGTGCATCTGGGATGAAAAATTGTCCAGTTTCAGCTTGATGGATGTTTAAAACATCTAAAAATTGGTCGTACAGTAGTATATGACAGGTCCTAATTAGGCTCTTCAGTAGTGATTACATTTTTTATAAAAGCGTATGAATAGGTGATTTCTTAGAGCTGCATATACTAAAGGTGTGTTTGTGGGGAATCTCTTTTCCTTTTCTAATTCAGATGGTACAAATGCATTTTACACTGTCCTCTAATTGTATGCAAAGCCCTGCTCACCTTGTAAGAGTGTCCACTCTTATTCAAAAGTGCAGTCAAAAATAACTTTTCTTCATTTACAAGCCTGACTTCTGTGTCTTTTGGGTGTTGCACATGTGACTTGCATTCTAATAAGCACATTATCACATCCTTCAAGTATAGATTTATGTTCACTTTGGGTGTGGTGTATAATGTAGGGCTTGTGTATAACTTATTTCCGAGTTGGAATAAGGGGCATATACAATGCATTTTGTTGATGTAGTAAAGAAAAATTGGACTCATTTCTAATGAGAAATACCAGCTTTCTTTAAAAATCTAAGTGATTTGTTTCTCCATTACAATCAATTTAGGAGACTGTGGCAGATTCTTTGAAGATACTGCAGTTCTCCACTAAGATTTGAATAGGTTTTAAATTGAATATATTATTGCGGTTGAGTGAACAATGACTCCCTACCTCTAAATCTACCAGTGGTTTGCCAGGATAGTGTTCAAAATGCTTACTCAGCTTTTTACAAAAACTGGTCACCATTGCTTCAGCCAAAAGATATTAACCTTGGCAGCTGTCTGAATAACAAGTACACATTTGAAGCTTGCATCAGGAAATGTATGACTCTGTAGCCAGCTGAGTTGCAGTGTGCTCATTCTGCTTTTTAGTTAGGCTGAAACATCTTTGTAGTGTGTTGAAAAGCGTGATACTTACTCTGCCATTATTGGACTTTAAATTATAATTTAAGCAAAATCAAGCAGTGAAATGCATACAAATTTGTGTGACCAGTAATGAGCTTAAATTGATGCTACTGGTTTAGTACAAAAACTACCAGCACTGACTGAAGATCTACTAATGTTCAAAATATGGTAACAAAAAAAGAATGGCAGAATGGGTTTTGGAAACCCTACTAAATAGTTATATGTATCAAATCTTTGATCAGCCAAAAAAAGGGATGCTGCTGGGGAATTTTCTTCTAGTTCCATTGAAGGTTATATGCAAAGGCCCACCAAAACAGTTTGGAGATCATAAATTGTACTGGCATAGTAACTAGACTGTTACAAACGGGCAGGGGAGGGAGGAGAGTGACGGCTTTCCATACTACAATAAACAGAATGCCTGACTTATCCCAAGTTCTTCCCAAACAGATTCTCTACAATAAATATACATAGCAAGCCAATGTTTTATTTGACATTTAAACTAGAGCCTCATGGAGAAGTCACTACAGTCTACACTTTCTTGTCACTCTTGGTATATGGAAGATGACCTGAAATTCTCTGAGACTTACTTCTTAAATACATCTAGTTCATGGAAGTTTGAATATCACTTTTACATGACTTCAGAATGTATCATCAACAAAAAGTGTTGTTTGAAGAATTCTTAGAATCAGGAAAACCTGGGAATTTCCAGTTGTTTAAATCTGATGGGTGTTGAAATTACTTATTTTTGGCATTCTGGCTTCAAAATATTCACCCAAACTGTAATAGATATCTGTTTCATTTGATTTTAATGTGTAGGTTCAAGAGGAGTCCCCCATTCATAAAACCAGGAACTGTATATAGGTGTCTGTCACCATGCAATTCTTGTCATCTATAGAGCAACAATTTTGCTTTTTGCAAAGAGAAATTAATTAAACCTATCTGAATAAAACAAAGTGACCCCTGAGACTTGAACACAGCTGCTTGTTATAGCTGACATTCAAAGTGTTTATTATTAGTGATTGTTTTATAATTTAGATCTGAACTAGGAAAACAAGAACTGTAAGTGTGGAGGTGTTCCTGTGCACTAATTTGCATACACCCTGTTTTTGTTTAGTGGGTAGGTGTATGCAGTGTATGCAGAGCAATTTAACATGTCAGCAGTTTCCTACAGGCAGCTCTTGCTGACTCACATGTCTGCTGCAGCTCAGAGCTATCCTCACTATAAACTGTCCACAGTAAGAGACAGACTGAGAGAATGTGAGTGTTGGTACATATTTTCAGTTCTCTGGCCACTGCTTCGCTGTAGTTTCTTCCCCCAGTACTATCAAAATCTTTCATTTGTTTAGGCCAGCATTTTGGCATTCATGGCAAAAAGTTGCAGTTTGTTCCACCTCTGTTCAAACTATGGCTGAACTGCATCTGATTCCAGCAAACATTTAATAGGACATGTGTGTGTTTGTGTTGGTTTTTGTTTGGTTTTTGTGTGTGGTTTGTGTGTTGGTTGGCTTTTTTTTTTTTTTTTTTTGAACGTGGATGGTGGCTTTACAAAAAAGGAACTATTGTTCCTGTGTCAGATATGGAGTTTAACATTAGAATGGCATTTTTCCTAGGTAATTATGGGCTGTTCCGTTTTTTTAAAAAGCAGAATTACTCATTCCATTCAATGGAGAATTCCACTTAGAACACTATATCAAGTTTTTGGATTTTATTATTTTCAAAGTTCTGTTAGCTCTTGGATTCTTTTTTTTTTTTTTTTTTTTTAATCCTATGTACCGAAATAACTCCTTTATTAACATTAGAGGACTCCTTCATTTGTATGAGGATGAAGACTTATATTCTAGTGCAACTGGTCCTTTTTGTATTTACGAACTCTGTTCTGATGATTCAGAAGGTTCCTCAAGGTGACAGTTTCTGCTGATTCCATATATTTGTAATTGGTTTGTGTTTTGTTTGAATCTGTCACAGAGGTCATTGCAGAAATGGAGTATATTACCCATTTTCAGTGCTGCATTTAATCTTGATTATTTTAAAGTTTAAAGGCACTCACGTTTTTTTCTGAAAGGGACTCCCCTTGTTTATGTAACCAAAAGTAGTCAATGTAAGCAATCTCTAGAAGGATGATAAACTAATCAGCTGGTATTAAACAGGCATCGAGAGTGAAGGTGAGTTCTTGTCTCTTGTTTTGTTTTCAGTCAACTACTTTGACCGGTAATGAATAGAAAACCACACTGAGTGCCGTGTAACCCGCGAAGAAGATGGGTGTTCTTGGTTTCCGCCAATACAAATGACTCATCAGTATCAGTAGGGTTTCTACTTCTAATAATAAAACTGTGCAAGACCTTTAAAACATGTGGTTTTCACCCCTACTCTTAGTGAAAGGTTGGAAAATATTACTTTGTGCTTTTTTTAAACTTATGGAAGGTTTCATGATTTGCTTTACAGTGGTGAAAGGTCTTCCCTCTCCTTCCGCCCACCCAATAAAAATTAGTTGCACCATTAGTTGTGATACTTTTATTTGCACTATGAAACATTTCCTAACCTCCAGTCTTCTGTGTCCTGAACTTTTTTGTAGATATTTAGTTACACTGTTAGAGGAAATATAAGTGGAAAATCTAACCTCCTTTATCTCAGGAAGAAAAAAAGGGCGCACACTGCTTCATTCTACCAACCTGTTGTTCTACCATTTAATTCAATTCAGTTAAACTGCTGTGGAGTTTGGTAGTATTGCTGACCAACCTATATTGCTATTTTATTTGGTTTCAAAGGATCCCAAGAAGAAGGTTAATAGAAAATAAGAGTTGGAGAATAAATGGCAATGTGCAAAGCTGATTGCTCATTGCCTACGAGGAAATTTGTCTTCTAGTAGTAAAAATGCAAAAAAGAAACTGATTTCTATTAAACCTTTGTCCTTCTTGGATGCTCCACCCCTCTCTTTATGTTGTATAGAGAAATTCAAACCTGATGATAATTGTTAGAGGAGAAGAAACTGTATAGTCTGTGACAATTGTGTTTCATTGTTCTTTGGGTCGGTTGTTTTTTGCAAGGTAATGCATTTTTAAAATTTATATAGAACAGACTACTCTCCATTCTGTAATATAGGTCAAATATAATGATCATGCTAATATTACAGCTGAAATACCTTGTATTTCAAAGCCAATACACTAGGTATTTCAGATGTAATACTAGCTATTGTATTCTTTGAAAACTCTTCTGATTTGCTCCCTTAATTTATTTAGAGAGTGGTGCTGTTTTGCTTTCAGGATGGCAGCGTTGTTTAAAAAGTTTCAGGATGTTATGCGTAAAGAAGAAGAAGACAAAACAAATCTTTGCTTTTGTATTACTTAGCATATCAACATTTATACAACTAGCTTCCAGATATACTGGTTCTACTGTTGCAGTGCTTGCGACAACAAATCACTCTTTATAAGAATTTGGTGTTTCTGATTCTCTTATTGGGCCTCTTTAAAACAGTGGATTTAAAAAAAAAATCATTTTGGGGTAGATCATCAGCTAGTGAAAATTTCTATAGGCTCCAGTGAATTCAATAGATAATTCACACCAGCTGAGCATCTGCCCTTTTATGTTTAGAAGTCATTGTGCATGGAATAGTATTTTAAAATATCTATATTCTGTAAACTATTTTTGGTTTCTGGTTTTACTTATTTCAGATACAAGATATAGGCAGGTGTATAACTCAAACTAGGATTGAGGTTTCTTTCTGGTACCTTTTACTGTGAAAAGCACACTGAATAATATAGTTGTACAAGCCTATGGAAACCTTACTGTGAGAAACATAAAACTTCTAGTATCAGAGGGGTAGCCGTGTTAGTCTGAATCTGTAAAAAGCAACAGAGGGTCCTGTGGCACCTTTAAGACTAACAGAAGTATTGGGAGCATAAGCTTTCGTGGGTAAGAACCTCACTTCTTCACTTACTTGAAGTGAAGAAGTGAGGTTCTTACCCACGAAAGCTTATGCTCCCAATACTTCTGTTAGTCTTAAAGGTGCCACAGGACCCTCTGTTGCATAAAACTTCTAGTTATTCAGTACACGCAAAAAGACGATGGTCCTGGTTTTATAAGAACAGGAGGGAATAGATAGCCAACTCCTGTAATCTTTATTTAAGGAGAACTCCTAGTGAAGTACATGGAGTAATTTTGTGTGGGTAAGGACTAAAGATGGGCTGGATCAGATGTTGTCCAAAGTTGAAAGGTATCTAGATTTGTTGTTCTGATTTCAGCCTGTCTGTAGAAAAGACTCAGGACCACAGACACAATGGTAGTAGGTGCATTATAAACATAAAGGATAAAACTTTCAAAAACAAGTAAGTCACATAGACACATAAGTTCCATTTTCAAAAGCACCTCAGTCAAGTTAATGAAACTTAAGTTCCTAAGTCACTTAGATACTTTTGACAATTTTACCCAGAATGTTTAACCTGCCAAACACTTCAGATTAAACCCAGTGGCTTAGAGTTTATTTTCAAACCCTTTATGCATTCTTGTGTAAATACTTTAAAATGTGTGGTGAGAAAAAATGTGCAGAATTCTTGTGATAAAAGTCCAAATCAATCAAGAGTATTCAAGAAACTGCAGTATTTCATTGAACAAGTACATAAAACTCATACATACAGTAGTTTTATATAACGATGTGGCTGTTTGTCATAGTTGGAAGTTCAAAGGTAATGCAAACATAAACACTTCTGCAAAGAATTCTTATGTTTATGTCCTTTTCCTTTGCTTTCCTTGATCTTTTTCTTTCTTTCTTTTACTGTTAGACTAAAAGTGGAGTAAATGATTCATTCATTAGTCAGTTTCTTGGACAGTTAGTTCGCTACCAATTTATGTTTACCTTCCACTTAATTCATAACGTGAGTAATGCTTAATGTGGTTACCACTAAATTCCAAACTGAAAAGCTGTAAGCATTACTAAAACAAAGTATCCAGACTTTCCCTTAAAAATATTACCATTCTGTGTGTTTTGAAGCTAGTATGATTTGGCATGCTGAATGATAGTCACAGCATAATAGTTTTGTCTAGCCTTGATTGTTAATTCAGAATTCAAGGTTGCAAACTAATACACAAGTTCATTTGGGCATTGACCTGTCTGTTTTGGTTTTAATCAGTATAACATTTCCTGTTCTTCCTTTCAGCTGCCCACCATCCAAAGCCACAGGCTCATATGCTCCACTAGTTGGTTTCCACTATTTTATTAAGCTTTGTCATTCTCTGTGTCACTAAATTGGGAGTACATTGAGGCACACACTTAGTGAAAGCTGCCTGGTGTTGTCATGAAAGACTGAAGTTGATGTTAGCTAGCTGTTACATACAAATAGTTGCATTGCTTTTCAACTTCCTTTCGGTAAAACAATCCTTATGCTGCTGAAGTGTTATCTCTACAGAACTTGAAATTATAAAACCTTCCTATAAAGATTGTGTAGATATTTGGTTGAGGTGATGCCTATCATTTTTGAAGATGAGTATAGTAGTTAAAATACTACAAGTGATTCAAACAACTTGTTCTTTCTCATGGGAACTGGAGTACCGTAAAGAGTAACAAGGTCAGTAATGTCACTGCAGAACTTTATAGAACCCAAAGCCTTTTCAGAGTGTTCTGAAATAACATCTGACTAAAACCCTCAAAAACAAAGGAATTCAAAGTTAAGGAGAGACTTCAAAACTGTGTGTGTGTGGGGGGGAAGAGAACAGTGATAACAAAAGTGATTTACTTGGCCAGCCACTTTCTTTATTCACTTTATAGGTATTTCAGATATTTCTTTCCTTTCTCTCTCTTTCTCAACCCCACTTCTCCATCTGGTTGATCCTGCAGTGAGGTCATTACCTCCATGTTTGATGTTGGCATGTTGCCATAGATATTCATGTGATATCACCAGTTCAGCATTACGATTTCACTGTAAACTGAAGCAGCAAGAAAATGGTAGGTTGGGAAAGGAACATGTTCTTGTTAGTATCTTCACTAATCAGAAAACAGCCTTAATCGCTTCCAAAATAATAATGCTATGGCATAGATTTATCACTTGCTGGAGCAGTCACCTTAATGAAAAAAAAATCTCTGTGCAGATTGGTATTTTGGGGGAAAAGACATGCAAATTTTTACCCATTTCAAAATCTCATCTTAAATCTCAAATTTCTGAAGCCTTCAAATGCCTTTGTTCAGTTCTGGTTCTGAAATATGAGAAATCTTGCACTTAGAAAATTTTCAGCCCCACTTTGTAAACTGGAGGCACTTTGGATAAGGTGCCACAAGTACTCCTGTTCTTTAGAGACTAACAGATTTATTTGAGCATGAAAATAATGCTCAAATTTATGCTCAAATAAATTTGTTAGTCTCTAAGGTGCCACAAGTACTCCTGTTCTTTTTGCGGATACAGACTAACACGGCTGCTACTCTGAAACCTGGCACTTTGGATAGTTCATCTAAGCTTTGGGTAAATGTATATAGTTTGGATGCTTATCTGAACATGTAACTTTTGAGTTTTGCATATCCTGGTAACTTACAGACTTTGTACTATAAATGTTTTGTTTAAAATGTATTTATTTCTCAATACATTGTTTGTATCCATTTAGTTACAAAAGCGATGTGCTTGTGGTATGATTTGGAGTGGGGGGTTTTCAGTTGTATTTTCAGGGTGGACATTAGCTGAAAACTGTATCAAGCGCTTTACTTTTTTTTAAAAGAGTGATTTATAGATTTGTTGTTGTTAGATCTGCTCTTGAGCCGACAAGCTATAAGCTGTGTTCTAACTTGGCACTGTTTGAAAGGAGCAAAGAATTAACCAGTACTACTGCTTTTACTGCCCCGTCCTGCCTCAATCAAAACAAAATTAATCCCTTAGGACCTCATTTCACCCTGGACTTTTTTCATAAACTCTCATTTATTTCAGCAACAGCTCCTGATATGATACAAAATTGAAGTGAGCCAGAGATCATAATGAAACACCTGAGAAATCCCTGCATCTTGCTGTAGTGTTACCAAAACACCCCTTCACTTTCAACAAGTAAAATTTACATTTTAATAAATGGCCTGGAATCTGCCCAGTTAAGACATGTGGCTTGTCTCCCCGTGCAATACTGCACAGCTGTGATCAGTGTAGATAGTTATGTGGGTGTCTTCTCAGTATTAAAGAGAGGATGCTGCAGGCCAGGTGTTCTCTGAGAGGGGCCATCAATCAACTTTTGAACCTACTACCTCCGTCCTCTCGTCACCCACCCACATCTCTGTGGCCCAGTACAACCCAAATTTAAACTTTCAGGGCATGCTACAAGACCTGCATATTTTCCAGGGCCCGGGGGAGGAAGGAGCTCAATAAGGGGCTGGTGTCTGCAACAGTGTTGGACTTGTCTCGATACTACGTTTGTGTGTGAGCGTGGAGTAGCTGCTACTTTTAATTTGATAATATTTTTAAATTTTAATAGGCACCTAGAGATGAGGATTGGTGCTTTTTTGTATATTGTTATAAATCTAAGTAGATATGTTGCAAGGAATTTCTTGATTACTTCTAGCTGTTCGTCTTCAGTTCTTTAACATTGGAAGACAGATCTTCCAAGCTAATCTTTTACTATCAGATATAGACCCTTTGTATTTTGAGATTTTTTTTTCAATTCAATAATATGGCATAGTTGCCAATCTTAGAATTTCAGACACACATTACATTTCCATGTCAGAAAGTCAGACTAGATCAGGGGTCGGCAACCTCTCAGAAGTGGTGTGCCGAGTCTTCATTTATTCACTCTACTTTAAGGTTTCACGTGCCAATAATACATTTTAACTTTTTAGAAGGTCTCATTCTATAAGTCTATAATATATAACTAAACTATTGTTGTATTTAAAGTAAATAAGGTTTTTAAAATGTTTAAGAAGCTTCATTTAAAATTAAATTAAAATGCAGAGCCCCCCGGAACGGTGGCCAGGACCTTGGCAGTGTGAGTGCCACTGAAAATCAGCTCTCGTGCCACCTTCGGCACACGTGCCATAGGTTGCCTACCCCTGGACTAGATGATCACAATGGTTCTTTCTGGTGTGATAATCTATAGTAATCTATACTTCTATAGGTAGGTGACTTACACTTCATTTTAGCACCCCACTTTTTATAAGAGCTTTATTGTGGGATGTTCAGGGATTTGGGGGATTCTGTGGTCAAAGAAAAATTGATCAAAAAGTCCAAGTATTGTGGATTAATCTGGAATGCAGCGTGGACCATTGTGTTAATAATGTAATGCTAAAGTCATATTGAATGCTTTTTCTTTTGTGAAAGTTTTTTTTTTCTTCTTGTCTTCAGTTTGCTTTAAAAGAAACTTTTTGGAGATTTAAGAAATTTCTTTACAACAATAGTAGTGTCCTTCCACAAAATTGAAATATAAAACGTCGTTGAGAATGTGTAAACATATAACCTGGAAAGGATTCTCTCTTCTATATTTATAGAGCAGTGATTCATTTTGCAGGTGCAGATTTATTCAGTTAAAGAAACCACTATTTTAAATAATTGTTCAAGTGAAACACAGAGTTTACACGTGACTTTTAACTATTAGCTTTTATTTTTAACTCTCTCCCCCCTCTACCCCCCCCCCCCCCCCAAATATTAGCAAGTTTAAGGCAACTCACGGAGGGAAAATCACTGTTGCAGTATATGCAAATTTTGTCAAACAGTTTCCAGAAGACACTTCTTTTTTTAAAAAATAAAATTAAAAGTAGGTTGACATCCTGTGGGCATGAGGATTCTTGGGCTTTTCCTACCTAAGCTCCAGGTAACGGGAATCCCCTTTTTTATTTAGGGCTCATCTAAAAACCCCTTACACTGGTGTATATGGGATAAAAGACTTCTTAAAGGGTACACATCTTCTTTTGCAGGGATATTAAAATCAGCTGAAACCCAGCTGCCCTGTAGTTTCCACAAAGAAAGCCCCTTTAGATGGGTTTTGCTGATCAGGTTCACAAGGCCCTGTCGTGCTATTAGTGGGTTTTTTGTTTTGTTTTTTAATGCAGTACACCTTATTGATCTACCCGAGAAGTCTTGCTTCAGAACCGGTGGCAAGATTTGTGCCATAATTCTAGTTTATCAAAGAAAAAACTGTCTGAACCACATTGGTTAATGGTACCTAAAGGCCAAAAGGAAATGAAGATACTTCTGTCCCCCCTCCTACTCACCCATTTTCTCCCCACTCCAACCCCATTCAATCATTAGTGGAAAATGCTGGTCAGAAGGGCTAACGTTTTCTGCTGAGTGCTAATCTCAACCGCAGCTCCCAGTAGTAAACAGAGGTTATGTCCTGCTTACCATAATTTTCCAGTCTTGTGTGGGTTTGAGGGGGATCAGTTGCCCCTTGTGTTTTTTCTGGTAGTTTTTTTTTGTAGAGTAGGTTAATCATCACAAAGATTTCTGACACTGATGCTCCACGTATATATTTTTACACATGTGCTGATAGCTGCATGTGTACTTTGTGGCTGTTGCAGTGTAGCTGGAAAGTATGTGGGAGATTGTCTGCTTCCTCTGAGACTGTTACAGGTGGTCAAATGAGGTTGGGGGAAGGAGGAGAAGCAATGAGAGAGGTATTACACCCACTTCCTTTGGCGTACATTGTGATGTACTGTAACCCACTGGTTCAAACTATATTCGCACTGCATCAGGTTTTGCTTGCGGTAGTTTTTCTTTCACTGTTACTGATTTGCTTCTTGTAGGTTTATGACTAAGGCTGCGGTTTAAATTTGCCCATTTTAGGTATATGAAATCTTTAAAATTATCTAGGGCTGCATTTCTTCCTTTTTTTGCCATGGCCTTTTCTGTCTTTAAAAGTTTCCACAACTTTTAGAGACCCAGAAGCTTAAAAAAACACCCCAACCATGTCTAATAATCAAAGGTCAAAAAAGATACTCTCTATCATACAAAAACTGCACCTATTTTGGGGGCATTGAAAACTTTTTTTTTAATGCAAAATGATCCTTAAAATTAAAGTAAAGTTAACTTTCGATATTTGGAATATTACAGGAGTATCATTCAGATTAGGTGTCTTTCCCCCCCTGACCCCAAATCGCCCACAAGGAGCTTAATGTTAGCATTTGCAAATACAGATTTATTTTAAAGTTCCAGTATATCTTCCCCTTGTATTCTGCAGGGTCTGTAACTCCATTACACCCGCTTACTGTTTAATACTCTAGATAGAATGTACGTGCAGTGCTGTTGAATATACTAAGTGTATGTTCATATTCCATTATTTCTGATGGGATGTTAATTGAGCGTGACAATACAGTAAGTGTGGTGGCAGACTAGTAGTGAAAGAGTTAATATCAATAGGCATTGCATATTCTCACTGAGAAAAAAGAGGACATGTGTAAGGAGATAAGAATATTATAGTGCCCTTCTTCCTTCAGTAAGAATGTGCAACTCTCTTTATCATTAACTCTCCTCATTGATATGGTCTGTCAACATGCCATTGAAATTTAGTGGAATGAGAGAATGTACCTACTACCGTTTTTAGCAGCAAAACAGGTATGTTCCACTTGGATGTGCCTGGAATGCCTGGTGTCAGTCAGTGGTTGATAGAAGTTACAAGTGTTCCACTTCAGGGGGATTTATGCACACAACTGAAGATAGGCATTGAGTTATTGAATTTAATTATTAAATTAATTACAGCTGAGCTGTAAGATACACTGGCTGTCTAATAATAATTATCATGTCTCCTATCTTATTGTTGATTCTGACTGAAAGAAAGACATCAATCTATTTGATAGTATGGGAAAAGTTGAAACTTCAAATTATGGTTTGAAAATATTAATTTTGCATGGTGTCACAGTTATGAATTAGCCATGGTTGATGTATGCTTTGAAAAAATGGAAGGTAAAATAAAATGGAAAAATTTAAAAAGTAAAAGAAAACCAAACTCAAAGGCTCCCACACAAATGTAGACAGAGACCTGAACAATTAGCAAAGTGGAACAACATTTTAGTTAGCTTAATTTTGAGGATGCTGCTGCTCATTTCTTAGCACACTAGCCTAAGAGTTCACGTCTCATGGCAAGACTGTTCATTCTTCACTCTTTCTAGTTGTATACCGTTGTTCAGACAGTGCTTGGGAAGAGATGTGTGTGAAAGGGGCTTTCAATTGAAAACCCCTGTAAGTGTGCTCAGCTGCCAGGCTGAAACTTTTGTACTGCAGTATTTATATATGAAAAGTTTGTATAGATCAGTGGCACTCAACCTATTTACCACTGTGGGTTGCTTATGCAGCTCTCTATATGTTATGTGGGCCGCATCCACCCCCCCCCCCCACACACACACTGTATGGCCCTGATGATGTCACATGGGCCGCAGCTGTATACTGATTGGGCCGCGGGTTGAGAACCTCTGGTATAGATGATGCAAAGCCACAACGTTGATGAACCCATGATTCAGAAATTACACAAGAAGTGCAAAAAATAGACTAAAAAAGCTGGTAGGTACCTCTGTTATATACCAAAAGTGGATGTATGCCCCCTGTTCATTTGGGTACTACAGTAGATGGTGATATTAAAAAAAATGCATCTGTACTAATAAAATCCTTTCCTTACTGCATCACTTCAAAAATACTGTATCCAAAGAAAAATGCAGCTTGTTTGCTTACAGGAAGCCATTTCTTTAAACTAGAATATACAGTAAAAAGGCTGGGTGGGGCATGTTTGTCTCAGCGTGAAATCAAAAGAAGATGAGTGCACTGAATGGAGGGCCCCTTAAATGAATCCAAAGTACTTCTCTCTCTGCTTCTCAAAATCAGTTGGGTGTGCATAGCAGTCCTATTGTAAAACACTGATATAGTGAGTCAAATTACATGGGAAAGAAACTCTGCCACTTAAACAACTAAAAGGCCAGAAAGGGACGTGTGATAAGAGAAGCAGGAGAACTTTGAAGAGAGAGAGAGTGTGTGTGTGTGTGTGTGTGTGTGTGTGTGTGTGTGTGTGTGAGTGTGAGTGATACTTACACATACATACACAAAGTATCTCTCTCTCTCTCTCTCTCTCTCACACGCACACCCCTGTTCAGTTCATGCACATATTTATCTAAAGGTATAGACTTTACGTTCTCCTCACAGACACACGGAAAAAAAACTTTTTATTTCAAAGACCGAATAGGTAACACAAATAACACATAAATATATTATACAGTGATTTTGATATAAATACAAACTAGGACAGAAAAACTTGACCACACTTCAGTGGAAGGAGAACAAAACTTAAATTGAATTGGAAACAGCTCTTAATTTCTCCCTCTTTCCCCAAAGAACGAATGACTTGCTCTTCTTGATGGAACATTGTGTAATGAATAGAGGTTTTATTTGGATCAAGATAAAGATGTAGGTGAGGGAGATGTTGATAGGTGACAAACTATATATAATGTTCAAAAGAAGTATTCTAGAACACCGGCAGTCGTTGAGTAAAATAGCACTCGCTCTAGATCTTACTAGTTTAAAGGCATTGTAAACCTGGAATGTTTAAATTGTCTGTGTTAGCTTGATTTGTAACTGCTAAATAAATTTACTCGTTGAGTAAAATAGCACTCGCTCTAGATCTTACTAGTTTAAAGGAATTGTAAACCTGGAATGTTTAAATTGTCTGTGTTAGCTTGATTTGTAACTGCTAAATAAATGTTTGTGTATTGGTGACTGGACTGTTGACTACAATAAAACTATAGCAATCCTCCTCCCACGCTGTATTAGTACAAAACACCGCAAACAAAATATATTCATATTTAGAAATTAGCAGAAGAGCATATCGCCATTCCTGAGGTTGGAGCCTATGAAATGGGGCTTTCTGTGACTTGGCTGTCACCAGTACAGGTTTTAACCCACATGTCAGTCAGGCCAATCAGTCTTAGAATGCTAGTGCCCATGTTTTTTCTCCTTTGTCTCCCAGTAGGCTCTCCACTTGTTGTTTGCCTTGCTGGCAGTCAGAAGGAGCTGGAGTCATCCTGTAAGCTGAGATGCTGTTTTTTCTTATCCTGCCGTGCTGGTTACCCCATTGGGGTGTGGGGGGGTAATGTTACCTCATTCTTGTACTACCAGAAGAAACAGATAATTAGGGAGAAGTGCAACGCTTATTAATTTGTGTTGTAATAGCGCCTAGAAGCCAGGGCCCTGTATAGGGCAGCACTCTCCAAGGCTCCAACCAACTATTTGTTCTTGAATACCATCTATGTCCTGCTCCCTATTTCCATTTTCTCCCATAACTGACTGACTCCACGGTCAAATTGGGTGCCTGCACCATATTTTCACACCCCAACCTAGTAGAGGCTTCAGTAAATATCTCTTATGTTGCTAGCATAATGGCAGATAATGTCTGTTACTAGCTCTAAGGGTCATTATGTAGCTTAACAAAATTTAGGTTGCTTCCCTTTCTCTCTGCATCTCTTTGCTCCCCAATAATGGAGTCTATTGCTAGGTCTCTCTCAGATTCAAGCTTTGTATGTGTGTTTCTTTTCAGTTCTCTCTAAGGGACACTTTGTTTCCTCTGTGTAAAAGACACTCACTCACCCACACCATGTCATGAAAGCCCCGGAAATGCCCTTTGGAGAAGAGGACACTGATACTTGTGTGGAATTAGAAAAAGAAGCTGCTGTGTGGAGAGGAACCCAAACAACCCAGTCCCCTTAAAGAAAATGTCCTGAAGAAGTAGAATTATTTGGTAATACACATGTCTCAGACCATGCAGCATCATTCTCAGATACCAAGGAGGCCAGCTTGCCATTCTGAAGTTGGTGGCAACACTGAATTCTGTGAGATACAAAAGTCTTGTTGGCTAGAAACTTGAATGTAGCTAAATCAGGACTTCCATGTCCTCTGGTTTAATTCACCCAAAATAGATTCAAGTGTTGACTCCAGTTTTTCTGTGGGGTCCCCTAGTCAGGAAGCTGGAGGGAGCAGGGAGAAGGACTAAACAGTCCTAACTGGTCTGTCATAATCTCTCCAAATGCTTCTTGGTATTTAGTAGTCTTAGCGACCCGGTGCTCTATTTTGCTTGCTTTTTAACATATTGGGTTTCTCATTAGTGGTCCACTGGAATTTAAGAATCCATCCTTGAATTGTGGATAACTCTTCCAACTTAAGAATGTTGACTGTGGACAGACTCCAGTGTTAAAAAGATTTGAGGACAATAAGCTCTGCCTTCCACTGCTAGCTTCAAATCTCAGAGACAACACAGGTATTTGCCTTCTCTGGGCACACACAGTTTCAATTCCCAGCCTCCCCCCTGTCATAAATCCGAACTAACCCAAGTTCCAAAAGACATAGTGGCAGTGTTAAATTTTCCTTTTTTTCTCGGGGAGAAAAGGCCCAAGTTCACAACAAATATCCCCAAACTTTACTGGAAACATTTAAGGCAGAGCATAAATGCATGCCCCAATTCTGAAATTATCCTCTTTGCCTTCAAAAATGGTACAGGATCAGCCCAGTCAGTTGTGATCAATCTTTTTGGGGAGTCCACTTGAATTATTCTGTAGTCTCAACAATTTTATGCGTGGGTAGGAGTTAAGTATAGGGCATAAGACCTGTCCTAGATCTGAAACAGTCAGGGGACCATCTTGATACTGTGAGTATTTCTTCCTATAAGTAAAAAAACAAAACAAAACAAAAAAAACCCCTTCTCAGCTGGTGGTGCAACAGATATGGTGAGTCAACATATCTACCTCTCTTGAATTTCATCCACCACAGCTGCAAGCCATGAGTATATGGGGGGAGTCCCCACCAGCTGCAAATAATAATTTCCCCTGGACTTTCCGCTGGGCAAAGAAACTCTGTAGTAGAACGGAGGACAAGCTCACCTGGATCTCTTGTCGATTTAAAGAGCACTGAAAAAACACATTCCCATCAGTTCAGATTATGCTGTGGTAGCTTACTTGAATTGGAAAGGCGGGATAGCCTAATGCCAGACTCTGTTAAAGAAATCCAAGCTGCTTTGCAATGGGTTGTGTAAAATTTAAATCCTGTAACACCCTTTTCTTCCCCTGCCATTTCAACACACACATGGACACCAGAGCATGTGAGTGGAGTGTAAACTAGATAATCTGTAAAGCAGGAACAATATGCACTGAAAATAGGTAAATCTCAGATACTGTAGCAGATATCCAGGAACTGGAGCATGAGTAGAGGGATGCTTTTGCTGTCATCTGGCAATAGACTCCATCCCTTCCATCCTTTCCTCCCTCATTGCCTTTCTCCTGACTTGGAAAACAGTCAAAACGGTGGAGAAAAAGCAAAGCCATCTAATCATTCTAGCCACAGGAGGCCCTGCTTCCAGAAGAGGCATCAGGAAAGTATTCTCTTTATCATTGCCTACTCTTCCCTTTTGGTTATTGAGACCTTAGTACACTTAAATCTACAATACTCTGTTTTTATGTAGGTAGAGTTCCCTCTATTGACTAAATATGTTTTTGCCTTAGTCTAATTTGTGTACAGTGTATCTAGATATTAGTGATATTTAGTTAGATACTTAAGTGGATGAAGGGTTCTAAATTAATTGTATCAATGCAGGAAAGGCATCCGGGCAGCTATTCTGTTATGTATAGGTTCTTACACTGTCCCATCACTGTAGTATCTGAGCACCTTCCAACAGTGCATTAAGCAGTGTGATGAACATCTGTCACATGTAATTCATTCTCTCTCTTCTCCTCTCCCCTGGGGCAGACGAGTTCTCTGTATGTGTAGTATATGGTTTTGTTTTGGTTTAAAAAAAATATATGCTGCTGTTTGTTTAGATCAGAGAAGGCAGATGGCAAGTTCCATTGTGCTTGAAGGGTACTCAGGGCTGAGGCACCTTGGCTTCCTCATGCTAAAGGCAGGTGGTACCTTGTCTGTGCCGGCTGGGCGTTGGCTCCCAGCTCCACTGGCCATGGGCAACACAAACTCTCTCTTTAGGCCTGCAGTGGTTAGTGATAGGCACGCTCCAGCCCCCTGACCATCCCCTTGGAGTGTCCAGCCCCTGCTGTGCTGGACAGTCTCAATACTGTCACATCCACTGCTTCCAAACAACCAGTTGACCGTTCCCCCCCCGCCACCAGTTCCATCTCAGATCACCGTTCCAATTAACACACAGCACTTAGATAGGTTTATAGCAAAACAAAGAATAGGTTTATTTAACAAAGCATAGAGATTCCAAGTAATAGCAATGGTTACATATAAAATACATTTATAACATGCATTCTAGAGCCTAGACTTAATTAACAAAATACTTTCATTACTAATAAAGTGTTGCTCACCTGCAGTTTACATCCAGGGTAGCTGTGACACTCTTTTCAGGAGACAAATCACTTGCCAGCTTGCCTCCTCGATGAAGGATCCTGTGTGGTTTTTTTGTATGCCCTAATATGCCAGACTAATCCTTTGATCCTAAACACAAACAAGACACACCCTGCTGATGTTTTTTTTCCCTGTGGATTTTCTCTCTTGTAGATTTCCCAGTCTTGTCACTCTTTGACTCAGTATGCGATTAGGCATCCATTGTAAGGCATGCAGTACTGTCCTGGCTGGACAGAGAGATAAGCGTCTGTTACCTCACCTCCTATGTGAAAGGAACATGCCTATGTCACCTTCTGGTGAACTGCCTTAACTCTCAGACTTTAAGAATATAAATTCTTGTTTAGATACATAATTCCTTAGATATTTTCCAAACATATATTTCACAATGATTATGATGACCAGTGGGCTCTTGGCTTTCGATAGAGACCTCCCATGCCACCCTTTCATGAACTATTGTGCATATATCCGGCCTAGTAAAAATCTGTGCACAAAAGGGTCCCTGAGTCACAGTAGTTAACCACAGTCTTCATCCTGGAGCTTCAGGCAATCTTGAACTTGAGTCATTATTCTGTGGGAAGCCAGTCTGCAGAGCAGAGAACTTGGCAACCTCACGCATTAGTGTGTAAGCCAGTTTTGAACTGTGAAGGATTAGGAGGACACTTAATGTGGGGGAGCATATAATCTCTCATCTGCATAATGCAAAGCTTCTTATATCTTTCTCTGAAGCATCTGGTGCTGGCTACCGTTGGAGGTAAGGACTAGCTTCACCTTCAGGATCTTCAGTTGTGATCCAATATGGCAGTTTCTTGTGTACAGTATAAAGCACCACTATACACTAGCCATATCTAATAGTAATGTTTATTTGATGGAAATAATTGGGAGTTTTCTAAAAAAACCATTTCAGTCACAAGTACTATGTATAGGAAACAGCTTCTAAAGAAATTGAAATAAACAAAATAAGAGAAGTAATCTACATGGCCCTAGGCCAGGGTTGGGCAAACCTTTTGGCCCAAGGGCCACATCTGGGAATAGAAATTGTATGGTGGGCCATGAATGCTCACAAAATTGGGGTTGGGGTGCAGGAGGGGGTGAGGGCTCTGGCTGGGGGTGTGGGCTCTGGGATGGGGCCAGAAATAAGGAGTTTGGGGGGGGGCTCCCGGCTGGGGTGAGGGAGTAGGGTGCGGGGTGGAGGGTGCGGGCTCCGGCTGGGGGTGTGGGCTCTGGGGTGAGGCTGGGGATGAGGAGTTTGGGATGTAGGAGGGTGCTCCAGGCTGGGATTGAGGGGTTTGGAGAGGGATCAGGGCTAGGGCAGGGGGTTGGGGCATGGGGAGAGGCTCAGGGGTGCAGGATCCGGGCGGTGCTTACCTCAAGCGGGTTCCGGAAGCAGCAGCATGTCCTTTCTCCGGCTCCTACGTGGAGGTGCGTCCAGGCGGCTCTGCGCGCCGCCCCGTCTGCAGGCACCGCCCCGTCTGCAGGCACCGCCCCGTCTGCAGGCACCGCCCCGTCTGCAGGCACCGCCCCTGCAGCTCCCATTGAAATGCCAGAGGGGGCCATTTGAGCGGGGCCATTGGAGTGCATAGGAGCCAGAAGTGGGCCATGCTGTGGCTTCCGGGAGCTGTGTGGAGCGGGCCCCGACTCTGGTCCCCTGCTGGAGTGGGGTTATGCCACTGCTTCCGGGAGCCGTGTGGAGCGGCCCCCGACCCTGCTCCCCAGAGGGAGCTCGAGGGCCGGCTTAAAACAGCTGGTGGGCCGTAGTCTGCCCATGTCTGCCCTAGGCAATATCACACAATATGGGATAATGATCTCATTTATTTATTATAAAACCCATGGTCACAAAACTTGTAATCTTTCATGAGATTACCAGTTTGGTTGATAAGGTAATAGAGTTGACATAATATACTTGACTTCTGTAAGGCATTTGACTTGATACCACACGGCATTTTGATTAAAAAAAAAACTAGAACAATATAAAAGTAGTGTGCCATACATTAAATGGGTTAAAAAAGCTCTGTGTAAGCTCGAAGCTTGTCTCTTTCCTCAACAGAAGTTGGTCCATTGAAATATATTACCTCACCCACCTTGTCTCTCTAATATCCTGAGACTAACACAGCTGCCACAACATTGCAAACAGGTCTCAAAATGTAATTGTAGACTGGGAATCATCATCAAGCAGGTGTGTTTCCAGTGGGGTTCCACGGGGATTCGTTCTTGGTACTACACTGTAACATTTTTTGTCAATGAAAACACAAAATCATCACGGATAAAGTTTTCAGATAACCCCAAAATTGGGGGAGTGGCAAATAATGAAGAGGACAGGTCACTGATAAACTTGGGCGCAAGCAAACAATATGTGTTTTAATATGACTAAATGAAAATGTATACATCTAGGAACAATGAATTTGGGCCATACTTACACAATGGGGGACTCTACCCTGGGAAGCCGCAATTCTGAAAAAGATTTGGGGGTCGTCGTGGATAATCAGTTGAACATGAGCTCCCAATGTTGTATTGTGGCCAAAAGATAATGTGATCCTGGGCTGCATAAACAGGGGAATCTCGAGTAAGAGTAGAGAGGTTAGTTTACCTCTGAATTTGACACTGGTGCTGCTGAAATACTATGTCTGGTTGCGATGCCAAAAATTAAGAAGGATGTTGATAAATTGGAGAGGGTTCAAAGAAGAGTCACAAGAATGATTACAGGATTCGAAACCATGCGTTATAGCAATAGACTGAAGGAGCTCAATCTAATTAGCTTGATAAAGAAAAGGTTAAGGGGTGACTTGATTACCATCTGTAAGTACCTGCATAGGGAACAAATATTTAATAACAGGTTTCAGAGTAGCAGCCGTGTTAGTCTGTATCCGCAAAAATAACAGGAGTACTTGTGGCACCTTAGAGACTAACAAATTTATTAGAGCATAAGCTTTCGTGGGCTACAACCCACTTCTTCGGAAGAAGTGGGTTGTAGCCCACGAAAGCTTATGCTCTAATAAATTTGTTAGTCTCTAAGGTGCCACAAGTACTCCTGTTATTTTTGCAAATATTTAATAATATGCTCTTCAGTCTAGCAGAAAAAGGGTACAACCCAATCCAATGGCTGGAAGTTGAATCTAGACAAATTCAGACTGGAAATAAGGCATAAACCTTTCACAGTGAGGATAATTGACCCTTGGTAAATTGTTCCAATGGTTATGGTGGATTCTCCATCCCTAGCTACACCTCTACCTCGATATAACGCTGTCCTCAGGAGCCAAAAAATCTTACCGCGTTATAGGTGAAACTGTGTTATATCGAACTTGCTTTGATCCACTGGAGTGCACAGCCCCGCCCCCCCGGAGCACTGCTTTACCGCGTTATATCCAAATTTGTGTTATATCGGGTCGCGTTATATCGAGGTAGAGGTGTATTTTTTTTAATGTTTCTAAAAATTATGTTCTAGGAATTATTTTGAGGGAGTTCTATGGCCTGTTTTCTATAGGAGTTCAGACTTAATGCTTATTATGGGGAAGGGGAAGCAAACAAATAACAAGGATGAATGTTAATACTTGATGAGGGTGGCCAAAAGCTATCAGATGTGTCAAGGCAGATTTCTAGCTTGTGTAAGTTGTCCTAGCTCCATAGGAGTTGTAACCCTTCACACTAGCTGAGGTTCTGCCTGGGGATTGTAAATGTATCTCCACCAGTCTGAGCATAGGTATTTCCACATTCCCATGGAACGGACAATGTTTTCACTGCTTTAGAGGCAAGATCTGTTTGTGGACAAATGGAAAGTGATTTTGAGCAGCATGAAAAAGAGAGAAATGAAGTATTACTTCTCATCTGGCTCTTTGACCCTGTAAAAACTGTAGTGACAAGATAGGCTGATATATTTCATATTTATCAATTGGAGAACCATTTGTAATGTTTTGTTGTCTTACGTTCTACTACTCTAAACAAGTTACTTAAAAAAAAAATCCATCATGCTCACAAAAAGAGCTTTCAGCTATTTTGTATGAGCCTCTGTTTTTCCAGCCAATCAATCCTGTTACTGAATAAAACACTTCAAATAACTTAACAAGATTAATGTCAGTAAATATTTGTAAAACCTATGCATTACACAGACTCTTTAAATGAGATTATGTAATGTTTATAATACTTACTCATATTTTGTAGCAAGTATGGTCTAATGTTGAATCATTTTCATTAATTTCTCCTGTTTGTTTAATTTCATGCTTAAACCATTAAGTTACAAATTCACATGACTGCCCACTTATCGTTACTTTCAGAATAATTGCATTAAGTTACTGTTCATAGCCGCAGATAGCCATAGGGGGTTGACACTCGATATTTAAGACAAAGCAGGCATAATTGTTATCTAAAATATGAATGTATAGAAGATCTATAACACAATATTTACTATGTGAAGTTATGTTTAGGAAACGTGACACTCAGTAATTCTATCAATAGACCTTAACTGTCAAAATAAATTCTGATTTCTTTCCCATTGCATGCCATTTTCAGAGACTGCAGGGAAATTCTTTATTGGATTGGTTTGTTATTAAAAACAAACGTACAGTGAAGAGCACAGTAAGACACAAATTGGTTCATAATACATTGAAAAACTATTGGCATTTTAAAAAGCATTTCATATAAAAGACCCATATTCATGGTGATTTAGCATTGGAGAAACATGGTGTGTTTTTTTCATATGATCTTATAAAGAATTCTCCTTTTTCCAGTCTGTTTGTCCCAGCTAACATCAGTTTTCCATCTGTTCTATATTGGATAGCTCATTGTAACCAATTGGAGGTAGAGGAGTTGGGATTACATGAATTTGGCTGTTGACAGCCATTTTGCGTTGTACTCTGGAAGATTCCGTTTATCTAACTGTTTCAGCATCAACAAAACACAAGGAAAAGTGTGGGGGTATATGGGGTGTGTACCCAAAACATCAGATATTTTTGCATATATTAAAGTTACTTTATGGAAAGTAAAGAAGATATGAGAGGATTTGGCATGTTGCATTACCACTGATGCCTACTATACAGATACACTTTCATGCAGTTGGAATTGGTGGGCTGCTGAGCAATATGGGAGGTAATATCACCAGCTGGAGTGAATTTTAGTTCCGGAAAGCAGTTAATGACAAGGGAAGGTGTATGTTGGGTATATTTAAAACTTCTGGAGGTATTAATGTGTGCCACTCTCATTAGCTGTAATGGAAGTGTTGCATGTGCCATAAATTCTCTGCAGTCAGATGAGAGAAAGGAACCTTTTTAATAAATAGATTTTTTTGTGTGCTTACTATAGCAATTTTGTTAAGAGAAGGTGATTCTAATAACTTTAAAAGTATACACTAGACAAAATCTATCAAGCTTTTATCTGTATGCAGTGTTGTAACTGTGTTGGTCCCAGGATATTAGGGAGACTGATGGGTGAGGTAATATCTTTTACTGGACCAACTTCTGTTGGTGTGAGAGACAAACTTTCAAGCTTACACGGAGCTCTTCTCTAAAGTTTTCTCTGTAAACTAGGATACACTTTCATTATAACTTTGCTATGTGAAAGCTGATATTGCGGGAAACATTAACTTTCAAAACTTAAAAAGGGTGTTCAACTTTTGCTTTGTGATTATTCTCTCAATTTTAATATCAAGCTATATTTCATTTTTCATAAGAGAAATATATGTAGAGTTTTGTTTTGCAGATCGTAGTTGGAGCTGTAGGCTGGAAATCAGATTAGTTTGTCAATCTGTGTAACTGGACTATTCACTGGTATTTCAGCAGTAAAAAAAAAACAGTTTTTCTTTATCATCTCCCCAGGAGCCTTTGCACCTGTATTTTTGTTTCCTTTGGGCATCGTTACTTTTTAATCAAGGTGATTGAGTGCTACTTTATTTCCTGCTTCTGTAGTGTGGCTGGGTGTGCCTGGAGAAGTTGCCACCATTAGAAATCATTGCTGTGTTGTTTAGTAATTTATGGCTTATTATCCTGTATCTGCATATTAACTATACTTTAACTATTTTCTCTTTTTTGATGTGTCTGTACTCTCGTGCATGGGAAAAAACAGAGTTTCATACCACGTTACCTCCTTACACAATATATTTATAAACATCCATCGGCCTGCATTGTCATGTTAGGTAATCTTTTGTTATCTGCCTAAAGAACATTATGGTATGTTGAATGTACAGGGATCCAATTCTGTATGTGTGTTGGAGAGGATTATGTATTGTGTGTGTGTGTGTGTGTGTCAGAGCACCTGCATAAGGTATTTAGGTTTTTATTTTTAATGCTGAGTACTTAACAGGGATAATACTGAGCATACTGAGATACATTGTGAGTGCACATGTGTGCACATACACTCACATATGTATCATTTGTTCTTGGGCCCCAGTATAATGCGTGTGGGTGGTGACTGCATCTGACAATGGTTTTTAACCAATTTATGATAGTTTTGTTCTGAGGAAAAGCTTAAGTATGCTAGAACTAAGATTACCACCCACCTTAGGTATTATTATTATTATTATTGCTAGCAGATTGCATTTGTATTATAGTCATTTTAAGACCTAACATTATTAAACGGTTTAAAGATAGATTTTTTTTTTTAAACAACTCTCATATCCCATCTGGATAAAGTGTCATAATTTCTAACTACATTTAGTTCCTTGTAGCATATATTAATCTCTGAGGACATGTAGACACAAGTGCATAAACCTCCTTCATTGAAAAGCATGAGATGACTATTGAATCAGCTAACAGGTATGACCTGAGTATTGTAAGCATTCAAACAGGATGGAGAGACACAGTCAAACAAACTACTGTGTTCTGTGGAAACTCTTCTGGATTAAATTCAGTGAGCCCATTAATTCTAGGAATACATCTGCTGGACCATATGAATTTACATCATCATGCATGTTAAAAGTTCAAAGGGCAATAATCCATGAGAAGCTCAGCAGTAATGCCAGCAACAAATTGGAGACCTTGTGCAAAGCAAAAACTTTAGTGAGTGGACTTCTTGTGATTGGCTGCCTCATGCTTTCCAAACAAATGAAAATGTCATCACTACTTCTCTCCCACCTCTTTGTACAGTATTAGACTGGAAGAGGTTTGAATACCTGGATGATCCATACCAAAATTGGGGCTGTAGATTCAGCAACCCAATCTCAGTGATTCTTCCTGGATCTGGAATTATGGAGATTATCAGCCTAAATTGCAGTAGATCAGGCATCGCCATATCAAAATAAAACACAGGAAGAATCTGATGCGTTCTACTTTGGTCATGTATTTCCCAAGGAAACCAGAGAGGTAGCATCATCTAGCGCAGCAGTTATCAAACTGTGGGTCGTGACCCCATTTTAATGGGGTTGCCAGGGATGGTTTAGATTTGCTGAGGCCCAGGGCCAAAGCCTGAGCCCCACCACCCCAGGCTAAAGCCCGAGGGCCTCTGCCCTGGGTGGTGGGGCTCAAGTTACAGGTCCCCTGCCTGGGGCTGAAGCCCTTGGGCTTTCGCTTTGGTTCCCCTGCCCAGGCCAGTGGGGCTCAGGCTTCAGCTTTGATTCCCCTCCCCGTGGGGGGGCAGCAGAGCCTGGGCAGGCTCAGGCTTCGGTCCCCCCTCCTGGGGTCATGTCATAATTTTTGTTATCAGAAGGGGGTCATGGTGCAATGAAGTTTGAGAACCCCTGGTCTAGTGGAAATGGACTTTCCTGGCTCCTGATGTTGAACTGCAGTGATCTTGGGCAAGTCACTTAACCTCTCTGTTTCTCCTCCCATCCTTGTCTATTTAGGCCATGTCTACACTTACAAGCTTACAGCGGCACAGCTGTATAGGTAAAGCTGTGCCGCTGTAAGAGCGTTTATATGGCTGCATTATGCTCTTGTGTCGACCATAATAAAACCAGCTCAACGAGCAGCGGTAGCTATGTCGGCGGGAGAGTGTCTCCCACTGATAGAGTGCTGTGCACACGAGTGTTTATGCCAGCAAAACTTATTTCCCTCAGGAGTGTGTTTTTTTTTTCATACCCTTGAGTGACAAAAGTTTTGCTGACACAAGTGCTAATGTAGACATGGCCTTAGATTGTAAATTTTTCAGGATAAGAACCATGTCTTACTATGTGTTTGTAAAGCACCTAGTGCAATGGAGCCACAATCTCACTTGAGGCCTGAGGTGTTTTCTCCATATATATATATATATATATATATATATATATATATATATATATATATATATATATATATATATATACACTTTGTTAAGAACCTAAAATGCAGCATCTTCTGCCATACTCCTCTCCCCCTTTTATACATTCATTTAATCTATCATACAACATCATCTTTCCTGACCCAAAGAAGACAACAATAACAAAAGGAACACTTAGACCTGATCTACCCTTAAAATTTAGATTGACCTAGTTACGTTTCTCTGGGTTGTGAAAAAATTCGCACCTTTGAGCACTGTACTTCAACCAACCTATCCCCCAATGTAGAAGTGGGTAGACTGATGGCACAGTTCTTCAGTTGATCTAGCTACTTGGGTAGGTGGATTAACTACATCGATGAAAACCCTCCTTCTGTTGATTTTGAAACCGCACCGCCCGTAGTGTCGACCTGGCTGCAGGAATTCTCTTCCCCTACCCTCATGTCCTATAATTCACCAAAATGAACTTGAAGAGAAGAGAATTCTCCCACCCACTCCAATGAGCTCAGAGAGGGAAATACTAATAAGATGCAGGGACTAATGTGTAGGAAACTGTCTGTCTGCAGTAAGTTCTTGTGTCCCATACACCAGTACTAAATTATTGCTGTGTATGGGTTTATTTGGTTTATTAATGTATTATATATCTGTATCACCCAGGTATCAGTGTGAAAGGATTGCTAATGCTATACTTGATCAGGACCTACTGATACAAATATAAACAAGCTAGAATCCTGGTGTAATGAAGTATTGATGGAGAGACAGAAGTCTGACAATACTCAGAGCCAGGAAGTCCTGAATTCTAGTCCCAGCTCTGACATGTATTCCTTCTGTGGCCTTTGGAAAGTCCTTTTTTCTCCCCTTTCTCAATTTCCCCATTTATAAAATGGAGAATACTACTTTGGATTAATCACTGTTTGCAAATAGCTTTAGAGATGAAAAGTGATAAATCAGATGGGTTTATGATGAGTGAAGTGCTTCTACCACTATGAAAGGGGACAGGGAAAGTAGTCATTGTAGTGCTTTTGGAGGTAGGCCTTCATTACCTAGTAAGAAACTTGTTGTAAGCCGTGAGGGGAAATAACATTTCAGCAGAGGATAACGAGAAGCAAAAGCTGAAGTCAGGCTAGACCATTTCTCCTTTTAATAAAATGCTTGCCGTTTACTCTTAAAGACAAATGGAACAGTAATAATACCATACAAACAGAGCTAAACTATCCAGGGCATTTCAATAAATAGTACAGGCTTGTTGATTGTAATCAGCTTTGGTTAATTTCTTAAACACTTAGTAGAAATGAATTTGATTCATTATACATAGGTGTCACGATGATAGGGCAAGATGTGGTTTAGATCCTTTGCATCCCTCTTAAGTGCACCTCTGGGGCAGGTTTCACTCCCTTCATCCCTTTCTTGGTGAAACCCTGCAGTTCAACCAGTCTTGGACTGGATCTCTATGTTACAGTCCCTCAGCTTACCAAACATGATAACACAACAGGTCTGACTGTGTGGCCTAGGCCCACCAGCTGATTAAAGTGATTCAAAAACAGCTTCTGCAAAACAAAGTGCATTTATTCATCCAAAGGTATATAACATTCAGAGACAAGAATTCAAAACAATAAAGGCTTGTATATTAATAATAATAATAATAATAATCATTAATAACTAGTTGTTATGTATTGCTTTTTGTCTGTAGCACCCAAAGCACTTTGCAAAGGAGATCAGTGTCATTATCTCCATTTTTCACATGGCAAAACTATATATTTCATCTTTCTTAAACCTTAATTTTTCCTTGCAAGCTTTGATAAGTACCACACAGCCAAGTTACCTGCATCTCTTTGGAGAGACGGGCAGCTCCTGCAGCATTCTCAGTCTCTCTCACAGACTCCTCTCCAGCTGCTGCTGTTGCCAGTTCACCCTCAACCTTCTTCTCTAGGCCAGGGTTCTTAATAGTTTATGGTCCCTTTGATACTAGGCTTGGGCCTGGGGGGGAAAAAATCCTGCTAACCTGGTTGGAGCCAGGCAGGTGGGCATTTCCCAATTCATAGTTTCCTCCTTGGTATTCTGTGGCAGTACCCTGTATTTGTCATTGTTTCGTTTCCTGTTTTCCTGGTCTCCGTCTTCCCCCCCCCCGCCCCAACCAGATGCCTTTGATTTAACTCTATGCAATCAGGCTAGATAATAGCAGGCAGGTAAACCGAGGTGCATATGATGTTCATAAAAAAGAACAGAGTTTACAAATAGACACCACAAAAATGTGCATTCAATTTTTTTTGTAAGGATTCTCATTTTCTTGCTTAAAAAGAAGCAGGTTCTTCATATTAACTCAGATTCTTGGCTTTTTCTTCCTTAACATTTTTTTTCTTTTTAATGATACCTCTCCAGAGGAAGAAAGGAAGTGGTAACATTAAAAGACCATTCCATAAGGTCAGGGAGAACACACGTAATTTCCTCAGACCAACTTAAATCACCAATTTTATAATAATTATTGTATGAAACTCTTTTACTAATTCACCATTTTGTGGGTCAATAACAAAGCTTTCCATGTTGTATGCAATCTTCACTACACTTCAGACAACTAGTTAGGCCTGTGATAGAAACATACTTTATCATGCAGGATTAATGAGCACGTTCCAACATTTTCAGTTTCAAACTGTGAATGAACATCAAACATAAGAACAAAAATATCTCAAACTCATCAGCCATTCTCAGCTGAGTTTGATTCTACCAGACCCACGCTGCAAGTGTTGAGGCACTTCAAAGCCCCTGCCAGTAGTTCAGTTATATGTAATACACTCTGTGTGTCAATATTTTTTCTTTCTCCTGAAACTTTAATATGAATATGCAAAGAAAATGATCTTCTGGCATCTCTGTAGTCTTTGACAAGGATGGATGATTCCTTTGTTACCTTGTGACTGTAGGCAGTTGGGAAACACAAAAATGTTGGCATTTTGTTCAATAAAGTAGGGCTGCTTAGTGTCTTCTAGACCAGTGGTTCTCAAAGCCAGTCCGCCGCTTGTTCAGGGATAGCCCCTGGCGGGCCGGGCCGGTTTGTTTACCTCCCGCATCCGCAGGTTCGGCCGATCGCGGCTCCCACTGGCTGCGGTTCGCTGCTCCAGGCTAATGGGGGTGGTGGGAAGCGGCGGCTAGCACATCCCTCGGCCCGCGCCGCTTCCCACAGCCCCCATTGGCCTGGAGCGGTGAACCATGGCCAGTGGGAACCACAATCGTCCGAACCTGCGGACGTGGCAGGTAAACAAACAGGCCCGGCCCGCCAGGGGCTTTCCCTCAACAAGCGGCAGACCGGCTTTGAGGACCACTATTCTAGAGTATGGTTAGCAAACTTTGTATTATGGTAAGGCTCCTCAAAGTCAAGGGAGCAAAAAAGTCAAGAGTTTCCCCTGATTATTGGGGAGGACTGGTCAGACTGCTGGGTTGTGCACTTGACAACAGTTCAGTTCCAAAATACAGGATACATTTATTTAGGGCTAGATTTGATATCCTTACTCAAGTATGAAAAGAACTTTACACCAGAAGATGCCATTAGTTTATCTGATGTGCAGTTATTGCTAAGTGTAAAGATATTAGAACTTGTCCCTTAGTGATGAAATGCCCTCCCTCATTATTATTTCCTTCCCTCTGAGGGCCAGGTTCCACAATGTGAACATTAGATCCCTCTGTGTAGCTTTTGCTGTCTCTTAGGGTACACTGCAATAAAAACCCCACAGCTAGCCCAGGTCAGTCGCTTGCAGGGCTTTGGCTGCAGGGCTAAAAATGGTAGTGTTGCCATTCAGGCTTGGGCTGGAACTTAGGCTCTAAGACCCACCCCTCCCTTGGGGTGTCAGAGCCTGGGCTCCAGCTGAGCCCGAACTTCTACACTGCAGTTTTTAGCCCTGCCTCCTGAGCCCCGCAAGCCTGTGTTGTCTGGCCCGGGCTCTAAAACTCCGTGCTGCAGGTGTTTTATTGCAGTGTAGACAGGGCCGGCTTCAGGCACCAGCGTAGGAAGCAGGTGCTTGGAGCGGCCAATTCAAAGGGGCGGCACGTCCGGGTCTTCGGCGGCGGGTCCCTCATTTCCTCTCTTCCTCTTTGAGCTGCTGCCGAATTGCCACTGAAGAGGAAGAGCGGGAGGACCCACCGCCGAACTTCCACCGAAGAAGCGGCGCAATTTAGCTGCCCCTGAAGTGCTGCCGCTTGTCTTCCTTTTTTTTTTTTTTTTTTTTGCTGCCTGGGGCGGCAGAAAAGCTGGAGCCGGCCCTGAGTGTCGATGTACCCTTAGAGCCTTTCTTCTGGCCTCTCCCTTTCCTGCCTTTCCCCATGAAGCCCCCTCCACTCTTCCTTTCTTTTTTCTTTTCTTTTTTTCCCGGGCAACCGCCTTCATCTCTTACAATTCTCATGTATTGATTGCTCCTTTCTTCTTGGTTTTTCTTCTGAGACTGCCATAAGGCAAGTAGTAATAGTGGTTTACGATGGACATTTCCTCACTGGGAAGGAGACAGAACTCCAACCTTACTTCATACAAATAATCAAATATCCATCAGATAGTCACAACTTTTGGTCACTTCCAATCTAAGCTGAATTTAAGGTTCAGACCTGATTTGCTACTCTTCTGACATCCTAGGTAATTCATGTCTGATCTTTTCCTCCTCTTGTGCTCCCAAAATGAACATTTTACAAGCAATTTTTTTAAAAAATGATGTAGCTGCCTCTTTTGTTATGAGGTGGCGAAATAATTTTGAAAGGCTATGGATATGCAAAATCTAACATAACCTTGTTGTGGATTATGAGAGTATTTAGTTTTCTTAACCTGTATTTCTGTGCATGAGTGCTGCATAGAATCTTCAACATTGAATAAGTCTTGGTATTATCTGCTAATTGTGGATTCCAGTTTTCCATAGTTTCATAATTTTGCCACTTTCAACTTGATTTCCATTCCAGATGCCCTTTTCTAAAATCCATTATGCCAGTTTTTAATTAGTTTAATTTTAAAACCTTTTGCTCTATAGGTAAACCTTATTATACAAAGATCTGTTCATATACTTTTTTTCTTAAAATTAAAAAACTTCCATTGAACGAAATGTAGAAGCTTGAACAAGTTATTGTAATGAGTACAGTATATAGTAACGCACACACAATGAAAATACACTACACGATAGCATGCAAAATTACACAGTGCAAAGATGCTTTGTAAGTAAGACTTCTGTAGTTTTAGGTGCTTTTTGTATGATCAGAACTTTGTGTATGATTTTTGCTTATTTTTAGCAGCTTTGTAAGGAGTCCCATTGTTTTAATACAAAGTTCCATTGCAGTGAATAGGTTGTTTGCACCATTGATCTCACTCAACCTGAGCATTTGTAAATAATAATAATAATAATAATAATACCCAAGTATATTAGGTGAAAGGTGTTGCTTTGTAAGGCTAATAGGTAAAATCCACCCTCATGCAAAGAGCCCACACAAGTGTGGTTGCACCACTTAGTCTCTCAACATGGGGTTTACGTGGAGCTTAAATGGTACAGGAGGAGCTTGTGTAGACCATCTGCAATGGAATGCCCAGGGTGCCGGTGTTCCAAATAACATCATTCTGGAGGATGGTGACGGAGGGAAGTCCCTGTGCAAAACCTACAGAATTTGTATGGCACTTGGACACTATGGAGACAAGCACAGGAAAAGGATATGGAAATTGGTGGATTTCATTTGACTGCAGTCTACTTGGAGAACTTGGACACCACAACAGCGTGCATTAATGATACAGTGGCAGTTTTTTTCTGAGGTTGCATTCTTCTCCTATCAGTATCATATCAGAAACTATTGCTCTGCCATAGTGGCTCTCAACCAGAGGTTCACAGAGGTCTTCCAGGTTGTACATCAACTCGTCTAGATATTTGCCTAGTTTTACAACAGCTACATAAAAAGCACTAGCGAAGTCAGTACAAACTAAAATTTCTGTAGACACTGACTTTGTTCATACTGCTCTATATAGTATACACTGAAATGTAAGTACAATATTTATATTTCAATCTATTTAGTTTATAGTGATATGGTAAAAATGAGAAAGTAAGCAATTTCTCAGTAAGTGCTGTGACACTTTTTTGTATTTTATATGTCTGATTTTGTAAGCAAGTAGTTTTTAAGTGAGGTGAAACTTGGGGGGTACACAAGACAAAATCAGACTCCTGCAAGGCCTACAGTAGTCTGGAAAGGTTGAGTGCCACTGCTCTACTACATTCGTTGACACACTAGGTGATGGACTGAAACAAAAGGTGAGGAGTTCCTCCATTGAATCATCCAGGGCTTTTTCTTTTTTATGCAAAAGTGGTGTCAGAATAGAAGTTACCACTGTGAATTTACTTAGCCTGTATCCAGGCCTTTCCTGGTGTGTATCTGTTTGAATCCAGATTCTGCTATGCTGCTTTTGTGAAGCTGGATTGTGCTGGAAGAAAGAATCATTCAGATCTAATTGGGATGAGCCCGTAAATCAAAAGACTGTTGTGTGAGAGGACTTAAAACCTGTCAAAGGTAGCAAAATATTTTCTTAAAATAAGTTTTATGTGATAGTGAAACTAATGGATATTTAGAAAAGTGTTTCTCCTCAGCATCCTGATATTTTACTTTCAATGATTTATTTTTCTTAAATTGTAAGCTCTGTGGTGCAGGGAGTGTCTCTTTGGTACATATTTGTACAGTGCCTAGCAATAAGATGGAATCTCTTAAGTACTATAACAAAAATAATCCCTTTTTACTATGTATTAATATCGCATGAAAAGGTTAGCTGGGGAATATTTTTGTACAGTATGATTTTGCCATTAAAACTTTTGTTAAGCTGATTCTAAGCCTGTTCACATGCTGAGATTTGCCAATGCCTTTTTTGTAAATTAATGTTCTGAAGGGAAATTAACAGTTTCATTGGATGCCCATGAATTGATCCAGGTGCTTGTTTCTCAGTAAGGCAGACAAAGCTCAGTCAAGAGCATAACACGAAGAGGATGTAGTCAGTTAATTTTTTTTTTCTAAAACTGAAAAAAGTATTTTTATAAATGATTAGATATGACTTTGAATAAGAAAAATAAAGCCGCTGTTAATGTGGATATGCAAAAATGTGAAGTGCTTCTAGAATACTGGATTGTAATTTTTTTATTACTGCTTTATCGTTCCTTGCCAAAGCAAATGGATTGAAGGCACTGAAGGGAGCACTGATTACAATGTTTTAGAAGATGCTGGCTTGTAACGTGAGATGTTGCGTTAAAAAAGCTGTTGGTAAGATGTTGTCATTGGAAGGCAGTTTGCCTGTGTTAATGAGTGTAGGGCAAAGAATCAAAGAATAACTGGACCAAAAGGACAGATCGCTGCTGAGATTTAGCACTTGCAAAAGAATAAAGGTAACTGAATGTACAAGTCTTGCACCTGCCTCCCCATGTTATCCCTCTTAAAATGCCCACATGGATAAATGGACACTTGATCGTACTATCTTTAGAAATTCAGCTAAAACCTGGGAATGCATGGATTTTGAGGTATATAAGCGCTACCAGGCCAATAAATTTATATCTTCTCGATTTGTACCGTCTAAAATATGGCACCATCACAGGGAAACTGAGGACTGGAATTTTTTTCACAGTGTAATTTAAACAAACATTACAGCCTACTCATTGTGTCAAGTCAATTGATTTCAACTAACAATTTCTAACTGAACAATCTATTGAGATGATAAACTCTTCGGGTCAAGGTCTTAGTGTATGTACTCTTATCCCTTCTTACATACTCTGTCACATGCATTGTACAACTATTTCTTACACATGCCAAATAACCCCACTCCTTTGTTCAATAACCATTTATCCTCTCTTTGTTAGTTTCCCACCATTAATTAATTCCCCACAATTCATTAACTTTCTTACCAATTAATACATTTTCTTTATTTCTCCTCCCTTGACTCATGCCTGTTCATCAGCTCTTTCATATAATAATCTTCCAGTAACAATAGAAAAGGTGTACATAGGAATTGCTGTACTCTCCAATATCCTGGGCTGTGTCAAAGAATTAGAAATGCATACACAGAACAGGTTTTTTTTTAAACCACTTACTAAAAATCTGTTTCTTTAAAGCATACAGAAATAATTAATGGTACAGAGAATGTAGATGAGGAGATTGTGTTCCAACAGATGCTTCAGAGGACCCCTGACTGGGGGCAGAATATTCCACATCTGCCTACTCATGAAGATAGAAGTTGGTTTTAAGACTGAAGCATGACATTTTAAATCTTCTTTCAAAATATTTATCATTTAACTATTATAACCCTGGATAGTTTTGTTCATATAAATGTCCAGTCCCCTTTAAATGTTGCTAAGTTCTCAGCCTCAAGGATAGAGTGTGGAATTCATTGCTACAGGATAATTACACATGGCGTGAAAAAGCATCTCCTTTTATACGTTTTTTTTTTTAATTTGCCACCTTTCAGTGTCATTGAATTTTCCCTCCTTCTGTTATGAAACAGGAGGAACACAATCTCCTCATCTACATTCTCTGTACCATTAATTATTACTGTATGCTTTAAAGAAACAGATTTTTATTAAGTGGTTTAAAAGCTGTTCTGCATATGCATTTCTAATTCTTTGACACAGCACAAGACATTCTTTGGCACAAGATTTAACAATTTCATTGAATGGCAGTGGACTTTTTCTTTCAATTTGTAAGAATATTATAATGTAATAAATATAATATAATATATAATACATATTACAAAACAATTAGATTTTTTTGTATGTGCTTATAAAGTCTGCAGTATAGTGCAGAGAAAGGCAATGCCATGTTTAAAATAGATTAGGCTTTTTTTGGAGCTTTATAAATGCATAATGATATTAATAAATAATATTCAGGATGCAAATTGTGGTAGCACCTTGAGACCGAGTTAGGGCCCCATTGTGTTAGACATTGTACAAACATAGTGCATGACAGTCCTTGGCCCAAAGAGCACACAAGACAAGTCTTAGCAGGTATGTTGAGACAAAAAAAGTGCATGGGGGAGGACAGGTAAGATAGAACAAAAATAAGATGTTTTACAAAGCTATATGGTGCTGTGCACTTATCCAATCGGTAATCTCAACTCGCCACCTTCCTAGTCCTGTATTCACTGGATGAGTGATTAAATATCACCCTGGCAATACTTGGCAGCTTTATCAGTTGTATTAGGTATCAGTGGGAAACTGCTAGTGCCTAGTCATGGAGCCTGCCTCCCTCGCCCCAACCATTAATTGTTATCCTAGTTAAGTACATATGTGATTTGTCAAGTTTTTTTAATGCTTTTTTGGCTTATGTGTGTATTACATACCAGTGCAATACATTATATGCGTATGAACACATTGTCTGCTCGCATAGCCGTTACTCTGGGACTTATCCAAATACCATAGCAACTTCAAACATTTTTGCTTCTTATGAGTAATGGTGCCCATCTCAAACTTATGTTGATAAAATCTTTACAGCACACAAGATTATTATATAGTCACACAAAATATACATAGCTGCATATTACTACTCAGTTTATATAATAAGCCAACTAATTGTATTTCCTTGAATAGTCAGTGAAATAAAATTGTGCCTTCCTCTTCTGCATTGGAATTTGTTTCTACCCTTATCTTCAAAAGCTTTACAGGGCATGATACTTCTAGATCTTTCTATTTCTTTACAGTGGAAAAACTCACTTTCTGTTGCTGGTCTTGTATTTAGAGTTATGTAAAACAGAAAGTTGCAGAGAGCATAAACAGTCAGAAATACATGTCACAGATACACATTCTAAAAAGATTCCACTGTTTAACCACACCAAAGAAAACAAAAATGCAAGTTTTTTTTCAAATCAATGTATTACACAGGAAATGGCATATAAAATCTTATTCTGCTTTAAATTAAAATTTAGACTGCTTACCATTTTGCTCTTTAAAATATAATTTTTTTTTCATTTGTTGTAATGTTGTCTTGGAACCCTTTTAGGAATAAGTTTTTGTTTTTAAGGGGTTTAAGTAGTTTTATTAAGATGGTAGTTGAGTTTGCAAACATTTAGTACCACAAGATACTAGATTTATTTGCTTTTTGAGAGTCTGTGTCATAGGAGGTTAGAAAAGTGGTAGAACTATCATTTCCTAACCTATACCTGCACTTGGTATATAAAAATGCATTGTTTAGTTCTTGGAAGAAGAGGGTGTTTCAGTTTTTTGCTTTGCTTTTGTGGCCAACTTTTTTAGTTCTCAACACATTGGGATCTTGAGGGGAAACATACCTCTTGGTTGCTTCAGCATTGGACCTTAAAGCTTTTACATTCAAGATTTCCATTTGTCCCTCATGTGGAAGCCTCATGATTTCGAGCTTCCAGTAGGTAATAATTTTTTGTACCCCACATACAAGTAAGAGCTGCAACACTAAAGCAGTTGTGGCTGAGAGATCAGGATCAATGCTGTTACAGACATCCAGCCCTAGGAGCTGTGAAATTCAGGTTGTATAGCATTGGCTTGTCCCAATCTTCACAGCTGGATCAAAGTCCCTACAGCAAATCAAATCCAAGGGTATGTCTACAGTACAGAAGCGATGCCAGCATAACGCTGTAGTGTAGATGCAACCTACGCTGATGGGGGGGGGGGGGGGGGGCAGGGTTCTGTCAGTGTAGGAACACCACGTCCCTGGACGATGGTAGGTAGGTCGATGGAAGCATTCTTCCATTGACATATCTGCATGAATGCTGGGGGTTAGGTTGGCATAGCTACGTTGGTGAGGGGAGTTGTGGTTTTTTGTTTTTTGTTTTTTTTTGCACCACTGACTGACCTTTGTCGACCTAATATTTACTTGTAAACCGGGCCCAAGACTCTCTCTTGCTTGATGGCAGATTGAGCCGCTAATCCACATCACTTTCCCAGTAATCTGAACAAGCCTTACTTTTCATCTTGGTTATTAAGGATGGCAGTGCAGTAAATATATTTTCTCTCTTAGTTTGAATTGCTGAGCTTTTGCATGTTGATTACCACTGCAAATTTACAAAAGCTTTTGTTGCTTCTCTTGTTTGAAGGCTGAAAGTATAACACATCTGTTTCTCAAATGCCTGCATGAAATATTAAAGAAAAGCAAGTGAGGAGTCAAGACATTACCTCACCCTGCTTAAATTCAACACTTAGTCTATTACATTGCTATGGCTTACAAAAAACATCCTGAAAATAAGTCTTCTTTCAAAAGAAATATAAAAATTAGATACACTTTTAATTAGCAAATGATCAGAACTGTTAGTTGGTAACATTTTTATCATTTCTATTGCATCTTTAAGCAATTTACAGTTGTTTTATCTTTGTTATGTTTCTTCGTCGTGGAGAGGTTGTAGGTATCTTAATCACAAATCTCCCTTATCCCCTCTCTTCAACCAAAAGTGTCACTTCGGTATTTTGTAAGTACTAAATTTTAAAAAGTGATCTTTTAAAATAGATTTTTCTTCAAAAGACTTAAAAAAAAAATTCAAATCCTGTTTTGTTAAACACAAGATATTTTAGGCTTTATCTGGATTGACAGTGTTCTTGCTGTAATATACATATGCAGAAACTGTAAGAAGTTTAATATTGTATAGAAATGGATAACTCCAAAAACCTAAATCTACTGTCTTGTTTCTATGGTAACAAATATTGAAATATGTCTAGCCAACACTGATTTTCCTTTAATTTCTGTCTAAGGATTCTAGGAATTCATTAAAACTGTAGAATCCTTTTTAAACTGGTATGTTCTGTTGTAAAATTCCCCAGATTAATGTTAAACATAACTTCACATTTTAATATAACTATTTCTTTGTGTAACAGAGGCTTTCTAGCAAGTAAGGAATTAGATGAGTTATCATATTTTCAGAAGATCTGGTATTTTCTGTTCCTCTCTGGCAGCTTGGCTTTTTTGCATGACTGACTAGAAAATGGGGTTTCGGCATGTGGATTCTGCTGAAAATATTGAAGCCTTCTTCACTAGAAAGGCCTATTCAGCAAATATGAGTGGCTTGTGTTCTTCCCACGGAAAATAAAAATCTGTCCATCAGGAGCTGCTGTTTGCTATCATGTTAGTTATGCATCCTTCAGACAGCCACTGGCAATTAGGAATTCATTCTCTCTCTTTTAAAGGGGTTTTCCTACAGTTTAAAATAGTGACTTACTTGGACTTTATGCTTCAATTTCTGTTAACCTCAAGACTAATCAGGAATAATTTCAGCACCTGACTAAAGGAGTTTCGTATGTGCCTTCACTCAACAAGTCAGTAGCCAAGTCAGCAGAAAGAAAAATCATCCCCTTACATCATTACAGGACTGATAAGGAAGAAAATTAAAAATTTAATGGACGGAGGTTATCTCTGTAATCCTAACAAGAAAGACAATGTAGGAATGACTGTTTCCTGTACAGGTCATGTTGACCTAGTTTAGGTGGTCTACAACAGATCACTGTAAATGTCTGCTGCAACAAGAACTCAACGGGTAGTGATCAATGGCTCCCTATCTAGTTGGCAGCCGGTATCAAGCGGAGTGCCCCAAGAGTCGGTCCTGGGTCCGGTTTTGTTCAATATCTTCATTAATGATCTGGAGGATGGCGTGGACTGCACCCTCAGCAAGTTTGCAGACAACACTAAACTGGAAGGAGTGGTAGATACGCTGGAGGGTAGGGATAGCATACAGAGGGACCTAGACAAATTAGAGGATTTGGCCAAAAGAAATCTGATGAGGTTCAACAAGGACAAGTGTAGAGTCCTGCACTTAGGACGGAAGAATCCCATGCACTGCTACAGACTAGGGACCGAATGGCTAGGCAGCAGTTCTGCAGAAAAGGACATAGGGGTTACAGTGGACGAGAAGCTGGATATGAGTCGACAGTGTGCCCTTGCTGCCAAGAAGGCTAACAGCATTTTGGGCTGTATAAGTAGGGGCATTGCCAGCAGATCGAGGGACGTCATCATTCCCCTCTATTGGGCATTGGTGAGGCCTCATCTGGAGTACTGTGTCCAGTTTTGGGCCCCACACTGCAAGAAGGATGTGGACAAATTGGAAAGAGTCCAGCGGAGGGCAACAAAAATGATTAGGGGGCTGGAGCACATGACTTATGAGGAGAGGCTGAAGGAACTGGGATTGTTTAGTCTGCAGAAGAGAAGAATGAGGGGGGATTTGATAGCTGCTTTCAACTACTTGACAGGGGGTTCCAAAGAGGATGGATCTAGACTGTTCTCAGTGGTACCAGACGACAGAACAAGGAGTAATGGTCTCAAGTTGCAGTGGGGGAGGTTTAGGTTGGATATTAGGAAAAACTTTTTCACCAGGAGGGTGGTGAAGCACTGGAATGGGTTACCTGGGGGGGGGGGGGGGGTGTGTGTGTGGAATCTCCTTCCTTAGAGGTTTTTAAGGTCAGACTTGACAAAGCCCTGGCTGGGATGATTTAGTTGGGAATTGGTCCTGCGTTGAGCAGGGGGTTGGACTAGATGACCTCCTGAGGTCCCTTCCAACCCTGATATTCTATGATTCTATGATCTGGGATCCTTCCCTTCAGCCTCAGTCCCTGCAGGATTTGGGCAAGGTTGAAATTTGTTTCTGGAGGAACAGAATAGTATATTGGACAAGTGGGTATATAAAATAAGGGTTATTAAAATGTTTTGCACACCTTCCATCTGTATATCTCCAAGTGCTTTACAAGCATTAGTTAACCCTCTGAAACGTCCTTGTGTGCAGGGTGATACTTTTACAGACATGTAGTTAGGACAAAGCTCAGTGAAATAATTGCTCAAGGTTATGTGATTAAGTTGGTTGTAGAACCCAAGAGTCCTGACTCTCACTTGCCTGCACACTTGAGAATTTATCCTCAGTTCTTGCCTGAGATTTTCTCCATCATTTGCATATAACACATCCTATTCAAACAAGTGTGGGAATGAAAAAGACAAGCAATAGAATCTGGTACAGCAGAATTGGTAGAACCTAAAGAATGTGAAGTTTCTGTCTGGCCAATGTAGCTACTTACATGGTCCTATTACTTACAAATGCCAATCATTACATCATGATTAAATGAGAGAGCCTCAGGAAGTTCTTAAGCTTCTGCTACCAGCAAAGACATGACCAGTTTTAGGACTCTTCCATTCAGACTCTCCAGTGCACCAAGAATGTTGATGTAAATCCATTGGAATAGTGTCAGTTCTTAGGGCCCGATCCAGAGCCAATGGATGTCCATGGTAACACTCCCATTGTCTTTGGTAGGCTTTGGATCAGGCTGTTATGTAGGACATGTCCTTTGTTCCTATTCTTCAACAACATCCCTAGCTCAGGATGTTGGGCGTTTTGTGGTTTGGGTGGTAACTTTTCTTTTTTTTTTTAATTATTCTAATGTAGTGTAGCTACAAGCTAAAGCTGTAAGCTCTTCAGGACAGGGACCATGTCTCTCTGTGTATTTGTATAGCATCTAGCAGCACTGTTAGGGTCCTGATCCTGATTTAGGGCTCTGCGAACTATAGTAATATATTTATATCAGTGTTTTCAATCTGAACATGGCTGCAGTTTTAAAACCTGAAAATGAAACTGAGTTGAGACTGACTATAAACAAAAGTGAAATAGTTTACTCTTTCATTTCTCATCTTGGGCAATAAGTGTAGTCAGATTGCATGAATGCCCCTTCCTCCAATTTTTATATAATCTGTTTTATAGTAGAGGTAAAGGAATTTCTTTTAAAACATGAATTTTTTAATCTGACAGTGTCCCATTTACTGTAGTAATACAATTAACCTGTGGAACTTCTTGCCACAAGAATGCCATAGGATTAAAAATGTGATTAGATGCTCCTGTAGATGATACGAGCATCCACAGTTGCATAATGGAGGATAAAAGTCTAAGGGATATAAACACTTACATTTCAGGACATAATGAACCAGAAGCTGCCTGGAAACTTCCACGGTGGGCAGATTTTCATATTTGTCCACTACAAGGTTTCTTTTCTTTGCTTTTCTTTTCTAAAGCATCTAGTACTGGTGTGAGTCCTAAACGCCAATTTGACTTTGCTTCTCATTTCACAGCTCCAGTTATTAGTAACATTGCATAATCAATTCTAGCATTTCCATTTGGTATGTGCAATCTGACATACCAAATCATACTTTGATTTACTGATACATTACAAAAATACTACACAGCTGGTTCTTGATGAATTACGATCTAAAATCCTAGAGCATGAGTAGGTCCAGAAACGTGTACATAAGAGTTAAGAACACGGGGGTGTTTATATTAGAAGCTAAAACTAGAGTTAGAGCCGCAATTGCTACCCTTACCTTGGTTTTATATTTTCTTAACAGGAGCTACCCTTAAAAGAAAAAAACCACAAGAAAAAAATCAGTATGAACACAGGTCTGAATGTCTGGAAAAGCCACTTTTGATAAGGAAACCTATTTCAGTTTCCTAAGGAGATATACACTTTTGGGGGGGGAGGGGGAGGGCACTGAGAGATAGGAACATGGGGTCTATGAAAAAAATCAGTATTGTTTCCAGCCTTGTGATTGCTTGGTGCTGTTTTTGAATTATATAACTGAAAAATGTTACTGATCTAATGACATAAGAACAGCCATGCTGTGTTAGACCAGTGGTCCATGTAGTCTAGTATCCTGTCTTCTGGTAGTGGCCAGTGCCAGATGCTTCAGTGCGAACGAATAAAACATGGCAGTTCGAGTGATCCATCACAGTGTGGGTATGTTGTAGCCTAGAGTTTGGAATATGTGTTTTTGTATTACACCGGACCCTCGCTAGAACACGGGATTTGGGATTCATGCGTGGTACCGCGTTAACGCGGGGACCGCGTTAAAATGAATTGCAATTAAAGTAATTAAATTTGGGATCCATGGCCGCAACCGCGTTATATGCGAATTCGTGCTATATAGACGCGCGTTCTAGCTAGGGTCCAGTGTATAATGCAGTGACTCCCAACCATAATGTCAGTCAAACTGTCTTTTCCCACCCCCCTACCAAATAAAAATGATCCTGCTTGGTATTTAGAACCCTGAGGGGTAGAGGTCAGAAAGATCACTCCTTTCTCCTGCTCCTGACAGCCTGCCCTGTTGCAGCTGCTTGCCTGCTCACAGTACACTCAGCTGCATGGCAAGGTGTTGCTTAAGGATGATGTGGACTCAGATGCTTGGACCTTAAGGTTACTCACAGATCTTAGCTGGCTTTATGCTATCTTCCCTCAATAGTAGTAGTGTGTGGGCAGGAATGGATGGAGCGGGAAGTGAATGATGTTAGCATCCACACCCATCCTGCAACACCCTTCCCCAGAACCCATTTGTTAGCACCCATGAGAGTCCAGCAGCATTTTATTAGATTTTTTTTTATAAATCTAAAGAAAACACAAAATATGCAAAATAGAAATTTTCAGCCACAAAGGATTGTGAGGGAGGGGTTATGGCAAAAACCCGTAGTTGGTTTTGGGGTTGTGGGTGAAGAGTCGTTGAGAAACTCCAGGTTGAAGTATAAGTTTCAGAGACAATAGGCCTCAGTGTATCTTCTGAGCTGCCCAATGGATCTCAACTGTAATATTTTGCTCTCTTTCCATGCAAGAGTAATTGAGTCAGTCGGAGATCTGCACATGTAAGGAGAGCAAAATGTCAGACTCGAGATCTGCTATGCAGCTCTTAGAGCTGAATGTGCCCTAAGCATTCTATTTTAAGGGAGTCATTCCATCTCTTGAGCATTTTATTTTGTAATGCAACATCAACCTCTTTTTCATTTTGAACACTCAGCAAAAAGAAGCCTCTTTCTTTTGAAGTAGAAGGGCTAGCAACAAGGCTATTAGTTTCTTTTCTTCTGGGTTGTATTGAATATTTCCACCCTTCTTCTTGTGAACTGTTTTCTGCAGATATTTCCTAATTTTTCCCATGACGTTTTAGCCTATTTCTTCAGACGATTGTATGGACTGAAAGAGACTATTGTTTCTGCAAGAGTACAAGCATGTGCACATTTGCTAATCTGGCTGGTACAGGATTTCAAGAGTGGGTGTTGTTCAGTTGAGGAACAGAGTTTGGATGTGTGTAAAAATGGATTCATGTTAACAGCATGCACTTTTATTTAGTAAACAATAGCATTTCACTTTTTCTAGGCAGAAAGATTCTGTACACATTTTTTTGCACCAAACTTTGAACTCTAGCATCATGAGACATAAACAAGGAAATGTAGTCAACCCGCTGACATATAAAAACTTCAAATAGTGTAGCCTTGGGGGGTTTGAATCCCAATTCTGGATAGATTTAAGCTACTTGTCTCATGTCTGGAGACTTTTCCAGCGCTTATTCTTCACAAATAACTCCAAGGTTTTAAAACAGGCACCTCCATTTAGTAAGCACTTTTTTTCCTCTTCTAGATTGGTATTTTTAACTAGAAGATGAGCTAAACAAGTTAATATTTTGTATATCATTGAGGAGAAATACCTTATATATTCAGATGTACTTGCTAATTCCTGAGGAATTGGAATCTGAGTACTGTTTACAATACAGTTTTTTACGAAGTATTTACATGCAAGGATCACACTACACTTTATAATCAGATAGTATTGTCAAGCAGCAGAGAAATCATCAACATCATTGGTAAAAGCCAGCAGAAAGGAGGTTGATCCTGTTGTAGGTAGGGATTTTTAATGCCTCCTCCTGGGAGGGCAAGATGCCAACCACCCTCAAACAAATTGTGGTAAGTCATTGCTTTGGAAGCCGCTGTTTAATGTTCAGTACCTTCTTTCTGTGTAGATCTCATACGGTGGTGTACAGCAACTCTTCACTCAGCTTCAGGGGCCTCATTTATATGATGTTGCTGCTTCTCCTCATCTATGTGAGACCTCTAAAGGAGACAGAAGAATTTTAGGCTGCAGTGACATCAATATGCTAATGACAGTCGGCTTGCTCACCTTTTTAATGCTGTTTCCTTGCTAGGTCAAGATAGGGACTTGGTTGAGCGTCATCTCCTGTAGCTGACAACATAGTTAAGGAAGATTGAGGTGATGCTTGTTGGCAGGGAGATGCAATTTAATTTAATGGGGATTCTGACAGTGCTTTTTATTGATCAGTTATGTCCACCCATTGCCAAAGAGGTTCGTATTCCAGGGATACTTCTGAGACCTTAGCAGCATTGTAATTCCCAGATGATAATAACTACACATTCAGTTGACTTTTATTTTTAATCTATATGTCTGGCTAAGAATGTGCAGTCTTTGTGATGCAAACCTGTGCCACATTAACTCGTGCCTCTGGCACTTCCAGGTTGGGCTGCAGGAGTAGCTCCAAGTACAGCAGATTACAGATGACCTTGAGGAAGCTTCAGCTAGTGAAGAGCATGGTATCCTCCCTGATTCTTTGGATAGTTGAGCATGAGCACAACCGTGCTCCTTGAACTGCACTGGATTCCCATCTTCACCCAGATGCAATTCAGGGTGTTGGTACTAATCTATAAAGCCCGATTATATGATCTGGGACTTTTGTGCTCAGGGACAAAGATGGTCCCTGTCACAATACCATAGATTATCTGAGGAGCTTTTTGCTGACAGATGTTAGGTCTGCACTCTTGAGGACTGGAGATAGGGCATTTGAGTAGAGGTTCCCTGACTGTGGAACTTCCTTTTTCAAGTGGTCTGTTACAGCCCTATGTTGTGAACATTAACATTTCAAGGCACATCTTTTGAATTATGTGTTTGCTTGCTTGTAAAGCTATGCTGTACTGTTAACAATGGATGGTTGGGTTGGCACAGGGTTGAGGGCTGTTTGTGCTGTTTATCATTTACTTTAATTACACACAGAAAAACTACATTAAAATAACATTATTAAGGTTCCAAAGTCAAGCACTCAAAAGTTAGGAAATACTAGAATTGAGGTTGCCTCTGTAGCCTTAATTGGACCCCTTGTGTGTATGCATTATGATGCAGACTTTAATTTTGTTGATGGCAAACTATTTTTTCTCCTAATGCCCCTGCCTCATTCAGTGCTCAAGGTCTCAATTAATGAGCAGCTATTCAATGATTTGTTTTATCCTTATTGTTCAGTGTGTGACCATTCCTTATTTACTGCACACTATTCAAAGTATTCTCTGAAGACATTTCCTCATGGGCTTTTTATGGCATTCACCACTGTAGTATCTGAGTGCTTCATAAATATTAATTTACCTGTACAACAATTCTGTGAGGTGAAGTGGTGTCCTGTTGGGGAGCTGAGGCAGAGAAATGAAGGCCAAAAGGACCCCCCAGTTTTGGGAGCTCAATTTGAGATGACTTGGACCTGATTTATTTTTTCAGAGTACTTTGCATTATATATGACTTTATATTTTCAGAGCTCAGGTCCCATTGACTGCATTTGAGGCTGAGAGTGCTCAGCACTTCTGTAAATCATATCTGAGTTTCAAGTCAGGCACCCAGAAAATGAGGAACACATAGTTAGTGACCACATCTGAAAAGTTGCATACGAAACTTACCCATCATCAGATATATGAGCTCTCTGGCAGAAGCCTGGATAGAATCCAGTTCTCCAGGTGTGGCATTCAACTGCCTTAACCATGAGATCCTGCTTACTGCCTCATTCACTACACACCTTCCAACTTCTGCAACAAATGAGGAAGAGATCATACAGACAGTGGCCTCCTTTAATATGCCATCTGGATCCATCTCCAAAGCAGGTCCAACATGTGCACTGAATAAGCCAAGGTTCCTATGGAAAAAATAGCATGTGATCCTGTAATTAAAGATGGGTTTCAAAGTAGCAGCCGTGTTAGTCTGTATCCGCAAAAAGAACAGGAGTACTTGTGGCACCTTAGAGACTAACAAATTTATTTCAGCATAAGCTTTCGTGGGCTACAGCTCACTTCTTCAGATGCATAGAGTGGAACACACAGACAGAAGATATTTATACATACAGAGAACATGAAAAGGTGGAAGTACGCATACCAATTGTAAGAGGCCAATCAATTGAGATGAGCTAGCAGTAGCAGCAGAAGAAAAAACTTTGAAGTGATAATCGAGATGACCCATAGAAGGTGTGAGGAGAACTTAACATGGGGGGGAAAAATTCAATTAGTGTAATGACCCAACCATTCCCAGTCTCTGTTTAGACCTAAGTTAATTGTGTCTAATTTGCATATTAATTTGAGTTCAGCAGTCTCTCTTTGGAGTCTGTTTTTGAAGTTTTTTGTTGCAAAACTGACACCTTCAAGTCTGTCACTGAGTGATTAGAGAGGTTGAAGTGTTCTCCCACTGGTTTTTGAATGTTATGATTTCTGATGTCAGATTTGTGTCCATTTATTCTTTTGCGTAGAGACTGTCCAGTTTGGCCAATGTACATGGCAGAGGGTCATTGCTGGCACATGATGGCATATATCACGTTGGTAAATGTGCAGGTGAATGAGCCCCTGATGGTGTGGCTGATGTGGTTAGGTCCTATGATGGTATCACTTGAATAGATATGTGGACAGAGCTGGCATCGGGCTTTGTTGCAAGGATAGGTTCCTGGGTTAGTGTTTTTGTTGTATGGTGTGCGGTTGCTGGTGAGTATTTGCTTAAGGTTGGGAGGCTGTCTGTAAGCGAGGACTGGTCTGTCTCCCAAGATCTATGAGAGTGAGGGATCATCTGAGGGATGGATCCTGTGAGGGATCATCCTGTTCTTTTTGTAATTAAAGACTGTATCATAATGCATCTGCACAAGGGACTGAATTAAGGCTGTATAAGCAACCTTAATTCTGGAATTTCCTAACTTTTGAGTGCTTGACTTTGCAACCTTAATGTTCTTTTAACCTACTTCTTTTTGTATGTAATTTCCTAGGCTTTTAAAAAGGCAAATAGGAAAATCGGAGATTCCATCATGTGACATAATGACCTCCACTAGGGTAATCTGTGCTTGGATTTCTTAGATCTCCCTCACAGACCTATGCCTCTTGAGCTAATGGAGTAACTGATAGCAGTAGCAGATGATTATCCTCTAGCTAGCATTAGAGAGGGGGAGACACACCTAGCAAATGGGTTTCACTGATATTTGCTGACAGCAGAGGAACAGTGAAACTTGGGTTCCATTGTAGGCTCTGGAGGGGAGTGTTCTCTAGGGGGCACAGGCCTTTTTCTCCTTTTCCCCCCTGTGCTTGATCCCTTTTTTTCCCATTCCCTCCTCCCATCCCTTTCCTGACTGTCTTGCCTCTGGCTCCTTGTCCCAGTACCAGTCTCCTTGCTTATCTAGTACCAGTCTCCACTTCTCATCCCAGTCTCCTTACCCAGCCAGTCCTACCCCTCCTTCCCCAATTCCTTGTCCCCAGTCTCCTTGTCTAGCTAGTCCTTGTTCTCTCCCTACACCCCAACTCCTTGTCAGATGTTAGTTAGGCTTTAGTAAGGCTTTTGACACAATCCCACATGGCATTCTCCCAAACAAACTAGGGAAATGTGGTCTAGATGAAATTACTTTAAGATGGGTGCACAAGTGGTTGAAAGACTGGGGTGTGTGGAAAGACAACCTGATAAGTCTTCCAGTATGTTAAAGAAGACAGTGATCAATTGTTCTCCATGCCCATTGACAATAAGTAATGGGCTTAATCTGCAGATAGGGAGATTTAGGTTAGATATTAGGAAAAACTTTCCTACTATAAAGGTAGTTATGTACTATAATAGGTTACCAAGGAAGGTTTTGGAATCCGGCCAACAGAGGAGGGGACAGGGATAAGGGGGCCGAGGCTGGGGGCAGGTGCGTGGCCAGTAGCGGAGCCTCGCGTGTGGGAGTAGCAGCCGGGACCCTGCATGTGCAGCTGGATGCAGGGCCAGCAGCTGGATGCAGGGCCAGCAGCCGGGATCCCTGGGCGTGGGGCTGTGATGCAGGACCCACGTGCGTGGCCGGCAGCTGGGACCCCACATAAAACCTGGGGGTGCTGGAGCACCCCCTGCACCCCTACTTCCCATGCCTATGCTTGACCCTATCCGAGTCTGAGGCAGCTAGGAGCAGCCATTATGGGGAAAGACCAGCTTTGCCCCTGCAGTCCTGGGCTGGAGCATGCACAGTTGCGCTGAGGATAGCACATGTGCAGTCTGGTCAGCACTAGGAGCTGTGAGAGGCTCAAGCAGGCTCAGAGAGGAAAGAAACTTTGGAGATTTTAGCTGCTAAACTCTAAACTGTGTGTGTGTGTGTGTGTGTGTGTGTGTGTGTGTGTGTGTGTGTGTGTGTGTGTGAATTGTGATTCTCTCCCCTCCCCCCATGCTTATAATGTGGCTAAATGTGGACTGATTTTCCTGGGGACAGCAAAAGGTACATCCGTAATAGAAAGGCAACCCTTGCCCAATTTTAAGTCTTCAAGTCCCCACATGCTTTTGAGCACTGTTCAAACAAAAAGTCACTAAAATTTAACATGGGCAAAATGTATTTTTCCCTAACCTTGTTCTCAGAAATAACTGAACTGTTTTGGCTGAAATTTTCCAACAAAATTCAGTGTGAGGCAGACACCCAGGATGGAAAATTTCAGCCCAAATGATTAAAGTTTCAGTCATAAGCAACTAAAAATATGGTCTTTTAATGGGAAGTGTTGGGCAATTACCAACACTTCCCATTAAACTCTAGGTGGCATTACCAGCTCCACCGTTAATGTCCTGATGTGTTTTAACTCATGTTCCCCGGTGGTATCATTGGGTAATATTGCTTGATTAAGGGCGTGTTGTGTCTTTTTTAGAAAGCAACCAGAATAGCGAGGCTAATGGCATTTCCAGGGTTTAAACCATGAAATGGCTTTTTCTTCACTTATGATTCTTGCAGCCTGGCATGACTTTTATTTGATAATATAACATCTTCAGTTGGGTATTTATCCTGCAGGTTGGCTCTCCCACTGAAATCAGGATGATTTATGTGGGTTATATATTGTTTTTTGGCCTATCGGTGGGAGAGTTTGATTCCTAAAGGTAGAGCTAATAAATTCTAGGATAGTGAGCAATAACAAGTGCTGTGAGATGCTCTACTGAATTTCATGCAAAAACTCGCTGTTAAAATATCATGAGCATATTTCAAAGAATATTTATAGTTGTAAGGACACTGTCAATTTAAAAATATCACTTTGTGTAATTAAATAACACCTATTGTGAAATTATTTATCTGTTATAGTTACAAGTAACACCTATTTTCTGGTGAAACTGAAATGAATTGGAGAGAATTTTTTTTCCAGTTTTGCTTAGTGCTTTTGAGAGTATTTTGCATCTAGTTCAGTTTCACTCTTAATTGTTGGAGGAAGGGGTGGTCTAGTGGAGAGGGGAGTAGGTTGGGACTTGCCAGACGTTCTATTCCTTTCTCTGCAACTGACCTTGGACAAATCAGTGTCCCAAGTCACTTTTGTTTCTCCTTCCACCACTTCAGGTCTTGTCTCTTTGGTTTGTAATCTGTTTATGGCAAAGACTGTATTGCTGTTTGTTTGTGTCATACCTAGCAAAAAGGAGCCCCCATTTCATTTGGGGCTTCTGTACCCTACTGTAATTCAAATAATAAATAATCCTGTATAGTTAATCACTTTTCTATTTTGTTTGTGTTGGTTTTTACCCAGAGCAACAGGGGAAGAAAAACATTTTTAAAAAATAGGAAAATGTGATTGCAGAACCACCAATATTGAGAATGCAGTTCAGTGGATTTAAGTAATATCTGACATTACGTTTAACTCACATTTAAATATTTGACTTGACGTAAATTGACAGGGTGTCCCATTGTCAGGGATTGAACAGTAAATGAAGGTGGCATGGAAAAACAAGATACAGTGGTTGGAAGTTTAAGATAGATAGATAGATAGATAGATTCAGACTAGAAATAAGGTGCAAACTTTTACTAGTTAGGGTAATTAACCATTGGAACAGCTTACCGAGGGCTGTGATGAATTCTCCATCATTGGGAATTTTTAAATCAAGACCAGTTGTTTTTCTAAAAGATATGCTCTAGTTCCGCCACAGCTATTGGACTTAATTCTTTCTTCAATTCAGGGAAGTACTGTGTTATGTGGGAGGTCAGTCTAGACGAACACAGTGGGTTGTTCTGGCCTCAAAAATCTATAACCTTACATTACGTTACCATTACATCCTCCCCCCCTCCCTGCCAGTATTGGTGATCAGGGAAGAAACTAGTTTTTTCCATTCCTCTTTATTATTTGTTATTTGACATTATTCATTTTGTAACTCCTGAAATTGTTCTTAACTATTCTGGTTCAGATCAGAGGCAAGACTATCCTCCCTGGATATTTGTTTTTCATGAATGCATGTTGGGGTTTTTGTTGATCTTATGCTGTGAGCATACAGTCTGAGTTTTTGTGTTTAAATAATTTTAAGAACCCTAAAATGAGACTAAAAACATTTAAATACACCAGAAGAGTTTTTGCTACATTGTATCTTAAATGATGTATCCTAACCAATTTAGATCCTCTTTTGTAAGAAGGGCTTTTCTACATGGTTCAGTAATGCGCTATATGGGGGTATAATTTCTAAAGTGTACTAATGTGTTGCATATGAATTGGTCCATGTAGACTCCACTGGAGTGCACTTAATGTTCCCTGGCAGTGCACAGCCCTACATTAAAGTGCACTATGGAATATCTAGTGCGCAGAGGCAGGATCTACAGAGACTAATTAATGTGCAACACAGTGTGCTTTAGAAATCACATCCCCATAGTGTGCATTACCCCACTGTGTAGACAAGCCAGAATATTTAGGCCTACAACTTGCATGTCTTGTGCTTTCACCCTATACGTTTTAGAATGACTGAGGATATTATATTCCCACAGTAGGAGTTTGCAATGCTAATTGTGAAAGAGCTCATAACTAGGGCCCCGATTCCGCAACTGGGTCTTCATGGGCAAACACTTATGCTTGCAGGCAGCCCCAGTGAAGTCGCTGGGGCTCCTCATGGGTGTAAGGGTTTCCCATGAGAATCTCATCGCAGGATTGGGGCCCGCAGTAACCCTTTTGCACTCTTTTAATTTTAGAGGACACTTTTGGAAAAATTGTGTCTCTTTCACTATAGGCGTTCAGTGCAAGTTGAAGATGATCAGTAATGCTTAGCAGTAAACTAATATGCAGAGCAAGGCAGTTTAAATCAAGCTGTTCTGAACTAGTAATTCCTATGCATTTCCTTTCTATTAGATTCTGTCCATTCTGTCTTGGGCGGTGAGGCGGGAGTGCAATCACAGCTTTGCATTTTTAGATTCATGACAGAGCGTGACATTTGAAAACACAAGAGTTGGTGTGAACTGTTTTACTATCTTGAGATTCCTGAGAGCTATTGCCCTTCTTTAATATGAAACTGCTTATTCTAGCAATATAGTTGCTCCATCTACATTGGTAGAAAAGCTCATTATGTTAAAAAAAATCAGTGTCCAGATATAGAAATGAGAATGCGTGGTATGCTTATAGTCACTATTAATACACATTTGCAAGTGTAGTGCTCCCCCACCTTTTTTTTTTTTTTTTGTAGCACTGGTAACTTGAATAAACATTGTACATGTGATTCACCTCAGTGTGTAAACTTTCTTTTAAAGAAGCAAGGATGGCATTTACTGAATTTCCTGTTGCTTGCATCAGTGAATATTTTACATTAGGTCATGATTAATCCTAAACCAGCCAATCTATGGGAAAAATTTATTGCTGATCTCCCATAGGCCACTTTGGAAACAAAGAGCAGGATAAAAAATGCTTTAAAATGTAAATGCTAGTTAAAATTCACAAGATCATAAAACAGACATATGGTACAAGTCTTTTTAAAAAATGTAATGAAATACAGTAGAAGTCTTTTTATCATTTTAAAAAGAAGCTTATTTAGTAAACACCAGAGGGGAGGTGTTTCCATCTCCTTTTCCCAAAATCTTTCCTCTCCCCTTAATTTTTTAAAAGTTTCTCTGTGTTCTGAAAAATAGATGGGCCTATGAAGCTGTCTTTGGGGACAGTGCATATATTATTTACCATATTTCTGCTGCTGAATTCATTATTGAAAATTTACTGCCGTGTAGTAATGAAGCTGATGTAATCCGGACTGAATGCATATCGGTGGGAGGTAGAAGGGGGGCAGTAAAGCACAGTTCCCAGAAAGAGGAGAGGGTGTGAAGGGTGCCACAGCTACTCCTGGATCTGTGAAGAATGCTCCTATTTTTAACATGATGTATCAAGTGATGCTATTGCCAGTTTTAATCCGTGTGTGTGTGTATGCGCGCATGTGAGCCATCATTGTATACAACTGGAATGCTGCTCCTTGCCTTGTTTACAGTATAGCAGTACGTTCCTGAGTAATTATAGTAAAGGCCTTGGTGGCACTATATGAGGTAAAGTTTGCTTTGAAAGTGGTGAATGAGAAGGAGGAAACTGAGAGAGAGACAGAAAGAAACATGCAGCTCCAGAGGGAAATACTCTATGCTTTACAGTTGCTTGTGTGGATAGTAACCAGATGGTAAGCTGGAACACCCGGTTGGATAGCTGAGGAGCCAAACATATGGTTAATGGTTAGGAGAAATAGCTTTCAGAGCCAGGGCTTTGCTGACTGCTTCACATTACAGATTGTTACAGTGTGTCATTACATTGCCAAGCTAAGTGCTTAATACCCACTGCGGGCTCTGGGCATACATTTATACAAACGACTTTTAGCTATTTGCTGGCATAGACTGAGAAGTTGACCTCATATGTAGCTTTAAAATGTCTCCCCCCACCCCCCTCCCGCAGTGGAAATGCAGTATGACATTTTACAAGCTAAGAACCTACATCAGTGAGCTTTCTTGCGCTCTCTCTCTCTAATCTGTTTGTTTTCAACAGCTATTTTTTTTTTTTTTTTTAACAACCAAGTTTGCTTGGACTGCAGCATTGCACTTACATGCCCAGCATTTGAAGTTTCTGTTGTGGGAGCTTTGGGCAAAACCAGGCCTATGTTATCTAAGGAACTCTGAGCTCATTCATCTGCTTTTCATGGCCTGCTTCCTTTTATTTTTAGCCAAATCTGTCAGGCCTGACAGGCGGGTAATTTGATCCAGAGAAAGGGCAAAGCTCCAGGTCCTTTCCACAAAGCAATTCTTTTCCTCCCTCCTGGGAAGGCTCCAAACTTGGCCTGCTGCAGGCAGATGGATTTGTTGAGTCATGTGAGATCATTTACACAAAAACACAGTGAGGCAGTGAAAAAAAAAAAGGGGGGGAGTGGATGGAGAGAGGAGGAGAAAGGGGTGGGGGAGAGAGTGTTGCTGTTGATTCTGATGGGGAGTGTAGGAAATCTGCTTTGAGGCAGCTAGACAGAGGAATGCAGCAGATTCATTCTTGTATAAGGTAATGTCTAGTTTACAGTACAGGGTGGAGTCACTGTAGCAAATCACTTGAAAACAGATTCATTAAAAAAAATCTTCTTAAAATAACACACACACACACACACACACACACACAATGAAGGGTGCACTGCAACCTGTGGACAGCACAGGATTACAGTAGCAGTAAACTACTAACTGGAAGGTTTATAGAAAATGTGTTGGCTTTGTGATGCAAGATGAGTTTGCTTTGTCTTGATGCCAGCATGACTGGGGATGGGGAACGGGGAGAATTGGAATATTACTCATGGTTAATTCTTTCCAGAGATTATTTAACAGGACAGTGGAGGGAGGGGGATATACACAATTCTAAGTAAGCGTACAGTACTATAACACTGTTAGCTATATAGCAAAGTGTTTGTTTCATTTTGAAATCAGTTACAGCATGATCTTCATTACATCAGAAAATAGACTGTACTCATTCAGTTGAGTTGGTTTGCTACCCAGAGCAACCAAAATGCTCTCTAGTGCTATTTTTTAAAGGAGGATTTGGAAGTATGTCAAACTTATGGCATTTTATAGCTTAGTGATAAGTAATGGAAAATTAGGTTGATTAATGTATACAGTTTTCTAGCACAAACAAAATTGTATAAGGTTTTAAATAATCTTGTTAAGGTAGTCTGTTTATCTTGCACTTCCTAAAAAAAACCCAAAGTAATAACTTTTGCCATTACTCCGGACTTTCTTAATATTTGGATACTGCAGGAATAATATTTTTGGTAGGATAATTGAAAATTCAAAAGGGAGTGGAAACTGGAATTGGGACTTATTTGAATGCATATGCAATAAAGCAAGTTCAATGAAAAACCATTAAAAATGAATCTTAAACTCTTAATGCTCGTTAAGAAACTTACCCTGGGATTGTTAAGCTTGCCTCTCTAACTGCTCCTACCCCTTTTTTCATGTAGAGTTGCCTTTTTTACAGAGAGTGCTAAGCTATAACTAAGGTGCTTTCAGGTTGGAACGAATATTTGGTTTGTAATTCTCATTGGGGTTTCTCTTCTTTCTTGGTGTGTCTGAGCTTTTCCACTCATTTTTTCTGTTCTTTCCCTCCTTGTGCTCATCCTAAAGTGCTTCAGGATTCCAGGGGGGGCTGGTTATGGTATATAATGTAAATTTTTGGTTGGAGCAGGGAGATTGGAGGTTTGGGTTTCTGAGTCCTATTCTCAGCCTTGACACAGAGAGAATTTTTTGATGTGCAAGAAGTGTTCTGTCCTCTCTAGGAGGCCTCTTTACCCATTTGTAAAATAGAGATAAGATGCCCCCTCCCTCAGACTTTGCTTTTGTTGTGGGGTTATTATTTATTTGTATTGTGTGTTAGATTCCTAGTTATGGAGCCCGGCGCCATTGTGCCATATCCAATTGAAATTCAATAAGATTTTGGCACCTCCCTCCCTTAAGATCTGTTGGAAATATCAGCATAATTCCTGGTATGGGAAGTTAACCATGTAAATTGACAGGAGAAAAATCTCAGTAGAGTGGTTCCTATCCTCCTAAAAAGTAACCCAGTTTTTTAAAAACAAAAATGGTCGTTTCTCTGCTTTGAAAATGCAGAGCTGATATTCTCTCACTATTTGCTCCTTTGCTTTGGACAACCAGCCAGCCTAGACATGTCTCAGGAACTGCTCGTTCCTTTGTTGTTGGGAACAGCATTTATTTTCCTTTTGATCTGCTCTCCTTTTTTCTTTCCCCTTTCTTTCACTGCTGCTTGCCTTCCTCGGCTCCTTCTTGAAACTTCTCTGTGAGGTGTGCCCATGAGCAGGCTAATTCTCAACTCACATCCACTCTTTCAGACCCACTACGTCTTATAGAATCATAAGACTGAAAGGGACCTCAAGGGGTCATCTAGTCCAGTCCCCTGCACTTGTGGCAGGAGTAAGTATTATCTAGACCATTCCTGACAGGTATTTGTCTACCCTGCTCTTAAAAATCTCCAATGATGGAGATTCCACAACCTCCCTGGGCAATTTATTCCAGTGCTCAAACACCCTGACAGGAAGTTTTTCCTAATGTCCAACCTAAACCTCCCTTGCTGCAATTTAGGCCCACTGCTTCTTGTCCTATCCTCAGAGGTTAAGAAGAAAAAATTTTCTCCCTCCTCCTTGTAACAACCTTTTATGTACTTGAAAACTGTTATCATGTCTCCTCTCAGTCTTCCCTTTTCCAGACTAAACAAACCCAATTTTTTCAATCTTCCCTCATAGGTCATGTTTTCTAGACCTTTAATCATTTTTGTTGCTCTTCTCTGGACTTTCTCCAGTTTGTCCACATCTTTCCTGAAATGTGGCGCCCAGAACTGGGCACAATACTCCAGTTGATGCCTAATCAGTGCGGAATAGAGCGGAAGAATTGCTTCTCGTGTCAAATACATCCCAGAATGATGTTTACCCTTTTTGCAACAGTGTTACACTGTTGACTCATATTTAGCTTGTGGTCCACTATGACCCCCAGATCTGTTTCTGCAGTACTCCTTCCGAGGCAGTCATTTCCCATTTTGTATGTGTGCAACTGATTGTTCCTTCCTAAATGGAGTACTTTGCATTTGTCCTTATTGAATTTCATTCTATTTACTTCAGACCATTTCTCCAGTTTGTCCAGATCATTTTGAATTTTAATCCTATCCTCCAAAGCACTTAAACCCCTCTCAGCTTGGTATCATCTGCAAACTTTATAAGTATACTCTCTATACCATTATCTAAATCATTGATGAAGATATTGAACAGAACCGGACCCAGAGCTGATCTCTGTAGGACCCCATTCATTATGCCCTTCCAGCATGACTGTGAACCACTGATAACTACTCTCTGGGAATGGTTTTTCAACCAGTTATGCACCCACCTTATAGTAGCTCCATCTAGGTTGTATTTCCCTTGTTCCATGGTCTTGTTCCATGCTCTTGATTTAGACCAGCAATTTTTGACTTTGGCTTCTTCCATACTTGTATTCACACTGGTGCTGCCTCCTTCTGGAATTGAGGATCTGGAAGGAAAATATTCAAGTGCTTACATGTTTTGTGATGTGTCTCACTCTTCACTTCAGTCTATGCAACATGCACAAGGTAGAGGATGTCTTTTTTGAAATAATTTTTCTTCACTGCTGCCTTGAGCAACTTTTCTCTTCTGGCTGTTGGGTTACTAACAGACTTTAAAGGTATTTTCTTTGACAGATGTATTTCAGGTTTTAAAGAATGCCATGATATAGTGCAGGGGTAGGCAACCTTTCAGAAGTGGTGTGCCGAGTCTTCATTTATTCACTTTAAGGTTTCGCGTGCCGGTAATACATTTTAACGTTTTTTTAGAAGGTGTCTCTCTCTAAGTCTATATTATATAACTAAACTATTGTTTGTGTGTGGGGGGGTTCAGGTAGGGTTACCATATTTTGAGCCTCCAAAAGGAGGACACTCCATGGGGCCCCGCCCCCAGCCCCGCCCCAACTCCGCCCCTTCCCCAAAGTCCCCGCCCCAACTCCGCCCCCTCCCCTGCTTCCCACGAACATTTGATTCGCGGGAAGCCTGAAGCAGGTAAGGGGAGTGTGGGGGGAGGAGGCGCGGCCCAGTCTGGCCCCCCCGGCGTCTCCAGCCTGGGTCGGCTCGGGCTCTGGGGTGCCGGCCCCGGGCCAGCCCCCAGCCGAGCACCCCCGGCCCGCCCAGCACTGCCGGTCCCCGGCCCGGCCCCCGGGCCCCCGGCCGAGCACCCCCGGCCCGCCCAGCACTGCCGGTCCCCGGCCCGGCCCCCGGCTCAGCACCTCCCGGCCCCCGGCTCGGCACCGCCGGCCTGGCCCCCGGCACCGGCCCCCGGCTCGGCACCGCACCGCCAGCCCGGTCCCCGGCCCGGCCCCCGGCCCCCAGCTCGGCACCGCCGGCCCGGCCCCCGGCTCGGCACCGCACCGCCGGCCTGGTCTCCGGCCCGGCCCCCAGCTCGGCACCGCCGGCCCGGTCCCCGGCTCGGCACCGCCGGCCCCCGGCCCGGCCCCCGGCCCAGCACCGCCGGCCCCGCATGTCCCGATTTTCCCGGACATGTCCGGCTTTTTGGGATTTCCCCCTGGACGGGGATTTGGAGCCCAAAAAGCCGGACATGTCCGGGAAAATCCGGACGTATGGTAACCCTAGTTCAGGGCAGAGGGCTGGGTGTTGGGGGGGGACTCGAGGTCACGGCAGAGGGCTGGGGTGTGTGGAGGTGCAGGGCACAAGGCTGGGTGTGTGGGGGGTTCAGGGCAGAGGGCTGGGTGTTGGGGGGGGACTCGAGGTCAGGGCAGAGGGCTGGGGTGTGTGGACGTGCAGGGCACAAGGCTGGGGGGGTTCAGGGCAGAGGGCTGGGTGTTGGGGGCGACTCGAGGTCAGGGCAGAGGGTTGAGGGGTGTGTGGAGGTGCAGGGCACAAGGCTGGGTGTGGGGGGGTGCAGGGCAGAGGGATGGGTGTGTGTTGGGGTGGGGGGTGCAGGGCAGAAGGCTGGGGTGCTCCCAGCCCCCTGCCCTGAGCGGCTCATGGCAGGGGGTTGGGAGGGATATGCCCTGTTCCACCCCCTTCCCCAAGGCCCGTCCCTACCTCTCTCTGCCTGCTCTACGGAGCAGCGAGCACGCTGCGCTCGGCTCTGCTCCTCTGGGAGGAGGAGGGGCCGGAATGCACCACGTTGTGGGAAGAAACGGGGGAGGGGGGAAGCTTGGCTGCCGCAGGACCAAGCTTCTGCCTCCTGCCCCCGCAGGGGAGAGCGGTGGGCGGGGGGGCTGAGTGGGGCTGGGGGCCGGGATTCCCCCCCCCCCCACCGCTCTCCCCTGCGGGGGCAGGAGGCAGAAGCTTGGTCCTGCGGCAGCCAAGCTTCCCTCCTCCCCCGCTTCTTCCCCCAGCGTGGCGCTTTCCGGCCCCTCCGCCCCTCCTCCTCCTCCTCTCACTGGGCAGGCAGCGTGCTGCTCAAAATCAGCTCGCGTGCCATGTTTGGCACGCGTGCCGTAGGTTGCCGACCCCTGATACAGTGGCTGCTCTGCCTCTCTGTTTGCCACCAGTGCAGTGAGCAACATTTACTTCTAACCTGTGACATCAGCAGGCTGGTGGTTGCCAGTCACAGCATATATCACTTCCTTTCCTCATGTTGCTTCTACACAATGGTTCTATATTGTTTTCTTGCTTCTGTCTCTGGTGATCTGGCAGTTCGCTTCTTTTGTCACACAAGTAGTTGAAGAACTTTTCCTCCAAGGCCAAGAACTGATTGTTAGAACTCTGTAGGCATACACGGGGCATGCCACTGTACTACAAAAGGGGTCTGTACCATGTATAACTGGCAAACAAGATGTCATCTTCATGGCCAACAGCCAGGTCAAAAGATGGAGCATAGGATCCATGAGGCTCTGCACCCAGGTGTGCTTAACTTGGTCAATAAGGCCATGGAATTTAGGTTCAAGTTTTGATCTTGGCCTGTCTATATCTCTTCATAACGGAGTGCAATCCTGAAAGGGATTTCTAGAGCTCACACTTCCTATATGCAATAAGGCTATTGTGTTCACTTTTACTGAGGCTTCAGAAGAGGAGGAACTTTCTTTTTGCTGTGCTTCAGGTTGAGAGGCCTTTAGTTCTTCCCAAAGTTCTAGGAGGCCTTTTCTGGTGCCTCAGTTGCAGATCCAAAGAATGTTCTCTTATGAGCCAGGTAATCTGGCTCATTTACTCAGAGCTCATCATTTGTGGAGTCATGTTGGAAGAGCCCAGATAGATGCCCAGTTCTCTCCAGCAGAAAACTTTAACAAATTTTATAAACTTCACTTGGGGAGCTCAGAAGCTGGCAGGTGATTCCCAAAGTGGGCTTGGCAGCGACTCCATTTTACAATGCTCATTTATACTATTAAGAAGCACACTTTTCCTTAGAAATTCCCTAGACAGAAAAACAGAGGGAGCTCTTATGAAGAAATATGAGCTCGCTGGAAGTGTGGGGTGTGGCATTTTCCTCCGTGTATATATCTTCAGGGCAGCTCAGCAGTGGATATTGGGGATTTACTCTCAGTAGAGGCTTTAATTTAAATTCTCTAGAAATATCTCTAGGGGGCTAAATACATGCAAACCCCTCCCCTCCAGAGGTCTAAGATGGCACAGTGTCAAAATGCAAGATTATTTTAAAATGACAGTAAAATTATTCTGATTTTTCCTTTTAGTTAAGGGGGTTTGGTTATGTCTTCCCCCTTTTCTCTCTTCATGTAGAGAGAGCCTCCTGGTTAGCCATCCTGTTAACCACTTGAAGTAGTTTGGAATCCACTCTGAAATAAATCCATGAACAGCACAGTTCTCTTCTCTCAGAGCAAGCAAAACTCTGGGACCAGCTTATCTAGGAATCAGCAAGCTTAATTGATCAGAAAGCAAGCAAGTTCAGGAGGAAACTTCTGTTAGAAAGTCCCTGTTCAGCTGGAGACCAAACAAGCTTAGATTTCTTTCCCATCCTTTCCACAGAACATAGAGAATCCCTTTCAGAGATTAATCTTTGCTTATCGGTATAGTCAGGCATTGATCCAAATGAACAACACAGCACAAACAGAATGTCTTTTTCTGAATTCCCACAAAAGACCTGGTAAAGGCTTTCTAAAGGAATGCTTGTGAGAGTTTTCTGATGATGATCAAGCATCTTCTGATACTGCTACAGTGGCAGATTTTTCAGTCCATATGTTAGTAACGGATCAGGTTCTTCAAACTTTCCAATCATTTGTCTGAGCAGTCCATTAGCTTCTTGCTTGTGGTTTGCCTGTGGTGTTACCAACTGCTAAAATTACCACTTGGCTTTGGCTTCGTTTTTTTTTCTTAAATGAAGTTAGCTCTAACCAAGACCCTTTCCTTCAACTATGCACTAAAAAGGCCTGTTTTCACCCGTGTCAGAGGCTGCTCACTCATTTCCTACCTTTCTATTTAGTGGCACACTGTGCTGTTCCCCTCACATCATGGCTCATTCCTCAGTCTCCTGGTATCTAAATAAACTTCCTGTCTGCTTAAAATTTTTATTTTAATATTTTTTATCCAAATAGTGAATCTTTACCTTTAGAATGGTCCAGAAAGTGGGTCTTTCTTGCTTGCCAATGAACAAAATATCGCCTCTCAGGTTGCTTTTAGAGCCTTCATGACATAATCTTTCTCAAACTTTGGTACACAAAAAGCTTTCTGAACTCTCATAGCTGATATTCTGCAGCTGGATTTTTAGCATTCTATACTGAAGACAGTTTTGAACCGTTTTCACCTTTACACAGCAGATCAGTATCGCCACATAAAAGTCAAAACTGAAATCTGACTACTTCTGCCTTCTTTCAACGACTTTCTTAACTATTTGTGGGACAAAGTGGGTGAGGTAATATCTTTTATTGGACTAACTTCTGTTGGTGAGACAGATAAACTGGTCCAATAAAAGATATTGTCCACCCACATTGTCTCTCTAATATCTTGAGACCAACATTGGTACAACAATGTTGCATTAACTATTTGTCTCATTCACAAAAAGTGATGAAAGAAATGATGAATTATTGGATTTGTTCTATGTATTAAATTTATTCCAGACAGTTGTGAGCAAAAGTTGAACTGAATTTAAAATAACTATAAAACATAAAGTAAAGGTTAAACATAAACAAAACATCAAAATTAGAAAAGAATTGAAGACTACACATATCCAAATGAATACTTTTAATATTGAATCCTTAATTCATTCATTTCAGGGCTGAGAACACCCCCATTTTAGTTCAAGGGTGTGTGCGATTGATTGGTCTTCTATGACTTTTTAATTTATCTAGTGTTCTGATGCCACAGTGACAGGTCAGAATTATTGCTATAAATCTTAAGCATTTCTTTCCTTTGCAGAAGAGATCAGCATGTCTTTGGTATCTCCTTTTCCATTTGCATTCTTCAGAACATCACCAGTAAAGGTTATTTTCGCTCCTCTCTATCAATGAGAAATCCAGATTCAAAATGCATTTTAACTGGTGCTCAACTCCACATTTAATGGCTCTTGATTGTTGTGGTCACATAATAAATAAATGAATCTGATAACTTACGTGCTCATGCAAATGTTGAAGGTCTTTCTCTATCTAAAGGTTCGTTTTCATCAGTGTTAGCAGCAGCCCTCATACAGCTCCAATCTGTTGCATGGTAGGTAAAAGGAAGTGCCATATATGAGAAAAATAAGCAGCTGAGTCTCATATGTGTTGGCTTAAACAAAAATCAAATGCTCAGAATATTTTAGAAAATTTCACGTTCATAGAATCATAGAATCATAGAATATCAGGGTTGGAAGGGACCTCAAGAGGTCATCTAGTCCAACCCCCTGCTCAAAGCAGGACCAATTCCCAACTAAATCATCCCAGCCAGGGCTTTGTCAAGCCGGGCCTTAAAAACCTCCAAGGAAGGAGACTCCACCACCTCCCTAGGTAACGCATTCCAGTGCTTCACCACCCTCCTAGTGAAATAGTGTTTCCTAATATCCAACCTGGACCTCCCCCACTGCAACTTGAGACCATTGCTCCTTGTTCTGTCATCTGCCACCACTGAGAACAGCCGAACTCCATCCTCTTTGGAACCTCCCTTCAGGTAGTAGAAGGCTGCTATCAAATCCCCCCTCATTCTTCTCTTCTGGAGACTAAACAATCCCAGTTCCCTCAGCCTCTCCTCATAAGTCATGTGCTCCAGACCCCTAATCATTTTTGTTGCCCTCCGCTGGACTCTTTCCAATTTTTCCACATCCTTCTTGTAGTGTGGGGCCCAAAATTGGACACAGTATTCCAGATGAGGCCTCACCAATGTCGAATAAAGGGGAACGATCACGTTCCTCGATCTGCTGGCAATGCCCCTACTTATACAGCCCAAAATGCCGTTAGCCTTCTTGGCAACAAGAGCACACTGTTGACTCATATCCAGCTTCTCGTCCACTGTGACCCCTAGGTCCTTTTCTGCAGAACTGCTACCTAGCCATTCGGTCCCTAGTCTGTAGCAGTGCATGGGATTCTTCCGTCCTAAGTGCAGGACTCTGCACTTATCCTTGTTGAACCTCATCAGGTTTTTTTTGGCCCAATCCTCTAATTTGTCTAGGTCCCTCTGTATCCGATCCCTACCCTCTAGTGTATCTACCACGCCTCCTAGTTTAGTGTCATCTGCAAACTTGCTGAGAGTGCAGTCCACACCATCCTCCAGATCATTAATAAAGATATTAAACAAAACCGGCCCCAGGACCGACCCTTGGGGCACTCCGCTTGAAACCGGCTGCCAACTAGACATGGAGCCATTGATCACTACCCGTTGAGCCCGACGATCTAGCCAGCTTTCTATCCACCTTACAGTCCATTCATCCAGCCCATATTTCTTTAACTTGGCGGCAAGAATACTGTGGGAGACTGTGTCAAAAGCTTTGCTAAAGTCAAGGAATAACACATCCACTGCTTTCCCCTCATCCACAGAGCCAGTTATCTCATCATAGAAGGCAATTAGGTTAGTCAGGCACGACTTCCCTTTGGTGAATCCATGCTGACTGTTCCTGATCACTTTCCTCTCCTCTAAGTGTTTCATAATTGATTCCTTGAGGACCTGTTCCATGATTTTTCCAGGGACTGAGGTGAGGCTGACTGGCCTGTAGTTCCCCGGATCCTCCTTCATCCCTTTTTTAAAGATGGGCACTACATTAGCCTTTTTCCAGTCATCCGGGACCTCCCCCGATCGCCATGAGTTTTCAAAAATAATGGCTAATGGCTCTGCAATCTCATCCGCCAACTCCTTTAGCACCCTCGGATGCAGCGCATCCGGCCCCACGTTGTAGCTTTCAAT